>NC_054828.1:44952088-45613755 GCF_018345385.1 Vulpes lagopus
GCAACCCGGCCACCTGTGCCAAGCTGCAGGGACACTGGCCTCCCGGCGACAGCCCTTGGCTAAGGCGAGGAAGCCCAGTTCTGGGCCCACTGGCCACTTGCTTCTGGGTGGGGGACACCCAACCCCTCTCTCCCCTCTCTGCTCTCACCCGTCGGAGACACTTGCCCTTCAAACCTCACAGGGAAGCTGCAAACATCAAAGTATTCAGAGACCAGCAAGGTTCTACCAATGGGACAGACAGACAGACAGGTTGTCCCAGAATAACCTCTGTGCAGCATTCCTTAGGTTGGAGCAGGAGGAAAATGGAATCGGTAGAGCCCGGGGTGGGGGTGGGGGCTCAATCCTGGGATCCCAGGATCATGACCTGGGCTGAAGGCAGACGCTTAACTGACTGAGCCACCCAGGCATCCCTCAAGTAAACTTTTCTAAATGACACGTTAATTTCAGGGAATTGAAAAAAAGCTAAATGAAAATGAAATATTCTAGAGTATGTCACATGGCTTGGTTGCGACCCTTCACGTAGTCATGATGATGTAAGTAGAGAATATTGAACTCGCCCCAAACTGCATCTACAGTGGGTGGAGAGAGTGAAATCCTCATCTTCGGAGGCGGTAAGCAGAAAATATCTAAAACTGAAAAGTCTGGAATCGTGTAGGCACCTGATTTAGAAATAACAGGAGAAAAGTCTTAAGAATTTGAAATTTTTGAATTTTCTGCTCTGGGGAGCAGAAATCAGGAATGGGAGGAGGAGGAGGAGGAGGAGGACGACGACGACGACGACGACAACGACGAGGACTCTTTTTCTTTTGTAAAAGGAGGACTTAGGAGAACTTTTGGACTCTCCCTCCGGGATACAGTAAGAGGACATCGTAGGCCTCGGACAGACGGACCTCAGCTGGGTCCCTCCTGCTTGGGGGACCTAAGACTTAAGTTCTGGAAAGTGACTTAAGTTCTTTGGGTTCCAGGTTGCTAACCTGTCAAGGGGGAGCGTGAGCCCCTGGTTCATAGGCAAGGGGGGGTGGAGGCTGAGGGGCTCTGCGGTCAGGCTGCCTCGGCCCTGAGTGAGGGGAGAGAGAGCTCGTGAAAATTACTTGGCTTCTCTGCACCCGGCCTCTCTTCTGGAAAGTGGGGATCACGATAGAACCCGCCTCCCGGCGCCGCTAAATGGACTGGGAGACGCAGTGCAGAAGCCCCGGCTGTACACAGCCCGGTGGGTGCGGCCCAGGCACTGGGCCTGCACCACAACCCATCCGGCCCCCACCTCCCAGGGCAGGGTCCGGGTACCTGGGCAGCCCAGGGCGTGACCCCGGGTCAGGGATCCAGGCCCCATCAGGGGCCTTGCCCTCTGCCTGTGTCTCTGCCTCTCTCTGTGTCTCTCAGGAATAAATAAAATCTTTTTTAAAAGAAAGAAAAAGAAAAAAGAACGGGTGTTCTACTTGGAGAGCGCGTGTAGGCCTCTTCAACTCTCAAGCTTTCCCGCTTTCCCCAATCCACTTACAGATGAGCACAGGCCAGGCTGAAAGGAGAGCCCGTCAGGGCCCCCCTGCCTGCGGGGCGCACCCCCCCCCCCAGGTCCCACCGACCTGCCTCTGATGTCACATCAGACTGGATCCATCAGACCGGCCACAGGGGGCCCAGAAGCCACCTCATCCCACATGCCCCAGCCCCTCAGGACTCCCACCTCCCTGGGAGCCGGACAGGCCCGGCCAACCCAGATCCCAAGTCACTTCCTGCCAGGGCGTCTCAGCAATTCAAAGAACTTCGAAGTGCCGGTTCTTTCCAAACAGATTGGTTTCTTGAAACTCACGAGAAGTCAGAGACCAGAGAAGAGGGGATTTCTGAGAGCCACCCACTAGGATGGCAACTGGTACTCGGTAGTTTCAAATATTAAGCAAAGAAGAAACAATCGGCGTTGATGAGGCCGTATCTAATCTCCCCGAGCACAGGAAGTGCAGGCGAGCCAGCCCGATTTGTAGGAGGCCTTGAGGTTGCACAAAGCAGCCCTCCTCCGGCAGGGCCCACTCACTGCCTGCAGAGACAGGACGCTCTGCCTGCCTCCAGCTGAGCACACCAGAGGGAAAGCACCAGCAAATTCCCTGTGAGCTCTGAGCCAATCGGCTGCAACAGGGTCACCAGGTGAAGGGGATGGGGAAGGGGGGACGGAGGGGAGAGGCGCTGACATGGGTTTGACCAGGCTAATCTGATGGGGCCAGCGGGAGACAGCAGCCAGGAGGCCCTTGGTGCCTCAGTGTTCACAGAGCCCCTACTAGTCCCTAGACATCAAACTAGGCCGTGGACAAGGATTTTAAGCCCATTCCCCCCACGGCCGGACCCTGCAGACCAGCAGGGAAGCTGGCCGCCCCGGGGAGCACAGGTGGTGCCAGGGAAGGATAACCTCCTGTTGTAGGACACCTGGGACTTGGGCGGGCAGGCGGCCAGCTGGGGGAGGGGCGAGGGCGGAAAGAGATAAACCTCCGGTGCAAAAAAGAGGGTTCTGGATAGTAGGTGTTGCTGGAGGGGGGTGTGAAAGGAGCAGTAGGTGCATCTTCAGGAAAAGGTGTAAGCAGCTGGAAATGTAGGCAGGCTCCCCTGCCTGGGGAGGGAGAGGGCGAGGCCGGGGCCTGGTGGCTAGGGGGGTAGATGGGTGGGGGCGGGATACGGGCCCGGAGCCTAGGACAGAGGCTTTGTCTGGATGTCCAGATCTCACAGTGGGGCGGGGGCTGTCTTTAGAAATAGTTGTTAGGGGGCCGTGGGCCTCACCAGAGGGGTTCTCCTACTACAGAGGCAGGGAGGGGGCGGCTTATCTGATGGGTCAGCAGGGGAAGGTACCGAGCCGGCCTGGCCTCTGGGGGTTCAAGCCCTGGATCTGCTTGGCCCCCGCGCTGAGAGGCTCCCCTGGGGCTGCAGCGGGTTGGTCTTTAGACTGAACCACTTGGAGCAAACCTAAACCCACAGCCTCCAATCAGCTTTATCCGTAACAGGTAACAGTGAATGTTTTGATCTCCATCTCGTCTCCTACAGACTCACTCGGCAGGGAGAAAGTGTTATTTGCGGAAATCACTGCCAGACGCTCAAACAATATTTTTAAAAATATTTTATTTGAGAGACAGAGAAAGAGAGAATGAGCAGGAGGGGGAAGCTGACTCCCCACTGAGCAGGCTCCCCGATGCAGGCCTCCAACCCAAGATGCTGGGATCATGACCTGAGCTAGAGGCAGACACTGAGCTGACTGGGCCCCCCAGGCACCCCCCAAACAATATTAATGTATGTTTTGTTTGCTGCGCTTTCCCATGGCCTGCGTTCCAAGCAGGTGGTCAGGCCTGTAGGACTCCCTTTCCTGACATGTTTTTGCAGGGTGGAGAAGCCATCACTGGTTGTCTGTGCTTGGTGTCCTGGGGAGGGCGCTGAGAGAGAGAAGAGAGAAAAGAGAGAGAGAGAAAGAGGAGAGAGAGAGAGAGAAGACATTGGACCCTGGGGCTGAGAGGAGAGGAAATGTCAGGTCCCTGAGGGCTGGGGTCTGGACGCTGCTGTGTCTCAAGCCTCCAGAGAGGGTGACTGACCAGTGTCACTAGGAAGGCTGGACCCTGGGCCCAGGGGCACTCACTTTGCCAAAGATCCATCTGTCCCAAGCAGCGAGGGTGCTGGACCTGGAGGGACCATGTGGCCAGACCAGGGAATATCTCAGCCACCATCAGCCCCAGCCAAAGAGCAGTGGTTTCGCCTAGAAGGGCCTCACAGGAGGAGCCCGGTGACCCACCCCCTGCAAGGAAGGGTGGGCCTAACAGTTCTGAGACTCATTCCCTGCCAGCTCAGGAGGATGGGGCTCCGTGCAGATGGACACGGAGTGAGACAGCCACAAAGGGGGCCTCCTTCACCTGGCAGGTGGGCCACTAAGATCCACCGCCCAGCCAGTCATCGTGGGGCCATGGCGGTGCTGGGAGCGCTCAGGGTAGGGCTCCAGGAGCCAAGCCCAGACCACCTCAGACTCGGGGGTAAGTGAGGAAAGAGGGGCTGAAGAGGTGCAGCGGGCAGGGGCCCAGCTGCCTGCAAGGAGGGCGACCAGCAGGAAGTATGCAGGTGTGGGCCAAGAGGCTGGAAGGTGGCCCCGCCAGCTGGCCTTAGGGGGACCTCAGCAGAGAGGGCCACAGAGGCGGAAGTAAATGCAGGGGAGAAAGGTCATGTTCTCAAGAGTGGGGAGGATCAGGGGTCTAGGTCATGGGGGATGAAGGAGATTCCTGAACCTGCCCTCTGGTGGAGGGGGAAGAAGCCAACGGAGCAACGGGAGAGACTCCAGAGCCCAATGGAGCGGACGGGGTGCTTGCCCAGGTTGGGAAGTAGCCCAGACCACGCGTAGGACAGTGGAAAGGAGGGGGCAGGTGGCCCTCAGCAGCTTCTGAGACAGTTGCCCAGTGACTGCTTGTGTCACCCCCTCCCCTCCCACAGGGGCTGGACTCGTTGACTCACTCCCAACAAACATAAGCTGCGCAAGCGACAGCTGCCACTTGTGATGTCAGGTTATAAAAAGACTGCGGCCTCCATCCTGGGCCCTCTCGTCTTGCTCTGCCCCAGATCGCTTCTCCGGGGGGGGGGGGGGGGGAGCAGCTGCAGCTGCAGCCCTCTGTAGGGGCCCCGGGGAGGGGGGGGGGCTCAGAGAAAGCATCCTTCCTCCGGGCAAGCGCTGAGGGGACTGCAGCTCCAGCCAATCACCTGATTGCAATTTTAGGAGAAGGCCTGAAGGAGAGGCGCCAACTAAACCACAGCCACAGCCGGTATCCACAAACCATAAGACCACAAATGTTGCCTCGAGCCACAGAGCCTGGAGTCCGGCAATAGATAACTAACAAGAAGCAGAAGGTTGGTATTCGGGGAAGACAGACATCTGGGGGAGCGTGCACTGAAAAGCCTCCTGTTTTCTGTGCTGAGAACAAGCAGACATGAGGAACAGAGGTTTGCTGTGGCCTCAGTGGAAGACGGACAACTCAGCTGGCCAAGGATGCAAGGGGTGGACCACGGCCATTAAAGACCCAACTGAGATGGGCGACAGCAGAGTCGACGCTGCCGCCACATGCAGTTAAGGAAATGTTGTCCAGCTACCTCCGCACCCGGGAATAGGAGGGACAGAGGTGGTCGAAATGACCAGGCCTGGGAGTCGATAAGATCAAGGAGTAGAAAGCCAAAGAGGCGAATTGGTTGAAGATGCTAGCAAGAGATGGGCTGCAGGGGGAGGAACCACACGGACGTGGGGGGCAGGGTGGGGCAAGAGGTGCTTGGAAGGTCATGATTAGCCAGGCAGAAAATGGGGTGCTGGGTGGCTCAGCCTTTGGCTCAGGTCATGATCCTGGGGTCCTGGGATGGAGGCCCACATTGGGCTCCCTGCAGGAAGCCTGCTTCTCCCTCTGCCTGTGTCTCTGCCTCTCTGTGTCTCTCATGAATAAATAAATAAAATCCTTTAAAAAAAAAAAAGTGGCAGTCTCCATGAAGCTGATGAGCTGATAGGGTAAAGAGTTAGAAAAGCAAAAGGCCCCAGGCCTGGGTTCAGAGGGGAGCGGTTCTAGGTGACCAGATGACTCGGGGTGCGCCCATGGGTGCAGGTCTGTATGATGGAGTGCCCTCTGCCAACTGCCCCCGTCCGACTCAAGCCAATCTGGGTGCCCCCTGAATGCCATGCTTTCCCCACAAAGGACTTCTGTGGCTCTGCTCTTGCCCTATCTGCCGGGATTACCCTCCATCCCACCCCCATTTGTCCACCTCCCAACATAGCCCATTCATTTTACCCCGGCATGTTCCTTTTCAACTCTCAAGCTCCAGCTCGTGTTCTGCTTCCTCAGTGAGGGCCTCACAAATCTCTCCAGTCTGAGCCAACCTCTCCCTACCCCCAGCCCAGTGTTGCACCTGTTACAGCCCTATGGGATTGACATAGGTTATCCTTAGGTTGATGCGGTTTTCGGTTTTCTCTGCTGGAAGATACACCCTCGGAGGGCAGATAGTGCGAGCCAGGATCTTTAAGTAGCTGATGTCCTAGCAGAGCGGCTGATTCACAGTCCGCGCTCAGCTCCGAGCTGCGTAAAGTAACTAAACGAAAAGGGTGAAGACACTGAGCAGACAGTAAGTCTGCCTGAGGAACTCCGAGATCAGAAAGGCAGTGGCGGGAGGGGAGCTGGTCTCCTGAGCACTTTATCCGCCGTGCATCTGCCAACACTCCCGACAACCGTGCAGGGCAGACCTTCCATGGTTTGGGAGACGGAGGCTCAAAGGTTCAGACGCTTGTCCGTGACCTAGGTCTTCACTCCTCCCTAGGTTCTCAACAAGTTTCAAGACCAAGTTCTGCAACCATGCTGACGACCCCCACATTTCATCTCCAGCCCCACTCCCAGCTGCCTGTGCAGCATCTCTACTGGACTTTTGAATCTTTACCATAGTCAAAACCAAACTGATTCCTCCCATAATATGTCGCCCCCGTGGTTGTCCTCATCCTGGTAAGTGGTGACTTCCCTCTACCAGTTAAGACTAAAAAGCTGACTCCTCTCTTCCACGTACCCATGCCCAGCCGTCCTATGGCACCTGTCAGCTCTGCCACCAAGGGGTGTCTAAGTTCCGCCACCCACTCCCGCTTCCAGGCCCTGCCCGCAGCCCCCAGCACCACCCACCTGGACCATTGCAAAGTTCCTTCCTCCCTCCCTGCTCAGGTGTGGACCTGCGCCCCTCAGCCCCTTCTCAACACAGCGCCAGGGAGGATGTTCCAAACGTAAATCCAACTGCTTCGCTCTTCTGCTTAGAGCCTCCAAGTAGGGCTCCCATCGGAGTGACGGCGCAGAGGTGCACGAGGGCCAGCGGGCCGGCATGACCTGACCTCCTGGCAGCCCCTGCTCTGATTGTTACAGTAGCTCTTTCAGAATTTAATTCACATGTATCTCGGTTACTTAATATGGACAATTGTGTGGATCGCAGCACATTCACAGGGTTGTGCAGCCATCCGCTCAGTGAATTTTGGAGCACTTTCCTCCTTTCAAAGAGAAGTCCTGCTTCCTGCAGCCATACTCCTGTTCCCCTCTCCCTGGGCTTCAGCACCCTTTCTGTCTCCCTGGATTGGCCTACTGTGATATTTCCTACAGATCTGTCTGGGGTTTCTCTCCTGCTCCTGCCCCCCTCCCCCCAGATACCTCCTCCCTTTTCCTCCCCCACCCCACCCCCACTTGAATACTCCCCGCTTGCTCCTTCCGCAGGGCCTTTGCACAACAGCTTCCCCCGCCCCATCACTGCACAGCCACACCTTCCCCTCTAAAGGTCTCTGCTCAAGTGCTACCTCCTCAGGGAGGTCTTCCATGGCCTCTACACAGAACAGCCCTTCCACCATACCCAAACCCCCACACTCAGTTTTTTTTCCACATCACTCAACATTATAGATAATATATATCATAATTATATATATCATATACTTGAAATGTATATTTTTAAATTATGTCCCCCTGACACCCATGGAACAGAAATTCCAGAGGCAGGGATGTTAGCACTTCTGTATGCCCGGTGCCTTGAGCAGTATGGAAGCGTACTCTATAAATATTGTCAAATGAGCAGCAGATCTAGGGTTTGAACACAAGTCTCCCAGACTTCAAAATCTATATCCTTAGACATTATCCACTGCACATCTTAGAGAACGGGAAGGAACTGAACGGGTGGCACAAGGCAGAAAGGTCTACCGCCCACGTCAGTGTGGTGGATGCTGAGGTACATGGCCCAGCTCTCCCGTCAGGATGCGGCCTGCGTTACCCCTGCTGCGGGGAATGTTGGCAGCTGGCCGCCCACAGCTGCATCTTCAAGGCTTGCCCTGGCATAAAGAGGCCGCCTCACCCAGGGCCACTTCCCTTTTCCACCACAGCCTGTACCAAATGGTCAATGCAGGGCTTAGAGCCTGCCCTGAGCTCTGTTTTTAAAGGGCCGTCCTATATGATCCCGTAATGCCACTCCTGGATATTTATCCAGAGCAAACTAAAACACTAATCTGAAACGATATATACACTCTTGTGTTTATTGCCGCATTATTTATAGTAGCCAAGATATGGGAATAACCCAAGTATCCACTGATAGATGAACAGATAAAGAAGATGTGAGAGAGAGATATATAAATAATATAACTATAAATAATATAAATATATAAATATAATTAAAATATTTGTATTTATTTATATATATATATATATATAAGGCAAAACAGAATATGACTCAGCCATAAAAAAGAACGAGATCTTGCCATTTGTGACAATAAACTTTGTGACAAATGGATGGACCTAGAGGGTATTAGGCTAAGTGTAATAAGTCAAAGACAAATACCGTATGATTTCACTCATCTGTGAAATTTAAGAAACAAGGGGAAAAAAGACAGACAAAAAACAGACTCTTAAATACAGAGGACTGGTGGTTGCCAGGGTAGGTGGGTGGGCGGACGGGTGAAATAAGGGGATTAAATAGTACACTTATCAGGTACCTGGATGGCTCAGTGGGTTAAGCCTCTGACTTGATTTTGGCTCAGGTCATGATCTCAGGATTGTGAGACTGAGCCCCTCATGAAGCTCTGCACTGGGTGTGGAGCCCATCTAAGATTCTCTCTCCCCCCTTCTCTGCCCTTACCCCCTCCCCTCGAAAAAGAGTACACTTATCATGATGAGCACTGAGCAATGTATAGAATTGTTGAACCATGAGAGTGTACAACTGTAATTAATATAATACTATATGTTGAAAACTTTTTAGTTGAACTATTTGAGAGAAGGCATGGGGGGTGGGGCAGAGGGGCAATGGGAGAGGGAGAAGCAGGCTCCCTCCCAGGACCCTGGGATCATGACCTGAGCTGAAGGCAGAGCCACCCAGGTGCCCCTGAAACCGTTTTTTAAGTGTGGCCTATACATAAACGGAATGTTATTCAGACTTAAAAAGGAATGAAATTTTGATACATACTACAACATGGATGAACCTTGAAAACCTTTTGTTAAGTGAAATAAACCAGACGCAAAAGGAAAAAATAATAAAAAAGGAAGGACCATCCTAGCTCAGAGCTCCTTGTGGTATTGGCTGAGGCCTTTGCCATGACCACATCGAAGTTCAACTTTTCCCTGTGTCCATCCTGCTTCCTTCCCTCCCCCCCGCAGGTGTCGATCTTGAGAGCACTCCCCAGTAAGCCCTGTGCGCACCAATCTCACGGAGTCTGCTTCCTGTGATGCTCGGAACAAATCATCCAGTGGCTTTATAGAAAGACTGAAGGATCACTGGGAAATTGGACACAGAACAGATAAGCTGGGCCCCTGAAAATCACGCTCACCCAGCCCAGATGAACCAATCCTACCTATATCTGCACGAACCCGGCTGTCATCATATCCTTTTTACCAAAAGAACATGGAAAGGAAGAAAATGTGGCATGCACAGCCCATGATTCCTTCCACAGGGTGTCCCTCACGTGATAGACAGCCCCATCTTGGTTAAACAGACCTGAGCTTAGACTGTCTATGCTGTGACCTCACCCTGCTGAGCCAAGTGTACAATGACTCATAAGTCATCAGGCTCAATCAAAATTTCCTCTTGGCTACATACCCCGCCCCCACCCCAAGGCCAGTGGTTATCACCACCTCCCCCTTCTGGAGCCAGGCTGCTGAGTGGGAGAGAAGTGGGAAGGAGGAAACAAGTCAATTAAGAAATGACAACCCCAAGGGGGCAGCAATATCCCTGCCTCAAGTCTAGAGAGGAACAGGTGAACACTATTAAAATCCTACTGGCCTGTCAACCTTTTAGTTAAATAAGAAATTAGGGGGATACCTGGCTGGCTCAGTCAGTAGAGCACGCAGCCCTTGATTTCAGGACTATGAGTTCAAGCCCCACATTGGGTGTAGAGATCACATCTTTAAAAAAATTTTTCTAGGGACGCCTTAGTGGTTCAGCGGTTGGGTGTCTGCCTCTGGCTCAGGTCATGATCCTGGAGTCCCAAGATTGAGTCCCACTTCAGGGTCCCCGCAGGGAGCCTGCTTCTCCCTCTGCCTGTGTTTCTGCCTCTCTCTCTGTGTGTCTCCCATGAATAAGTAAAATCTTATCTTTAAAATAAATAAATAAATAAAATCTTTAAAAAATTTTTAAATAAAAATCTAAAAGAAAAAAAAAAAAAGAAATTAGGGGTGCCTGGCTGTCAGTAGAGCATGAAACTCTTGATCTTGGAGTCATGAATTCAAGCCCCACATTGGGCGGAGAGACTGCTTAAAAATAAAATGAATGAATAAATGAGAGAAAGAAAGAGAGAAAGGAAGAAAAGAAATAGAGAAAGGAAGAGCAAGAGATCAGAGGGTGGGACCCTCCCTGGTGTGAGAAGAGCTTGAGGGCAGTTATCAATTGCCCTAAATAACAGTAAAGACCAAGGCTCACGTAGGAGAGATTGAGCACTAAGCTGTGTTCCCGAGCACTTGACATATATTCACTAGTTTCATTTTTTTTTTTTTTTATTTATGATAGTCACAGAGAGAGAGAGAGAGAGAGGCAGAGACACAGGCAGAGGGAGAAGCAGGCTCCATGCACCGGGAGCCCGACGTGGGATTCGATCCCGGGTCCTCCAGGATCGTGCCCTGGGCCAAAGGCAGGCGCCAAACCGCTGCGCCACCCAGGGATCCCAATATTCACTAGTTTCAAACACATCTCTCCACCAGGAGGGAAGTCATGAGCACCCCCATTCTGCACCTGAGGAGACCCAGGCACAAAAAGCTTGAGGAAGGCTACGGAACTGGCCAGGGCCTCCCAGCTCCTGAGTGGGCTTAGCCAGTGTACCACACAGCTGGTGTGTGTCATCAGGGCTGCAGGCAGTGCCTGGGCTTTGCGGGTCACGCTGTCCCGTGGACCTCTCTCACAGTTGACCACATGCCCCTCAGGAGAAAGCGAACCTGGTGACAGAGGACACAGGCTAAGCCCCCCTTCTTCCCAGCTGGCCTCCAGGGCCTACTTGCATCTCCCCTCTGGCTTGATTCATGGTGTCTGCTCTCTCTTTGATGCATTCATTCTTTCCAGATTTTTTACTTTCTTTCCATTTGCTCACAAGGGAAAGCCTGCTGGGGCGGAAACATCACGCATGAGTTAAAGGAGAACATTGAGTGCTGGTGCGCTGAGGAAGCCATGAGTGTGGTGGCTGTATTGTGGTTCCGCGCTTCCTCCAAGCAAGATCTGATCTTACACGACGCCCAGCAGGGCTGATGGAGACATTCATCACTTCCTCCCTCAACAAAAGGTGCTAATAAAATAAACTTTTCCTCTCATGGGCCAGTTGGCCCCTGTATTGATTAGAGCACGAGCTCTATGGACTCTGCTTTATTGACTTGTCCTTTCAGTCTGTATGATTGTGTCCTATACCTACAAGCCCCACCCACCCCTCCCAACACACACACACACACACACACACACACACACACACACAGAGCTGTGTTTTCCCGTGGGCATCCCTGAGTAGCCTTGCTTATTCCTTACCTATCCTCCTTGACCAGAAAGCAAGGTGATCCCGAGGTTCCTGATTTTGAAGCCGGAGACCACCCAGGTTTAGACCAATGTTGCTCAAGCTGTTTTCATTATCACTCCCTAAGGAGCCTTATCAGATGTGTTTTCCCCTAATCACCCTTCTCCCTGTGACATTATTATCTATCAGTATATCTCAGATATTACAATGATTTGTATCCCTAAGTCTTTCTCGTATACCACTCTCTGCACCCCTCCTCCCCCAAGAAACAATTTTCACTGCTTTGGGGCAACACCTCCTATTGAGAACACATGAGCTAGAATCAGCAACTGAGTTCCCCACTGTGGCACTCTCTTCCTTTGGGAGGGGACAGCTGACATCCTGCCCAACACCGCATCTCTTGTTCATGGTTGTATATAAACTCCCATCTACCTACCTCTCAAAGTCAAACCGTAAGCCCACAGTGATTTCTCTCCCAGGCAAAACCAAGAGAAAGGGGTGCCTGTGTTCACCAAAAGACCAGTACAAGAATATTCGTGGCGGCTTTATCCGTATTAGCCAAAAATTAGAAACAATCTAAGTGATCTTTGATAAAATAATGATACATTCACACAATGGGATACTAGCAGCAATAAAGAGGAACTACTGCTACACCTAATATGGATTAATTGCAAAAACATAACGTGAGTGAAAGGAAAACAGACACAAGAGAGCATATACTGTTTGATTCCGTGTCTATGAGGTTCAAGAAAGGCAAAACTAGCCCACAGTAATAGTCAGAATAGCAGGTACCACCAGGAAGACTCCAAGGGCAATTTCCTATCTTGATTGCTACACAGGTGTAAACAAGTTGAAATGGGAGTACCTAACATAAAAATTCTAGCTATACACTTAAGATATGTGTGCTTAACTCTATGTAAATTATATCTTAAAATTTTAGGGGATCCCGGGGTGGCTCAGCAATTTGGCGCCTGCCTTCAGCCCAGGGTGTGATCCTGGAGGCCTTGGGATTGAGTCCCACATCGGGCTTCCTGCATGGAGCCTGCTTCTCCTCTGTCTGGGTCTCTGCCCCTCTCTCTCTCTCTCTCTCTCTCTCTCTCTCTCTGTGTCTCTCATGAATAAATAAACAAAATCTTAAAAAGAAGAAATTTAAACAGGTCATTGAAAGCTCCTCGAGAAAAATTCAACTAGGGGTGCCTGATTAAGATGTAGATTCCAGGGTCCCTTCCAGAAACCTAGCCTCTGGGGTGGGGAGTGGGGGGAGGGCTGAGAAACAGATTTTATCTAACCTCCCAGGTAATTCTGATGCAGATTGTCCTGGAAAAATGCTCTGGAAAAATACACTGGTCAAGGGTTTCCACAGTAGATACTTACTGGCTCCATTAGCTCCTTGGTATATGCTCCCATTCTGCAAACCTAAAGAACTTGGAGTGAATATAACAAATGTAGCAAAATGTCCCCCTGAAAAGCTGTGAGGAGTACAACAGAGATAGACTCCAGTGTCCCATAAGCTTAAATTGAATCTATGTACAGACAAACTGACCCCTAGGAGTGAAGGCAGTGATGTTGAAAGCAAGGAAAAAAGGCAAAAATAGGGACACTTAGACTACAGAGGTTGGGGTTTTATTGTTATTTTAGAAGGGGAGTGAGGGAGGGTGGGTACAGAGGGAGAAGGAGAGAGAGAATCCCAAGCAGGGACTCAATCTCATGATCCTGAGATGATGACCTGAGCAGAAATCAAGAGTCAGATGCTTAACGGGCTAAGCCCCCCTGGAGCCTTGAGACTAAACATTTTTAAATTGCTGCAATTGAGTACACTGGTTCCAGCCCACCCTCCATCTCTATGTAGTGGAAGGCAGAGATATTAGCACCTCCTATTGAGAGCTGTGTGACTTCGGGTAAATTACTTAATAATCCATCTTTGGTTCCTGCTCTGTAAAATGAGAATAATAGAATTTACTTCATGAGGTTGTTGTAAGGATTAAAAGAGAGAAAAAAAATTTAAGGATACTGTGCCATATGTAGGAGAGGAAAATAATCTTTCACCCTCTGTCCTCTTCAATTTTCTGCCTGGGGTCCTGTTAATTAGGCCAACAGAAGACAAAGTAACGATAGAAAAAGAAACAAGTTTATTAACCAGTACATTGCATACGCAGGAGTACCTAGTGATGAGTAACTCATAGGGGTGGTTAAAACTTGAGCTTATTATAAAAAAAGAAAAAAAAAAAAGAACTTGAGCTTATATAGCATCTTCACAAAAAAGAAAAAAGAAAAAAAGAAATTTTTAGAGAATGGGCAGGAAAGAGAAAAGGACTGTGAGTTTCTAGGGCAGCAAACCATGGGAAGGGCAAATACGTAAGGGAAACTATTGGAAAATAAAGACCAATCCTAAGGTGTGTGATTGAGGTCCCTCTCTGGGGGCCACCGCCAAGCTGATAAGAGGTCTACAGTTGTCTTCATTTTTTAAAAACTGTATTTAAATTCAATTAATTAACATATAGTGTATTATTGGTTCCAGAGATAGAGGTGATTCATCCGTCTTATATAATACCCAGTGCTCATTACCTCATGCGTGCCCTCCTTAATGTTTACAGCTGTTTACTTCGGTGATTAACTTCTCTCCCTTTCAGGAAAGAGGTTGAGGGCGGCACATTTACAGATTTTTTACCCTGCTTTTTGGCAAATGGAGGGCAGAAAACTTTTTTTGTATCTGTTTCTTCTCAAGTGTCTTCAGCTGAGACTAATTTTTATGCCAAGGTGGCATATTTTGGCCATTTAGCTATCTGGCAGGCAGAAGAAGCTTTCTCCCATCTTTCCTGAAATTATTAAGTTCGGTTTTTTTTTTTTTTTTTTTTTTTTGACAGAGACAGAGCAAGCACAAGCAGGGGGAGAAGCAGACTCCCTGCTGAGCAGGGAGCCTGACCCAGGGCTCTGTCCCAGGACCCCAGGACTATGACCTGAGCCAATGGCAGACACTTAACTGAGTCACCCAGGTGCCCCCAATCTTTTCTGAAATTTAAGCTTCTTTTCACACTAGCTTCAGCCTCTCAGTCATACATCACATATTTACTGGGCATCTATTTTGCACCAAACAGTGTGCCAGGGGCTGGGGCCAAAGGAGGGAACAAGACATGGACTCTCACAGTGGATGAAATGAGTTGAACCACCCGGGGGGACAAGTACTGGGGATACCGTGTGTAGTGCAGGCCTCCCCACCACCACTCCCCCACCCCGGTCTCTGGGAGCTAGGGAAGGCCTCTCAGAGATCTCCCAAGCTGAGTTTAGCAGGGTAAATAGAAGTTGCCAGAAAGATAAACAACAAAAAAGGACAAGCAGACGCTTGGAGTAGAGGAGGAGACCTAGCTGTGTAAACTTTCTGGGTTCTCTTTCATGGGGTAACTAATTTGAAAGCCAGCATCCTGTGAGAGGTTGTGTGCCTGGCAACAGGTCAGATACTATGAGAACCATGAGGATGACTAAGACAGTTCACGTTCTCAGGAGGCCCATCATCTCAATCAAGCCCTCCCCAAACCACTCAGGTGGTAGAAAGCGGTGGGTCCAAATTACACATAATTTCTATTTGTCTATGCTACTAACCAACAGCTAGTCCTCAGAAGGGAGGAAGAGATCCTGAGTGCCTTGACCATTTGCACCCAGGATGTAGGGACAGACTCTGACCAGGAAGGAAGTCAGCCCCAGCGCCAACCAGCCACTTCCAACCACCTCCATCACCCTCAGGTTACAGCATTTAGGTGGGCCTGTTTTTTAAAAGTCAACTTCCAGGAAATATTCATGAAATCACACTCCACCTCGGAGGGGTCAGCAGCTATCTCCGGATCCAAAGGCCACCACATCACTTCGTTCTAGCTCCCACCTTTTCAAGAACACTTGGGGTGCTCTGTGAAGTTGAAAAACTTCTGGGGGGCTGGGAGAGACCATTCATGCCCAGGGGCATGCTAGTGAAAGTTCCACATCGGCTCTCCAAGAGAAAAAATAAAGCCCTGATTTGTTGGCCAATTTTCTTAGTGTAAATATCCCTACTGTGACCCGTTTCAAGCTACCAAAGTGAGGCCACTGAGCACAGGCTGAGAGAAACACGTATCAGCAGCCGGGAGCAGAGGAGCTTGCTCTGGCTTGCCTCCGCGTCATGCTCCACCTTGACCCTGAGAGATGACTTACCAGAATATCTGCAAATGTTACCCCAGAGAACAACACTTTTCTTTCTTTCTTTCTTTTTTTTTTTTTTTTTTTAAGATTTTATCTATTTATGAGAGAGAGAGAGAGAGAGAGAGAGAGAGAGAGAGAACATGCACAGAAATGGAGGGGAGAGGGGGACAGAAAAGCAGACTCCCTGCTGAGCAAGGAGCCAGACACTGGGCTCGATCCCAGAACCCCCAGATCATGACCTGAGCCAAAGGCAGCTGTTTGTTTGTTTTTTTTTATTTTAAAGATTATTTATTTATTTATTCATGAGAGACACAGAGACAGAGAGAGAGGGGCAGAGACACAGGTAGAGGGAGAGCCAGGCTCCATGCAGGGAGCCCGACGTGGGACTTGATCCCAGGACTCCAGGACCATGCCCTGGGCTGGAGGCAGGCGCTAAACTGCTGAGCCACCCAGGGATCCCAAAGGCAGGTGTTTAACTGCCTGAGCCACCCAGGCACCCCCAGCATATTTTTTGACTTTTTTTTTTTTTTTTTAAGTAAACCCTACCCCCAACATGGGGCTTGAAATCACAATCTCAAGATCAAGAGTTGCATGCTCCTCCGAGCCAGTCAGGTACCCCAATAAAAGCATATTCTTACAAGCCCCAAAGTAGTGTTTGAAACATCTTTGGGCACCACCATGAGCTGTACTCAGAGCCGGGCCCAGGCCTCAGGGACCAGCCTACCTTCTACATGTCCCATAGTTTCTCTGCCGGGTCACCTCCTACTCAGCCCTCCATTCTCAGCTTGAGTCACTTCCTCAAGGAAGTTTTTCCAACACCCCACCCGAACCTAGGTCAAATCCTCCTACCATGAGCTCTCAAAGCTCCACCTACCTCTCTTTCTTGGGCTTATTTGATTTCTATCTCCTTCTAGACTAATCTCCCAACAGATGGAGGCTGGTCACCACTAATCCCTCCCTAGCACGTGACAGAAACTCAGCATGTATTTACGAATCAATGAAGACATGATGTAAAGAAGTGACTAAACCAAAAGAGCACTGACACTGGGCAGAGACAGAACCACCTTTCAGGGTTGCCCCGTGGCATTCTCTCTCCTTTACGGTCAGTCAGTTACAAGTTATTGGGCTCTGGTGTCAATTCAGCCCTAGGGTCATCATCCAGTAGAGGAGATAATTTTCCAACTCTGATGAGAAGGCCCTGCAGCTATGGACCACCACCAGCCTTACATGGCTGTGTTCAAAGTAAATCAAGATCTCTCCTCTAGCCAGATGCAACCAAAAATGCTCTTTGGTGATGAAAAAATGTGACCTCTTCTCAGAGCACACAGCTTGGTGGGCAGCACTGAGACTGAATTTTGACCTGCAGTCTGGCATCTTGGTGCAGTACCAAGGTTGAGTACGTAGCATTGATAGTAGCCCTGCTGGCTCGGCCTCCTCAGGAGCCAGCCTTGCCAAGATCTAGGGGTAGAGACTTCCAGACAGAATGGCAGTGCAGAGTCCCTGAGGCAGGAGTGAGCTCGGGCATTGAGCAAAAGAAGGCCAGAGTAACTGGGTTTAATGAAGGCAGGAGGTGGTGGTGGTGGAGGGAGGTGGAAGGGAAGAAAGGAATCAGCAGAAAGGGTAGCAGGGGCCAGAAGGGCTTTAAGGGAAGAATTTATATTTTAAGTGGTTGTTGACTTAAATGGAAGTCATAAGATGGGATAGAACAAAGTTTTTCCTTCTTATTGTCATTATCTACTGACAGTGAATGGAGACTAGGCCCTGAGGGAATGTATCAAGGTCTTTCTCTCACTACATACAAGAGTCTGGGGACCAGGCCCCCTCCCAGGACATACAAGACCTGAGCCAAATTATATTGTGACCCTTCCATCCTCCAGGTTACGCTCCAAGTAAAATCAGGCTACTGTAAGCATCACGGATGGCCTCAAACAGATAAGCATTTATTGTCACATGTATCTATCTCCTCATCTTTCTTTGGAGATTGTTCCTTTTCCCTGCTCCAAACATGTGATTTGAACAGAGCCTGCTATGTTCTCACAGACCCTGCTCTTAGTCATAGTTCTGAGATGGAAACTTGGAGCTAGCTAAGCCAGTCAGTACTCTTCTCTGAGATTTTTGAAATATGGCCGGTGGGGGGCTGGGGTGGGGGGTTGAGGAATTCCTTTCTAGCGCTTAATTGTTTTTCTTTTGGGGGTGAGCACTTACAAAACTGTGCTTGGGTATTAGGGATACACTGGTAATAAAAAAAAAAAAGGGACACAGTCCCTGGCTTCCTAGAATTTATAATCTGGTGGGACAGAGGACAGTCCCTCCTGCTAGACTCTAAAATTACAATGAGGACAGTTGCTACAAGAGAGAGGCTGGTGGTGCTTTGAGAACCTGTAACAGGGGAATTGGCCTGATGCAGCAGGTCGAGGATGGTGCCCTGAAGGAAGTAATGTTGGGGCATCAGGAATGGCAGGTTAGAAGACTAAGTGGCAGGGGAGAGCATGGTGAGTATATGGAGAGAGAACAGTGTGAAAAGAGGAGAAGAGTGAAATGAAGTGGGGTCTGGTGCCCAATGAGGCTGGAGGTGTAGGAGTGCATTATATCTGTCAGGAATTGTGTTTGGTTCTAGTTAGACAGACCTGCAATAGGAGTGGCTTCAATAAGACAGAAATTTATCCTTTCTCCCTGATAAGTTATCAGGAAGAAGTAAGGATAAGTAAGATAAGTTATAGGAAGTAGGCATCTTTATCTCAGGCCCCTTTCACCATTTTCTCTGCCATTTGTAGTGCTGGTTTCCATCTTCAATTTCCTCATAGTCTCAAGATGACCACGGTAGCACCAGCTATCATATCCACATTCCAGGCAGAAAGAGGAGGAAGGCTTAAGGGCAAAAATGGCAAAACTTCCAGCTGAGTCTGCCTTTTGTAGAGGACTTTCCCAAGAAGCTCAACATCATTACTCCCGCTTACATCCCATTGTCCCTCCCAGGCTGCAAGGGAAGCTGGAAAATATAGTCTTTTCAACTGGGTACATTGCCACTTCCAACAATATGGAAGAAAGAAGGGGAAAGTTTCAGATCCCTTTGAGATTCCCAAGGGTAGATGCTGGGTAGGCATTTGGGTACACTGGAAAGCTTGGAGAAAGGTCTGTGGTAGAGAATAAATTAGTGAATCCTCTAAGTAGAGATGATGGTTGAAGCTGTGGGCATGAATGAGATCTCTGAGTTAAGGAGTAAGAGCAACTTGGGCAGGGCCTTGCGGAACTCCAGCACTAGATGGCCAAGTCAGGGGCCAAGGCTGCCAGGGAGACAGAGAAAGAGGGTTGGAACCTGGGAAGTGTGAGGCTGTGGCACCACCATCATAGGGAGGACCCCCATCAGCAGAGAGAAAGAACAAAGTCCCTTTGCAAAGACTTAGCTGGAGAAGGAGGATTGTAGGATGAGGAAGAGGGAGGAGGGAGACATGGATTCCCTGGATCTCTCATAGCTGATGCCCTTGCCCTTCCTGTGGCTGAGCTGCTGAACTTTCTTCCTATTATCTGAGACTCCTAATGAATCCCCTCTTTCATCTAAGTCATTGGGAGTCTGTCCCTTTATAAGTTACTGCTATAGGCCAGTTGAGGCCGGAGGAGTGTGGAGAAGTCACACCATCCACTGTGTCATGTGAAAAGAGGAAATAGTAGCTGACTGTAGATGAGTCTCAGGCTTTTCTCAGCACCTTCGCTAGACCCACTTTGGGATGAGTCCTAAATGTGAACGCTCAGGGTCAGACCGTGTGTCCTCCTAATGCATGGCTCATAAAAGTCTCCATCTGTTTGAATGAATAATTGTTTATGGGATGAGACCCACCATGGCATGATCATTGTTCCAGTATTCTTGAAACCATTGGCTCGGTCAGGGTTGGGTTCCTTTAGTCATTCACTTTCCCTCTCCTCCTCCCCTCACTCTCTCAATGACCTCAAGGTTGAAGTGCCACATCATACTTCTAGCCTCAGTGACAAGTAGACCCAATGGCAACAGAGAAACAAACAAGGATAAAGGCTGCTGCTAATGGTTGTGATTCTGATTACAATACATATTTAAAGCACAGGGACAGCCTATGTCCCAATGGGAAAAGAAAGTGTTAATTATATAAAATGACATTCCTGAATTTTAAGATTTTATTTACTGTTTGAGAGTGAGCACATGGGAGGAGGAATAGAGGGAGAGGGACAAGCAGACTCCATGCTGAGCCCAACTCAGGGCTTGATCCCATGATCCTGAGATTATGACTTGAGTTGAGATCAGGAGTCAGATGCTTAACTGACTGATCTACCCAGGTGCTCCAATATTCCTGAATTTTCAAGATAATGAATCACCTAATTATCTGTATAATAATTCAACAAGCAGAAGTTGTTAACCAAACTCTCTGTCCACATGCCTGAGAGGAATAGCAAGATCAGATCTGGCCAAGTGGAAGAAGGAGCTTTGAATAGTAGGGAAAGGGTCAGTAAAACTATTGCCCATTTTTTGGTGGGGTGATGGGTAATGGTTTGAGTAGAGGGCTCCAACAGATAAACCATATCTAATTCCCATGTGATTTTGAGTTCTCTAGGTACTGGTATAAACAAGGATCTGAAACACACACATCGCCTCTACTCAACTAACTAGGCAACTAAACCAATACATTTATATTCATATTGGCCATTACTGGCCATAAGTTTCTCCAAAGCTCCTTTTCCAATCCAATCCAGTTATACACACATGCACCCTAACCTTACCAGTGCTGGAGATAAACAAGGAAAATAACTCAGTCCTCATCCATTTCAACCCAAGGTTGGGGCTCAATCCCACAACTCTGAGATCACGACCTGAGCTGAAATCAAGAGCTGGATGCTCAACCAACTGAGCCACCAGGCACTCCAAGATGGCCATTTTAACTCAAGCCAGTCTCAGCAACTGAAATCTTACCTATCCCTGTCTACTCTCTTGAGAAGGAACTAAGCAACAGGGATGAAACTGGAAAAGTGAGCATCTGATTCAGGAAGCATGGTATACAGTACTTTCCAAACTGAATTCTTTATTCTAGGAAGAATTAGTCATAAACAAATGCTGGGTTTCTCATTGGCTCAAAGTTGAATCTAACTAGTAGGTAATTATCCATGAGAAACTCTCTGGTCTTGAGAAGTTTTATCACCATGCACCACGCTTGGGTGAGCTGTTCACATACCTCACCACTTTGAAGTCTCTGCCTGCAAAGTTTACGGCATTAAACCCTGTTGGCTCCCCCCTGAGAGGGATATGAAGCTGTTGTTTGTTCTAGTTCAGTCACTGAATTAGACAAAACTCAGCTATCTCTGAATAAGCCAACTTACTTCCTGAGTCAACTTGAGAAATGTTCACTTATGTCATTAGTATTGGGGAGGTAGTGGGGAGGCCTTCTAATGTACAACCTTCAAAAGCCCAAGTCATTCTCTAGAAAAAAATTAAGAATTTCATGATCCATACCAACTCTTCTATGCTAAAAAGATGCCTCTGATATTATGACTAGGTAGTCCCTTATTGCTGTTCCACTAGGGGCACAGGCTAGGATCCTATCCCAAAATGTTTCCCTCTGTCCACCCTACCAGTTAGGGTACTCAAAACTTATTGCCCACCCTCTCCCCGCCTCCATCTAAATGAAAACTCTCCCCAGAAGAGCAATACCTTTACCTTAATCTTAATTTACAGAGGGAAGCACAAGAGGGAGGGCAGGTTTTTCTTGGTTAAGATTTCCACATAGACATGCCACTAAATATCACTGCCTCTACTCTTTTCTCTTGGGATCTCCAAACTCTTGCTGCGAAAGGAGTTTGGAAAATTCTCTCAAAGGCAGTACTGTGTCAGTGAAGGGCACACATGTACTGGGGTGTGCTACATACTGGCCAGATGACCCTGAGCAGGTAACTTTAAACTTTCAGTGCCTCGGTTCCCACATCTGCAAAAAGTGGATAACAATAGGACCCACCTTATATACCTGAAGTGTTAGCTATGACATTGATATAAGTCTCTCTCCATCTTCTTCTTCTCTGATTCAATAAGGACAACCTTCTTTTCAGTTCCCTAAATCTCTCTCCTTTCTGTCTCTAGGTCTTTTTCTCTCTTGATATGAGTCTCCTAGAATGCTTTCTCTTTTATTGGGACAACCCCTCCTCTAACTTTATCCCTCTGGCTTTACCTAATGCAGTCAGGTTTTGCCTTAGATACTACTTTCTCCTGGAAACTGTTCCTGACCAGCCACCCCCCAGTCTGGTGTGTGCGGGGATGTCTGTGTAAATATTCCTACCCCATCCTACATTTATCTTGTCCAGCACCCATCATACTGACTTGTAAATGCCAGATTAAACCACACTCTTCGAGGACAAGCGCTGTATCTTGTCCAAGGCCTGAGCAGAGTTTTGATAAATATTTGTTGAACGAAGGAAGGAACCAACATAGACGAATGTTAGAGGCTTACTAATACCAACTGATGGAAATTCCTATAGACATTTCAATGGAGAGGGTAGGAGAACGCGATGACCCAGAGAAGGGATCTTTGCCATCAAATATAGATTTCGTGCCCAGATGTTACGTACTTGCCTTTTTAAAACTGATGGCATTTGATGCCAATGGCTCAAAAAATATTGTTTCATTTAATTCATCTGCACATATGTAGGAGTAATATACTATCAGGATAACCATAACCAGAAGTTTCTTTTAGGTATTTCTTTTTTTATTTTAGCAGAGGACAAACAGGAAGAAAAAACAGGAATTGAATCCCCTAGCTTATAGTCATGTGTTTCTGCTGATCAGAGCCTTGGTTACAGTGAAGATTCGAATGACATTTAGATATGAAGCTAGTGACTTCAGAGCTCAGTCCCTGGTGAAGTAGGGTATTTCCATTTGGTAATCACTGCTCTAAAAACGGCAACAGTGTGTCGTCGCGAAGCTGATCAGAACTCCAGCTCAAAGGAATTTCCCTGGGAGCCCTACTTCAGCCCTCCTCTCTGTCCCCTGGAAGGGTTTGTCTGGTTTGGGTCCAGTTCTCAATGTGAGGTCATCACCATCATTATTGCATTTCAGGATGCTGTCCCAGGCACCAAGAAACTAAAGGGTAAGAGGTGGGCGCGGTGCCTGTCCCGGAAGGCAAGGGGACCGAAGGAAAGGCAGAGCCAGGGAAGCGAATAAGGCTTTGCCCAGGGAATAGGTGACTAGATGGGCCAGGGAGTGCATGAGGGAACAGAAGAGGGGGTCAAACCAAGACTCTTCCTTCTGACGAATTGACAATGAAGCAAAGGAAGCCAAGGAGGCAGGAGTGTGTGGGGTGGCAGGGCAGACCGGATGCACGTGCAGGGGAAGGGCGAGGAAGGCCATAGTCAATGGACTGGCATGCACTGGGAGACAGGACGATCCCAAGATCAAGGCTGGGGAGGAAACTGGGTTGAGAGAACTTTTCTTCTTCCAAGACCTAGGGATCAAGACAGACTTTCAGAAGAAGAGAGAAGTATAGGGAATTCTTACTGGAGATGGGCAGTCCTGGGGCCAAATGCCTGCACTGTGACTTGGAAGAGCGAGAGGGCTCTTTACACACTGGTTCCATCAGCTGCAAAGTGAGGTTGGCGACACTGACCTTGCGGATGGAACACCTACACTGCGTCAGCTTGGGGCCTGCAGCTGTGGAAGAAAGGATAGCAGCTGTGATTATCTTGTTACTCATCTCAGGAGAGCCAGAGGCTCGGCCATCTGCAGGAGGGAAGGTGGAGAGGATGGTTTGGGGCCGCGATAGAAGGGAGCTGCCATGGGAAGGCGGCACACACACAATCAGAAGGTGACCCGAAGGGAGGCCAGGAGGCATGAAGGACCAGCTGAGGCCAGAGGGCAGGAATCTGGGGCGTCCGTCGCTACCCTGGGACTTGAACTGTAGAGTCCAGCAGCGTGGGCAGGTGTGGACATCTCCATCAACACACTGCATTAACATTCACAGCGCTGGGTGTCTTAGCTCTGGGGAAGTGGCTCCTGCGCTCGGGATCTGCCCAACAAAGCACCATTCCAGCACCTGGGATTCTCTGCATGGCTAGGGCCTTTCGGAGCCCAGTGCCCCGGCCAGAGGAGGGCCTCTTTCTCACATCGTGTCCATTAAAGCCACTGTCCTAACAGCCTTTGCACCTGTGTGGGTGAGGGGCAGGAGGGGGCAGGAGTGGTAGTCACTGAAGAGTGGTAGTTACTTCAATTCCTGTGTCAAAAAAAACTGCAAAATAGTTTGGTCTACTATTTGCTGATGGTCCATTTTGACCCCGAGTTGTCAGTGATCTGCAGTAAAAGGTATATATCCTGGAACAGGATTTCTCACCATCAGGACCACTGACTTCTGGGGCCAGAGAATCTTTGTTGTGTTGCAGGATTATTTAGCCACGTCACTGGCCTCCACCCACTAGATGCCAGTAGCAGCCCTCCACATCCCGACCCATCTGTGACAACCAAACAAGTCTCCAGACACTGCCAAGTGGCGCTTGTGGGGAATTACCTGTGGCTGAGAGTCACCCCCACCCCCTCAGGTGGACAGGGAGGGACCATCCTTGAAGGAAGCCCTTCCAGTATCTACATTTCATATCACTTTGGATGTGGCTGTGGTGGTCTCTCCTCTCCTTGGAGGCAGCTCCAAGGCCCTCCTGCCCCATCAGCACACCCCCTTGGTGCTGCACCCCCGGCTGGCAGGGCAGAGGGAGGCGATTACAAACAAGTAAATCCAGAAAGCAAGAGCTAGGGGAAGGCATTTCAGCAGAAGCAGACTCAGAGGGGCCGAAATATATAGACTCTGGGAAGCCCATCTTTGAACATTAACACAAAATTGCCAGGGCCCCTCTTGGGGGTCTGGAAAAGTCTGGTACTTCAGGGTGGAGCCCTCAACCTCAGGCTTCACTGGTCTCATCATGGACCCCCTTCTACACATGCAAACCTGAACCTTTCCTCAATCTTCTCTTGCCGGAACTTCTTCCAGAAGACTAGGTCGGGTGACCCCCACATGACGTCCAGTGTGTTTTTCTCTCATAAACAGATACATAAGATATTATCACTTTTGCTTCTTTCCCCACAAGTTATTTAAGGTGAAACCATCCTGCTTTTGCAAAAGAGGTACAGAATTGACCAGAGATTGTGTAAAAGAAACCATCTAGGTCTTAATTTCCTAGGCTGCATGGAAAATGAAATTGTTCTACTTATTAAAATAGTCTTTCTTCAAATTCTTGTGACTTACTAAAAATGACCATTAACATTTTCAGTTGGTTCCATTTTGGTTTTGGTCAGAGTTTCTTCT
This sequence comes from Vulpes lagopus, assembly GCF_018345385.1. Taxonomy (NCBI): domain Eukaryota; kingdom Metazoa; phylum Chordata; class Mammalia; order Carnivora; family Canidae; genus Vulpes; species Vulpes lagopus. The sequence continues at coordinate 44,977,022 of NC_054828.1, forward strand.
GAATTGAGTTTCACTGACACTTGGGTGACATTTATCCTTCACTTCCTTTTTTTTTTTTTTCTGATGCCTTCTGGGACTGGGGCAAAGGGATGTGCTCCTATGGTTGGCACAACAGCTTCTCTCTCTCTGGGTAGGATTGACTGAGACCTAATGCTCCAATTATGACAATAAGTCATAATTTTTCTTTCCAAAGCATTCATTTACTCTCCTGTTAAGTGTAAGAACCTCTTGTGAGCACGACATAAACCAGGCTAACTTGGGAATCCATCAGTAGATAAAGCCCTCTCCTCACCTCAAGGAGATCTTACTGCCATTAATATGGTTGACCTTTGAATAATGTGGGGGGGTAGGGGCACAATCGAAAATCTGCATATAACTTGGCTGCTCCAGAAATAGAACTAATAGCTTACTGTTGACCAGCATCCTCACCGATAATATAAACACGTATTTTGTATGTTGTATGCAGTATATGCTCTATTCTTACATAAAATAAGCTAGAGGAATCAAAATGCCATTAAGAAAATCATAAGAGGGATCCCTGGGTGGCGCAGCGGTTTGGCGCCTGCCTTTGGCCCAGGACGCGATCCTGGAGACCCGGGATCGAATCCCACATCGGGCTCCCGGTGCATGGAGCCTGCTTCTCCCTCCGCCTGTGTCTCTGCCTCTCTCTCTCTCTCTGTGACTATCATAAATAAATAAAAAAATTTAAAAAAAAGAAAATCATAAGAGAAAACATGGTGCTGGTGAACACACACACACACACATGCAGACCTGCACTGTTCCAATCCGGATTTTTCAAGGGTCAACTGTAATCCGAGAATATGTACTATGTTCCTATTACTATTCAAGCACTTTACAAACCTTAACTCACAAAATGCTGGGAAATACTGGATATACGGTACCAGGACACATAACAGATAATGGCATCTGAGGCCACGTTAGTTACGGCCGGTGGAGACCTGCCCCGAAAGCTGCGAGGAGAAAGAGGTTTTGGAACTGAGCCCTTGAAATCATTATGCTTTCCACCGGCTGAGAGGCTTCCAGGCCATCAATCATGCACTTATTTCTTATCAACCCCGTACCTTCTCACACAGTATTTGTAAGAAATGCAGCAACAACAGAATTGCTATCCCAAGACTTACAAGTGCAAAGATCATGTAGGAGAGGACCCCGACTAGTTCTCAGAACTGAGGTAAATAAGTGTCCTGGCATCCTAGGTATGAGGAGTTTCATACCTTCAATTCCTGTGTCAAAAAAAAAAAAAACCAAAACAAACAGATGTTGCACTGGCTCTAAACACTAAGAAAATTGGCCGGATGCATCTTTACCCAAGGGCCTGGGGAACGGCAGCACAGATTGTTTTCCACAAATGCAGAAAGGTAGCCCCTACACGTGTTTCTCACACTTAAATCCCTAGCTTGTGATGGCATTTCTGTGGGGAGCTGAGAAGCTGTGATCCAAGAATGCACATTTCTGGTGCTTTAATTCTGACCAGATGGAAGGAGAGAGCTTAGAGCAATGCTTTTCAAACTCCAGGGTGATTCCAGGGACCTGGGATTCTAATTCAGTTGACTTGGTTTGGGGCCTGAGGTTCTGCATTTCTTGCAATCTTATGAGGCACCGGTGGCAGTTCTCAGACGTGAGCATACGTCAGAAGAACATGCAGATGGCTGGCCCCTTTCTGAGGTGGGGCCCAACATTTCTTTAAATGGTTTAAGATTTTGTTTATTTACTTGAGAGACAGAGAAAGAGAAAGCAAGAGAGAGAAAGAGAAAGAGAGAGAGAGAGAAAGAGAGAGAGAGAATGTGCACAAGCAAGGGGCAGACAGAGGGAGAGGTTGGGAGCCCAACACAGGACTCAACCCCAGGACCTGGGGATCAAGGCCTGAACTGAAGGCAGACGCTTAGCCAACTGAGCCACCCAGGCACCATTTGCATTTCTTAAATAAACAAGCAAACAAACCCTACTTTGTGCAGCTATGATTGACCTACAAAAAGCTATGGGTATTTAACATATATAATTTGATGAGTTTGAAGAGAAATATACATTTGTTGACCTATCACCACAATCTATGCCATAAACATATCCATCCTCTCCAGAAGTTTCCTCCTGCCTTCTTTATTATTATTAAATCTCGTGGTGCTAGGAGTTTGCATTTCGAACATGTTCCCAGTTGATACTCATGCTGCTGACACATATCCCCACATTTAAGGACCACTGGTTTAGAACATCCCTCATGAGTGTCGGGTGGGCCTTCCCGGGCTTTGCAGGAAAGGGGGAGGTGGGAGGTAGACAACTCAAGATAAAACAATGAAGATGGACCTTCCGAGTAAGTATTTTGTGAGCTTAAAATGAAGAGGGCTCTACATGCTTTCAATAACGAAGATAAGGATAGCTGGCATTTGTTGACATTTTCTCTGTGCACCAAACAAAAGGTTTAACTCACATGTCACCCAGCATCTGGCCTGGGCAGCAGAGTCGGTGTCTGAGGTGTAGTGGAGTTGCTGGTGGCCCCGTGTGCGTGCCAAGAGGTAGCGGCACATCTTCTGTGCCTTGCTGTGGTCTGCAGAGGTACCTACACGGCTAGGCCAGATCGGCCCTCAGGAAACACCTTTAGATCTGGACAAGCAGACGCTGGAGGCCTGAGTTCTGCTTCACCAGGCTTGCAGGAAACAGCCAAAAGAATTTTGGGGCAGGTGTTAATAATCATCCGTCTCAACCACAAAAGTACCTGAATATAGAACAGAGTTCATCAACCCTGGCGGACGTGAGAAGCACCTGATGCCCAGGACCCATCTGGGGAGACACATTTTTAAGAGCTCCTAGCCAGGCTTGAGAACTTCTGGTATAGGTTTGATCTGGGGCAAGATGAGTGGGCAAAAGAGGGGAGCAAAGACCAAATTTATCAAACAAATCACCCATTCCCAGAGTGGATCACTGAAGGGCTTGCCAGGCTGGCCACATTGGTTTCACGCTCTTCTTTAGAGCAGGTCTCCAATTTTGGGGCAGATCCAAGTCACCTGGGGAGTTTGTTAGAGCAGATCGCTGGGCCCCAGCCTAGAGTGTCTAATTCAGCAAGTCTGCAGTGGGCACGAGAACGTGATATCTAACACGTTCTCAGGTGATGCTGATTCTACAGGTTTCAGAAGTGTAGCTGCTGTGCTATTAAGACCTTAACTGCATAGAGGGGAAGGCCTGTATTTCAGATTATCTACTTTTTTCTCAGTTTTTTTTTTAAACTGGAGGAAAAAAATGCAGATAGACAAAAATGAAAACATTGAAATCAACCATAATCCAATGATAAACCACAATGAGCAGCAACTTCTTTGCTTACGCCATAAATTGGAGTACAGATTTTCTCTGAGAAATGATAATGATCATATGAAGAACATTACATCTAAAAAAGATATTTATGCATTCAGTTCTCCTTATATCAAAATCTACAAAATAAAATTTGTGTTGGGCACCTCGCTGGCTCAGCTGGTGGAGCGTGGGACTCAATTTCAGGGTTGTATGTTTGAGCCCCACGCTGGGTGTAGAGATTATTTTAAAATAACACGTTTCGGGATCCCTGGGTGGCGCAGCGGTTTGGCGCCTGCCTTTGGCCCAGGGCGCGATCCTGGAGACCCAGGATCGAATCCCACATCAGGCTCCCAGTGCATGGAGCCTGCTTCTCCCTCTGCCTATGTCTCTGCCTCTCTCTCTCTCTCTCTCTCTCTGTGACTATCATGAAAAAAAAAAAAAATTAAAATAACACGTTTCGTAGCACCTGGGTGGCTCAGCCGGTTAAGTGTCTGCCTTCCGCTCAGGTCAAGGTCCCAGGATCCTGGGATTAAGTCCCACATAGGGGGGATCCCTGGGTGGCGCAGCGGTTTGGCACCTGCCTTTGACCCAGGGCGCGATCCTGGAGACCCGGGATGGAATCCCACGTCGGGCTCCCGGTGCATGGAGCCTGCTTCTCCCTCTGCCTGTGTCTCTGCCTCTCTCTCTCTCTCTCTGTGACTATCAAAAATAAATAATTAAAAAAAAAAAAAAAGTCCCACATAGGGGCTCTCTGCTCAGAGGGGAGCCTGCTTCTCCCTCTCCCTCTGCCTGCCACTCCCCCTGCTTGTACTCTCTTGTACTGTCAAATAAATAAGTAAAATCTTTAAACAAATAATAGATAAAATTAATGAATAAATAAAATATTTTAAATAAATATAAAATCTTTTAAAAAATAAAATTGGCTTTGAGTTTAGAGCTTTAACAAAGTTTGTTTTTTTTTTTTAAGATTTTATTTATTTATTCATGAGAGACACAGAGAGAGAGAGAGAGGCAGAGACATAGGCAGAGGGAGAAGCAGGATTCCTATGGGGACCCCCACGCAGGAACTCAATCCCGGATCCCAGGATCTTGCCCCAAGCCAAAGGCAGACGCTCAACCGCTGAGTCACCCAGGCATCCCAAGTTTATTTCTCTTGATAATACATTGAATATTTTATGATTAAAAAAATAGTCTTAGAAAAGCCATAGCCTGCTCTTTAAATAAATGTTAAAGAGGCTACAGCCCTGTTAAAATGCTATTTACGGTTGAATTGCAGAGGTATTATTCGGAAAAGCCTCTGAAAAAATGCTGAAAGTGTAGGATCTCTATGAAGCTGCAGTTTGCCCCATAAATGTTTCCTCTTATAAATTCAGAGTAATAATCAGGAGACACGAAAGGTTTTCATTGTTTATAGCCCTTTTTTGAGTAAAGTGGAGAACAGATTAAGAGTGGGGCGCACTTAGAATTTGCTTGTCCCTGCTTTGTGGGGTGAGAGTTAGAAAAGCCGCCCAGACCTCCTGGCATGTGATGGTACAGCCTTTGGATGCGGCTGCATCACTTGTGGACCAAAAGAGTATATATTAAAAAGAAGACAGAAGAGACTTAAAACAAGAACTAGGTCACTACAAAGAAAACACAAAAGCATAAATGAAAAGTCCGAATCTGCACAAAGCCCCGGCAAATGAAAACAACTGAAATCTGCAGCAACCCTTCTGAATGGTGAGCTTGGAATTAAATTCAGGAACCCCTTAAGCAGGGGGGTGGCCGGTGGGCCCTGAAGGTTGTCTTTAGCCACTGCTCCAGGGGAGGAGCTTCACCCTCACCCTCAGGGGGTGTCCCCAGGGGGGGCCAGTCTTGTTGGCCATCTGCACACAGGGTCCTCCAATTTTCTCACCCCCAGACAGCCAGGTAGTCCCCATAGGGCCCTGAGGCACATCCAGTCAGCACCCCCTGGGCACAGGGCCTTAAGTACCCCTCCTGGAGGGAAGGGCACCAGCAGCAGAGGAGGGCAGTTTTCTCAGCCCTGGATCTGCTCCTGAAAGTCCCCATGTCAGGGCTTCATTCACAGGGGTTTTTTGCTTGCTTTTTATTTTGAGAAACAGAAAGATTGAGAACACGAGTGCTCATGAATGTGTGCACGGAAGCAGGTGGGGAGGAGCAGAGGGAGAGGGAGGAGAGAATCCCAAGCAGGCTCCACGCCCAGCGCAGAGCCCCATGCGGGGCTCGATCTCACCACCCCGAGATCATGACCTGAGCCGAAATCAAGAGTCCGATGCACAAGTGACTGAGTCCTCCAGGCACCCCTCACCCCAGGGATTTTTTCATTGGTCTGAGATAGAAACCAGGCAACAGATTTGTTTTTGTTTTTGGTTTTTTAAGATTTTATTTATTTATTAGGAAGAGAGAGAAAGGGGTGGGGGTGAATGGGTGACGGGCACTGAGGGGGGAACTTGACAGGATGAGCACTGGGTGTTATTCTGTATGTTGGCAAACTGAACACCAATAAAAAATAAATTTATTATTAAAAAATAAAAAAGGAAGAGAGAGAAAAGGAGAGCGAGAGGGAGAAGCAGGCTCCCCGCTGAGCTGGGAGCCCAATGAGGGACTTGATCCCAGGGTCCCAAGATCATGACCTCAGCTAAAGGCAGACACTGAACTGACTTAGCCATGCAGGTGCCCCGCTGTCTTGTGGTTTAATTAAAGTAAAATACAAAGACAAAAAAGTACACAAATCATAAACGGTCAGCTCAGTGAGTTATCCAATGTATATGTATTTTTTTATTTGTGTAACCATCACTGAGCTACACACACGGACATGACCAGCAACCGGAAGCCCTTTTTGTGCCCTCTCTATATCTACCCATTTTGTCTTCTCTAAAGGTCCTGGCTTCTAACACCACAGAGACTCACGATTTTCCTGATTTTCATTATTTTATGATATCTCATATTTTGAGGGAAATCTTTTATGTCAGGTTCCTTTCACTGAATGCTGTATCTGTGAGATTCATCTATGTGGTTGTAGTTATCGCTGCAAACTTTGAATACCGTTCAGTACACCATTATGTGGCTACACCACCACTTGTTAATCCAGTCTACTACTGATGGGCATTTGAGCTGTCTGTGGCTCGAGTAATTGCAAATAATACTGCTGCAAACATTTTTTGTGCAGGTCTCTTGATGCACACATGCATACATTTCTCTTGGGTATAAACCTGGGAGTGGAATTGCTGGATCACACAGAGATGTTGGTTCAACTCGAACAGATACTTCTTTCCAAAGTGGTTGTACAAATTTACACTCCCATTAGCATGTTTGTAAATTTTAGTTGCTCCACATCCTACTAGGAGGGCAGCATTTGTAAAAACTCCCTGGGGGGCTCTGCTGTGCCATCATATGTCAAATACTTTGGAAATGGCACAAGTTCTCACATATCGTCGGAGCTCTGGAGGAGAGGGGGATATAAGATGATATTTTCACAACCACCCAAGAAACAGAAAGGACAGATGTTTTTATTACTATTTTGTTCATGAAAGGCACTAGGACTCAAAGTTCACTGACTTGCCAGAAGGAATCTAGTCATATAATGATGGTCAGACTAGAACCCAGGGCTCTTGATTTCTATCCTTTTGTATGTTGTTCCAACACACAACACAACATTATTCATTAGTTGTCCAACACATAGGGGTTTGGACCAAAGGAGATGCCAAAGCAATTTCACTGGTGTCTCCCGACCCAGACTTTAAGAAAGAAAAGAAAGAAGTCTCCAGTCGTGATTGTGAAAAGCACACACACAGTCTTCCTTCAGGCAGGGATGTGAAACAGTAAACATGCCCCTTCAGTGCCTGGGAAGCTCCACTACTGGATGAGTGGTCGGTCCCCTTCGGAGCAATATGGCCTGAGCTTCCCTCTGACTCAGCTCTTCTCTATCCTTGCTGGGTGACCTTGGACGAGGGGCTCAATCTCTGAGTCTCAATTTCCTCATTGGAAAAATGAAAATGATTATATATGCATATCTTATATTTTAAGGAATGAAACTGTAAAATCTATATTTTACATATAGATTTTATATGTAAAAATCTAATACGTGTAAGCATTCAGTACAATGTAGATATGCTTCACGTTGACCAGAGAGAGCCGTTTACCCTGAATCTTCCCTTTTTCCCTCCTTCCTGGATCTTTCCCACCACTGTACAAATGCAGTTATTTCTCCTGTTTTCAAAAATCTCTCTCAAGTCTACTTTCTCCCCCAGCTTGAGCCCCACTTCTCTCTTCCCTTTACAACGAATAGTCTTCAAAGCATTGTTCATACTCACTAATTCTTCCCCTTCATTTGTTCTTGAACCCTTCCAACAAGACTCACTCCCACCACTCCACTGACACTGCTCTTTTCAAAGTCACCAATGACTTTGACTTTGGAGGAGTCTCAGTCCTCATTTTCCTCACTCACTCTGTCAGCAGCAATGGGCACAGTGGATTGCTCCTTCCACCTGGATACATCCTCACCTGGCCTCACCAGGACTTCTGGGCACCATGCTCTCCCCCCTCTCCTCCTCCCTGGCTGGTGCTTCAGTCTTTTCTGCTTGGTTTTTCCCTTCTCCTCAGTCATAAACACTAGATTGTGCCAGAGCTCATGCCTTGGACTTCTTTTCCATCTACTGTCATCTTCTCAAAAATTTCATGATCTCTTAACTTTTTAAAAAAAAAGACTTTATTTATTTATTCACGGGAGACACACAGAGAGAGGCAGAGACACAGGCAGAGGGAGAAGCAGGCCCCATGTAGGAAGCTCGATGTGGGACTCTATCCTGAGACTCCAGGATCACGACCTGAGCCGAAGGCAGACGCTCAACCGCTGAGCCACCCAGGCACCTCAATAGATGGTCTTAAAGCCAAGAGATGGGACGCCTGGGTGGCTCAGCGGTTGAGCATCTGCCTTCGGCTCAGGGTGTGATCCTGGAGTCCCAGGATCGAGTCCCGCATCGGGCTCCCTGCATGGAGCCTGCTTCTCCCTCTGCCAGTATCTCTGCCTCTCTCTCTCTCTCTCTCTCTGTCTGTGTTTCAAGTACATACATACATACATACCACCTATTATTCATTGATATCTCCCCCAAATTTATTTCCAGCCCCAACCATTCTCCTGAATTCCAAACTCATAAATCCGACCAGCCCACTGGGCTCTCCATTTGGATGTCTAAAGGGATCTAGAATATAAATCCCCACCACTGAATTTCTGATCTTTACCCCAGCCCGCACCCCATTAGTCTTCCTTCTCCACTCACGGCAACTCCCTTTCCCTAGCTGCTCAGGTAAAACACCTTGATGTTCTGTTTGACTTCTTTCTTTTCCTCACACCTCACAACCAATCTGTTTGCAAATCTTTTGATGCTATTTTCAAAAAATGTCCAGGATCTCACCACTCCTCAACATTTCGGTTACTGCTTTGGTCTAAGATACTTTCTTCTTCTCCTCCTTGGATTATTGCAGTGGCTTCCTAGCTGGCTTCACCCTGTCCTTCATGGGTTACTCTCAGCACAGCACCCAGAGTGATCCTGTTAAAATGCAAAGCAGGTCGTGTCACTCCTCACCTTAAACTCTATAGTCGCCTCCCATTTTGTACAGCATAAATCAGCATGCTAACAGGAGCCCCCCAGGATCCTCCGCACACCCACACTCTTCTGGCCTCCCCTTCTCCTCCTTCTCGTGCTCATCCTGTTCCTGGTTCAGCCACACTTGGCCTGCTTGTTGATCCCTAAACTTGCCAGGCATGCTCCTGCCTCTGGGCTTTGTCATTTGAATCCTTCCAACAAGTTTCTGTCTGGGCAGAGAGTGCTTCTAACCTAGATATTTTCTCCTCGCCACACCCCCTCCCCACTTCACGTCTTTTTTTTTTTTTAAATTTTTTTTTTCCTAGTCTTTCTTTAAACATCACCTTCTCAGGGAGGCCTTCCCCAACCGCCCTACTTTACTCCGTACCCTTCTTTATTTTCTCCCTAGCACCTCTCACCAGGAAACAGAACAAGCACACAATGTCATCGTTGTTGCTCTTATTGATCGTGTCTACTGACTGTGCTCCCCAGTAGGACATTATGGGGCGCGAAGGCAGGAGTTTTTGTCATTTTGGTTCACTCCAATTTCTCCAGCGGCTGCAGCGGTGCTGGCTTATAATACAAGCTCAGCAAATATTGGTTTCATGAAGGAATTAGTCCCTACTCGCCAATGAAAAACAAAAACAAATATCCTTGGTTAAAAGAGATCCTGGGGGAAATCCTCAAGAGTTCTTTGGCCTCTTAGAGAGAAACACAACTTATTCGAAGGGGGAAATGGTTTTGGTTTTCCCCTTTATTTCTGAAAGTTCTGTTTAACAAAAACTAGCCAGGCCCGCCCCCAGGAACACCTTTCCAATCTTTAATATGCCCTTAACAAGGGCACAGAGAAGGACGGAGAAGGGTGAGGAGAGCAAAGGAAGACAAATGAAGGGACCAGGGCTCCAGGGAACACATGAGCCACAGAATCTGGACTTGCTCTGGCTCGTTCTTTCTTTCTTTCTTCTTTCTTTTTCTTTCTTTCTTTCTTTCTTTCTTTCTTTCTTTCTTCTTTCTTCTTTCTTCTTTCTGATTTTATTTATTTATTTCAAAGAGAGCGCAAGTCGGCAGGAGAGTAGGGTGTGGAGTGGCAAAGGGAAATCGGGAAGCAGGCTCCCCAACGTGGGGCTCCATCCCAGGACTCTGGGATCATGACCTGAGCTGAAGGCAGACGCTTAACCCACCCAGGAGCCCCACCCTGGGTCTTTCTGCCTCAACTAGGTCCCGAAGCAGGCTTCCTGCCTGTGGCTCTGCTCCTGGTCCCTCCCGGGTTCACCACTCTCCCAACCAAAGAATCCTTCTGGCTGGTTGCACCACTAATGGAGCTTATTCAGATTATGCCACAGCCTCCCCACTCAAAATTCCCACCATGCGATGGCGTGTATTAAGAAAGAACAAAAAACTACTTATAGCCAGTGTAAACACCACTTCTCCCAGTAGAGGGGGCGAGAGTGGAAGGGATATTGATTGTCCCAGTGCTTGATAAAGAGGAGGGACTTTGCCTTCCTGACCTGCACACCTCTATGATAAAATAATGGCCAAGGGCACCTGGATGGCACAGTCAGTTAAGTGTCCAACTCTTGGTTTTGATTCAAGAGTTGATCACAGGGTCATGAGATCAAGTCCTGCATCAGGCTCTGTGCTCTGCAGGGAGTCTGCTTGGGTTTCTCTCTCCCTCTCCCTTTACCCCTCCCCCCCCAATAAATAAATCTTAAAAAGAAAAAGAATGGCCAACTCCACCAGTTCTGTAGCAGGACCAGCTAGCAAAGGCAGATGTGCCAGCCACCCTCACTTGACACAATTTGAGAGGCACCAAAGACTGTGGCACTACTCACCTGCCATAGCATTTGCCCCGCTTGGATGAGTCCTGCTCTTCCTTTGTGCTCTGTTTCCAGGAGTTGCCTACCAAAGCCCCAGATGCCCTGTGGAGGGCGAGGAGTCTAATCCAAAATAGTCACTCACACTTACCAGTGCAAGAGTACAAATGGAGGCTTATAAAATACATGCTTAAATATTCAAAAGTTGGAATTCAAGCCAACAAACTGATGAAATCTGTTCTACTTCTCCCATCCTAACAACAACCTGGAAGACTGGACTCAAACTTAGAGTTCTCAGATTCTCTGGGCTTCTCTGCCACAACTGGTGGCAGCCCCTGGCTCCCAGCTACACCTACAGCTTCCCTTCTCTTCCCATCCTGGCTCCGCCCCACACTACAGGGGCCTCCTGCATACGCATGTGGACACCTTAGTGCACACCTCCAAGTCCTGTTTGCCTCCCCAAACAACCTCCCATTGGCCACCTTCGGCTTTGGGGTATGCACACTAGGGGCAGAGTCTTCCCTCCAGAGGACCCACATTTGGAAGGAGACCTGGGGCTCTTTGGGGCCTTAAGTTCCCAGAATGTGCTCTGGAAGAAGAGCCTGGGCTCTGGGATAGGGAGAAGTTGTGCCTCCTTGGCCCAAAGATTCCTCACCCCCTGGGGAAAGGCAGGGTGAGAGCACCCCTTTAAAGCACAGGGTTCAGCAAGGGGCTCCTCTTGCCTGGATCTAAGGGCTATGTTGTGCAGTTCTAGGGAGGGAAGGAGAGGACAGAGGAGCATGAGGGAGGGAGAGGGAGGAACACGTGCCCAGCATGAGATGCTGCCTCCAGAGGAGCACATGGTGAGGAGTCCCTGGGTGGCCACGAGGGCCAACCTGAAAGTGAGGGAAAGAAAGTCAGGAGACGAGGAATGGGAAAGTTGGTGAATGGAAAGTGAAAAGGTACTGAAAGCAAACCTACTTTATAAGAAACCTTGGGTATATTTTATTTATATAAGTATAATGTATTTTTTTAACTGAACTATTCACTATACTCTCTAGTTCATGGCATGTTATCGTCATCATTACTCTATCATTGGGTGGTAAAGAACCAGTCTTGTTTTATGTATATATTTATCCCATTTCCTCTCTATCCCCCACTCCCCACCCCCCATCTCCACTGGCAACAATTCTGATACATTAAAGAGTATTCTGTGTGGAGAGAGGGCCCTTCTGGTTCCTGTCTCTTCATCTCTGGGTGCAATAGCCTGTGTCTCATGCCTGAACCAGGAGATCATCCCTCTGCAGAGACCTGTTATGTCTCTTTGAAGTGATCATGTATCCTCCATGTCCAGTATGAGACCTAGACAGCCCCCCACTGGACCTCAGAAGAATAAAACCACAATGAAACTGCCCCAAGACCCTGTTAACCCTAGAATGGACTCACAAAGATCACTCCACCTTGGATCCCAAAGGAGAAATCAAAATCTCATTAGAAATATTTTCTTTTCCTTTTTTTCTTTTTTAAAGATTTTATTCATTTATTCATGAGAGACACAGAGAGAGGCAGAGACACAGGCAGAGGGAGAAGCAGGCTTCCTATGGGGAGCCTGATGTAGGACTCAATCCCAGGACCCCAGGATCATGACCTGAGCTGAAAGCAGACACTCAACCGTTGAGCCACCCAGGTGTCCCTCATTAGAAGTATTTTCATTTATAAATAAGTCCCTGCAGTTGTCTTGTTCTCATGTTGATTTGAAGCCTATTACATCCAATGTAATATATATATTTTTAAAGATTTATTATTTATTTATTTATTTTAGAGGGAGAGAGAAAGCACCAGGGGAGGGGCAGATGGAGAGAGAATCCCAAGCAGACTCCCCGCCGAGCATAGAGCCCAAACCAGGGCTCCATCTCACTAGACCCTGAGATCATGACCTGAGCCAAAATCACAAATGGAAAGCTTAAATGACTGAGCCACCCAGGTGCTCCCATCCAAAGCAATTAATACCTTGTCTGCTAAAGATATTTAATAATTGGTACATTTATTGATAACAGCCAATGCTCCTTTATGGAGGTCTCTTCGTTAGTAATTATTGAGTAGAAAGAGAAGGTGAGCCTGTGGCTTCCAAGTACCTGCTTTTGCTGAAGGTCTACAAGGGAAGAAGAGCAACATTTGATATTCAGTAGATAAACCAAACCTAACTACAGGGACTTATTTATAAATGAAAATACTTCTAATGAGGGACACCTTACAGTTTTGTGCAATCATTGTTGTGTTGTAGTCCTAAGACTCCTTACAGTGTATTTTTGATATTTTTGAAATGTGTTAAATTTTTAAATTCAATAATATAAGCCAGAGCATGTTGCAGCAAATCTATTGTTTGTAAAAAATAACAATAATAAATAAAATAAAATGGAAAAAATAAAATTTTAGCACCGATGTTAATTTTTCCCTTTTTATTTTAAATTTTTGTTTATTTATGATAGTCACACACACAGAGAGAGAAAGGCAGAGGGAGAAGCAGGCTCCATGCACCAGGAGCCTGACGTGGGATTTGATCCCGGGTCTCCAGGATCGTGCCCTGGGCCAAAGGCAGGCACTAAACCGCTGTGCCACCCAGGGATCCCTTAATTTTTTCCTTTAATAAGACACTTAAATCTTTTTTTTTCCTTTAATAAGACATTTAAATCTTAATGTACGAAAGATGAATGGATAAAGAAGATGTGGTTTATGTATACAATGGAATATTACTCAGCAATTAGAAACGACAAATACCCACCATTTGCTTCAACGTGGATGGAACTGGAGGGTATTATGCTGAGTGAAATAAGTCAATCGGAGAAGGACAAACAGTGTATGTTCTCATTCATTTGGGGAATATGAATAATAGTGAAAGGGAATATAAAGGAAGGGAAAAGAAATGTTGGGAAATATCAGGAAGGGAGACAGAACATAAAGACTCCTAACTCGGGGAAATGAACTAGGGGTGGTGGAAGGGGAGGAGGGCGGGTGTTGGAGGGGAATGGGTGACGGGCACTGAGGTGGACACTTGACGGGATGAGCACTGGGTGTTTTTCTGTATGTTGGTAAATTGAACACCAATAAAAGTTAATTAAAAAAAATAATAATAAAATAAATCTTAATGTAAACAAAACATACCTTGATAGTAATATGTTTTTATTTATGGAATTTGATTTATACTATAGCAAAACAAACACATGAAGAAGGGAAACAAATACTAAGTGACATATGAGATCCTTAGCAAAATTGCCAAATGCTCACTCCCAAGGGTACGTACTTTTGTTTTCCAAATTATGTGGGCATATGATAAATGGTTTCGGAAACTAGAAGAGTGTGTGGACTAGCAAGGGGAAGCTTATCATTAAGAAGTCTCTGATGGTAATATTTCTGTTATGTCAAAGTTAGCAATAATTTAATTGAATAAGTAAGATACTGTAATAAGGGGTTAACTCCATGGTTATCAAACACTGCTTGGGTGGCTCAGTTAAGTGACTGCCTTGGTATCAGGTCATGGTCCCAGGGTCCTGGGATTGAGCCCCGAGTTGGGCTCCCTGCTCAGAGGAGAATCTGCTTCTCCCTCTCCCTCTATCCCTCACCCCACTCATGTGCTCTAATAAATAAATAAAATATTTTTTAAAAACTGCGGCTGAAGACAAGCTCTTAAAGAATATGGGCTCCGAGACTAGGGATAAGAGGTAAGGAGGAACCACAAACTGGTCCAGGGAGCACTCTCCCATCCTAAGTAGAGGCTGGTCTGTTAGCTTTGTAGGCCCCTCATCATTAATCTAAAGTGTAGATCTCTTGGGGAACTAAGGGGTTGTCACAAAAGGAGAGTTAGGACCATTGGATCGTGGTCACTCTTATCAGATCAGGATTTAAAGACTTGGTCAACTGGGACTAAAATAACTAGGGATTGCCAAACTGGAGCTGTCTGTGAACTTGGAGCCAGAAGCCTCCAACTTCTAGTCCTGGCTTCGCAGGTGACTGTGTGACCTACTATCCTTTATACCATGTCTCCTATTCCAGCATTTTCCCACCCAAGGCTTCGGTTAGCTCACACTGCATCTTCGTGCAAATGAGGAAAAGGTGATCCGGGCGGACAACCAGAACCCTGTGGTGAAGGTGTCTGGCCCCGAGGATGGGGAACCAGCTATTTGCCCCACCACAACCTCCGCCAGCTCTGAAGGCTGTCATTCCCCATCAGTTTTCAAACAAGCTTCGGCCCTCTTGAAAGATTTGCCCCCTGGACAGCCTCCAAGGCCTACCCCAAAGCTTGGTTCCCCTTCTCATCCTTCCACCAGGCCACCACGGGGCTCAATCTGAGGCACAGTTTTTGTTCTCATTTTATAGGTCCTCTGGAAAGTCTGACCCTGCTGATTACTCTCTCCTTAAAACGATCTTCCCCTGGCCCCCGTGGCACCGCACACCCCGGGTCCTCCTCCTCCTCTCTCTGGCTTCTCCTCTTGACTTCTCTGGCTGCGACTTCCTGCTTGAAACCACGTTTAAATGTGAGCCTTCCTCGAGTCTCATCCTGACCCTCCCCTCTTCCCATTCTAGACTCCCTCCTGGTGCCAGTGGCCTCAAAGACTATTTCCACAGCCAGGGCAAATTGTATTCCTTCATCCTCCTCTTCACCCCAGGAAGGAACCGTCTGGAGCATCTCTCCCGGCTGTCTCTCCACAGCATACCAGTCTCCTCCGAAGGCCAAGTACTTGAGCTGACTGAGAAGGCTGGGGAAAGGCCGCACTAGCTCTGATGACAGCATGGCTGGGCCTGGCAACCTTCCCAGCAGACAGGAAGCCTGGAAACTGGGGTGGGGAGGTTCCATTCACGGTGAAGGTATGAGGAAGCCCAGGGATGGCTGCAGGTTTCCAGCTGCATTTTCTAGTTCAACTTTATCAGCAATAAAATTGGTCTGTTCATCCCTAGTGGTGGTCTGATCTTGTCAGTTATTTCTGAACTTGGGTGAGGGGAGTTGGATTGGGTTCCTCCTCACTGCAAACCCCATGCCTGGCCCACAAGCCAGGAAAGCTTAAGGAATGGTCAGGAAGACGGGGCTTTGGAGCAATAAGCTACACCCAGAGAGAGGGATGCTTCAGGTGCGGCTGGGATAGGAGGTGTCGGTACTTTGTGGGTACGGGGCTTCTAGGTCCTTGACTGCTTTAAGGCACAGCCCGGGGAGACTGCTATCCCGGGGCTTCGGCAAACCCAGGCCTTGGCAACCCCAGTGTATACAGGCCCTGCAGGGTTTTACAACTTACAGATCTAAGCAGGTGCACCCAGCATGGGGATTAGATGAGTCTCTCCGTCACTTAAAACATGCAGAATGCCAGTGAAAAAATTCTTTAGGCATTAGTGGTTGGGAAAATTTCTTGCTGCTCCTACCATTTCTTAGCTGGGAACAGCCTAAAGGAAGCTGTTTCACACGAAACTTCCTGTAAAGGGAGCTAAGTACCACGGGGGTGAGAGCTGTGGTTCTTGAACTCTAACATTCGTAAAACTCACCTAGCAAGTTTGTCTAAGTAACTTCCTGGGCTCCCACTCCCTGATTCAGTAGATCTGGGGTAAGGCCTTTGAATCAGCATTTCTAACAAGCTCCCGGGTGGTGCCAGTGCTGCTGAGGACCATTCGGGAACACTGGGTTAGAATGAACTAGTTGGGCGGCTCTAGCTTTAGGGGCTTTAAATCAACTACCTCAAATGCTCTTCCTCTTTATTACGTTGAACTGAACCCAGTTTTAGGGCCAAGGAGTGAACTGTGGTGGAATTAGCCTCCTTGTTCCTCATGGCTTACCTACAGACTCCTAGAATCACCCTCAAGCCCCATCACGTGGATCAAAACTCCTCTAGATTTGTTACCTAAGCTTGGCCATGGCTTTGATCAGAGATTCAAATGAGGGCCTTATTTGATGGGCAGGCCATCTTTTGGGGCATTCATGAAAATATTAGTAAATCAAAGGCTCAGAAAGAATAGTAAAAACCCTGTGCCAGGAACATGCTGTCTCTAGGAATCGAGGAGGAGCTAGATTGGTTTAGAAACTAATGAAGAGGGACACCTGGGTGGCTCAGTGATTGAGCATCTGCCTTTGGCTCAGGTCATGATCCCGGGGTCCTGGGATTGAGTCCCACATCAGGTTTCCCGCAGGGAGCCTGCTTCTCCCTCTGTCTCGCTCTCTCTGTCTCTTTGTCTCTCTCTCTCTCTCATGAATAAATAAATAGAATCTTACAAAAAAGAAAAAAAGAAAGTAACTAACAAAATCCTTTCCTTAACCAAACTCTAGTAAGGCTCTTCTGAACTCTTTCCCCAACTTCTAGGCTTCCCCCTGACTTCTAGGCTTCCTGGTTCATCTCTACATTGTCCAATTTTAGCAAGAATCCTGCTGAGTGAGTTTAACCAGAACCCCACGCCCCCCTTGACATTTCATCAGGTTCCTCATCCTCTACCACCCCCAGGTGATGTCCCCCTGGCCTGCCTTCAGCAAGAATCCTAAGAGGTGGGATTAGCCAGATGCTCCCTTACCCCTGATGTTTCCTCTTAGTAATTTTCCATCCATTGACCACCCCCTTATACACACTCTTTGGCTATAAATTCCCACTTGCCCATGCCATATTCTGAGTGGAGCGCAATCTCTCTCCCCTTCCACAAAACCCCACTGCAGTGGTTCCTACCCCTGGATAAAGTCTGCCTCACCATTCATTCTCTAACAAGAGTTACAAATAATTTTTTCTTTAACAAAACTTTGATCTCAGAGTCAGAATGAGAGCAGTTGGAAAGAGAAAGATAAATCAAGGAGCCAGGATGATACTGGAGGGGGTGGTCAGCAGGGGAAGCCCGAGGTTCAGCCAGAGACACACCTTGGTTGTTTGCAGCCAATGTCTATTCTGAGCATCCAGCGCTGGGCGTTTCCACCACTGCCATGTAGAGAGAAGGATTTCCTTAAGAGACGGGTTTTGATTATGGCGGCCAGGCTAGTCCAATATGAAAGGTGAAATGAGCTATGCTCGGACCCAACGGCTTTTAAGGAAGACGTTAGACACCTTTCTGTTTGTTTTAGTTATTACAAGGCCAGAAAGGTTGACCAGGATCCAAACTCTGATAGAGGGAGGTGAAATTTCAGAGAAGAGACTGGAATAATCTAGACCCTGCCACCCCCAACCAGGAAGTACAATTCCAGGAAGCTTTTGAGAAGTGTCCTCTTCAAAGGTCAGATAAGGAATCAACAATAAGTTTAATTGGGGAATCACCCTCTAAAGATTGCGACAGTTCCAACAGGTAGTCATGCAACTGTGGCCAGATTTGAGGGGGGAGATCTGGGAAGATGAGCACAGAATGCTTCTGGCATTACCAGGGAGCTCTGAGGTGGCTCAATTATTACAGGAGGCGACACAGGCCTGGCGCGTGCCGTGAGGGAACGTGCCCAGGAGATTTCTAGAGGAGGGCTTTCAGGAAAGACGCCGGAAGATGAAATGAACTGCATGCAAAGCAGGCAGGACAGTGGTAGATAGAGTCCAGGCCTAGGTCCGATACTGGTCCGGGGCAATACCAACTGCGCCATCCACGAAAGCACACCCACCCGAGAAGGTAGATAAAGGAGGACAAGACCTGACACACTCAAAACTTCATCACTTCATGTTGTTCACTGTGGTGGACCCCACAAAACAGAATCTAAGGAGCATATCAGGAAAACACAAGCCTTGGCTCAACAGCAAAGGGAAGGAAAGAGGAGAGCGCTCCTCCATACAGCAAAGATGGCGGACTTGAAAAACAAGGAAATGATCAACTTAAGTGAAAATGTTAAAAACGAGGCTGAGTCTTCCTGAAAAGAGAAGTGGAAAGACGGAGGCAAGCAGATGATCAGAGACACGGCCCACTTTGAAGAAAAAGACAGGGACGGTCTCTGCTGCCTTTGGCACAGCTTTCATTCCCAAGGGCAAGGCAGTGGCCTGTGGCCTAGCACATGGCAGAGGGGTGGTCCGCCCCAGGCCGGGGAAGAGCCTCAGAACCACCGCCACCGACAGAGACGTGCCGACACCCTCGACGGGCCGGGTATTGTTCGAGGTCCTGGGAATGCAGCTTGGACAGAGACCTCTGCCCTCGCGGAGCATATATTTAACAGCAGCTTTGGGTGAGAAATCCGCTGTGAATGGTTCTCCAGATTCAGTGAGTGAGAGGCCTGCTTTAGGGGGCAGGTGTTAGAGGCCTAAGACATTCCGGGCAGGAAGCAGCGGCTCCCAGGGGCTTCGGAAAGCGGATAAATATTCAAGGATTTTGCAAGGCCCAACTTTGGTAGTTTGAAATCTTCCACGGTGGGAGTACTTACACCGAGGAAATTGGCACCTGCTATATATACATCAGGGTCCCCCCCCACCGGGAGCCAGCTTATCAGCACCCCATTGCGACGACTGCTCGTAAGAAGAAATGTGGCTGTGTCCTTGGTTTGACGCAGACACAGGGGAAATAGAAATTAGGGGGTTTTAAATATACAGAATGGGGAAGAAAGGAGGCACTAGTAAATCCTGGAGCAGCATTGAAAATTTCTAAATTTTTCCATCCCACCGTCCCATCCCAAGAGGGTTGGACGGTTTCAATTTCTAGACATCATAGGCTACATCTAGGCCACAATTACCCTCGGGATCAAGAATTCTTCCAACACCAAAAAGTTCACAGGTCAAGCACTATAGCAAACTGCCCCAGAGGCTCAGAGGCATTCAGACAAGGCTGCTATCCACAAGATTTTTCTCTTTCCTGTTTTCTCCTCTTCCTTCCTCCCCTCAGATACTGCAAGGACTCCGCCACGGTTTTCAGCTGGTACCAGTACTATGTGTGTGTTCTGAGGTTCTGGGAACTTGATTTTGATTGAAGTAGATACTCATCATGATTTTGGCCACCTCTTCCCCCTCCCTAAGAGCCTTGGTGGGAGGCAGAGTCTATCTCCTTTTATAGAAGCAGAGAATGCCATGTACTCACTTTCCCAGTTTCCCCTGTAGCCCTATGACAAAGGGGCAACCACGTGGCCGAGGCTCAGTCGGTGAGACACACTCAACCCAGGACTTTGAATCAGGAGGCAGTGATGTATAGACACGGGCTGGGCAGAGAAGTCCCCGTGGGGGGGGGGGGGGGGTGCACAGCTCAGCTGCAGGCGACGGTGTCCTCATGGGGGCAGTTGTTCAAGGTCACACTTTTCCCCCACTCTCCAGAGAACCATCAGTAAGTTCCTTCTCTGCTCAAATCAGGAGGTCCGTTTCTACAGCTCACAACCTAGGACCAGGACTGTTACAACTGGTCTAAGCACCCCGGGGGGCAGCAGATCCGCTTCCCTGTTCTAAGTTTCTGGAGTGTGGGGCTGGCACTGGGGTCCTCGGCTATATCCTGTTGGCCCTGTGGACTCCCAAAGCGGAAAAGAGAAGAGGACTTTGGCCACCAACCACGGAGGGGACCCCTCTCTCCCCAGGCACCGAGTTCAGGGAGGCTGAACAAAACGAGTTGGTGTCAGAGATCGCTGTGCGCCACCGCGCCTGTGGTCCTTATTTCACAAGAGCGTGGAGATTCCATTTGGGAACTTTGATTCCCCCTTGGGCCTGTAATACTGTATTTCATAACTTTGAAATACCACCGAGAAAGGGGGAGAAACTGCTAATTAAACTTTCACACAACACTTGTCACTTAAGATGTTGATCTTATACTTACTTAACAAGCACTTTTCGACTTACTTAGAGATTCTAACCATATGTTGTTCTTGTGCATACATAACAAGGAAACTATGAGCAAAATAACTCCAAGTATTCTTAGAAGCGCTTTGTATTCAGAACCCAAATATTCTGAATCATGTTTGTTTACAGAGTTGGAGAAGAGATTTCATTGAATATCATTTTACTTTTCTCCTAAGGGTTCACACGAGTCTATAATATACTCTGCACACAGATACTTTTATATAAGACCTCCGTTTCACACAGTGTTCCTCCTCCCCACATTTTTTTTCAAGCTTTTTTGTTTTGAAATAATTTTGGACTCACAGTAACTTGCAAAAATAGCGCAGAGTTCCTGTGTATCCTTTACCCAGCTTCCCCTAATGTTTCGATCGCTTTTTCAAGAATTGAGCTATCATCCACATACCACAAACTTCACTCTTTTAAATTATACAGTTCAATGGCTCTTAATATACTCATAAAATTGTCCCCCATCACCACGACATATTCCAAAACATCTCCATCACCCCAGCAAGAAACCCTGTTACCCATTAACTGTCATCTACCAATCATTGCGCCCATGCTCCCACCCCTGCAACCACAAATTCACCTTCTGTCTCTATGGCTGAGCCACTTTTTAAATCAGAGTGGCCTGTGTGATCTCAGATAGTGTCACCTTCTGTGTCATCAGGAGCACTGGTGATAGGGGCCTCTGGGTGGCTCAGTGGTTGAGCATCTGCCTTCAGTTCAGGGAGTGATCCCAGGGTCCTGGGGTTGAGTCCCGCATTGGGCTCCCCACAGAGAGCCTGCTTCGCCCTTTGCCTCCTATGTCTGCCTCTTTCTCTGTGTCTCTCATGAGTAAATAAATAAAAAATCTTTAAAAAAAAAAAAAAAGAGCACTGATGATGCATTTTATAAAAGTGCTCTGCTCTGTCCACTGGGTTCTCTTCCAAGCCGCCAATACCCATTCTGTCAGTTTTGATGAACACGGCAGGCAATGACACCGCTGTCCTAACAGCTGCCTGGTGAATGAGATTGTCATTTGACTCCTAATTTTAGAGAGGTTAACATGTTAGAAAAAAAATGTTCACTCTTAGTATTAATGAAACACTGTAATGGAAGAAGCTTAGTTGGGACATTTCCATTTTATTGGTGTTGCATCACCGTCACACATCATACTGTCATATGTTTATATTGTCATTTGATCCCATTGCATACCTTCTGGTAAACCAGTTGGATGAAACAGCTGAGCAAATATGAGATAGGAATGAGGATAGTGATCCTCTTTTCACCCTGGGGTGCAGTGGGCATTTAATTAAAGCGCTGTCCTGCTCCCATTTCAGAGCCTTCTTGGAGGAAGGGCTAAACTACCCCTCAATGTTTGAAGGAGGGACCTGAAGGAGCTCTGGATGGTAGGGTGCAGGGGTGGACATTAGGACCAGGACAACAGGCTTCTAACCCTCACCTAATCCTCACCTCAGGGAAGCTCACCACCACGGCTGAACCACACAGTGAGCCCTCTCGCCATCTCTCCAGTCCTTCCTAGCAGCATGCTGGTTATTTCCTGATCGCCCATTCTCTACCCTTTCCTGTCCTGCTCTGTGCCTGGGCAGGCTGGCTGCTACAGATTGGATTCCTGATCATTACAGTCCCGTAGTTTCCAGGGGTCTGGTGATGGAAGGGAGTTCAGATGGTGATCACCTTCCCCACACAGCCTACCCTCACCCTGGGGCTGGTTTTGGCCCTGGCTCCTCTCCTCTGCCCCAATCCTGTTGGACAGGACTTCTGGCTTGGCTCGAGCTCTCCCTGAGTTCTGGTAAGAGCTCCCTTCCCTGATCCACACTAGAATTTCCCTGCATGGAGTTCCTGGATGCGTCTACATCCTTTGTTGGTCCCCTAACCTTGCCCACGCCTCTGTAAATAATCCCTTTGCTATATTCTCCTCAATTACCTCTTTGAGTACACCATGTGTTTCCTGCTGAAACACTCAGTCCTTGCCCCAGGAGGAGTGACTCACACCCAGCTTGGGTGCCTCTCCTCTTCTGTCTGTCTGGATCTGTGCCCCCTGCAGCAGGCACCCATTCTTTTCTCCCACATTACACAATTTTGTTGGGTGAGGCTTTGTGTCTGCAATAGCCTGGAGGTCTGTAGTTGGAGGCCAACAGGTTAAATTCAGTAGGAAGATATTAAAAAACCCAGTTTTGTCTACTAAGCAAAGCTGTATTCTATAATCCAGTTTAACCAATTAAAAAGCTGAGATTTTTAAAATAGTAATAATAAAAATTAATTTAAAAATTTAAAAGCTGGGATTTCTTGCTCTGGACTCAGAAGAGAGGGGGGTCCCTTAAATCCCACAACCACTCTCAAATTTATTTATATCTCCAGTTTCAGCTCTATATAGAAAGCTGTTGTGTTTAGCAAGATTCTCAGAATAAATATTTTCATGTCGAACTCATGATCCTCCTCTTTCTACCCTAAACTTCTTCTAATGTTCTCTATTTCATTTCATCGTATCGCTTTCTATCTAGTTGCTGGAAACCTGAAAGTCAGTCTTGACACCTTCTTCTGCACTCTTAAATACACAAATTTTCAAATACTATAGATCCTGCCTATGATCATTAGTCCACTCATTGTTTTTTCATCTGCTACAACCTTGGTATAAGCCACCATTAACTCTTGCATGGACCATAATAAGGGCTTTTTAAAAAGTCTTAAGGTATAAACACACTACAAGAGACAAAAATTTGCTCACCTTCTAGAGTCTCAGACATATCAGGAGGTCTCCAGGAAGTCCAAAATAGCTAAGAAACATTCATTCTAGACTACAATGAATTCTAGCCCTTTTTCTAATAGGAAGTGACATATTTTTATTTTTACCTGGATTTTTTTATGTAACCTCTACACCCAATGTGGGCCTTGAACTTATGACCTCAAGATCAGGAGTTGCATGCTCCATTGACTGAGCCAGCCAGGCATCCCAAGTAACCTATTTTTAAACGAAAGTACCTAACTAGTATCTAAAGGCCCTAAAATAACAAAAAATGACTGTCCAATTCATACTGAATTAGGTTATGACTAGCATCCCTATAAGAATAGGAGAAGAAACACAAGCACAAATACAGAGGGAAGGCAGCCAAAGGAAGACAGAGGCGGGGATTGGAGTGATCCTCCCACAAGCCAAGGAGCACCTAGGGCTACCAGATGCTGGAGGGGGAAAGAAGTATTCTCCCCCAGAGTGCTGGGAGGGAGCACGGCTCTGCGACGCTGATTTCAGTTTCTGGCCTCTAGAACTGTGAGATAATAGATTTGTGTTGTTTTAAGCTACCGTTTGTGGTACTTTGTTACAGAAGCCACGGGAAACTAATAAACTAGCCTTTTTTTTTTTTTTTAAGATTTTATTTATTTATTTATTTATTTATTTATTTATTTATTTATTTATTTATTCATGAGAGACACACACACACACAGAGAAGCGGAGACACAGGCAGAGGGAGAAACAGGCTCCATGCAGGAAGCCTGACCTGGGACTCGATCTTGGGTCTCCAGGATCACTACCTGGGCTGAAGGTGGGCACTGAACCACTGAGCCACCCAGGCTGCCCTTAAACCAGCCTTTAGGAATATAGTCCTCTACAGCAGCAATTGGCAAACTATGACCCATTGGCCAAACCCATCTCCCTACCTGTTTTTATGTAGCTCATGAGCAAAGAACTTTCTTTTTCTTCAGAGAAAAGCATCTGCAATCAATCTGAGGATAGAGAATATTAACTTTGAACCTCAGTTAAGTGAAATATTATCTCCCAAAAAAGAATTCAATTCTTGTCATTAATAGACCTGTATTACAAGACAAAAAATACGTATGTATATATATGTGTGTGTGTGTATATATATATATATATCCAATTACTATTCTATTTTTATTTTTTTAAAGGATTTTTTTTTATGAGGGGGGTGCAGAAGGCAAATGGAGAGGGAGAGAGACTCTCAAGCAGACTCCCCTAGGGTACACCTCAGCAACTTTCTGTCTATGGATCTGTCTATTCTGGACATTTTTTTTTACATTTTATTTATTTATTCATGAGAAACACAGAGAGAGAGACGCAGAGACACAGGCAGAGGGAGAAGCAGGCTTCCTGGGAGAAGCCCGATATGGGACTTGATCCCAGGACCCCAGGATCCCGACCTGAGCCAAAGGCCGACACTCAACTGCTGAGCCACCCAAACATCCCATATTCTAGACATTTTGGATTCATGCTCCATGTTACTTTTCTACACTGGCTTTGGTTGATCTTAATTTTTATTTCATCTTTCAGTACTTTAAAACAAGAGTAAGAACTAATACCAGAAACACAAGCCATAGGAGGCTTTGGCATCTCTGACACAAACCTTTCCTATCCTGAAATTTAGCCAACTACTCTGGCTCCACTGGCTACATGTCCCCTGTGGATTAATAACGTCCTGGACTTTCTCTTACAGAAATGTTCTGTGACTAACTGCCTTGAGGTCAGGAAACTGGAACCCAGTGGACAGGGATACTGAGCCTCCCAGCTTGTGGCTCTTTGAGTAGCTGCGTAGACAAGACAGGAATCAGCCCAAATATCTGTCATTGTTTGCTGGTACAGTAGTCTGCTCCTCCCGTGGTTTTGGCTTCCATGGTTTCAAGCACCCATGGTCAACCTCGGTCTGGAAGCAGATAATCCTCCCTCTGACCTATTGTTGGAAGGAAAAACAGTAGCTTAATGCTAAGTTACAATGCCTCAAGGTTTCCACATCAGTTCATCCCGTAGCATTTTGTCATCTCACGTCATCACAGGAAGAGGAAGGGTGAGTACAGCACATAAGCTATTTTGAGAGAGAGAGAGAGAGACCACATTCACATAACTTTTATTACAGTTTATTGTTACAATTGTTCTATTTCATTATCCATTATTGCTGTTAATCTCCTACTGTGCCTAACTTATAAATTATGCTCTATCATAGGTGTGTATGTACAGGAAATATAGTGTATATATGGTTCAGTATTCCCCATGGTTTTAGGCATCCACTGGTAGTCATAGGACATATCCCCACAGATAAGGGGGGACTGCTGTAGTATGAATCTCTGAAATAGGAATAAAAAGTGGTAAGAAGAAAATTACTTACACAAATTGTCCTTGAGAAATATGACATAATCTTTAAGCATTTTATTTAACTAAAATGGAGTTCTTTCAGAATTGAGATTTTTTAAAGCATCTTACTTGGTCTCACCAATTATTTGCTTTTATTATTGGTAGCAGATCCTTTGACGGGAAACCAACACTTCACTTGGCTTGTCATGGTAATTAGCTCTAATGTCATTAATGGGCCTTTGGAGTTCTTTCCTTACTTAATAAAGAGCCATCATATTTAAATCAACTCATCTATTGTTCTGGTTATCTGTGGTTGCATAACAAACCACCCCAAAGCTCATTGGCTTAAAACAATAATCACTGTATTATCTCTCAAGGTTTCTGTGGGTCAGGAATTCAGGAAGAGCTCCACTAGGTGGTTCTGTCTTAAGAGACCTTGTGAAGTTGCAGGAGCTGGAAGACTGGGCATTGGTAGAGTGTGGGATGCCCGGACATCTCTCTTTCACCATCTAGATCTCCATGTGGTCTGTCCGTATGGGTTAGCTTGTGCTTCTTCATGGGATGGTGACCTCAGGGTGGTAATGCTTCTTACACGTGACTCATGGCTCTAATTTGGGGCCCAACAAGCCTAAGCGAATCTGCACCACGTTTTTGTTTGTTTGTTTGTTTGTTTGTTTGTTTTTGTGGGAGGCAGAGGAGACAGAGAGAGATAGAGAATCTTAAGCAGGGTGTGGAGCCTGATATGGGGCTCAATGTCACAACCCTGATATGACCTGAACCAAAATCTACAGTTATATGCTTAATGAACCACCCAGGCATCTCTGCACCAACTTTTATGACCTAGGCTGGAAATTCATGTAATGTCACTTCTTCCATAATTTACTGGTCAACCAGTCATTACGGTTTGGCCCAGTTTCAAAGAAAGAGGCCACAGAATCCACTTCTTCATGGGAGAAGGGTCAAGGAATTTGCAGAAAAGTTTTCTTTTCAATTCCTTGTGTTTTCTTCCCACTTTCATGATCCCCTTAAAATGTTTACAAATTAAAGATTACAGCTTTAAATGTTTCGCTTGGGTCTTACGTCTTCTTCAGACAGATTAATTTTTGTGCTAGGTTCAAATATTTCCGGCTGTTCTGTTCTACTCTGTTTACTTCCTGTTTAGTTGACTTTTATTTCCTGTACTCTTTGTCAAAGTTGTAAACTTCCATTTTGGCGTGGGCACCGTGTTCTATTTCTGAATCTGCCAGTGGTCTTAAGCAACAGTATGCATACAGTAACTACAAGCGTAATACAGGAAGTGAAAATTAAAGTACTGTCTTAACTTAATATTGATAGACTTAAATACCCACTTTAAAGAAACATATATTTTAGTGGAGACCATTTTCCAAGATCTCAGACCTCAAAGAGTTGGTTCACTTTCTCAGTAGTGAACTGCTCTTGGCCATTGGTTGGATCACTGAAGATCCAGTCCCAAAGATCTTATTCTATAGCTAGAATTCTCTTTTAGGGACAGTTCTATATTTCTTAAACCATTCTGTGCAGCAAACAGGCTGCAAACAGGAACCTCAACAGGAACCTCAACTCAACTGGCTTGAACCAAACAGGAGTATTTATGGTCTTCCATGTAACAAGGAGTTTGAGGTGAGATGATTCCTACTCAGTAGCTAGCCATGTCATTGAAAACTCAGACTACTTCTAAATCTTTCTGCTCTAACATCTTCAGCACATTGCTTTTATTTTTAATTCATGGTCTTAAAATGGCTTCTCTAGTTTACTTGTCTCCTGCAGACAAAGCAAAGTCCAGTGAATTCCTGGGTATCTCTTTTCATTAATGAAAAAAATGTATTCCAGAATCTCCCCAGCAAACTTCCCCTCCTGTATCAGTCAGAATTGTATCATTTGCCAATTCCTAAACCACTCTTTGGCTCAAGATTATCATGACTGAGTTAAAAACAAAATTGGCATTTGTAGCAGAGATTATCATGACTGAGTTAAAAACAAAATTGGCATTTGTTTGGCTTGATTAGCCAAACAAAATCAAGGCTCCATTAAAAAGGGGGAAGAGGAGAAAGAATGATAGGCAGGGGGCCTTTTACTATTTGGATTTACAGTAATACAAAGGGAGACATTCCGGTCCCTTGGAGTTCTTAGATCATTGACTGGCACCACAATTAATACAGTTGCTCAAAGCAGAAACCTGCCAAGTCTATTTCCCTACCTCTCCAAATATCTTTTCTCCAAAGCCACTCCCTCAGATCAAGCACTTATCTTCTCTCCCTACCATTATTACAACTATTTTTCTTAACAGTCACCTGCCTTTAATTTTATACTTCCCTTAATCCATCTTCCATATCATTGAGCTGGTGAGTTTTCTCTCATGGATTACCAAGGTATTCTCATTGGAGCTCAAGTGCTAAAAATGAAGTTAGATGCCACTTTCACTCTCTACTTCCTCCAACATGAGTTCATGTATATGGTGAGATTTGTTCTGTGGCTGCAGAAATATGAAAGTGTTCTGGTATAAGGAGGTTCAAGAGGCAGATGGGAAAGCCAGAACAGTAAAGGACGTGGGATGGCATCTGTCACTATCATCAGCCAGATGATGATTTAGAGTCACAGCAAAGGAGGGGGTTAGAGCCAAAAGATAACGGAACTGTATTCATGACAGATTCTGTGAGACTTTGGACATAGGCAGTTCTATCTGAGGCCTATGTGACGAACTGTGATACTATCTTGGACAGAAAGAAAGGTCTTCTGGGCTCAGAAAAGCAGGAGAAAAGACTCCACGCTCTATATTGTATTCTATCCCTCTTATTTCAGCTCTAATTATCTTATATTGGATTGGCAGGTCTGTGTCCCCACTAGCAGGAAGGTCTTTGATGCTCAGACATAATTTCTCCACTGTATTCCAAGGGCCTAGCACAGGGTTTGGCAGGTGGTAAGTACTTAATCATTGATTAATTCAATGTTTATTAAGTTTAATTTTCATTTATATAGATAGGACCCAACAAGAACCATTTAGCAAAATGATGAGGCCTAAATCATATAACTTTTAAGGCAAATAATGTATTCAAAACATACCCAGTAGTCTTTTTAATTAATTAATTAATTAATTAGAGACAGAGAGCATGAGAGAGAGAGTATGAGCAGAGGGGAGGGGCAGAGGGGAAGCAGACTCCCAGCTGAGCAGGGAGCCTGGTATGGGACTTGATCCCAGGACTCCAGGATCATGACCTGAGTCAAAGGCAGATACTTAACTGACTGAGCCACCCAGGTGCCCTACCCAATAGTATTAAAGTATAATTTTGTGATTTATAATATTATCTATCATTTTTAATAATAACTAATTATAGATAAATGTGTATATGTTTACTATAAAAATGGAAAAGTTCCATCCAATATCCAAAATTAGGTTTAATACATTTTGAACTTCAATAGAGTTTTTGATAGTTGGCTGTAAATATTAGATGAAATATTTAGAATAATTAAATTACTAGATGAAAGTTATGCTTGTCTTCAATCTCAGTTGCTAGGTAACAAATATAAGCCTTTCTTATTCTTTTTTTTAAGATTTTATTTATTTATTCATGACAGAGAGAGAGGAAGAGACATAGGCTTAGGGAGAAGCAGGCTCCCGATGTGAGACTTGATCCCCAGAACTGGGATCACACCCTGAGTCTAAGGCAGATGCTCAACCACTGAACCACCCAGGCATCCCAATATAAGCCTTTCTTGTGCTGCAACTTAGAAAGTCCAACTTTCAGATCATAATCTATTTTCCCAACTTTCCTACTTCATGGTCACACAAAATCTGTCTTTTAACCTCATTAAGACCTTTAAACTTTGGAACAATCTCCAGTTTCCTAGGACATCCATTTTCTAGTCATCTTCCTTCCTTACACAGTTAGTATAAAAAGTATGTAGCAGATAAACAAACAAACAATATAACCAAACACACACACACATAAGACTATAACAATGCAGGAAAATATTAATAGTATAACATTGTTTTAAAAAGCCTACCAAATTTTATGTATGTATAGTATTCATGATGGTAGCTATATTAAATAAAGAAAAAAAATATGTGAGGATATATTCCCAACCACTATTCTTGGATATTTTTTGCCCAGGGTTGGGGGTGAGGTCAATTTAATTGAGTCTCATTTTCTGCTTTAATTTTTTTTGCCATGATTGAGTAATAGCAGAGAAATACATCGAAGTTTGCATATAAAAAAGTTCTGGAAGGGAACACATACACACTGTGCATTGGTGACATTTGTCTTAGTGAGGTAGAATTACAGGTCATTTTTCTTTTCTCCAATCTTTTAAGTGTTTCAGATGTACTCATGAATAAATAAATAAAATCTTTTAAAAAATAGAATGTTTTAGATGTATGTTTTCAATGCTGTAGTTTTTAAGAAATATTTGTTTATTTATTTGCAAGAGATTGGGGAGGGAAGGGGCAGGGGGAGAGAGAGAGCAAGAATCTTAAGCAGACTCCCTGTTGAATGAAGAGCTCCATGTGGGGCTCAAGCTCACAATCCTGAGATCATGACCTGAGCTGAGACAGAGTCAGATGCTTAATGGACTGAGTCACCCAGGCACTCCTTGATGCTGTGATTTTAAAATAAAAACTTTTAGCAAAAATTAAGGACTTTGAATATTACTAAAGAATTTGTCAACTGATTGACTCAGCTTGCTTTTATGATAGTAATGCATGATTTTGGCATTTGTCATACTCTAATCACTATTATACCTCTCTGCAGGCATAATTATTTACCTACTTCTTTGCAGTCAAAGAGTTGAATCTTGCACCTTTATATACATATATATAAAGATATATATATAAAAGATTTATTTATTTATTCATGAGAGAGAGAGAGACAGAGAGAGGCAGAGACACAGGCAGAGGGAGAAGCAGGCTCCCCACAGGGAGCCCAATGTGGGACTCCATCTGGGGACTCCAGGATCACAACCTGACGTGAAGGCAGGCACTCAACCCCCAGCCACCCAGGCGTCCCATCTCATGAATAAATAAATAAATATTTTTTTAAAAAGATATTTACTGAGCATCTACAATACTCAGGGCACTGTACTAAACCTTAGAGAGAACAAATGATGAGTAAGACACCGTGCCTTTAATAAAACATGTTAAAGGACTTATTTTTACTTTTCCCATAGAGATGGTGATTTGAGAACTCTTAGGAAAGAATAAGAGTCTTAAAAGATATAAACCTACAGATGCTAAGCACTCTATATGTTAGCGTTTTTATTAGTGAGATTATGGCTGCTAGTTAGCTACACATATTTTTACGTCGTTTTATGTCTTAAATCACATTTGGAAATGAAATGTGGCAGGTGGGGAAAGACCAAACAAGAGTTTGGAAGTCTAGTTTCAAGTTTCAACTCACCAACTAACCAGCTTTCATGAATATGGGCAAAGTACTTAAATTTTCTGTGCCTCAATTTCTATAAGATTCCTTCCAACCTTAAAATGTAATGGTCCTCTGTTGAGACATATCAGAAACGTATGACTTCCATGATGGCTTTATTACCAGTTCTGAAAAATGTTAATTCTAAATCTGTGCAAGTAATTATATTGGATTTCATGTTTGTGAAACATCGGATATTACTACTGTTACAGAAACCAAGTTCATACATTGTGTCATACTTCCAGGCAGTGCTCTATGTGCAAAATTAGCATATATGACATCATCGGGCCTAAACAATACAAACATGGAGATTAAAGAGAGGTATTTTTTTTTTTTTGAGAGGTATTTTTTTAAATGAGTGTTTTATGATTGCTTTTTAGCAATCATAACTACTTTAGTAGTTTTCACATACTAAAGATTTCATCTCTCTGGGTGTTCACAAGCCTTATGTTTCAGTTCCTTAAATGAAAATAGGTGAGTGGGCAGGTTTCTCAGAGCTACAGTCCTTTTTTAGGGACTGTCCCTTGCACGTAAAGTTTGCTTTAGAAATGGTGGTACATGGACTCCTGTTGGATAGGAAGGACTATAAGTAAAATTGGTGATGGCAGGATCTGGGTCTGCTGCCACACTCCAAGCTATTTATGATTTTTTTAAAGTTAATCTTCAAATTTCCATTTTCCTGCCAGCAATTCCTACTGTATCAGTACTTCTAGGGCTTTTCTTTGCCTCCTGGTTATCCTTCATTCCCTATAACCAGTTGGTCACCAAGGCCTGTAGCTTCTCTTTGTAATGTCTCTTGATTGTTTTCCTTCCTCTTTATCTTTCTTTCTTTTCCACAGTCAATATTGTGGTCTGTTCAGGCTCACACTTGTTTCACAGCAAATACCTCTTCCTGAAGGCTTTCATGCTACCAGTCTAATTTCCTGAAATACTTGCTTTATCACAGCACTGTTTGGTTTAAGAACTAACAATTTTCAGGGCACCTGACTGGCTCAGTTGGTGGAACATGTGACTCTTCATCTTGGGGTTGTAAGTTCAAGCCCCTGCTGGGTATAGTTTACTTAAAAAAAAAAAAAAAAAAAAAAGAACTTGCTATTTTCTCCACTGTCTACAAGATAAAAGTAAACCACTCCTCCCAGCATTTCTAATTGTTCCGTTACCAAATTTACTCTTATTTCTCTGTTTCTCAACATATTTTCATATTAGTTAATGTTATGTTAGCTGCTATAACAGAGACTCAAATGGTTCAGAAAAGACAGAAATTCATTTCTTCATTTAAAGAGCAGACTAAATAAGTCTGCTCCATGCAGTCACACAGATTCCTTCCGTCTTATTTCTCAATCATAACCTCTATGGAGGACATTGTCCTCAATAATAAGGTTGAACACAGACCACAGGACATCTTTTTAGCCCATGGAAAGGTGTAAAAAGCAGGATCACTATCTGAAAGTCTCTGACTAGGAATGGGCAATCACATAGCACCTCTACTCAAGGGAAGTTGGGAGATACAGCACAGTTGAGCAATCACGTACCAAGCTACAGTTAATACAGAAAAAGAAGTCGGCCAGCACCGTATGGCACACATCCTCTTGCTTCCATTGTCCCGGTCTTTCCAACACTCAGTTTTTCTCCCTTTCTCTCCTTCTCTTCTCTCCACTTATCCAAATAACATCTACCCTATTT
The DNA here is from genome assembly GCF_018345385.1 of Vulpes lagopus. NCBI lineage: Eukaryota > Metazoa > Chordata > Mammalia > Carnivora > Canidae > Vulpes > Vulpes lagopus. The sequence continues at coordinate 45,009,635 of NC_054828.1, forward strand.
AAGTATTATCTTCTGCTGAGTACTGCAGTCATATAAAAGAATGTTCCATTAGCGGAAAAAAGTGGAAATGATTCTAGGCCTCTTCAAAACTGATTGTACATCCTAATCCTTGACCTTTATGAGGTGTTTTCCCCCTGACTTTAGTCTTTTACACTTCTTAAATTCATGGAAGTGGATTTCAGAGATCTTAAATAATGTTCACTGAGTGCTAAGTAAACAGGGGAGGAGTAGTGATGGGAAGGCGGGAGTTGCCAACAGCACAGGTAAAATCACTCCTAATGGCTGAGTCCAACTACTGCAACTATCTTCCCTGACTTGAGAGTACTCTAACTGGGACTAGAGTGTAGTCTTTAAAAAAAAAATAAGATTTTATTTTTAAGTAATCTCTACATCCAGTGTGGGGCTCAAACTCACAACTCTGAGATCAAGAGTCATGTGCTCCACCAACTGAACCAGCCAGATGCCCGGAGTGGAATCTTGATAAGGCTTTATTTCTTGTAAAATAACCTTGTTGCCTAAATTGATGTAAAATATCTACATAGACTGTGCAACAGAGAGAAAGTAACACAGACAAAAGGGGTATCAAAGAGAAGCAATTTGGCAATGTTCATCCAGAATTATTTGACGGAGACTTTGAATCTTTTTTTTTTTTTAATTAATTAATTTATTTATTTATGATAGTCACAGAGAGGGGGGGGGGCAGAGACACAGGCAGAGGGAGAAGCAGGCTCCATGCACCGGGAGCCCGATGTGGGATTCGATCCCGGGTCTCCAGGGTCGCGCCCTGGGCCAAAGGCAGGCGCCAAACCGCTGCGCCACCCAGGGATCTCGACTTTGAATCTGATAAACAGGCTCATTCTGGTTATCAGAGGAGGGTAAAAATAATTGCTTCTATATGCTGAAGTATTTAGGGAGAAGTCTACTGGTGTTGGCAATCGATTTCATTAAAAAAAAATAAGATAGATAAGTGGTGGAAAGAGGGATAGAAAAATTGCTAGACAGCAAGTGTAGTGAAATATTAACGGTAGAATCTAGTCTGTGAGTGATGAGATGGTCCTTGCAAAATTCTTTCAACTCTGCTGCATGTTGAAAATTTTTATAAAAGAGGAAAAAACCCTGCTAACATTTTAAAAACACTTTCCTGTGTCAGACACTTTATAGTGATGATGCCATTTCATCCTCAGGACAAGTCTGTGAGACAGGCACTGTATTGTTATTATCTTCATTTTATAGATGAGCAAACAGGCACAGAGAGGTTAAGTGACTTGTCCAATATTCCACCTTTAAAACTTGGCCAAGCTAAGATTTAAATCCGGGTCTGTGTTGTTTGTTAAGCCAGGCCCCTTAGTTATGTTCCAGGGATAAGTCAACACCTTTTTCATAGCCTCCATAAAATATTTTCAAGATTCTCTCACTCACTTTGCCTGACTCCTTTCCCATAAAGCAGTCTTCCTACTTCCTCTCAAACAACTTGTACCTGGGAAAAGAATGCCATAGGCCTAGTTGATGAACTACATGTCGCTCACAAGAAAAGCCTCTGATCAAACTCTGGAGCTGTGCTTGGTTTTCAACTGGAAACCAGATGTCATCCAGGTGGGGTAATGTGTTTCCATATTAATCGTTAAATCAAGCCTCTCTCAGTTGTGATGTTCACTTGGAAGTGTAGGATGCCATTTTCTTTTGGCCCTGTTTGTTTGAACTTCTTGGTAGGCTACCATTAACCTGGGGCTCCTCTGTCTCCTCTAAATACTTTCCCTAACCTCACCTAACACTATCCATCGCTTTTCTGGCCTTCTATTATCACTTGAGTTTTAAGATTTACTTCTGTGTTAAATAGTTATTATAGTAGCAAGAATATACTCAGCAGCATTATTACAATTTTCAACTATTAATGGCATTTTTACTTTTGTTGGTGTCATAAAGTGATAGCAATAAAGTATACTGCCAACAATATGATCACAATTTGTATGGCCTTAAAACATAAATGTACCAAATGAACAGCTCTAAATATAAGGTTCTTGGGGCACCTGGGTGGCTCAGTCGGTTGGGTGTCTGCCTTCAGCTCAGGTCATTCTCTCAGGGTCCTGGGATCCAGTCCTACATTGGGCTCCCTGCTCTGCGGGGAGCCTGCTTCTCCCTCTCCCTCTGCTGTTCTTCCTGCTTGTGCTCTCTGGCTCTCTCTCTCTCAAATAAATAAATAAAATCTTTTTAAAAATACTAAATATAAAGGTTCATATGGTGTAAATTGGTCCCTTGCCATATGCTGGCTTCCTCAGTAGACCACTGTAGTTGAGTATCATGGCTCTAGTGAAGAGCAAAGCTTGTCAGAGTGAGTTTTGAGGGACAGAACTCTTAAATTTTTTTTTTTTTAATTTTTATTTATTTATGATAGTCACAGAGAGAGAGAGAGAGAGAGGCAGAGACACAGGCAGAGGGAGAAGCAGGCTCCATGCACCGGGAGCCCGACGTGGGACTCGATCCCGGGTCTCCAGGATCGCGCCCTGGGCCAAAGGCAGGCGCCAAACCGCTGCGCCACCCAGGGATCCCTTTTTTTAAATTTTTTTTTTTTTTAATTTTTATTTATTTATGATTGAGGGACAGAACTCTTAAGGTAGTAATAAAAAAACATGCACTCCAGAGCCCTTCCCCTACCTACTGAATCAGAATTTCTAAGATGGGGCTAAGGAATTTGCATTCCAAATAATTCCTCAAGTGATTCTTATGACCATCAAAATTTAAGAACCACTATGTCAAACCACTTGGGATATTTTGGAAATCTATAACCAAACTGTTGGTTGTCAAAATGATTTGGGGGCACTGTGGCCATTTACTGTGGAGGTGGTTAGAGGCTACGTGCCCTTCTAGGGAAGTCTGGCACAGCCAAGATTTGGCCCCCATCCTTATGATTTCCCAGTGTCTCACCAGATATTCACATGCATGTAGGTGAAAAATCTATTATAATATAAGTCTGGAACACAATTTCATTTTACATATAAGCACAATATATTTCTCACGTGGTTTTCAGATACAGTGAATTCTCCTAGGAATGCAATTACTATGTTAATCCAAAGATTGTTTAATTGAAAACCTTTTTGAAAGTTGTAAAATCACAATTTTGACAGCTCATCAATATAAAACATCAGCATCAGGCTGCATGTGTGGCGCTTGCATTTGCTATGTATAGGCACAAACATTTGAAAACCTCATTAAGTCTTTAAATGTAGTCAAACCCAAGAGTGTAAAGAAAAACTCAATTTTCAGGGTGCCTAGGTGGCTCAGTTGGTTAAACAATTAGCTCTCTCTCTCTCTCTCTCTCTCTCTCTTTTTTTAAAGTTTTTATTTATTTATCCATGAGACACAGAGAGAGGCAGAGACATAGGCAGAGAAGAAGAGAAGCAGGAGAAGCAGGCTCCTCGCAGGGAGCCTGATATGGGACTTGATCCCTAGACCAGGAGTATGCTCTGAGCCAAAGGCAGACACTCAACCATTAGCCACTCAGGCATTCCAACAACTGGCTCTTGATTTCAGTTCAGGTCATGATCTCAGCGTTGTTGGATGGAGCCTTGCATTGGACTCCACACTCAGCATGGAGTCTGCTTGTCCCTCTCCCTTTGTTCCTCTTCTTGCTCACTCTCTCAAATAAAGAAATAAAATCTTTGAAAAGAAAAAAACTCAGTTTTCTTTCTTTACTCTGATACTGCTATTAAACCCACAACTTCTGATATGAGATGTGGGATTTTTTTCACAAGCCAAATAATTCTGTGTTACATCAGCTAGGTGTCTCACAATGTAACTCAATTCTGACACTGAGAGAGCATCAGATCCCATAGATTTAAGGGCTCAGTCCCATAAGACTGTCCTGACTTCAGGTGATAAGTAGGAGGTCCCCCAGTTACCCATAACCTCTGTCTGACTTGGCTACATATCAGAAGTTCCCATGACCTCCTCCTTGGATTCAGTTGTCTGCTAGAACAGCTCACAGAACCAAGGAAACATTTAGTTACATTTACCAGTTGATTATATAATAAAGGATGTGATAAAGGATACAGATGAATAGCCAGATGAATAGATACACAGAGGTAGAACTTCCATGCCCTCTCCAGGCAAGCTATTGTCCCAGAACCTCCATGTGTTTCCCAGGCTGGAAGCTCTCTGAACTCCATGATATTGGGATTTTATGGAGGCTTCATTACATAGGCATGATCAATTATCAACTCCATTTCCAGTCCCTTTTCCTTCTTTGCAGGGTGGGGCTGAATATTCCAAGCTTATAATTGCAGCTAGTTCTGTTTGGTGACCATCCAGGAGTCAAACAGGAGCCCACAAGGAGTTGCCTCATTAGAACAAAAGATATTACTATTACCCAGGAAATTCCAAGGGATTTAGGAGCTCTGTGCCAGGAACTAGGGGCAGAGTTATATATACATATTTCCCATCATTTACATCAAACATTTACATATTAAAGTATCTTTTTTATTTATAAGTGGCTTTTTATTTCTCCTCGATATTGCTGTTAGGGCATTGTTTTTATTTGTTTGAAGATACACATGTGAGGTAGATTATATCTATGTATTTCACTTCAGGATAGTAAAGGAGATGTTACAGATTTAAGTTATAAAATAGTGGACACCAATCTGATAAGCTGAAGAATCATTGTCCTTGATACTAAAGAACATGTCAACACATAAAATCAAGAAGTTTTTTATTTTTTTAATGATGCAGCAATCAAGAAGTTGTATCTCTCAAGAAAAAAATAAATGAGTAGTAAATGGATGTGTTCTAAGTCTATGATCCCAGACGAATAAGAAGAGTGAGAGATAAAAAAATGAAATTGCTTTATAAGAAAAAAGATGCCTGTTTTCAAACTGAAAAGATGTGTTTGTAGCAAAGTTTTTTTTTTTTTTTTTAAGATTTTATTTATTTGAGAGAGAGAGACAGAGACAGAGATCCCTTTGCAGGGATTATGACCTGAGCTGCAGGCAGATGCTCAACTGACTGAGCCACCCAGGTGCCCCTATAGCAAAGTTTCATAATAAAATCAACTACTGTGGTCCCCAAAAGACTCAGAAGAGCTATCTAAATGCAAGGTGGATGATATACAACACATAAAGACAGACATGATGGGATGCTTAATAACCCAGCCAGGCTCAGGCTCAAGGAACAAAGGTATTGAGCTCTAATCAGGATATTTCATTCAGCAAACAGTGAACATTTGCTATATATGCCAGCCACCAGGAGGGTCCCTGCTTTCAAGGATTTTGTATTTTAGTAAGGGAACCAGGCACATGACCAGATAACTGTACTTCAGTATAAGCAGGTATGATAGATAATATGCTGGTTTTTATGTTGCACAGATGTGACAAAAGGCTGAAAGGATATGACCACCAGTTGACCTTCAAGCTGGGCAATCAGACTCCTTACCCTCTTCCCTGTCCTTGGAATATAAGTTCTACTCACCATTTCCACAGTAGGAGCCATTTCAAGGATTCAGCCTTAAGAGAGTAATGTGCTGTTGAGATCATCTGGACTCTGTATGTGACTGAACCCCATTAAGGTCTCAGTATAAACTTTTAAGAATCTGGCAAGTGGCACGGGGATCTACCTGTCTTGCAGCTGCCCAAGACAAACCTTGTATATAAGTTCTCTTGCTTCTTAAACCTGCAACTTACGAAGCTGGAGTGGTCTGCCTTTCTCCCATCTCTCCTTGCCCTCTGTGTACAGGGGCCAGTTTTGAATTTTCGCTCGGGGAACTACTGAAGTTGCTAACCAAAGACAAAGAAGGAACACCCTTCTTCCCTATCTGGCTGAGGTAATCTATAAACCCCTCCTGTATATTGAATCTTAAAAGGATTAGTAGGAATGAAACCAGTGAAGAAGTGTTAGGAGGTAGAGAGAAGGGAGATAGATGGTGAGCAGGGTCTCAAGGAAAGGCTATGCAGGTTGTATGGCCCTTGTGGGTCAATAATCACAAATCTATTCAGATACTCTTAAAATCTGAGGTATAACATACATAAAGTGTGCAAGTGTTTATACACACCAGTGTAGCTCAGTTTTTAATATATGTAACCCATGTATACATATACAAAGCCAGGGGATCTTGGGTGGCTCCGTTGATGGAGCATCAGACTCCTGGTTTCAGCTCAGGTCATAATGTCAGGGTTGAGGTGGAGCTCTGACTTGGGCTCCGCACTCTGCGTGGAGTCAGCTTGTTCCTCTCCCTCCCTTTGTGTGGGCATGAATGTATGGGTGGGTGCTCTCTAAAATAAGTAAATATATTTTTTGAAAAGCTATACAAAACCAGATTCTAGAGTGGTATTGAAAAACGAAGAAAGCCCAGTGTAAACTGAACTCAACTTTGATTTATGCAGAGGCGACGGGGCATTTTCAATGGAGAAGGGGGAAATGAGCCAGGGATGTGGAAATTTATAAAAAATGGGAAGGGGCAAACACCTGCGTTTGTTATCCAGTATTTATTGAAGTTAGGCTCCTACCCTCCCATAAAGACTAGGAGACAGGTATCCTGTCTTTAAAGACTTTTATTTATTATTTATTTATTTGAAAGAGAGAGAGCACGAATGGGGTGGGAGCACAGGAGAGGGAGAAACCTACTCTCTGCTGAGCAGGGAGCCTGATATAGGGCTCTATCCCAGGACTCCGAGATCATGACCTGGGCCAAAGGCAGATGCTCAACCCACTGAGCCACCCAGGTGCCCCCAGGCATTCTGTCTTCAAGTGCTGGCTGGAACAAACAGTGAATTCTTTCCACAGTGTTGTGCTTTCCCAAGCAGCAACGAAAGGAAGGCTGAAGTCATCATCCTGGACTTGAGTGGTTAGAAATTCTCCTAGAGTTTGATCAAGCCTCTTAATATAAGGGTGGGAAAAATAATTTGTGCTAAGAGATTGAAGTTGTTATAGGCCAAGACTGAGGACTTGTCAAAAAGAGGACTCAGAAAAGCCTGACAAGAGTTTGGCCAAGGAAACAGTTTTTAGCACCCTTCACTCATATCAAGATATAAAACATTTCTAGCAACTCGGAAGGCTCCCTTGGGTCACTTCCTACTAATCCTTTTAAGATTCAATGTACAGGAGGGGTTTATAGATTCCCTCAGCCAGATAGAGAAGAAGGGTGTTCCTTCTTTGTCCTTGGTTAGCAACTTCAGTAGTTCCCCGAGTGAAAATCCAAAACTGGCCCCTGTACATTCCAAAGATACCCAACATTCTGCCCTCCATCACAAAAATTAGTTTTATCTCTTTTTTGAACTTGATACACAGACATACCTTGTTTTTCTTCACTTTATTGTACTTTTCAGATATTGCTTTTTTTTTTTTTTCACAAATCAAAGGTTTGTGGCAACCTGGCATCAACAAGTCTATTGGCACTATTTTTCTAACAGTATTTGCTCGCTTCATGTCTGTGTGTCACATTTTGGTAATTCTCACAATATTTCAAACTTTTTATTATTATCACGTTATGGTAATCTGTGATTTTTGAAAGTAAGCTCTATGACTAGTGTGGGGCTTGAATTCATGACCTCAAGATCAAGAGTCTCACGCTCTATCAACTGAGCCAGCCAGGCACACTGCTTGCAAGCCTCTCACTTCAAATCAAAAGGTAGAAATCATTAAGCTTATGAAGAAAGCATGTCAAAAGCCAAGTTTTAGTGGTCTGGATGGAAGATCAAATCAACCACAACATTCCCTTAAGCCAAACCTAATTCAGAGTAAGAGATTAGGGAAGTCTTTTCAATTCTTTGAAGGCTGAGAGAGGTGAGGAAGTTACAGAAGAAAAGTTTGAAGCTAGTAAAGGTTAGTTCATGAGGTTGAAGGAAAGAACCAATCTCCACAATATAAAAATGCAAAGTGAAGCAGCAAGTGCTGATGTAGAAGCTGCAGCAAGTTTTCCAGAAGATCTATATACGATCATTAATGACAGTTGCAACACTAAAGAATGGATTGTCAAAGTAGACAAAACAACCTTTTACTGGAAGGAGGTAAGAGTTGAAAAGCCAGAAAGAAGTCAATGTCTGGCATCAAAGGACAGGCTGACTCTCCTAGGGGTTAATGCAGCTGGTGACTTTAGGTTGAAGCCAACCCTCATTTACCACTCCAAAAATTCCTAAGGCATTTAAGAATTATGCTAAATATACTCTGTGCTCTATAAAAGGAACAAGGCCCAAATGACAGCATATCTGTTTCAAATACAATCTATTGACTATTTTAAGCCCACTATTAAGACTTACTCCTCAGGAAAAAGGTTCCTTCCAAAAATATTACTGTTCATCGACAATGCACCTGGTCACTCAAGCATGCTGATGGAGTGTACAATGAGATTCATGTAGTTTTCATGTCTGCTAATACGACATCCATTCTACAGCCAACAGATCAAGGAGTCATTTTGACTTTAAAGTCTTATTATTTAAGAAACACACTTCATGATTTGGTTAGTGTTTTAGTAATATTTCACTCAACACTTGTTTTCTAGACCAAATACAGGGTTGGTATGAAGCAAAAAAAAAATCTAATGGTTAAATTTCCCATTTCTGTTATTTCTTGAATTCTTTTTTTCAGTTATTTATTTAAGGAGATTAAAAAATCATTGCACTTTGGTAAAATAGTAAGTATATCTTATAAATGTAAAAAAAAAGAAATACATTTTGATTCAGTAAAGTTGCAGATGCCAAATTAACATACAGAAATTTATTGTGTTTGTATATACTAATAACTAGGAGAAAAAGAAATTAATAATCCCATTTACAACTGCATCAAAAGAAATAAAATACCTAGGAATAAATTTAACCAAGGAGGTGAAAGATCTGTATTCTGAAAATAAGACATTGTTAAAAGAAATTAAAGATGACATAAATAAATAGAAACATAGACCACGTTCATTAATCAGAAGAAGTAATATTGTTTAAATGTCTGTAACTACTCAAAGCAATCTATAGATTCAATGTAATCCCTATCAAAATACCAGTAGTATTTTTCACAGAATTAGAATAAATAATTCTAAAACTTATATGGATCTGCAGAAGACCCGAAATAGCCAAAGCAATATTGAGAAATAAGAATAAAGCTGGAAATATCACAATCCCAGATTTCAAACTACATTACAAAGCCATAGTAAGCAAAACAGATGGTACTGGCACAAAAACAGATCAATGGAACTGTTTTCTGATCTCAAAGGAGATCCTAGGGGTGAAAAAAAAAACCCTCTATATTTATAGGGTCAAAGGAGATCCTAGGGGTGAAAAAAAACCCTCTATATTTATAGGGTCAATTGATCTATGACAAAGGAGGGAAAAATATACAATGAATTTATAGGGTCAGGTACAATTATAGGATCAATTAATCTATGACAATGAAGGCAAGAATATACAATGGAGGAAAGACAGTCTCTTCAATAAATGGTTTGATAAAACTGGACAGCTACTTGAAAAAAAAAATGAAACTGAACCACATTCTTATACCATACAAACTCAAAGTGGATTAAAGACCTAAAGGTAAGACTTAAAATGAATCATAAATTTTCTAAAAGAAAACGTCTCTTGGGGATCCCTGGGTGGCGCAGCGGTTTGGCGCCTGCCTTTGGCCCAGGGCGCGATCCTGGAGACCCGGGATCGAATCCCGCGTCGGGCTCCCGGTGCATGGAGCCTGCTTCTCCCTCTGCCTGTGTCTCTGCCTCTCTCTCTCTGTGTGTGACTATCATAAATAAATAAAATTAAAAAAAAAAAAGAAAAGAAAACGTCTCTTGGACACTGGCCTCAGCAATATTTTTCAGGATGTCTCCTCAGGTAAAAGAAACAAGCAAAAATAAACAATTGGGGCCAAATCAAACTAAAATGCCTTTGCACAGCAAAGGAAACCATCAACAAAATGAAAAGGCAATCTATAGAATGGAAGAAAATATTTGCAAATGATATATCTGATAAGGGGTTAATAGCCAAAACATAAAAGGAACTCATACAACCAAAAAAAAAAAAAAATCTGATTAAATAATGAGCACAGGATCTGAACAGATATTTTTCCAAAGCAGACATGCAGATGGCCAATAGACACATGAAAAGATGCTCAACATCGCTAATCATCAAGGAAATGCAAATCAAAACCACAATATTACCTTACACATGTCAGAATAGCTAGTCCACCCCCCCCCCCAAAAAAAAATCCCAAAAAACAACAAACCAAGAAATAAGTGTTGGCAAGGATGCAGAGGGAAAGGAATGCTCAGGCACTATTAGTGGAAATGTAAACTGGTACATCCACTATGGAAAACAGTATGAAAGTTTCTCAAAAAATTTAGAAATATCATATGATCTAGTAATTCCTCTTCTGGGTATTTATCTGAAGATAACAAAACACTAATTTGAAAAGATACATGCATCCCTATGTTTCCTGCAGCACTATGTACAATAGCCAAGATATGGAAGCAACTTAAGTGCCCAACAGTAGAGGAATGGACACAAGATGTAGTATAGACAATGGTGTATTACTGAGTCATTAAAAAAAAAAATGAAATCTTGCCATTTGCAACATGGATGCATAGAAAGAGTATTATGCTAAGCAAAATAAGTCAGAAAAAGACAAACCCCATGATTTCACTTATACGTGTCTAAAAAGCAAGGCAAATAAACAAACAAAAGCAGAGCCAGATTGTAAATACAGAGACCAAACTTATGGTTGCCGGAGGGGAGGGGAGTGTGGGGATGGGCCAAATAGAGAATGGGGATTAAGAGTTACAAACTTCCAGTTATAAAATAAATAAGCCATGAGGATGAAAAGTACAGCATAGGGAATACAGTTAGAAATATTGTGATAACTTGGTATGGTGACAGATGGTAATTATACTCACAGTGAGCATTTTGTAACATATATAATTGTTGAATCACTATGTCGTACACCTGAAACTAATATAACATTGTGTGTCAATTATACTTCAATTTACATTTTTTTAAATAAAAAGATTTAAAAAATACATTTTGTAAGGCAACTGCTGCCACAGATAGTGATTCCTTTGATGGATATGGGCAAAGTAAATTGAAAAGCTTCTAGAAAGGATGCATCTCTAGATGCCATTAAGAATATTCATGATACATGGGAAGAGCTCAAAATATCAACATTAACATGAGTTTGGAAGAAGTTTATTCCAATCCTCATGGAAGAGTTTGAGAGGTTCAGGACATCAATGTAGGAAGGAACTGCAGATGTGGTGAAAATAGCAGAACTGGATGTGAAGCCTGAAGATGTAACTGAATGCTGCAGTCTCATGGTAGAACTCTTAACGGATGAGGAGTTGCTTTTTAAGGATGAGCAAAGAAAGTAGTTTCTCGAGATGGATTCTACTCCTGATGAAGATGCCATGAAGACTGCTGAAGAACAACAAAAGATTAAGAATATAAAATAAACTTAGTTGATAAATCGGTGTCAGGGTTTGAGAAGATGGACTCCCAATTTTCAAAGTTCTACTGTGGGTAAAATGCTCTCAAACACCACTGCACGTTACAGAGAAATCATTCATGAAAGGAAGAGCCCATCAATGTGGCAAACTTCATTACTGTCTTATTTTTAGAAATTACCAGAGCCACCCCAACCTTCAACAACCACCCCTCTGATTAATCAGCAGCTCGTAACATCAAAGTACGATCCTCCACCAGCAAAAAGATTTCAACTTACTGAAAGTTTTGATGATAGTATTCTTAGCAACAAAGCATTTTTAAAGTAAGGTATATACACTGGGTTTTTAAAAAAAAATTTTTATTGGAGTTCAATTTGCCAACATATAGCCTAACACCCAGTGCTCATCCTGTCAAGTGCCCCCCTCAGTGCCTGTCACCCAGTCACCCCAACCCCCCACCCACCTTACATTGTTTTTTTTTAAGATATAATGGTATTGCATATTTAATAAACTACAGAATAACACAAACATAACTTTCATGTGCACTGGGAAACTGAAAAATTTTACTCACTTTATTGCAGTATTTGCTTTATTGTGGTTGTCTGGAACCAAATCCATAGTATCTCCAAGGCACGCTTATGAACGGAGTCATAAGTCTTTTGCGTGTAGTTTTTCATTTATAAGATTCATCCATGTTGTTCTGTGGCAATAATACGTTCCTTTTTATAACTGGAGAGAAATCCATGGTATGAATATAACAGTTTATGTATTCTGTTGTTGATGAACATTTGTTTTCATATTGCCGTGTAGAATAAAGATGCCTTCAACATTCTCACCCACATTTGATAAATAAAATTACTTATTTCTGTTAGCTTTATATCTAAGAGTGGTACTCTTGGAACATACGATACTTATTATTTTAGGATTAGTAGATACTACCAATTTTCCGAAGTTATTGTACCAATTTATATTCCCACAAAAAATTTAAGGGAATTCCACTTGTTTCACATTCTCACAAACAGTTGGTATTGTCCTTTTAATTTTAGCCATTCTGATGAAGGTGTAGCAATATTTTATTATGATTCTTGTACACATTTCCCTTTTGACTGAGCACCGTTTTATATGCTTATTAGTCATTTGGTGAACCTCTTTTGTAAAGTGCCTTTCGGAGTTTTTTGCTCACTTAAAAAGTTGAGTTATCTTTTTCTTACTGATTTTTAGAGTGAATGAGTAGATCAGCTGGGTCCTGGGGGAGGCAGATACCAATATGAAATGATCAATGCAAGGGATATATTCAGGGTAATACCTATGAACTATAATGGGGAGAGAGAGAAGGAATAGGCAGGAAGAGTCTTCAGATACAGTTCCGACACCTGTGAAAAGGGAAATGGAAAGAGAACTGGGTAGGAATAGAATCAGACTGGCATGCATGTCTAAGAAATTCTCAGCCAGCCCAATAAGGAGTTCTGACATGACTCCCCATAGAGAAGTCCTGTACTGGCTAGAAATAGCAAGCCTTTGTCCCACAACTGTGTTCATAATTGGGTAGGTGCTTCCAAGGAAACGTGGCCTTCACTTGCAAGCTGAGGTAGAGCCTCTCTAGAAGGGAGCTCTGATCAAAGTAACTTCACGGATGCCACAGAATTCTTTACCACATGTATTGTTGCCAAGTATCTTCTCCCAGTACATGGCTTGCCTTTTTATTCTTTTAGTGGTGTCTGTTAGTTAATTTTAATTAAGTCCAATTTATCTATCTTTTTTGGCAGTCATTGCTTATTGTATGATGTTCAAAGTCCTTACCTTAAGGTCATGAAGGTATTCTATGTTTTCTTCTCGAAGTTTTATTATTTTGCTGTTCACATTTAGGTCTATGATCCATTTTAAGTAATATTTTGGGTATGCTGTAAGGTTAGCATCAGCTTTTATTATTTTCCAGATGACAGATTTGTCCCAGCACGAGTAAATGAAAAGGCCTCCTTTCCCCCCACATACCCACAGTGGAGACTGTTATAAACAACAGACTGTACATGTATGGCTCTAGTCTCTAGATTTTCTAATCCAGACCATTATTCTATTTGTCTAAACTTGTACCAATACCACACTGTCTTAATTTCTGTAGTTTCTTTTAAAGTTTTTATTTATTTATTCATGATAGAGAAAGAGAGAGGCAGAGGGAGAAGCAGAAGCAGGCTCCATGATTCCTGGAGCCCGACGCGGCACTCGATCCCAGGACTCCAGGATCATGCCCTGGGCCAAAGGCAGGCGCTGAACCGCTGAGCCACCCAGGGATCCCCAATTTCCGTAGTTTTATAATAAATTTCGACATCTGGTAATGTACACTCTTCAGTTTTATTCTTCACTATTGGCTTGGCTAGTCCAGGACCTTGGAAATTCTATATAAATTTGAGAACCACCTTGTCAATTCCAACAACAGTATGCTGGGGTTTCAACTGGGTTTCATTGAGCCAATAGATTAATTTGGGGAAAACTGTCACTTAAACAATATTAAATCTTTCAATCCATGTTCATGTTTCACTCCATGTTCTGCCTAGAAGGGAAAGTAAGAGCAGATGGGTAAGAAAACAGCGTGGCTTATGGAGCACGAGAAGCTACGGAGAAGTTCAATGGGGTGTTAAAGTGCAAGGCATGGAATACTGAAGGTTAGGCTGAAGAAAGAGGTCTGATGTGCATTCACAGAAGACTCAAGCAACAATGGATTTGAATAGGTTTGAACGGCTTTCAAAAGGAACGAAAGTGTAAGTGGGCAAAATAGGAGACCATTCCAGGAGTTTGGGTGAGATATGATGAAGATATCAAAATGGACAATGGCAACGAAGAAGAAATGGATTCATATTTTTTTATTGGTAAAATCTGCAGGACTTGGTGACTGGATGTTATGGGTTAAGTGGGAGAAGCTGAGAGTCAAAGATAGCTCCCAACTTCTAACCTGTTGGTTAGAAAGGAATGGTACAAGGAATATGGGGCTCCCAATAGAGGAGCATCTGGCACAGAGTAGCTATTTGTCAAACTAAACACTAACAACAACTGGGGCCCTTATGGAAAAACAACATTCTATTCTATGCTATTCTTTTCTATAAACCTCAACAACTAGCGGCTTATCATCTCTACAGTGATAAACTCTTTCAGTCCCCCCTGGTCAAAAATCACTACTTACCTTTGTGGGTTTTAGTCCATCCATCACCTCGTCTAACCTTTCTTTTTTTTTAAATTAAACGTATCCCGTACAACTAAAATATTTTCACACTTTTCAGATGTGGACTCAATCTTTCAAAAGGAGGTTCAGCTTACTTTAAAAAACAGTGAGAGGGACAGCCCTGGTGGCTCAGCGGTTTAGTGTCACCTACAGCCCAGGGCATGATCCTGGAGACCCGGGATCAAGTCCCACGTCAGGCTCCCTGCATGGAGCCTGCTTCTTCCTCTGCCTGTGTCTCTGCCTCTCTCTCTCTGGGTCTCTCATGAATAAAATCTTAAAAAACAAACAAAACACAACAGTGAGGGAGCTGCCTGAGTGGCTCAGTTGGTTACGTATCTGACTCTTGGTTTTGGCTCAAGTCATGATCCCAGGTTGGTGAGACTGAGCTCCAAGTCAGGTTCAGAGCTCAGCAGAGAATCTACTTCTCTTACTCTCTCTCCCTCGCCCCTGGCTTGTGCTTCCTCTCTTTCTAAAATAAATACATACATAAATAAATAAATCTTTAAAAAATAAAATAAAATAAAGGGGCGCCTGGGTGGCTCAGCTGGTTGGGCTTCTGACTCTTAGTTTTGGCTAAGGTCATGATCTCCGGGTCATGGGATCGAGCGTGGAGTCTGCTTGGGGTTCTCTCTCTACGTCCCCTCTGCCTGCCCTGCCTCTGGCCTCGCTGGCACTCATGTATGTATACACTCCCTCAATAAATAAATAAAATCTTAAAAATAGTGAAAGGGTTAAAAAAAAAACCCTTAAAGAGGTGAGAAAGGGGCACCTGAGTGGTTCAGTGGGTTAAGCATCTGCCTTTGGCTCAGGTCATGATCCCACGGTCCTGGGATGGAGCCCAGCATTGGGCTCCCAGCTCAGTGGGGAGGCTGCTTCTCCCTATCCCTCTGCCCCTCCCCGCGTTCATGCTCTCCTGGCCACTCTCTCCTTCTCTCTCTCAAATAAATAAAATAAGGTGAAATAATAATGCCAATAGCTTAGTTATGTGACAAAAACAGCCCTGGAAGTAAATACAAATATGCTGTTCTATTAGTGAGATTTAAATAAGTCCGAGTCTTTGAAAAACAGAAGATAAAACTTAATTGGTTCAAAATTCTGTAGTTTCACTAAATCTCTTTAGATGCAACTTGTGATTTTATAGATTGGAGTGGTTTTAGAACAGGTCTGTAGTCTGCAGCTAGGATGGATGGTTTGCTCCAGCACTCTGAACAAACGTTATCCCCTAAGTTCAAGAGCTACCTAAGACCAATCAGTTTCTGGAGGTGAAATATAAACAAATGCACACAAAATATTTTCTGTTCCTATTTGTCGTTCACCTTCCTCGTGGATTTTTTTTTTTTTTAAGATTCTATTTATTTATTCATGAGAGACACAGAGAGAGGCAGAGACACAGGCAGAGGGAGAAGCAGGCTCAGTGCAGGGAGCCCGATGCAGGACTCGATCCCGGGACCAAAGGCCCACGCCCTGAGCCAAAGGCAGATGCTCAACCACTGGGCCACCCAGGCTTCCCTTCCTCGTGGATTCTTAAGTATCTCTGCTCGGTTCTCCCTTACGGCTTTGACATTGGGGGTTGACTGGGTCTAAAACGTTAAATTAAAAAGGTAAATCAAAAAATTACCCAGGCACCGAAAAAGACAAGAAACTTCATCTTCTTTTCTTTCTTAGAAAAATCAAAATTGTAAACGACTTCTTTCTTTGGGATGTGTGCACACCTTTTAAAAAGCTACATAAGGGGTGCCTGGGTGGCTCGGTTGGTTGAGTGACTTGCCTTCCTTCCTGATTTCAGGGTCCTGCTCAGAGGGGAGCTTGCCCCTCCCTCTCCCTTTGCCCCTGCTGGTGCTCTCCCTCGCTCACTCTCAAATAAGTAAAATCTTAGGGGAGGGGAAAGCTAAATAAGTCTCTTGACAGTTTTGAATCCACCCCCCCCCCCCCAACTACCATGGTCTTTCATAGAAGGGTCTTGAAGTTCCCTGCTTTGAAATGCAAGTATCAAGGAGGACGGCACCACACCACCAGCCTTCATGGGAATTTAAACCTCAGCTTTTGGCTCCCAGATGTAACTTCGTGTTATTTTTTCTTTTGGATAAAGACAGCAGGTGCCGTCATGGATTTTATCTGCCTGGCTCCCTAAACAAATGAGACTTGTTTCGTTTTGGTTTTTTACAATCTCGTCAGTGCATCACTGGCATGTTTCGATGCTCATTCGATAACACGGTCTCAGTGTTTTCCACGTTTCGTGGAGGGTTTTTATATTAGGAGGTTTTTGTTTGTTTTTTTTAGAATTTCCCCGAACTGGGTCCTCCAGTTTCTGCACTTGTACAGCCGGCTGGCGATCCGCACTCCCTCTCCACACTTGTTCTGGGCAGCAAGGCAGAGTGGAGAGAACATGGATTTAAACTGTGCTTTTCTTTCTATTTTTTTTTTTTTTGCTAGAATTTCACTTCTCTGAAATATTACCTTTTTTTTTTTTCCTCTGACGGATTACTTAACTTCTCTGAACCCCTATTACATCATCTATAAAATCGGAATAACACGTCTAAACATGAGGTAGCTGGACACACAGGAGGTGTAACGAAGTTATCACGGATGCCCTCAGCACACTCGACTTTCGTCCCCCTGCCGACCCCTTTCCCCGTGGGAGTCTATCCCCCTCCCCACCCCCTTCCCCGTGGGAGTCTATCCCCCTCCCCACCCCCTTCCCCGTGGGAATCTATCGCCCTCCCCCTCCCCCGTGGGAATCTATCCCCCTCCCCCCTTCCCCGTGGGAGTCTATCCCCCTCCCCACCCCCCCTTCCCCGTGGGAGTCTATCCCCCTCCCCACCCCCCCTTCCCCGTGGGAGTCTATCCCCTTCCCCCTTCCCCGTGGGAGTCTATCCCCCTCCCCCTCCCCCTTCCCCGTGGGAGTCTATCCCCTCCCCCTTCCCCGTGGGAGTCTATCCCCCTCCCCCTCCCCCTTCCCCGTGGGAGTCTATCCCCCTCCCCCTCCCCCGTGGGAGTCTATCCCCCTCCCCCTCCCCCGTGGGAGTCTATCCCCCTCCCCCTCCCCCGTGGGAGTCTATCCCCCTCCCCACCCCCCCTTCCCCGTGGGAGTCTATCCCCTTCCTCCTTCCCCGTGGGAGTCTATCCCCCTCCCCCCCCCCCTTCCCCGTGGGAGTCTATCCCCTCCCCCTTCCCCGTGGGAGTCTATCCCCCTCCCCCTCCCCCTTCCCCGTGGGAGTCTATCCCCCTCCCCCTCCCCCGTGGGAGTCTATCCGTCAGATCCCGGACGGCGTCTCCTTCACCAAGCACAGCGCGTACGAGGCGCCCAACTCGCAGGGCGGCTCTTCCAGAGCCTCAAGAGCTGCCGCAGGTGAAGCGGACACAACCTCCGCCGGCGGCGGCAGAATGGGGGCGGGGGGCGATCCGGCGGCGGGGGTCCCCAGATGCAAATCTGCGCATCACAGAAGAACAGAGGCGACGCCGCGGCTTCCGCACTTCCCCGCCCGGGCTCACCGGGACGTCCGCGCCGGCGCGGGGGCGGAGATTTGCATGTACGAAATTGGGAAGGGGGGAACCACCCACTGAAAGCCCCGGCCCGCCCCCCCCGCCGCCCGGCCCGCCCCCAGCGCTCCCAGCGGCCGGCCCCCCGGCACGTCAGCGCACCCTCCCGCCCGCTCCTGAACTTTAAGCCACGCGCCTCCGAACCACCCGGAGGAGGGGGATTTCTCCGCAGCCGGCGGCTTTCGCACGCTCGGGACCGTCACCGCGCGGCTCCCAGCGTCCCCCGCGCTCCCGAAGCTCCCGCCTCCCCCCGCGGCCCCGACCCAGTCGCGGAGCCCCCCGGGCCGCAGGGGGCGTGGCGGGGCGCGCGGAGGGGGCGGGGCGTGCGCGCGGCGGGGGGGCCGGGGGGGCCTACGTCAGTCGCGGGAAATTCCCCTCCCGCCGGGCGGCCTCAGCCTCCGGGCCGCGGCGGGCGCTCGGCTGTCGCGGCGCTCCGCCCCCTGCGCCTGGCTCCCGCACGCCGGACGGGCGCAGCCGGCGATCCCGGACGCGAGCGCTCAGGGGGTGGGAGGGTGTGAGCCGCAAAGCCCCGAGGAGGGCGGGAAGGAGGAGGAGGCCCGGGGGTGGTCAGGGGCACCGGGGGGCCCGCCGGCAGAGTCCCTCGGCCGCCGGACCGACGCGGGCTGCTCGTGCGGCCTCGGGTCTGGACGCTTGGAGCGGGCGGCGCGGCGAGCGGAGCCATGGCCTCGGGTGAGTGTCCGCGGCGCGGGTCCGAGCTTGCGGGGCGGCGGGGGGCGCGGGGGTCCCGGGGCGGACGCGCGCCCTTGCCCTTGGGTGGCCTCGGCCTCGGGAGGGCGGCGGGTTTGCGTGCGAAGTGCAAGCCCCGGGCCGTGACCCGAGCCGTTAGGATACGTCCCGGCGCCCTGAGGGTTCAGGGTCAGAGCAGTTACCGGGAACCTCACGTCGGGAGGACCGAGAGGTCACGTATTGCAAAATGGATTTTTATTTGAATTGGTCAGGCTTTAGGTCTTAGAACAGGAGTGAAGACCTCAGGAGGGAGTGCTCTACCTTTTCTTCTATTTCTTCTTTTCTTTTTTTTTCTTTTCCTTTTTCTTTCTTTTCTTTCTATTCTCTTTTCCTTTTTCTTTTCTCTTTTCTTTTCTTTTCTTTTCTTTTCTTTTCTTTTCTTTTCTTTTCTTTTCTTTTCTTTTCTTTTCTTTTCAATTTCATCAAGTGCCGGCCGATGATCGCTGATGTGCTGACAGTGGCACCGAGTGGCACCGAGTGGCTCGGTTAGGAGCCCCCCCCCCCGGGGGTGCCCTACCCGGTCCTCAAGGTTGCTTCAACCGAGTGGATGATTTCCACTTTAAAGCGGGTACTTTCTGGTTTACGGAGACGTTATCTTTTTTTTTTTTTTTTTTTAATTTCTTCGTTGGAAGGCAGGGGAGTGTTAGAATATCCGGGCTTTCGAATAGGAGTTAGCAATGAAAACTTTGCATCACTCAGGTAACAATTTATTTTCCGTTTATAGATAGATGCGTAGATCTCTTGCTTTGGGGGCAGGGGGAGTGGACGACGAGTTTACCCAGAAAGGACAGGTTGGAGGGCAGAGGAGGGAGCCTCCTGTTGTTGTTGTTGTTATTATTATTATTATTATTATATGATATGCAGCCGGGGTTTAGATCTGCCTGTAACCTAAAGGGAAGTAAATCCAGCGGGCTCTGCTCGAGGTGGCCTTGGAGAGGATTCTGGCAAGGTTCATGGGACGGTTTCGAGCAGGGAGGCCTTAGAGTAGAGCTCAGCGCTGGGCCAGGAGGCTGAAGGGGGGGGGGGGCTTGTTTATGCTCCCTCCGCGCCCTCCCAAGACCCTGGCTTAGTGACCCTCGGAGGCTGGTGTCTGGAGGAGAAGAGGAAGTAGAAAAAAAAAAAAAAAGAAGAAGAAGATTGAGAACAATGCCATTAGCTGCTGCTGCAGGCCGAAAAGGAAATTGGGGTGGTTCACATGACATTTGATTTCGGTTTGTCTGTGGTTTTTATGTGAGAATACAAGTTTAAAATATTTCAACTTTCTCTTTACCCACTTCAGTGACCCCAAACTTTCAGATAATTTTGTCAATTTATCATTTAAAAGCACGTTGAGATGAAGAGGGTGAAGAGGGCAAAGATGATCTGAGATATTTGGCTGATTTATTGGTTGACCGAGATTTTTTTTTTTTTTTTTTTTTTTGTATGAGAGAACGGTGAGCATTATAAGTAAAAAAAAAAAAAAAAAAAAGAAAGAAAAGAAAAGGTCTGACTGCTGGCAAGTTAACCAAACTTCGTTAATATGTGGCACGAGTGTAATACTTGTGATTCTTTTAAAAGAACCATTTACATAGAGGGTAAGGTAAGACCCCCCCCCCCCGCCCCCATCATTCAGCAATGTGATAAAATTTAAATTTGTTGAATGGCACTGTATTTTGTGCTATTGTGAGGACTGATTTCCTAAATTGAAGGGGAAAGAATTTAAAGGAATGAAAAGTCGTAGGATCATTATCTTGGTTTTTTCTTTCCTTTTCTGGAGTTGCATTAAAATGGGAGTATTTAAAAAAAAAAATAAATAAAAAAAAAAAATAAAATGGGAGTATTTAATATGACAAGTTATTTAAATTGTAATTCAGTTGTATGAAAACTGCCAAAGAAATTTTAAAAAAGGAGTCTGGGTGTATTGTTTTTAATCACTTGTAAAGGCCTTAGAGAAAAAGACTCATCAGTAAATTATAAATTCTTTTCCTGTTTTGAAACAGTAGTTGAACCGAAAGAGTAATAGGAAAAAAACTTTGCTTAATTAGTTATCGTTGCCTAGCTTAGATTACTTGTAGTAAGGTAGTATTAAAACCTCAAAAAATATTTTTATTGATTACCAGGCACTTAAAACCATTTCTTCTTTTCTTACCGGATGTCATATGTAAATAGGTATGTGTAGCTGAATATGTTATCTGTAGAATGTAAAAGTTAACAGATCAGAGTCTCATTAGCAAAATTATTTAAGTATCATGAGTAACTGAAAATTTAATATATATGTGTGTATATATCATATGTACGTAAGTATGATTCTAAATTTTGTTTAGGTAAATTATCAAATTAATTATTTAGGGTTTCACAGACCGGGGTCTATTAAGCTCTCTTTACTGCTTTTTTTTTTTTTTTTTTTCTTTTTTAACACTTTGATTTCTGTCTTTTGACACAATTAATTAGAACAGGTATTGTTAACAAAAATGTTCCCTGTCTCATGTAGGGTATGGGTAGGCAGTCATTACTCTTTTATATTTATAATTCTGTATTGTTTAATGGAAGTAAAATTAGCTATTTTATGTCTGAATTAAAGCTCGTCCTTGTTCCAGTACAAAGTGCAAAGTGTTCTTAGGCACACATAGTTCTGTTTACTAATCAGTAGTACTGTCTTTGGTAAAATATGTTTTAAAATTTAGATAGTTGATATTTATTCACAATTTTCTTTAGTATAGATCTGCTTTGTCATATAATAGGAAGTACATGAAGAAATTGTTTTTGTAAACCGCACTACTTCCAACTCTGTGGTGTGAATTTCAAGAGAACTTAAGTATTTCTCTTGAGTAAGAGGAAAAAAATCAGTGTAGGTATGATGGAGCTTAATCTTTAACGATAGAGTTGGAAGCAGGAATTGACAACTAAAGCAAATGACTGTTTTCAAGTAGAAGACGACACACTATAAACATGAGGGCTTTTTCTGAAATGCCGCACGTGAAAATGTAGGAGACAACAGCTACCTGTGTAAAAGAATTAAAGTGATATATGATGGGGTGAAGGGAATGAGTGAGTGAAATGGCTAGGGAGGAATCGTGATGAATCATTACTGGGATCATCTGGGGTGTGTGTAGTGTCTTTCCCAAATACACTGTTAGAGGCTCAGAATTTCCTTGTGTTCTGGCCTTGTCTCCTCCATGTTCTCTGCATATGATTGGGTCTGTAGGCACGTGACCCAAATACTTGCATGGGACATACTTACTCTAAAAAAAATTTCTTTAATTCATTTTTGAATAGGCACCCTGTAATCTGGCAGTCTTAATCAGAACAGATGAGTTGATACTGTCATTTATTTTTAAGTTGGTTAAATACCTGAGTAATCTGGGACAGATTTTAAAATTATTTCTCTACTTTTTCATCCTGGAAGTTGAAATTTTTTTCAAGATTCCTTCTCCCCCCACCAGAACGGAATGTCTAGCAGAATCTTCTGTTGTCAAACTCTTACATCTTTTATTTACCTTACGCTGTGTATATCAAATATTCATCTGAAAATTCCCTAACTTGGATTCTTAAGACTTATTTGAGAGTCAGCCTCAGGTATTGGAATAAATGCGGACTTTAGCCCATAACAAACCTGGTTTTATTCTAGTTCTGCCACTCTGTGATTTAAAAATGGGAATAACTACCGTAGCATCTTGTTTTGAGGAACAACAGAGACAATTCATGCCGGTTAATGTTAGTTTTCTTATGTAGTGGAGCTGTTTGGAGCCTCAGACCCCTAGGAAACAGGAGCTACTAGAGATAGTTGGCACTCATTATTGTTTGGGTATCTAGACATTCTAGAATTCTGTGAAACCTTGAAAACTTATAATAGACTAGAACAGATGCTAGACCAAAAAAAAAAAAAAAACAGTCTTTCAAGAATATATGTGAATGTCCATTTACTTTTAAACAATTTGAAATGGTTTTCTGTATTTTTTAACTAGTGGAAAAGAATTTGACAGTGATGTTTGGAGACTGTATTTTTTCTTCTTTGTCCACTTAAATGATAGTAAACATTCTGAAAAGAAGGTAAATAAAAAATTTCTTAGTAGATAGGCTATATGTCCTTTTGCTTATTTGATATAACTTTTCCTTCATTTGACTTCTTTTGCACCTTCTGTGTTAGTCTTTTTTCTGTCATGTGGGAATAGGCTTAAATTTTCATCGCCCCTTTTAATTAAATGCTATTCTATGTGAGAAAAGGTAACTCTAAATTTAATAATTAGTAAGAAATGGAAAAAGTGTGTTTAAGGTAAGGAAGCTTATCACCATGATTCAGTTGGGTTCCTACGTTTGAGGAATGACAAATAGATATTATTTCTTCCCCAAAGTGAGTGAAGGTGATACTTAGAAAAGTGTATATTGTTAGCTCCGTTTGCTCCTTTTGCTCTTAATGTATTCTCTGGTACTTCTGAGAGAGAGATGCATTCTGCAGTGAGTTATTCTCAACTGTGGTGTTGACACTTTACTGTATTATCATTTGCTTGCCGTATTGTAAGAAATGTTACTAATGATAATTAAAATAGTAATTTTGCAAAAATTTACCTTTAAAATAGACCAGTGTGATTGAAGGCTATCCCTATCTTCCTGCCTTTTTCCCTTGCTTGTATTTGGCTAAGCTTTTTAGAGTGGGAGAGAAAGAAGAGTTAAAGTCATCAGAATTAAAGAAAAAAAAAATCAGATTTCCTCTGGCTGGTTTGTCACCCAGGCCATACTTGTAATGAATTTTTGGATTGGTTTCTCTGGATATGTGCATTGTTTCTGCTTCTTTGTGTTTTAGGGCGATGGTTCTTAATTAGGAGTGTGTTAGAATTGCTTGAAAGGCTTTTTCAGAAATATGTTGGGGCTTTAAAGATTTCTGTATCTATTCAGCAGATCACAGGTGGGATCAGGGCATGTATGTTTTTTGAAAAAGCTTCCAGAGTGATTCTGGTATATACTCTCACTATGAACTCTGTTCCAGAGATTTCATTGGCTCTAAATACTCATTATCTTCTTAAACTAAGTTGTATTTATTTTCGGTTATTTGCTGTAATCAGTTCTTGTGACTTTACCTCCAGCCGTTTTTATGCTTTTTTTAAAAAAAATTTTTTTGATCCATTGGGATCCCAGCTATCATATTTGCTAATGTCATTCATAATTTCTTTTTCTTATAACTTTATAATTTTGAACTTTATCATCTATAAAAAGGTATAATAATTCCTGTTCTGTTTTTTGAAGATTAAAGTTGAGAGGATGTAAAAGTACTTTAAAGCAATGTTATAATTACTGTAATTAACTTTTTACTGAACAATTAATACTGGTTCCCAGTACTAGCCATAAGGTCTTAATTAATGTGTTTATTTCTGACAATTGAGGTTCCATTTTAAAATTTTATTTCAGTGTAATTTTTTAATCTTAAAAACTCAAATAGCTTTTTTTTAAGTGCAAATAAAAACATAAATATATCTTGCAAACATTTTGGCTGTATTTGAAATGTTATTTTGATCTGTATTAGCATTTTACAATATTGTTAAAAATATATGGGTCAATCCCAGCTTGCATGGTATTGGTTAAAGAAAAAAGCACAGTAATCAACTTGCTTAGAACCACTTTGAAGAAATTTCAGTACTTTTCAAAACTGTAGAGATCTGAGATAATCTTAGTTAAGAGTACATACTTTCTCTACACTTCCCTGATTTACATTTTACCTTCCTCCACTCTGTACAAGACAAGTGTTCAGCACTCTTATCTTCAGGAAGATTGGCACTTTAAAACACAGTGCTGAGAGAGGAAGTAACTGGTACATTGTACTGATGCAGGATATAAATGATTTATAGCTGGGAAGTATTTTTAAATCATAAATACAGATAAATTAGACTATAAGTAGGTATGAAGATTGGAAAAGTGTAAAGCACTTTTTTTTTCTATAGTAGTGGACCCTAATAAGGAAAATCAGATTGATCATTAATACAATACTTTAATGCTTGTATAACTTACATAAACAAAAAGATTTTTAGATTTTCAGTTATTTACCCCCAAGACATTTACAGATATTTACTGCAAGGCACTGATGATAAGTCCTAATTCCTGCCTTCAAAGTAGTTTGAAAAGAAAACAAATAGCTTTTTAAAGAAGAAATGAAACAGTGAGTCTTCCCTAAATTATAGTGATTTGGAATAATTGACATAAACAAAATACTATGATAACTTAGAGGAGGGGGAGAGTATTTCCATTTGGGGGAATGTGAAACATTACAAGAAAATATCACTTGGTTGATAATGAGACTTTTTACCAGTAAAGAGCTGTACAATAGGAAGAATAGATTTCAAAGGTTTTTAAGTACTAGATGCTATATAGTAACTAATATTTGTCATTTTTATAACTTTACATCTTTAAAAATTGTTTTATCTTTCAGCAACTGCTTTTCTGTTCTCTTATCTATAGACCTTTTTCACAAACACTTTGTAGTTTAAGGAGGGATTGTGTAGCCAATGAAATATTTGAAAAATCACTATGAGCCTGCACTTTTATTCACTCTTCCCCCCAAAGTTAGCCACTTATCCTTTTTTTTTTTTTTTAATTTTTTTTTTTTTAATTTTTTAAATTTATTTATGATAGTCACAGAGAGAGAAAGAGTGAGAGGCAGAGACATAGGTAGAGGGAGAAGCAGGCTCCATGCACTGGGAGCCTGATGTGGGATTCGATCCCGGGTCTCCAGGATCGCGCCCTGGGCCAAAGGCAGGCGCCAAACCACTGCGCCACCCAGGGATCCCAGCCACTTATCCTTAATGATGTAATTCTCTATCAACTTCCCACCAAGACTTTAAATAAGTAGTGGGCAGGGATTTATTTGACCTTTAGTTCAACCACATAAATTATTTATTACTTTAAAAATGCTGTTGAGTGTTTCAAACTATTGAGAAGAAAATTACTTTCTTTTAAATACGCCTGCAACGATATATAAGGATGTGAAATATTCGAATTCACACTGAAATGTGAATTTGAGTTATTCAAAATATACAAGGATATAAATATGTTATTTCAAAACACTCGTGCGCCTTACATATTTCAGTAAAATTGAATTAAGTATTGTGAACGTCATAAGGTGAAAGTCAGTTTTCCCTGACTCTCTGTCTTTTGTATAAACAAATAGGTAGTAAAATCAAACAGGAGGAGTCTGAACCAAACAGAATAAAATTAAAGGTAGCAGTAACTTGACTCAGTAACCCAAAGTAGGAACTGTGCAGCCTCAGTGATTCTTTACTTGCTCCTAACCCTAATGTTCAGTCTGTCACCAGGAACTGCCAATTTTATTTAAATAATCCTTCATTCCTGTTATCACACTATATGTCGGACATGCCCTCATCATTGCCCACAGGACTGTATGTAACAGCCTCTAAAGCCATCATCATACTTCCTCCTTTCTTTTCCATCTGTCCACTGCCACTAGAATTCTTATTCTAAAATGTCAGTCTAATTGTATGATTCCCCTACGTGAAGCCATTCATTGACTCTTAGTCACTCATGGAATGAAATCCAGATCCCTAATGTACTCTGTACAGATTTGTAGATATGTACTCTGGCTTTGGGTTCTAAGGGGGAAGTGTACTCCACTTGCGCTGTGGCTTCTTTGGTCATTTAAACTCTCCCTCTTCTGTGCTGCCACATCTTTGGACGCACTGTTCCCTTCCTTAGAATTCCCTCTTCTCTTCTGCATCTTTTTGCTTCATTGACTCTTTTTCCTTTGATACAGGCACACCTGACTCTTTTGCTCTATCATTTATGCACAATTTTGTTAGCATAAACAAAATTTTGTTCTGTTGGACTCTTCTGTATTCTAATAATTTATGTTGTGTGCCTGTAACATTCTTGAAAGTACCAGTTGTTGTTACACCTTCGTGGTATCGCTTTAAATTTTCAAGAAAGCATCTGAAATAATAATAGACAACATTTACTGAGTTCCTAATAGGCATGATACTTGATAAGAACTGAACACACACTACCTCGAATCCTCACAACAGCCCCTATGAAGTAGGTGCTGTTATTATTATTCCCATTTTTTCGAATAGGAGACTTAGAAGGTAACATTTCCAGGCTCCTCATTATTAAGATATGGCTAAGTAGGACTCAAAAGTCCCCTTCCTCACACTGTACCAATAAGACCCATTGTGTTAGACTTTCTAAAGATTTGCTTGCATTCTAACACAGGATAAGTCTTTAGTCAAAGAAATGGATTATCTAATTGTGGGAATTTAGAAATCACTAAAGCAATGGAGGGAAATGGTGGTTTTTTTTTTTTTTTTTTTTTTAATGGGAGACATCTTCACACCCCTTAAAGACAGGTTGCCAAGTACGCTACTTGTAAGCACCCTTGAATGTCTTCACTGAACTTGTCATTTCAACAGTATGGATAATAAGGGGTAAAGATGCATGTGCTTTAGACCACTTCATTGACATATAAATAATATATAATAAATTGCACATGTTTAAAGTTTGCAATTTTATAACTTTTGACATATGAATGCAACCTTAAAATCATCATCACAATCAAGATAATTAACATATCCACCATCCCCTGAGTTTCCCCATCCATTCCACACCCCTGTTCTTAGGCAATCAGTGATCTGCTTTTTTTGATTATAGATTAGTTTACGTATTCTAGAGTTTTATATAAATGTGCTTACAAGATGTGCTCTTTTTGGAATAGCTTCTTTCAGTCAGCATAACTTTTTTTAAATTGGAGTATAGGGACACCTGGGTGGCTCAGCAGTTGGGCATCTGCCTTCAGCTCAGGGTGTGATCCTGGAATGCCTGGATCAAGTCCTATATCAGGCTCCCTGCATGGAGCCCGCTTCTCCCTCTGCCTGTGTCTCTGCCTGTCTCTGTCTCTCATGAATAAATAAATAAAATCTTTTTTAAAAAAAGATTAAAAATAAATTGGAGTATAGTTGACACAATGTTACATTAATTTCAGGTATATAACATATAGGATTCATCCATGTTGTATAGGTCAGTTCATTCTAAAGTTGCATATTTGGAATTAACATTTGTCATTAGAAAGTAAGTAATTTCTTTTCCTCTGTTGTGTCTTCTGCTTTAGTAAAGATTTAGATGGAACTGATTGAAAATTCTGTTGAGCTTAAAATGAAGACTTCTGGAACTTGTTTTGATGTACTATTTATCAATCCTTTAAGATTCCAGTGGAGATACAAAAAAATATCCTTCTGCAAGGATTTAAATGCATTTTCATTTTCAATTAGCAATCTTTTAGTCCACTATTAAAAGTTTAATGTAAAATCAAGCAGATCAACTCACTTTTGGAGTAGGATATTGTACTTCTGAAGACTATCTTCTTGACCCTTCGGGGGGAATCTTGAGGGAAATCCTTTCACTTGGTCTAATGTAAGAAGTGGGTATCTCAGAACTTCATACTGGCATTAGCTATGGATATTAAATGATAAAGTGCTAACCAATAAATATGATTTGAGTGACTTGTGTTAACACTGTACAGGAGCTCAATATGAATGGGAGAAGAAGTGCCTTTACCACTCAATCTTGGGTAATTACATTTCAACCTTATTACTTAATATTGGGAGGGAAAATTTTTTAGTCTGCTATTTTGCAAAAAAAAGAAACAAAAAACAAAAATGCTATCCTAATCTCTTCCTCACCCTTTCTTAAATTTTCAGGTGGGTATAACCCATGTATAGAGATAATTGAACAGCCCAGGCAGAGGGGCATGCGTTTTAGATACAAGTGTGAAGGGCGATCAGCAGGGAGCATTCCAGGGGAGCACAGCACAGACAACAACCGAACATACCCATCTATCCAGGTAATAGACCGTTCTCCTGTTTGTATCTAACTCTTAATTGCTTAATATTTTATCTATAGCAATTACACTAAAGGTTCAGTTTCTTCAGTGTGCTGTCATTTCCACTTAAATATATACTGGCTTAAATATATACTGTCAAGGGATATTTATGGTATGACAGTGAATATAAGAGCATGGCATTCAGTGGCCCAACATCCAAGTATTTTCTCATGCTCCATGATAATATTTTGGTATAACATTTTAAAAGGAAAATAAGCAGAATCAAATGATATATGATCACTTGAAATTAGTGCAGAAAATAATATGCCAAAGAACTGTGAAGTAAATTCTTCCCTTCTGGTATTCTCTGGAAATTTTCATCCAAACTGCATTTGCTAGTCAGTTGGACTTTATTTATCTAGTGCTAACCATGTGATATAAATTGAACCCCATTTGGTAGGTCAGTTCTTAAAATGAGATCAATTTATGGATCATATATTTAATTTCCCCCTTTTTCAGATTATGAACTATTACGGAAAGGGAAAAGTGAGAATTACATTAGTAACAAAGAACGACCCATATAAACCTCATCCTCATGATTTAGTAGGAAAAGACTGCAGAGATGGCTACTATGAAGCAGAATTTGGACAAGAACGCAGACCCTTGTTGTAAGTACATAGTCACAGGCATCTTGAGGAATAAGATAAGCAGAGGATGCTCCCTTTCCTTTCATGTACATCTGTTATTTCTTAGCCGGATAAAGTAATTTCTCATTCTTCTATTTACTGTATTGTACACCTAAATTTGCTTACCATTCGCAGTAGAACTACCCTTTTATTCTTTATTAGTAGACACAGCTCATGGTGGTAGCAGGAATACTTATTTATTGCTACTAAAGGTAAACATAAACTTACTTTATGCTGTGATTTTTTTCTTAGTTTGAACAATCTGAAAAGTTTTCTTTCATATATTTTTACTTTGTCCTTTCATTAATAGTTAAAAATTACCAGATATGAGAAAACCAACTGGAAAACTAGAATTATTATTTAGAAAAAGACAGGGTATAAAGGTAACATAAGATGGTAGTTCTAAGATAAGAAAAATGATATAACACTTTGGTGTTGGTGAGGGTGCCAGAAGATGGGTCCATTCATCATGTTGCTGATAGTATAAATTAAATCCTTCTGGTAGGTGCTTTAAAAACTACATAGGAAAAGCCGGAAAAGTATGAATGTCTGTTGAACCAGCAATTCTACTTCTAGGAAATTATCTTCAGGAAACAATTAAGCAGGTTCAGATATTCTGCTATAGTCATGTTCATTGCAGCTCTGTTTATAATGGCAAAATGTTAGAAGTGTTGAGGATAATAAACAAGGGATCAGTTAGATAAACTGGCACATCCGTGCAGTGTAGCCTTAAAAATAACATTGCAAATATCGCTTTGTGTAAAAAGGTAATCACACTATGTTGATAAATAGGTTTTAAAACAATATGTGATAAAAAAAAATCTTAAAAAAATAGGTGTATACCTATGCTTGGTAGTATATACACTAAGGTATTAATAGTAGTTGTCTTTTGGTGGTTAAGACTGTGGGGTTTTATGTTTTTTTTAACTTGTGTTTATTCTATGATTCAGTTTTTATAATGAACATGTATTGCCTTTGGAAAAAACTGAACCTAATTACAACAAGGAAAATGTTAGTAGTGTTAGTAGCCTTCTTATATATTAATAGTAACTATCTAGAAAATATACTTTAAAAATATTTTTCTTGCAATAGCAACACAAAACATAGATACCTAATAATACACATATGGCAAGAAATATTTCCTATTCATATCATTTGACCTCCCAACACCATTTTACATCATAGACCATTCCTTTCTTGGAACCTTCTTATTTCTTGATTTATGTGAGAACAGACTCTTGTGTTTTATTTCCTACTTCTTTAGCTATTCTTTCTCAATCTTAGTTACAGATAGTTAAGTTCTTAATTATGTTCAATAATGCCCTTTATGGTTGTCCTGCTTCTCTGCCCAGTCCAGGATCCTGTTAAGGATCACACACTGTATTTACTTGTTATGTTTTTTTAGTTGTCATGATTAATAAAGTCTCCTTTAATTTAGAAGTAGTTTTGCAGCCTTTTTTGGTCTTTCATGACCATTAACTTTTTTTTTTTTTTTGGTGACCATTAACATTTTTGAAGAGTCTGGGCTACCTGCTTGAAGATTATTGTTCAATGTGGATTAGTCTGAATGGTTGCTCATTTATATTGATGTTGCTATGAGTAACATGAGTAGTATTTTCATGTTAACATGAAACATTTTGGTTGAGAAGGCTACAGAGGTAGTATAATGTTATTCTTAAGATATCCCTCAGGAGACATGGGATATTAGTGTTTTCCATTGGTGGTATTAATTGACTTTCTCTTGTAAAGAAAAACTTTTCCTTTTCCTTTTTTCCGCTAAAAAATAAATACCACTGCAGACCCATGGAATCTTACATTCAGTGTACTGTAGTCTATTACTGGCATTATTATTTTGATGTTCAGATTGACCAATGCAAGCTCCTTCAGCCTGTTTCCTGTATCTTTTTGACATGTTTCCATCTTTCTTCGAGTACTTCTTTACTTTCTGACACAGCAAGATGTTCAAGGCTTACTTGTACTTTTCTTGCTCCAGCTTTGAAATCTGTTTTTTTCTGAGGAGCCCTGGTTCCTTTCAGGGGAGAATGGTATTTGGTCTGATTGTCTTTTTAACATATTCTCTTAAATACATCAAAAGCACCTCAAATAGAATATGCCCCAAATCCTGATTTTACCGTGATCATACTTCTTTCTTCTCAATGGGTCTTCCACTGTGCCTTATCTCAGCTCCCAGACATGGGTATCATCCTTGATACTCCCCACGCAGGCACGCACATTGAATGCATTAACAGGCACCTCCTAAATAGTTCTTGAATCTCTGCACTTCTCTCGGTGATCTCTGTCATCACCACGCTACCTGTAGTGGATATGTATAGGCTGCCAGGATAGCCTCCTGACTGATCTTGCAAAGGTACAACTCTTTTTGTACCTCTTCCCTCCAGATCTGCTCTCTACTTTATCCAAGATCTAATTTATTTATTAAAATAATAAATTTAAAAATTTATTCAAAGTGATCTTTTCAAATACAAATCTGATTGTCATATTCCCATTTAAAACATTTCAATGGCTTTATGTGGCTCTTGGAATAAGGGCAGTATTCCTTATTGGCCTATAAAGTCCTCAGGGTCTGCTTGTATTTCTAGCCTTCTGCTATCCTGTACGCCCCTTGAACTCTCTGCTGCAGTCACAGAGACCTTCCTTTAGTTCACTGTGCTCACAGCACTCTTTTGTAAAAGCCTTTGCTTGTTCTGTTCCTTCTGCCCAAAATCTCTTTCCTCTCTTCTTCCCTTAGTTCATTTCTGTTTATATTAAGTACCACTTCGCACAGTAAGCCTCTCTGTCCTTCCCGAATGGATCAGCTCTCTCCCATCACAGGCTCCCATGACATAATGTAT
This sequence comes from Vulpes lagopus, assembly GCF_018345385.1. NCBI lineage: Eukaryota > Metazoa > Chordata > Mammalia > Carnivora > Canidae > Vulpes > Vulpes lagopus. Next base: position 45,041,859 of record NC_054828.1, read on the forward strand.
ATATCTCCTTTATAAAACTTGTCATGGTTTCAGTTTAGCATTTTTTTGCCTGTGATTATTTAATAGTGATCAATTTGCCTCACTAGACCAGAGGTCATGACGCAAACCTTCTCTGTAAAGAGCCAGATAGTAAATATTGTAGGCTTTGCAGGCCATGTGGTCTCTGTTGCATCTGCTTAATTCTGTTGTAGCACAAAAGCACGCACAGACAATATATAAACATATCAGCCTGCGTTCCAAAAAATTTTTATTTAAAAAAATAGATGGTGGGCTGGGTATGGTCCATGGGTGATAGTTTGTGAACCCCTGTGTAAGCTCCACAAGGGGAGGGATCGTATGTCTCTGTTACTTTCTAGAGTCTTTGGTACAGAGTAGGAATCCCAAAACTTGTTCAATAACTGTGAATCAATGAATGAATGAATGATTGATTCAGAGAATCTTTATGATCCTTGGTTTCCTCATGGCAGAGTTTCAAAAATCCTTACCACTTCTCATATTCTGTGAATAGCAGTCAAATACCATTTTTCAGATGAAACAAAATTAAGTAGTATATAAATATATTAAACAATTCTTTAAAATTTTTTGTCAAAGAAAAGGTGAGAGCCAAGCTATGAACCCTTCAAAGAAGCAGAGTATTTTTGAGGAAGAGGATTATGGTTTCAGGGTTTTGAGAAAGGATTATGAATTCAAGATCTATTTTTTAATTATTGGAGACAGAGGAAGGAAATGTCAAAGATGGTTTAGGTGCTAACAAAATCACAAATGTGAAGGTGAAGAGCATAGACAGAAGGCACCATAAGTGTGGAGAGGAGCAAACAAGGCAGGCAGCCTCCTGGAGCAAAGGGCCATGTGAAGCTTGAACAGATAGTAATGTTATTATAACCAAGTTTTGCTTCCTTATTCACACCCACCCAACTTTAATGATGTCATGGTTTTTCCATGTGGGAACAAGTATGACTGGTGGTGGTAGGGGAGTTCCCCCCACCATCATCTGTGCTACTAATATGCAAATTAGTGATATTTGTAGCTATTGAGAAGTTTTCCATAAATGACATTTTGAAACTTTTGTTAAATATTATTGTTCATATTAAATATCTTTCTAATTTAAAAGAAAACATGTCAGTGCTTTCTTATGAATGATTATTATAACTTTATGTACTATCACATAAAACACTCCTTTGCTACTGGTAGTGAAGTCAGGGCTCAGAAATCAAATGTCTGTGGAATGAATCAGGTATAGGAGGACTAGCAGGCCCCGTAGCGAATTGGAGATCCCAGCATAAATGCGGTTATGGGTGCTCGGCTCCAACGAGGTGTTCCTGTGGAAGGCTACTGTTGCCAGCCTGTTAGAACGTTCAGGAGAAGCCGGAATTCTAGATGTTTATGTCCAGTTACTGGATTCTTAAATGTTAATAGCGTTTGCATGCTTGTTTGTTTTTTTTTAATACAGGCAACATTTATGGGCTCAGAAAAATATACCTGTGGGCGTCTTTTTACACTTTTTTGTTTGGGAAGTCAGTTTTAGCTTTTGGTATCACTCTCCTGTTACTTTTCATCTATTTTGGTGTATTTGACATAGGTATAGGATGTACATTTGACTTTGGCAGTATTCTTTGCTAAAACTTCATTTATGTGTCTTTGTGTTTAACTGTAATGCAATTTGAAAGTTCTGTTTTTCCTTCTAGTTTTCAAAATTTGGGTATTCGTTGTGTAAAGAAAAAAGAAGTAAAAGAAGCTATTATTTCAAGAATAAGAGCAGGAATCAATCCTTTCAATGGTAAGTATGTTTGATAGAATTATTTCTATTATTTGAATATTGACCTATTTGTGCAAGTGAATTGTTTGTGTCTTGAACCTGTGCTTTAAAAGCTATATTAAGTTTTGTTGCTGGATACCTGTATCTGAGGAATGAAGATTTAAAAGCTTTCATAGGGTTGGGGAAAAAAATTATCTGACAGACAAGGCTTTCTATCTGTGGAGAGTGCTGTTGTTTTCTATAAGAAAATCTTGTCACAAATATTCTGATTTCTTTTAGAATGTAGCCTTCCTTTTGCCACTCCAGCAGACAGTATACATTACCTTTTCTGAACGTTGAACTGGCACTGTGGTTATTTAAATCAAGGGCATACTCAGCAGTGAAATTAAAATTAATACCAGTGTGGAAGAAGATGTATAGAAATAGTAGATAGAAGTGATACAGAATATTTTCATAGTGTATTTGTGTATAAGGCTAGCTATTTACTGGTTAGTGGGTTTTGTCAGGGATTGTGCAATCTGGTGTTGCGCCTAGCAACTAAACACCTCTGTTGTTTGAATAGATGGATGACTGCACCAAGCTGAATGCAGGCATCCTACACTACAGTAGTCTCCACTGTAAAGTCTTCTGCAGCTACTTAAATAGACATAATTCAGGAACTAAATGACTAACATTTTCGAAGAATAGATTTCTCTGTTATATTTAAGACATCCTTATATTGTCGGTTTGTGTTTTTCCTGGATGTATAAAAATAATTTAAGGGAGGGGCGCCTGGGTGGCTCAGTCAGGGAAGCATCTTGCCTTCGGCTCAGGTCATTATCCTGGGGTCCTGGGATTGAGCCCCATGTCAGCTCCCTGCTCATCAGGGAGCTTGCTTCTCCTTCTCCCTCTCCCTCTGCTGCTCCCCCTGTTTGTGCACCCTCTCCCTCTCTTTCTGTCAAATAAATCTTTTTTTTTTTTTGAATAAGGGATAGGAAGATAATTTGAGGAATATGTTCATAGCCAAATGCTGTGTTTTTATGAACTGTAAGGTCTGCATCTCTTCTCCCTAGGTCCTTATTTTTTATAATATTTAGTGTAATGCTCCAAACAAACGTCCCCTTCTTCCCCTTCAGTCTTCCTTATCAGAGCAGATGACTGTTTTTTGGTGTATGTTTCTCCAGAATTTTCTTTATACATGTATAGCTGTCTCCCTGATTTAGGAATTTATCTCATAGTTTTTATGGTGCAGATTACTGTAGTATAGGATGCCAGCATTTAGCTTGGTGTAGTCACTCATCTATTCAAACAATACAGAGTGCTTACAGTTGCCATCCCCAGCAAAATCCACTACACAGTAAATACCCAGCTGTATACACATATGCATATATTATTTTGATAAAAAGAATCATGTGTATATTACTGCTGCATCTTTCTCTCCACTTAGGAAAAGATCTTAAACATCTTGCTATGTTAGTACTTATAAATAATCTATTTTACTTTTTAACAGAGTACTGTACTGTTTGGATAGACCATAATTTATTTATCTAGCCATCTGTTAACATTTAAGTTATTTTCATTTTGTTAAAAAAAACCTCCATTGAACATATATACACTGAGTTCTTGTGTGATTATTTCCTTAGGATATATTTTTCTTTTCTTTTTTTTTTTTTTTGAGTTTTTTTTTTTAATTTATTTAAGTACTTTCTATACCCAGCATGGGGCTCGAACTCACAACACTGAGATCAAGTCACATGCTCTTCTGAGCCAGTCAGATGCCCCTAGGATAAATTTAAAAGTGGAAAATTTCTGGGTCAAGAATATGCTCATTTTCATTGCTGAAGTAAAAACTCAATCTTAAAGAGTCCATCTAAGTCTAGATGCAGTATAAAACAGGGATAATGGGGATCCCTGGGTGGTGCAGCGGTTTAGCGCCTGCCTTTGGCCCAGGGCGCGATCCTGGAGACCCGGGATCGAATCCCACGTCGGGCTCCCGGTGCATGGAGCCTGCTTCTCCCTCTGCCTGTGACTCTGCCTCTCTCTCTCTCTCTCTCTCTCTGTGTGTGCCTATCATAAATAAATTAATTTAAAAAAAAATTAAAAAAAAAAACAGGGATAATGTAGTATAAAAAAGTAGATCATATAGGTTACTGTTTATTAAGTAATTTTTGTATGTTAAGGAGTAAATGTTAAGTGCTTTATGTATGCTATTTAAACCTCAAAATTCTTTTTTTAAATTTAACTTGGTGGGGAGTGGGTAGTTCAGTCGTCTAGACATCTGCCTTCGGCTCAGGTCCTGGGATCGAGCGCTGTGTTGGGCTCCCTGCTCAGCGAGGAGCCTGCTTCTCCCTCTACCCCTGCTCTTGCTCTCTCTCTCACTATTGTTCTCTCTCAAATAAATAAATAAAATATATATATTTTTAGTTTTTTTAAAATTTATTTATTTATGATAGTCACACACAGAGAGAGAGAGAGAGAGAGAGGCAGAGACACAGGCAGAGGGAGAAGTAGGCTCCGTGCACCGGGAGCCCGACGTGGGATTCGATCCCGGGTCTCCAGGATCGCGCCCTGGGCCAAAGGCAGGTGCTAAACCACTGCGCCACCCAGGGATCCCAAATAAAATATATTTTTAAAAAAGTCTTAAGTAATCATTCTTGCCCCTCAATATGGAGCTTGAACTCACAATCCTGAGATGAAGAGTTGCATGCTCTTCTGACTAAGCCAGTCAGGTGCCCCTTATCTCATTTAATTTTTTTTTATCTCATTTAATTTTTATAATAACCTATGAGGTAGGGACTGTTATGTCCATTTTGAAAATAAATTAAGGCATGGAAAAGTTAAGTAATTTTCTCAAGGTCATAGAGCTGTTAAGTGGGGGTACTGGGATTTAAACACAGGTAGCCTGGCTACCAGGCTCATGATTTTATCTCTCCTGAGCTGCCTAGGTGGATTTAGATTTGGGGAAGGGAGCAATCCTGGCAGTTGAGCCTTCATAGTATTTGTGGTTCGATGGTGGTTTAGTTTTTTGTAACATCCTTTTCTTCCTCACAGCCCTTTTTGCTCTCACTAATATAAAAATTTATCTCACAATTTGAGTTGTAGGAATCCACCCACCCCCACTCCTGTTAGAGTAATCTTCTTAGAATAGCACTCTTAGCATATCATTCAGATTAAGAAGTTGGAATGACTCCTTTAAAAGTTTAAAAACTAAATGGTCCTAAATTAAAAGTCTTTCACATGTAACTCCAACGTAGTTTTCCTTCCTTCTCTTCCACTGGTCCTCTTCACCCTTCACTCTTGTTCACCCTACCCTCACTGTCTCAGTCCATTGTCTTCCATTTTCCAAAGGAATGTAAGCTTATATCATTCACAGCTTGTAGCCTGGACTGCTGTTGTTAGCACCTAAACTTGGGGTCCTGCCTCTATTCTTTATCATCTTTTAAGCACTTTATATGCTGCATGCAAAATTAGCCTGCTAAAACCAGTAGGAATTACTTCAGAATGCTGCTTATCATCCTTCAGTGGCTCTAAATAATTATCAGCAGTGGTTCTCAATTTGAATATACATAAGAAATCCTTCTTACTTAAAAAAGGTAGATTCCAGGGCACATTCCAACCAGTTTGCTGGGTCTGGCAAGGGATCTGGGACTGTGTTGTTTTTTTGTTTTTTTAAAGATTGATTGATTTTTTAAAGATTTTGTTTTTTTATTCATAGAGACAGAGACAGAGAGAGAGAGAGGCAGAGACACAGGTAGAGGGAGAAGCAGGCTCCATACAGGAAGCCTGACCTGGGACTCAATCCCAGGTCTCCAGGATCACACCCCAGGCTGTAGGTGGCGCTAAACCGCTGTGCCACCGGGGCTGCCCTAAAGATTTATTTATTTGAGGGAGAGAGAGCACATGCATGCATGCAGGCACTCATGAGCCAGAGGGGGAACGGCAGAGGGAAAGGGAGAAGCAGGCTCCCCACTGAGCAGGGAGCTCAACACTGGACTCCCATCTCAGCACCCCGGGGCCATGACCTAATACCAACAGACTCTTAATCGACTGAGCCACCTAGGCGCCCCTGGGATTGTGATTTAAGAAACCTCTAGCTCTGTGTTTCTTGACTTATTTGACTGTGACTTACAGAAGAAACAGATCTTATTCCTCTACTCAATACATACATAAGCATACATACATACGTATAAACACTAATCTTACTACATGCAATAATATATTATATTCCATACCTTGCACTCTATTTCTTCCTTCCTTTCTCTGTCTTCTTTTTTTTTTTTTAAGAACTTGCTTATTGAACCCATGAAATTAGTTTTATGGCTGACCAGTAAGTCCCAGACTCTTACTACACAAAATATGTTCTCTATGCTATTCCATTCCTTTCCATTCCATTTGTTTCTTTCTCTTTTTAAGGAAAATGTTTATCCACATGCACCTGCGTTTATAGCAGCATTATTTACAATAGCCAAGATATGGAGGCAGCCCAAGTGTCCATCAGCTGATGAGTGGATAAGGAAGATGTGGTGTATATATATATATAATAAAATATTATTCAGCCATAAAATGAATGAAATCTTGTCATTTGCAATGACATGGATGTAGCCAGAGAGTATTAGTAAGTGAAATAAGTCAGTCAGAGAAACACAACACGATTTTACTCAGATGTGGAATGTAGAAAACAAATGAGCAAAGGGAAAGACAAACTAAGAAACAGACTCTTAACTCTAGAGAACCAAGATGGTTACCAGAAGGGATGTGGGTAGCGGGATGGGTGAAATAGGTGATAGGGAATAAGGTGTACACTTGTGATGAGCACTGGGGGTGGTGTATAAAAGTGTTGAATCACTATATTGTACACCTGGAACTAATATAGCACTGTATGGTAACTAACTAGAATAAAAATTTTTTAAAAATGCTTATCCAACCACCAAATTAATTTTATGACCAGTGTGGGTCCCAAACTACAACTTGAAAATCTCTGCCACAGAGGATTCTGATGCAGCTTTGAGCAACTCTGATCTACTTGCTAGATTCAGCTTCTCAATCATGGTACTCAAAGCCCTTCATGATCCAGTCCTTGTTTTCCATCCCAGCTTCACCTCTAGCTTGTATCCTCTGCCTCAACTTCCTGTCCCTCCTTCCCATAATACTGAGTGCACACATACGTGCTTTATTTTTGCCACCTGAACTGTTTTGCCGTGTTAGAAGAGCCACATTTTTTTCTTTCTTGCTACTTTGCCTTTATATATGCAACTCTCTGTCATGGAGTAGTATGATCTACCTGGTGAATTTTTCCTGCTCAGCCTTCAAGTTTAAGGGTCACATCTTTGAAGCTTTCTGTGACCTTTCCAGATAAAGTATCCTGTTTTCCCAAAATGTTGTACTTTTTTTTTTAAGATTTTATTTATTTATTCATGATAGAGAGAGAGAGAGGCAGAGACACAGGCAGAGGGAGAAGCAGGCTCTCCGCAGGGAGCCTGATGTGGGACCTGATCCTTGAACTCTGGAATCACACCCAGGGCCAAAGGCAGAGGCTCACCTGCTTAGCCACCCAGGCGTCCGTGTTGTACATATTTCTAATATGATTTGCTATAGTTTGTTTGCATGTTACTCATGCATTGAGTCCTGAGGCTCTGAAGAACTGGCTTCGTTGTATCTCTAACACAGCCTGCCTAGTGTCTAGCACATGGTAGAGGCTTAATTAAAATGTAGGAAGGATAAGTAAACAAAGGAATAAGTGAACATGCTTTGTTTATACTTGTCTATAAAAAATGTTCAAGTTGTTTTCCTTACCTGAAGTACCCTGAAAGCCTTTTTCACAGCTCTCTTGAGCCCAAGGTGATATCCTCTTAATTATCCATTCACTCAGCAATTAGTCATGAAAAGCTTTATGACATCTGTTGGATCATTTAATTCTTAGTGGTTGTCTCCTGAGATGAATTTCACGCTCATTGTGGACAGGAGCTATGATGGAACTGGGTTATATTTAACTTTGGTACCTAAACAGTATATTTATATTACTGTTAAAATAAATATCTTCACAACCAAGTACCTTAAGGTAAAACCTGCATACCTTCTATGACGTAGGTTACACATCTTAGCTACTTATACATTCATTCCTTCAACAGGTTTTTACCTCATTCAATCTTTATAATCCTATGTTGTTCTAGGTGCTTGGGATAGGTTAGTGAACAAAACAGAAACGTCTGCCTTCAAGAAACTTATATTTCTGTGAAGACCAACAATTAACAAATTTATTAGATAAGTGTATTATGTAATTTATTAGACAATGAAAAGTGCAGAGGAGGAAAAATCCACAGTGTAAAGAGTCAGGAATTTGTAGTTAGTTGTTAGGGAGAACAGGTTATAAATGTAAATAGATGGTTAGAGTAGGCCTCATTCTGTATTCTGATGTAGTTTTCATAGTAGAAATAATGATGATTATATACTTTTATTTTCCTCGAATATTGAAATGAAACTTAAAAAGTATATTTCTAATACTAAGCAAAAAAGCAAAATCTAACCCCCCTGAAAAAACTCAAAACACTAAAAACTAATTTAAATAACCTGAATTCAGAGGTAGAATTATTCATTCTTTGGCTGTTTATTTTATTTTTGAGGTCTACAAATTAAAATTCTACCACTTAGAAATTTGTCAGAGCTGCATTGATCTTTTTTCATAGCTGTATCCCTTCACATTTGAAAATTCTGTACTGTAAGAGGCCAGCTGACTTTGTTTTTGTGATATATATTTATAGTATATAGAAACAGAGTTTCTAAGTTCTCCTGGGTCTAAAAAAAACAAACAAAACAACAACAACAACAGAATTGGAAAGGTTTAGCAGAATAGGATCTACAAATTCTGGTCCATAGACTGATGCTATTTCATTGTGAGTCTTTTCTAGAGATCAGGTGTATCATGTAAAATACAAAGACTATTAAAAACTATTTTTACGGGGATCCCTGGGTGGCTCAGCGGTTTAGCGCCTGCCTCTGGCCCAGGGCGTGATCTTGGAATCCCAGGATCAAGTCCCACATTAGGCTCCCTGCATGGAGCCTGCTTCTCCCTCTGCCTGTGTCTCTGCCTCTCTCTCTGTGTCTCTCATAAATAAATAAATAAAGTCTTTAAAAAAAAAAAACTAGTTTTACTTTGTGTAGGATTACTTGTGTAGTACGTCAACCAGTATGTTATTATAAGGCCATTTCTTGTCTTTCTTGCTATTAGTACTTTAAAACAGGAACTACCTCTTGCAAATAGGGATATATAGCAATCAAGTAGTATTAAACTTGAGGCTTCATGTAAAAATATTGTTCAAATTGTCTTAAGATGTGGTGAAATCTAAAGGAGTAAGGAATTTAAAGAAGGGCTTCAGTATCAAGCTTTAATAGTGTCTACTTACCTGGAATAAAAGAATAAAAGACTTTATTAGAGGACTCTTACTACAAAAGCTGAAAAAATTTTCAGTTATTTATCATTTTCTAGCTATGTATTTAATAACATTTCAGGAATTCTAATATTCACTGATTAAGATCTATCGGATTTTGACAAAGAATTTGTACTTCAGTCTTATTAGGTATTTTATTATTTTTCAATATACAGAGGACACTGAGTTGTTACATAAACTATTTTACAGTTGGGTTTGGGGAATTATTTTATATTGGTAGTCTGGAAATGAACACAGTTTGTTTTATTTTTTTAAGCTTTTTAAAGAATACATTTTAAAAAGACAAGTGATCTTGGAGTGCCTGGGTGACTCTCCAGTGGGTTAAGCATCGGATACTTGATTTTGGCTCAGGTCATGATTTCAGGATTGCGAGATCAAGCTCTGTGTCGTGCTTCTCGCTCGGTGTGAAGCCTGCTTAAGATTCTCTCTTTCCCTCACCCTAGGCCCCTGCCTTCAAAAAATAAAAATAAAATCTGGTTTAATACAAGAAAATAAGGGGACACCTGGGTGGCTCAGCGGTCGAGCATCTGCCTTTGGCTGAGGGTGTGATCCCAGGATCCTGTGATCGAGTCCCACATCAGGCTCCCTGCATAGAGCCTGCTTCTTCCTCAGCCTATGCCTCTGCCTCTTTCTCTCTGTGTCTCTCATGAATAAATAGATAAAATCTTTAAAAAATATATACAAGAAAATAAGAATCTTTCCTCACAACTTAAATCTTAAAAAGCAAGTAGAAGGGTGCCTGGCTGGCTCAGTTGGTGGAGCATGTGATTCTTCAACTTGGGGTCGTGAGTTTGAGCACCACATTAGGTGTAGAGATTACCACAATATATATTAATAGTAAGAAGGAAAAAAAGGCTCTTAAGTACTTCATTATCCTTTCTTCACTTCACTCACTTTAGTTGTTCAAGCCGTATTCAATTATCCTAGGCAGAACTTGAGGCACTTCTCTTACACCTTCTATACTCCTGAACATACTCCCATTATAACACATTTTATATTATATAATTTTAGTTTACCTATTTCTCATTGTGTCTCTGCCCCTCTCCCTGTGTGTCTCATGAATAAATAAAACCTTTCAAAAAAATAAAATTATTAGTCCTTATATTGTATATTTTTGTCCTGTTGTTTACTTGTGTTTCACTAATATTTAACTGTATTAGAATTTTGGAAATGTCATACCTCTCGACCTAATAGATGTTATAATTGACATTAAAAATTTGAATCCCTGGTACCAAGAGAGATACATCGTAATATATTTTTGATAAAAATGAAGTTTTTATACATACTGCTCTTAGAACTAAGGAACAATATTTATTTCTAAAGATAAAGAACAATCATTACCTTGTTTCCTTTTGATCAAGTATAAAGAAATTTTAAACTAGTTTAAGAGGAATTTAAGAGAATTTGATTATTCTCATACTTTAGATTTTGCTTTTTTTTTTTTTTTTTAAGACTTTACTTATTTATTCAGGAGAGAGAGAGAGAGAGGCAGAGACATAGGCAGAGGGAGAAGCAGGCTCCATGCAGGGAGCCCGATGCGGGACTCGATCCTGAGACTCCAGGATCAGGCCTTGGGCCAAAGGCAGGTGCTCAACAGCTGAGCCACCACCCCGTCTTCGCAGATTTTGCATATTTAAAAGCTGAATAGCATTTTTCACATTGCAGAATAAAATACTGCATTTTGTATTATAGAATGATATGTATATATTTTAAAAGTCTACAGCAGGCATTATCCTAAATGAAGGAAACATCAGAAGCATTCACTTTGAAATTAGGAATGAGGAAAGAGGAAATTACTACTTTTGTTCAATGCAGATTATAGCCAATGCAGTGCGACTTGATTGAAAATGCAGAAATAAAACTGTAATTATTGGAAGCTATTATTTATGGTGAAGACTCAAAAGGACATACAAATAGATTATTTTTTTTTATTTTTTTTATTTATGATAGAGAGAGAGAGAGAGAGAGAGAGAGAGAGAGAGAGGCAGAGCAGGCTCCATGCACCGGGAGCCCGATGTGGGATTCTATCCCGGGTCTCCAGGATCACGCCCTGGGCCAAAGGCAGGCGCCAAACTGCTGCACCACCCAGGGATCCCTACAAATAGATTATTAAAATAATAACTTTAAAAGGGTGAATGGATGTAAAATTAATATACAAACGTCAGTTGCACTTCTGTATATCAACAAATAATTAAAGGAAATATTGTCAGAAAATATGAAGTACATGGCAAAAATTTAAGAAATGATGATCAAGATTTCTTTAGGGAAAATTATAAGACTTTATTATGAGATGATAGAGAACACCTAAACTGAGGAGCTATATGTCATGTTCACTAATATTAATATTATAAAGATAGCATTTTTCCCTAAATTGATACACAGACTCAATGCAAGTCCAAACTCTTGCGATATTTTTTTATTAAATATGATAAAATTATTTTGAGCAGGAGAAGGAGGATACTTTATTAGAAGAGAAACAGAAGTGAGAAACTGACCTTATCAATATTAAGGTTTATTATGAAGAATTATTAAGGCAGTGTAGTGTTGGAGTGACAATAGACAGATTGGCTAGTGGAGTAGAATTGTGAGCCCAGAAAGAGACTTAAGAAAATAGGAGACTTAAGTCGGATTTTTCTACCTCTGTTATATACAAAAATCAACTGAAGATGGATTAAAGATTTTAGTGTAAATCAACATTTGTTAAGACTCTTGGCAAAAAGTATTAGTAAACAGATTTTAGTCCTTGGCATATAGAAGGACACAAAACAACGTTTTATAAACCGTTGATAAATTTGATGATATTCTTAATTTGAGTTTATTGTATTTTTCAGTTGTAGAATTTGGTTCCTTTCCTAATAGTTTCAAGTTCTCTGCTAAACTCAGTTTTGTCTTTTAACTCCTGGAATGTATTAAGTGTATTTTAATCATGTGTCTGCAGACTTCATTATTTGAATCCTTTGTGGTCTGTTACTTTTTTTGGTGGAAGTGGGTCAAAGGGAGAGGGAGGGAGAGAATTTTAAGCAGGCTTTATGCCCAGCACAGAACATGACGCAGAACTCAATCTCACAACCCTGAGATCATGACCTGGGCTGAAAATCAAGAATCAGATGCTTAACAACTGACCCACCCAGGCACCCCTGGTCTATTTCTGTAGGCTGTTGTTTTTCTTTTCTTTCAAAAAAAGAAAGAGGGATCCCTGGGTGGCGCAGTGGTTTGGCGCCTGCCTTTGGCCCAAGGCGCGATCCTGGAGACCCGGGATCGAATCCCACATCAGGCTCCCGGTGCATGGAGCCTGCTTCTCCCTCTGCCTATGTCTCTGCCTCTCTCTCTCTCTCTCTCTCTCTCTCTCTCTGTGACTATCATAATACATAAAAATTAAAAAAAAAATAAAAATAAAAAAGAGAAAGAAAAATCCCTCTATTTTGTCTCCTCATTTGCCTGGTTATTTAAAATAGAATACCAGTCATCGTATATGAAAAATTATACAGATTTTAGGCCAGGATATTGTTATCTACCTTAAAGATTTTTCTTCTGGTAGGTAGTTAGCAGTCTCAGATTGCCTCCAAACAGTGAGTGATTTAGATTATTTGAAACCGGTCTCATCTCTGTGAGATCTGGTATCTTTCCAGTTCATTCTTAACTCCTAAGGTATAGCTCCTTCAGGGCCCCAACCAAAGTATTGGGCATTTATCAGATCTTCCATCCTGGGTAGAACCTGAACTCTTGTTTTTCTGCTATAGGCTATTGAGAGTTTATCTCAACTTCTCATTTTCCTAGCTACCTCTTAAAAAATTGTCAGGCTCTATCTGGAAAAAAAAAAAAAAAGAGGCTTCTTATTCTGAACTTACCTTTCTGGGTTTCTGTGACACTGTGATTTGTAATAAATATATAATTGTCTTCACCCTCATTCCTGGCAAAGAGCTCCTAAAATCCTTGCTAAGTGATAACAGCAAAAAAATTCAAAGAAGTGTCATTTGTTATTTGTAATAACCCCTTTGCAGTCACACCGGTTATGTCATATTGTGTTATTACACGGATACCTGCATCACGGGCATATATTTTGACCTTCTAGTTGTACGGATAAGTTCTTTGGAATCTATATGCATTTTTATTAACCACAATTGAATTCTAAAATCATACTTCCTCCTAACATGATGCAACACACTAACCTTCTTCCCAGACAAATTGGCAGAGTCCTATATTTGTCTTTGGTTGATGCTCATTCCTCTTCAGGATGAGTCACACTTTGTCTGTGACATTCTGTAACCTTCCAAGAGAACTTCCAAACTCGTTCTGGTTGCTGGCCAAATTTAGTTCTTTATATAGTGGCAGAAATGCAGACCCCGTTCCCCTCTGGCTATCAGCTGGGGCTTAGGCTTTGAGCATCTGCCTTCCACTCAGGCTTCTCCCTCTCTCTCTGCCCCTCCTCCCCCCGCTTGTGTTCTCTCTCTCTGTGAAATAAATAAAGTTAAAAAAAAAAATCAGTTCCTCATCTATAAAATATGGATGATAGTAATTCTCATACAGATTTATACTCTCCTTATTCTCTGTTGTGTATAACCTGCAACCCTTTTTATAAAAATTTGGTTGGTTATTAATATCATTTTGGCGTTCTGCTCTAAATTTCAGATGACTTAGGATAGTTACTTCCTGACCATGCACATAACTTAATGAATCCTGTGAGTGACTACATGATGATCATGATAAAAGGCATTCTTGCGATTTTATACTCTTCTATTTTGTTAGTACAGATAGGATGCTACTTAGGGTTATTGGAAATGTTGGGCAGGGAGGAGGATGACCTAGCAGGATTTTAGTTCTATGTGACTATTTTACATTCCTTAAAAAAAATGTACTATTTAGTCCCTGAACAACAGCTGCTGGATATTGAAGATTGCGACCTCAACGTGGTGAGATTATGTTTTCAAGTTTTCCTCCCCGATGAACATGGTAATTTGACAACGGCTCTACCTCCTGTTGTCTCTAACCCGATTTATGACAACCGTAAGTACTTTATTTTATTGTATTTGTATTGTATTTATATGTTTTTTAGTTTAATTTTTTAAAGTATTTTGGCAATTAGAGAAAGTTTGTTCATTGTAAGAACAACTCAAGCATTACTGAAATAACAAGAAGACTAGATCTTCTCTGATCTCCTCCTCCAAAGATAATCTATATCCTCAGGTACATATTTCACCAGTTTCTTCATATATAAAAACACGTTATCACTATCATTCATACAATATACTTTTAGCAACTTAAATCATCACAGATCCTTTGTAAAAAATTATTTTCTCTTAGCAATGTTATCTTGAGCCTTTTCCCTTTGAGGTACCTTGTTCCCTTCAGTAGCTGCATATTTCCTTATATGGCTGTATCATCATCTTATTAAACCAAACAAGGTATTTGGTTTGTTTCCTTCTTGATTTTTTCTCTAATAAATTGTATTTCAGTAAATATCCTGTATATGCATATTTTGTGCATATGTGTCTCTGGCATAATTTTACAGTAGTATGAATGTTGGCAAATCCTGGATCAAAGGATAGGGATGTTTATAGTTTTAAAAGATTATGAAATTGCCCTGAAAGTTTTTGTGCACACGTGTATGTATTTGCTCTTACATATGCATCCATTCCTGGTATATGACGGCCTATTTTGCATCTAGAAGCACATAGGCCTATAATGGTAGATCAGGGTATCCTCCTTATGGAGAATTTTGAATTGCCAGGGAGAGTTACTGAAATTATATTCCTAATAAAAGAGAGCATGAAATCACCTTGTTATAGGGTTATAGTCATGATGTAAGAGATTAATCTGGTGACAGTGTATGGATGGATTGAAAGGATCAGAATTTAGGAACAAGGAGATTTAACTTGTGGACCTATTATTGCTGAGAAATGAAGTCACAAGGCTATAGACCAGGGTGGGCTTGTCATCAGAAAGGAAAAGGACAGGTGTGAATGATTAATGTACTTAGTGTCCTTAATTTCTTTATACACTAAAGCTTTTATCTGTCCTATAAATTGTTTCCCTAGAATTCTCACCATCAAAAAAGAATAAAAATGGGACCCCTGGGTGGCTCAGCAGTTTAGCACCTGCCTTCGGCCAAGGGCGTGATACTGGAGTCCCAGGATCAAGTCCCACATCGGGCTACCGCATGGAGCCTGCTTCTCCCTCTGCCTATGTCTCTGCCTCTCTCTCTCTGTGTCTCTCATGAATAAATAAATAGAATCTTTTTTTAAAAAAAGAATAAAAAATATTACTAAGACAGAAACCCATTAAAAAATCCTTTTTATTTAGGTGCTCCTAATACTGCAGAATTAAGGATTTGTCGTGTAAACAAGAACTGTGGAAGTGTCAGAGGTGGTGATGAAATATTTCTACTATGTGATAAAGTTCAGAAAGGTATTTATTTGTTTCATTGAATTTAGAATATGCAGATCTTCTTTGGCTTACAGTGGGGCTATACCATGATAAATTCACTGTAAATTGAAAATAATCTTAAATTGAAAATGCAGTTAATACACGTAACCTACCAAACGTCATAGTTCAGCTTAGTGTACCTCAAACATGCCCAGAAAACACTTACATTAGCTTATAGTTGGGCAAAATGACCTAACACAAAGCCTACTTATAATAAAGTATTGACTATCTCATGTAATTTATTGAAAACTGTACTGAAAGTGAAAATCAGAACAGTTGTGAGTATATCAGTGGTTTACCCTCCTGATCATGTAGCTGACGTGGCTTGCTGCCACTGCCCAGCATCTTCCGAGTGTCATGCTGCCTATCACTAACCCAGGAAAAGATCAAAATCTGAAGTACGGTTTCTACTGACTGCATATCACTTTCACACCATCATAAAGTCAAAAAATTGTCAAGTTGAACCATCATCAGCTGGGAACCATCTGTATTTTAGATTAATAGATGGATTTTGTTTTCCATTGCTGTTCCTTTGCTTTTGTATTCATTAGATGACATAGAAGTTCGGTTCGTGTTGAATGATTGGGAAGCAAAAGGTATATTTTCGCAAGCTGATGTACACCGTCAAGTAGCCATTGTTTTTAAGACTCCACCATATTGCAGAGCTATAACAGAACCAGTGACAGTAAAAATGCAGTTGCGGAGACCTTCTGACCAGGAAGTTAGTGAATCAATGGATTTTAGATATCTGCCAGATGAAAAAGGTATGAGTTCTTGGTGGTAATGTTTTATGTATTTCTTAAAGTTCTCCTAATACCATTTTCTTGTAAGATACATTTGCATACTTTTAGGTTTATTTATAGTTCACGTTTTATTTCCGGAAAATTTTTCGGTGATTTTTTTTTTTAACCTATTGATATTTATGCTCTTTGTATCCCTGTCTTTGGAAAGGAATCTAGAATAATTTCAGAGTATCTGAACTGTTTACCAAAATTTATTTTATATTTGAGGTTCTATTTTTGTCCTTATTGTGCCCTTTTTATAGATGGAAAGCTTGCCATTCAGAATGGTCTCCATTTTGGTTTCGTCCTTACCTGCCCTTATTGCGTTAGTTGACATTGGTAACTTAATAGGTGTTATGAGAAAACAAGACGAGTATTAGACCCTTTACTATCTACTTGGGACACATTCTGCAACACTTAATAAATCCAAAGCATATACATTTGTTTAAAGCACTTTATGGG
The DNA here is from genome assembly GCF_018345385.1 of Vulpes lagopus. Lineage (NCBI taxonomy): Eukaryota > Metazoa > Chordata > Mammalia > Carnivora > Canidae > Vulpes > Vulpes lagopus. The sequence goes on from NC_054828.1 coordinate 45,058,706, forward strand.
AATAAAACACCTGTTTTTTAAAGGAGAAGCCACATAAACCTATGATGATCTACATGTTTTCCTCGTTTCTTTTTAACCAGATACTTACGGCAATAAAGCAAAGAAACAAAAAACAACTCTACTTTTCCAGAAACTGTGGCAAGATTGTGGTAAGAGTATTTGATTTGTATTTAAATAGATTTTGGGTTTTTTGCTTTATTCAATTTTCCAAATTTTAGCTGATGTTTTTTTAAATTGCATTTAATAATGGAAAAACTTTATCACAGCAGTTAATTTTCCTGAAAGACCTAGACCTGGTACCCTAGTATCAACTGGAGAAGGAAGATTCATCAAAAAAGGTATTTTATCCCCCATAGAGAGTATTCCTTAACGGTCAAAAGACCAGTGCTTTGCACAGTATATTGGATTCTATTCTTAGGAAAGGAAAACTGCTTCTTTGCTATTTTCTAGGCTCACAAATTTTTTTGTGCTTTGAATATTAAATGAATTGATCTCAGCTTCTTAAGGTCCTGTTGGAAACTATGATTATGTTTTGGGGATTTATTGTTTGAGAAATTACATTTCTTCATATGGTGGTAATTTTACCTAATTACCCCATGTCATGGAATAAATGGTTTGGATCTAGCCAGTCGCCCATCTTTAAAAATAAAGTTTTGCTGGAACACAACAACCATGCTCATTTGATTACATATTTTGTCTGTGGTTGCTTTTTTCACATTATAATGGCAGAATTGTGTAGTTCCAATAGAGGCTGTATGGCCCACGGAGTGAAAAATATTTGGCCCTGTACAGGGAAAAAAAAAAATTGCAGACCTCTGGTTTAGATCATTGAACCAGGGTTATTTAACTGGAATTCTTTTCTTTCCCTTACATTCTTAAATCTGTGCTTTTTTCCTGGTTTAGTATGTATAGCAGTCCTCCTATACTATACATACAGAATCCTTGATTTTTTTTCTGTCTGGGGATTTTATAGTACCTTAGAATTATATCTTTTTTTTTTTTTCTTTTTAGAGAGGTGAGAGAGGGAAAGAGGGAAGGGCAGAGGGAGAGAGAAAGATCTTAAACAGGCTCCGTGCCCAGTGGAGAACTTGACACTAGGCTCCATTTCAACTCTGAGATCATGACCTGAGCTGAAAGAGTCAGATGCTTATCTTAACAAGTTATGTGTATTTTTCAATCATCCCTAATGAACCTTTCCTCTGTCTCCCCATTTTCTCCTAAGAGTAGTGAATATGAAATGATTTTGGCTATTTAGATTTCCATTAACTGAAATTCTGATTTTTTTTTTTTTTTTAAGTAATCTCTGTGCCCAATGCGGGCTCAAACTCACAACCTTGAGATCAAGAGTTGCGTGCTCCACCAACTGAGCCAGCCAGACACCCCTGAAATTCTGATTTATTTTTCACTTTCCAAAAATACCTTTATAAGGCCTCAGAAGCTAAATTTTCATGCTTAACTGGAATGAAGCTATCTATTTAAAAATAACTTACCAAAATTATTTTATAGGTATTTGTAAAACAGTAAGTGTTACAGAATTCAGCTTCGGACTCATGTAATAATTTTAGTGCTATTTAATATTTTTCTCTAAAATGTTACATCAGTTTGCTTGAAAATTTTCTTAGTGTGGTTATGCAATTTTAATTTAGAGATAGTGTTTTTTATACTTTTGTTTCACTTTGCAAAAATACATTTTCCTCCCCACAGAATCAAACTTTTCTCATGGTGCAGTTTTGACAGAAATGCCCAGGACTTCAGGCATTTCAAGTCAAGCAGATTCCTACTATTCCTCGTCTGTGTCCATGTCAAATGCACTGTCACATCATTCTTCACCCATACCTTCAATGGTGTCTCAGGCTTCTTCAAGCTGGTCATCAGGGGCCCACCCCACCTCGCGCGCAGTCAATACGAATCCACTGAGTGGTTTTTCAACAGGGACACTCTCCTCTAATCCACAAGGTATCTCACCATATCTGGAAATACCTCTTGAGAGTGATTTGAATGCCTCTAATGCTTGTATTTATAACAATGCGAATGACATAGGCAGAATGGAAGCGCCATCCATGTCATCAGCTGATTTATATGGTATTTCTGATGGCAACATGCTGCCGAATTGCCCTATGACTATGATAACACCTAGTAATGACAGCATGAGGGAGACTGATAATCCGAGACTTGTGAGCATGAATCTCGAAAACCCCTCATGTAATTCAGTGTTAGACCCAAGAGACTTGAGACAGCTCCATCAGATGTCCTCTCCCAGTATGCCAGCAGGTGCCAGTTCCAGTACTACCGCTTTTGTTCCTCAGCCAGAGGCATTTGAGGGATCTGACTTCAACTGTACAGATAACAGTATGATAAATGAGTCAGGACCATCAAACGGTACTAATCCCAACAGTCACAGTTTTGTTCATAGTCAGTATTCTGGTATTGGCACTATGCAGAATGAGCAATTGAGCGACTCATTTGCATTTGAATTTTTTCAAGGTAACTTGTAAAACTTAAATGGTAGTTTGGGTGTATTGAATACCAAGCTGGAAAGTATGAAAGGAAAATCCTGAAATAGAAATTTAAAAGGACTTTACTGTTTCTTCTTTTTGAAACATGTGACCCGATACTGTGTGTGGTGGGACTTCTGCTTTACAGTCCTACCCCGTCTTCTCAGTACAGAATGAAGAGAATATCAAGACACCTCAGTTCTTCCAAATACACATTTTTTATACTTCTTTTGTATTGTATTAATGTATTCTTAGTTAAATGAATTAACTGATATTTGCTTTTAAGCAAATTTAAGGTAAAACCTATAATGGCTATGCCATTAAAAAAATGATTTTCTTATTATTTTTGAGACCCATAGGCCAAGGTGACCCCTAAGGGGTTTTCTGAGGTTTCTTGGAGTTTCTTAAATTTGCATGTAAGTCAACAATCTTTAAAATTAAAAATCTAACTCGGGTTGAGGCCTGGGTGCCTAGTGGGTTAAGTGACTGCCTTGGGCTCAGGTCATGATCCTGGGACCCTGGGATGGAGTTCCAAGTAGGGCTATCTGCTCTGCAGAGAGTCTGCTTCTCCCTCCCTCTCTCCCAAATGTGCACTGTTTCTCAAATGAGTAAAATCTTTTAAACAAAAAATCTAACTTGAACAGAAGATTGTTGAAGTGAGCTCAACTCACTCAACTCAAGGTAGGGAAAGTTCTCTACATTTCAGACCAATTAAATCCTTACCTTTAAAATTGCTTGTGATTTTTAGCTTTAAACCCATGTCTTTAGGGTGAAGAGGTTTCCTTAGACCTCTCATCTTTCTTGTGTTCCCTCACTCACTGTGATCACCTCTAATTTCATGCTCTCTGTTCCTAAATTTTATCCTTACCTTAGACCTATCCTCTGACCTCCAGGCTTGGAGCTTACCCATGTATGTAAAATTGCTTATTTGACATCTCTACTTAGGAACCTAATTAGTGAGCTCTGACTCAACACATCCAAAACTGAGTTCATCATCTTCCCTCCCAATTTGCTTCCCCTTCAGGCTGCCCCAACTTAGTAAATAGCAGTGCTATGCTTATATAGTTGCTCAGGTTCAAAACCATGGAGTCATCCTTGATCTTTTCTTTCTCTCCCAAATCCAATCCATCAGCAAATCTGGTAGGCCATGCCTTCAAAATATATCCAAAGCTCCCCACCTCTTTTGACCTCTACTACTAACTTCCTGTTCTAAGCCAGTGTCCTGTCACCTCTTGCCTGGATTGAAGCTCTAGCCTCCAGAGATGCTGTCACTTCTTGTGCCCTACCGTCTCCGTCTCTTCTCCCCAAAGTAGCCAGAATGATTATTTGTAAAACAAGTCAAATTGTATCATTAACCTGCTCAACAAAATCCTGAAAATTGGCAGGCTCTTACTCCTCCTATTTCATCTCTTACCATTTTCTTCTCATTCAGCTCCAGGCACTCTGCCCTCATAGTCTCTCTTCAGAAACACCAAGTACGCTTATGCCTCAAACTGTCTTTGTACTTGTCCTCTCTGCCTTGATTATTCTTCTCTCAGATAGATAGGTGCAGAGCTCACTTCTTAGGATCTTTCAGATTCACTCAACTTTTACTGATCAAGGCCTTCCTCGAGCCTATACACAGCACTCCATGTCCCCTTCTATATATTGGTCCATAGCACTTACCAGGATCTGACTTACCAAGCATTTATTTGTTTTGGTTTTTTTCCCCCCTATACTGTAATATAAGCTCCACAGGGATAAAAAAGTTTTTGTGTTGTGTTTGTTGAATCTCCAGTTTGTAGAACGGGGTCTGCCTCATATTAAGCACTCAGTAAATATTTATTGAATGGTCAAAGTACTAGTAATAGAACTTTGTTTTTTGAAAGAAAGAAAGAAAGAAAGAAAGAAAGAAAGAAAGAAAGAAAGAAAGAAAGAAAGAAAGAAAGAAAGAAAGAAAGAAAGAAAGAAAAGCTTTAATTATTAGATGTCCATTATTTTTATAATTCTGTTTAACGTGATATTGGGTTTATGTCAGAATCATGCATCTTCAGGTCAGGAGTTAATAATGGTAATCCAAACTGTTAGAAAGCAAAGTAATCCCACGGGCAAAATGATGGCAGTAATCTTAGTTGTGATGGAATTGTCATGATGTTAAGTAACAAACTTATTAAAGACTTAGTCTCTTTTACAACTAGAACCTACCATGAATGTTGGGCATGTTCTGAGCTAGAAACAACATGTCATTTCACTTACACAGTGTCCAACCAAACAAACTAGTAAGTTTACTGGAACAATTAAAATGGGAGATATATTCTATGACTGTCATGTAAATAAAAGTTCTGAGTTGAATGAAGGAGGAAGGGAAGGAAATGGGAAGGAGAATAAGATAAGACTTGGGGTTAGGATAGTTTAGGAAGGAGGAGAAAAAGATTAAAGACACCTAAGTACCATTAATATTTCTTAGAAATTATGATTTCAAAATGAAACCTTTACTATATAATTTTAAAAGCCATAAGCATAAGAAGAACTTACCAGGGAGGAAGTAAAACTTAGGAAGCCTCATTTCTTTTCTGTTCAAAATATGAACTCAGGATAGCTCCAGATAGCAGTTGATAGGTGGTGAGCTTTTTCAAAAAATACAGAATTCTATAGTTTTGTATTCATTATCACTGACCAGCTTAACACAGACTATTAAACACTTGTCTTGCAAGGTTGTAGATTTGTGCAAACCCCCCCATGTAAGCTGAGTGAAGGTACTACTACATCTGTGTTGAGAGTATTTCCAATGGATTTTTCTTTTTTCAGGTGCTATTTACTGATCATAGAATTTATTTTATAATATAAAAATAACCTGGCAATCTGTTTCTCTTCTATCTCTAAATGTATTTATGTTTTCACACTTAGTTTCCAAGTAAAAAGTGCCCTTCTGCCTTTCTAAACTCTACTTGCATCCTGGACCCTGTTCTCTTTCCGTCTTGTTTCTGTATCTTCACATCACTATTTAGTGGTGGTTTCTTTGTGTAACTGTGGTAAATATCTTCTCTAGCCTTAACAGGGAACAAAAATCTTAACTACTACCTTCATCCACCTTCCTTCACATCTAGACTTGGGAAATGCTTTCAGCTTCGATTTCCTCAGGTCCCAGTCATTCTTTGGCTTATTAATCTTTCACCTCCTACTGTTTTTTCTTTTTCTTTTTTCTTTCTTTTTTTTGAGAGTGAGAGAGGGAGCATGCGTGTACTCAGGAGAAGGGCAGAGAGAGGGGGAGAGAATGTTAAGCAGGCTGCATGCCCAGCGCAGAGCCCAACCCAGGGTTCATCTCACGAATCCAAAATAATGACCTGAGCCGAAATCAAGAGTCAGACAGTTAACTGACCGAGCCACCCAGGCACGCCCTCGTACTGCTTTCTTATGATATTCTGGGAAAAGTGACCAGAGACACTCTCCTTGTCAAATCTGGTGTCCTTTTATCAGTCCTCATTCTGCGTGACCCATCCATAACCTTCTTTCCTATTGGCTACTCCCTCCTTGGATACTCCTCTGAGGTTTCTGTGGTAGGTAAGATTCCTCTCTGAGGTTGACTTTTTTCCAGAATCTCAACCCCAGCCCTCATTTGGTGCTATTTTTCCCCTGGGTGACCTCATCAGTGCCCACAGTTTCAGCTTTCTCTCACGCTACCCAAATGCCTTTATAAACTGCCTCGCCCACCCCTTTTGCATTTTCTACTTTCAGTAATGGCATTACCATTTACCCTGCCACCCAAGATATTTAATAGGAACCTCAAAATCCTGTTTTATTCCTTTTCTCCCTCATAGTCATACTTAGTTATCAAGTCTTTTAAATTCTGCCTCATAAAATGTCTTGCATTTGTCCCTCCTTTTTTCCTAATGCTTCCTTACTATAGGCCTTCATTCCTTTTCTCAAACAGAATCTTCTCTCCTAGTTAAAAATACCACATTCTCCTCGAACCACATTATGTATTTAACAAGCTTGGTAATCTTGGCATCGCTGCTTTTCCTGCCAGTTTAAGTACCTTTCCCTTTAAAAAAATCATATCTTTGTCCACATTTTTATAATCACTCCTATATCCATGAATAGCTACCATTTAGCACCAATGATGCCATGGACTGTGCTAAGTGATGAAGTCCAAAAGATGAATAAGACAAACCTTAAATGACTATAATTCAGTAAGAGGAGTTCTGCATTGAGGACGCGTTCAAAGTGTACCTCAGCTAGGGAAGCAGAACTGCACTTCACAGAGGAGAAGCCCAGTCTTAAAGAAGACGTGTTATAGTTGCGGAGGAACAGAGGCAGAGTGGATACCATGGTGAAGTCATGAAGGCCTGGTAACCTGAGAGATTTTTCAAAGAATGCCAGCTATGTAATGTGTTTGTTGTTTTTTTTCAGTTGAGACCATATATTTAATAACGGTGAACATCTGTCAGGCCCATAGCACGTGCCAGGCTTTGGGTCAAGGCTTTATAAAAGCATCGTTTCTTCTAAACCTCACACCGCCCTTTGGAATTGGTACAGTTTATCCTCTCCTCATGGATGAGGAACCAAAGGCAAACAGAGGAACTCCCTGAGGTCCTCCAGCCATGCAAGAGTCCAGTGTAACCTCAGTCAGCATCCTGGAGCCCCTACTCATAGTGACTGTGCTGTCCTGCCCTCTCTTCTGCTTCACAACCCCTTTGGCCTTTGCTCTGAAGTGTTTTAATCCATTCATATTGCATGGAATACATCAGTGTGCATTTTACTTTTTTGTTGGGTGTTCAAGTTGCTCCCAGTTGTTTCACTGTTAAAATGCTGCTTTCGTGAACATCTCTGTATTTAGAGCATTTCCTGCATTCTGGAATGTTCCTTTAAAGGAGAGTTCTACTAAATTTTCCTCCGTTTTCAAACCAGTCTTGACTCTTCTATCATTTCAAGCCACATAGTTGTAAGTAGCTAAATGTGGACATTTAGCTGCCTCCTGTAATATTAACTGTATTAGGTAGAAATTTTACAGTTATTAGGATTGTTTCACATCTCTGACCTTGCTCCTTTTCTCTGCTGTATATGGCAGGTTTAATCTTCTCCCTGTGTGCATTTCCTCATCACTTGATCCTTGCACAGACACTCCCGTATTAATTAAGTAATCAGTCACACAGCACATTTTTGAATGTCCGATGTGCAAAGGACCATATTAGGCACTGAGAATGACACAGAGGTGAATGAAACAAAACCCTTGCTCTCACTGATGTTGGTCTTTTTCTTTTAAGGGATATTATATACAGTAAAGTACAGAAAGTGAACCAGTTTTAAGTGTACAGCTTGATGAATTTTTACATATGCAAACAGTCATTTCCAGTATCCCAGAAGTTTCCTTCATGCCCTTACCAATCTACCTACACATCAAAAACCACTATTCTGATTTCTGTCATTAGAACCTACTATCATAATGATCTTTTAAATAGGTAACTGGATTTCTCTAACAGCTAGATTGTCAGTTTTTAACCTAATGTTTCAGAAAAAAAAAATTAGACTGTCCATGTTAAGAGAGACTTGGAATTGTGATCCCGGCTGCCCAGTAGCACCAAATAATTTGTTGTATCATACATTAATATGTAGGAGGATTAAAGAAATTGTCATGTGATGTTAAATAGCATGGAGAAATGGAAAGAAGATTTTTTTTTTGTCAAAACATCTGGGTTTGCTCTGCCACATACTCATTACATAGTATCTAAGAAATCGTACCTTCTGTGGGCCTCTCTTCTGATACATAATGCAGATAATACCCTGCTTACCTACCTCACAAGATATGTTGTATTAAATAAGGCATAAGAAACTGTAAATAGTATAGTGCTAGTCAAATATTAATAAACATCTATGTGTATTCTGTGGCCCTGATTAATCTTCTTAACCCAAACACTCCTAATACATGCACATGGCAGAGAGAAATCACTGTGGATTAGATTCTTTAGTAAGAACTCTGGGATAGGTTTCTCTTCAGAGTAGCTATCTGTTTTGCCCAGATCTGGAGGCCTATCTTTTGGCCTTTACTCCTTTCAGAACCAGTTTCCATTATATAGCAAAAATAAGGTCATTTAATGACTTCTAGCTCTGAAGTTCCTAGGCCCCTTAATTTCTTTGCCAAAGTTGATTATGAATCGGGAGTTAGAGGACTGTCTTCCTAAAAGGGAACCTCATCATAGCTAATGAAGTTGCCACTGAAAGATTTCTGATCTGTTTTGTTTTCAGGGATTGACTATGAAAGGGGCAAAATTAGGATGCTTTTTGTATCACATAAAATAAAAAAAACATCATGCTATTTAACATTATAAGCCCAGGATTGGGCAACTAATCAGAGATATATGTATGGTTTGTTTATATCCAATTTTATGCCTTTGGCTAAGACTCAAATTAATATTTTAACTAATATATCTTAGAGTTTAAAGCACAAACTTAAAATTGATAGATAAGACTGAATCTCAAAAATAATTGTCATTTTTTCCATGCATACAAAAGTATAGATCAGAAAATCCTCATCATGTCCCTACTACCATCACTATTAAACAAAATACAGATAAAACTTTTAAACAATTATTTCTTCTAAATATTTTCCAAATGTCTATGGCTTTAGGAAAAAATACCACCTGCTAATAATTATCTATTTAAAGAGGGTAAAATTTATCATTTGTCACTTATCACTTGTTCCCACAACTTCAGTTTACTATTGGACTTTCAAAAATTTAAGTAATTTTAAAATTTTAATTAAACACCTATGTGTGAATAGTAATACACAATAATTAGTAAATAATGTTGGTGCTTCAATAAATTGAGTTTTCAGTGATACCAGCCTAGTAAATATAAGTTTTTGATAAAAGTAAACATCTTGCCTATTTTTCTTTGTTATCTAATCAAAACAGTATAACTTTGTCTAAAATATAGTAAGAAATAGGTAAGATGGAGATTTTGTGGCTCTATGTATGAAAGTCTCTCAAGAGACTTCATTGGGGTCATGGTTCAGACCAGATGAACTCTTTAGAGATGACTTATGTTCTTAAAGAATGTACTGAAAAATAACTGTTACCTGAATTCAGAACCTTACAGAATGGCACTATCCTATTTTTTTACTGTGCTATGTATTTTTGTATGCTTCTTAGTGACTATAATAAATTTAGAGGCATTGAAAAAAGTTTTTTTTAAAGTTCTCAGTTATTTAATGCCAAATGAGTTTAAAAGATGCAATCATTTGTAAAGTGTTAAAATCCTGTTTGTTGTACATAATATTTTATTACCTTTGTAATATCTTTGTATACAGTGATTTTTTTGTGATAATATAATAAATGGAAAAAACCTCTAAAATTCTTAAAATTTTGTTGTGATTTGACTTTTAAAGTATCAGTGAGATTTTGTTATTTATAGCATCCTCCTTGGGAAAGACAGTTTGGTTTCTTAGAAACATTAGGTATTTTTATGGAAAGCTATAGCTGAATGAATATACCTGCACATGTAACTGTCTTTTGAAGTGATAACTTTTGTAGAGTACTAAAACGCATTTTTAAAAGATTTTCATTTCCTGCCTTCCTGACTTATTTCCTGCCTCTCTCTCCTTTCCTGTATAATTCGGGACAAAAGTCATTCACTTATTCTGAGCAAGGTACAGGTAGGTACTGCCACAGGGGCATAAGGGGGTGGCCCAGGGTGGGACTACAGGGTGAAGCCTGAGGGAGGACATTTGAGGGTAGTAGGGAGGGGACTCTCAGGATCTGAACTAAGGATGCAGCAGTAGGAGACGGGTTATTTATGAGGGGGACTGATCGATCAAGTAAATATATTAAGGCTAATGGGAGCCAGACGTCTGTCAGAGAAGAGTATTACAAGTAAGAAAAGGAAGAAAACTAGAATAAGGTTGGGATTGGAAGTATTGGTATACAATTCCCGATCTTCAATATATGTAGAATTGTAGAATAAGAAACGTGTGTGTGTGTGTGTGTGTGTGTGTGTGAGAGAGAGAGAGAGTGTGTGCCTGCATGTATGCATTTGCATTTGTTAGTAACAAATTATAACCTATTGAATAAAATAGGAAGCCAGGAATCCATAAAAAGGGCAAGTTCTACCTTTCAGTGGAATGCTAACCAATGCATGTAAAAGGAATGGTGGAATTGGAAAATCAGTTTTTGACAAGTCTTCAGTAAATGCTAAAACCACTGGATGAAAGGCTGATGATCTCCTTATAAGATACTTATCAATTAAGGGGAAAAAGAGTAACTATAAATGTAGAGGAGCTTGGCAGATACTGCCTTCATTAATTGATAAAATCTAGTAATCATTAAAAAAAAAAAAAAAGTCCAGAATATAAGAAACATTGCAGAGGATCATAGGGGGGCAGGGAGGCAAAGCTGAATGGGAAGGCATCAGAGAGGGAGAGAAACCATGAGAGACTCAACACTAGCAAACAAACTGAGAATTCTTGGAGGGGAAGGTGGGTAGGGAGGTGGGGAGGTAGGGTAATTGAGTGATGGGCATTAAGAAGGGCACATGATGTGATGAGCACTGGGTGTTATATGCAATTGACGAATTACTGAACACTACATCTGAGACAAATGATGTATTATATATTGGCTAATTGAATTTCAATTAAAATCCAGTCATCAGAAACTGCAAATCAAAATTGTACGGCACCTGATAAGATGCAAAAAAGGTAATACCTATACCTCTTATGTGGTATCCTCGTGCTAGAAAGGTACAACCTGAATCTAATAATAAGGAAACATCAGGCAAACTCAAACTGAAGAGCAATCTACAAAATAACTGACCTGAAATCTTCAAAAATGTTAGTAATCAAAGTCAAGGAAAGACCAACTTTGAGATTGATGGAGACTAAAGAGACGTAACAGTTATGTGCAAATTGTGATCCCTTGCCTATGAAAGTCACTGTTAGGACAACTGGTGAGACTTGAGTGGGGTCTGGATACACAGTTGTAAGATCTGTGTTAACTTCCTGGGTGGATAGTTCTATTGTGACAAGTTAGAAGAGTATTCTTCTTTGTAGAAATTATACACTCAAGTGTTTGAGGTAATGGAGCATCACTGGCTCAGTGGTTTGGAGGAGAAAAGATTCTTTGTACTTTTCTTCTAACTTTCCTGTAAGTTTAAAATTATTTCAAAATGAAAAAAATTAAATGAATAGCATAAAAACAGTATTTTTTCTATAATAAAGTACCTTTTTTTTTTTTTTTTTTAAAGACTCACTACCCTGAGGTCAAGACCTGAGCTGAAATCAAAGTCAGACAGTGAACTGACTGAGCCACTTAGGCACCAAAAGGGTACTACCATTTTTAAAAATCAAAAAAGCTTGCATCAAAATTCACATTTATTTGGGCTTAAAAATCAAGAATAAAAGCTTCAAAAAAAGAGATCAGCCTAAGATATTTCTCTCTTTTGGAAATGGAAATTTAACTTCTGAGTTTATTTCATATAACTTCTTAATATAACCAGTTATCTTACTTAGGAAATTCTCCCCCCCACACTTTTTTTGGTTTTTGTTTTTTACTTTTCCAGGTATTCAGAGTTGAGTTGATGTTTTTCCTAAGCTAAATCACAGAATATATTTGGGGCAAAGAAATACTAAGAAGTTAAAAAGGGTCCTTTCTCTAAGTGCTATTTACGACTAAATAAGAATTTTGATAAAAAAAAAAAATAAAGCTATGAATGGGGCACTTGTTATGATGAGCACTGGGTGTTCTATATGTAAGTGACGAATCATTAAATTCTAGTCCTGCAACCACTATTACACTCTATGTTAACTAGAATTTAAATAAAATTTGAAAAGAAAAATTTAAAAATAAAGCTATGAGAAGAGATCACAAACTAATTTTAAAATAATTTATATATATATATATAATTTTATATAAAGGCAAAGGTGAAACTATAGTACTTTTATTAATGTTCCCAGTTCTGCATAAAACAAAGACCTACATTGATTTTTAACAACCTGTGTCTCATAATATATGAACATACGGAATAAGTAAAGTATATACAGCTAATGTTTACTGTTTGCTTGAAATTTTGCATAATGTCAGGAATAGAAATTTAAGAAATAGAAATCTTCTGTTAAGGAGGTTCTTAATTTTTCCATTTTGCAGATTCCACTAAATTCAAAGCTGAGCCAAAAACAAACATGCAAAAGACTATCTCCCAAATTATTTAAATCCTTTTTGTAGCAAAACTTCCCCAGAAACGAAGAAATATTCACACAGAAGTTCTTACCTTTTTATCAGAAGTTTATTTCTATTATCCCTTTCTCATTTTCTGGCATTGAAAATAGTCAAACTATTATTTGCTAGTATTCATATATGAAACTTCATGTCAATTAAATAATTTTCCTGATTTCTAAAATGAATAATACATCTTGGTATCTATGAAGCATGTTTAATGAAGAGATGGGACAACAATCATCCAATACTATTCAAGTCACATGTGTTCTAAAATAAGCTCAGATAGTTGAATCAGGGTGATAGAAATTACACTTAAATCTGAAATTTTAAATTGTTGAAACGTTTCTTTTAATGACCCATCCATTTTCTTTAGGTTTGGCTTATTTCATGTTTTTCCTCTTCATAGTACCAACTGATGATGAACTTATTAACAAATGGTAATCATATAAGGTCATATGAAGTATACTTGGGCTATTTTTTGGCAAGCTCCTTGATTTGGTATATAAATTCCAAAAGTCATTTCTCATGGTTAGTGCATTTAAGTGACATTCTCTGGTGCCTCCTTCACACAGTGGGTGCTCACTCACAAAGTTTATTAAGAAAGGACCCTAGAGACCAGGAAACTTCAGTTTTAACCCCTGATATGGAAGTAACTAACAACTTTAGATAAATCATTTAACTTTCATTCTTTGGTTTTCATATTTATAAAATGGAAATGATAATATCCTATCCACTTGATGAAGATGTTTGAAATTGGATAATATATTGAAGCACTCGAATAACAGCAGATTGTTTAGCAATCTTAATTTTTCAAAATCTTATCCCTGGGTTTGAAGTTACTGAAGGCACTTGTGTCTCCTTATTTAAAAGATGTATGCCTCAATTCCTACGGTTTCACTTTCCCTCCCCAGGAAACATATTGATATCTTTAAGTTGTCAAAACAGTAACTTGAAGTCATTAAGATTTGTGACAGATTATATCAAAAAGTACTTCTGTTGGTAATAGCTTGCTTAAAGCTTACTGGGAAAAATATTAATGATGTTAGATTTGCATTGGTACCTTAGAATATTATAGGATACTGTGCTGTATAAATCTAGATAGAACTTCTATCAAGATCATTTAAAAAATTTAGAACATGATTTTGAAGGTGGTATGTCTTATGGAGGAAAATTCTGCCAAAAGAAATTATAGCTTCTCAGATTATTAGAGAATGTATCCTGTTTGTGTACTTCTCTAGATGAAAGAATTAAGAGAATGTTTTCATTATTCATAGTTTGGCATGTGGAGGGTTGGAGAGGGAACAAGAAAAATCCTAAGACATCCTTAGAACATTTAACACAAAATATACACATATATAGATCCTGAGATGTTACAACGAATTTTAAAATATGTAGATCAACATGATCCAAATGGTTTCCAAGACACTGTAATGCTGAGTAAAGAGCCATTATACAGTGTATGCTGAATGGAGGTCCACATCATGCCACGAAAACCCTACTCTTTCCAATTTTGAATGCTAGTCATCCAGAGCAGGGGGCCAGTCAACATCTACAGACTAAAAGGAAGAAAACAAGACGTGAAAACATATTACTGTTCTAGTAAGCATTTGCTGTAATGCTGCATACACTTAATAGTTTTAAAATAAGGCAACAGAAGAAAGTGCATTTGAAAAAAAGTCCTCGAATACCACAATTCAACACTCTAAAATACATACTAGGCCTTGAGATTCTTGGGCCCAAGGTTTGTTTCTGAATTCACGGAGTATTTGGTCACTCAGCTGGTTATCAATTGTACCTTTTGACCAATAAGACTAGAGTGCATCTAAATTTTGTAAATATTACTTATGAGTAAAGTAACAAGCAAATTTGGGAAGCAACACCAACTTTCCCTCAACTCTTAGCAACTTTTATTCTTCAGATCATTTTCATTTTCCCATCTTGCATTGAACTAACACTCAAGTAGTCTATACACTTATGTATGGTGTTATTTGTAACTTAGCAACCAAATGAAAAGTAAATGAGTATGAAAGATCACCTGGAACTAGAAAAGGATAAATGATCATTGTGTATCATTTCAGAATTTTTGTTTCTTTTAAAATCAAGTTTATCTATCTCTACTCATCTGGTTTGGCTCTTCTAGAGAAAAACCTTGATTGATTTAAGTCATAATGAGATTACAGTAGTAGACTACCTTTTTTTCTCCACATAAACAATCACGTCCTAGGCTTTAGAAGTAGTTTACCCTAGAGAGCCTAATTTGAGAAGTTCCAAAAAGTCCACTGCACCCATGTCTTGTTCTGGGTTTTTTTTAGACTTAAATTTTAAAACCCAAAATGATTTACCAAAAGTGATTTTTAAAATTAATCTATGAGTCACTACCAGAATCAGGAAAGTTTTATTAGGAAAGCCCAAATAACTATTTGTGTGTGTGTGTGTGTGTGTGTGTGTATCGTTTAGAAACCCAAGAAGATATTTTGGTTCTGTTTTAGAACATAGCCACATACTGAACACCTATATATAAGCTAATGGGTTGCTTCTCATGCCTAAAATCTAAATATTTCAGATCACAGTCTTGTATGTGTTGAGAGCAGGGGAAGTTTAAAACATTCTACAGGTGATTCCAATGGACAAGCAGGAATAAGGAACATTGGCCTGTGACTCTGACATTCCCAAGTTGTGCTAAGAATTAAGATCAAGGAAGATGAATGCAGTTGAGATTTTCTTTAACACTAGGTTGTCTTTCTCAAAATAACAGTCTCTCTGCAAGGCTCCTTGCAACCCTGAAGGAGCTAGCAATGGCTGTACTGCAGGGGCTGTGTAAAATCTAATCTGAAAACACTCAAGAGAATTGCTGATAATGCTCCAGTGATCATGTGATTACCGTAGCTGTTTTCATATGAGGCAACTATACCTAATTCTTTTTATAATTGATATTAACCTGAAGTGCAAAATGCTAGTCTCCTAATTTTTTTTTCTTGGTGGGGAGGCATGGGAGAGGAGCCCCATTCCTTCTCAGGTATTCATCATGGAGCACACACAACTTGTGACTCAATACCTATCGATGCTCGAATGGGAAAAAAATATTTATGGAGAATTGCCTGAAGGACCTATTCAATCCACTCTTCTAAATACTTAGGAATTTAACCTTGTTTCAATTCAGACTGTAAGAGCAGAGAATTTGTACCATATCATAGGGGTCCCTTATTGAACTGTTTTTATTAATAATCATTGGCTCATCCCATTTTCTATCCCTGTCCTGAATGTATGTTTCTGAGTAGTCTGCCTTAAATTTATAATAAGACAAAATAGGAAAAAAAAAAAAAAAAAAGACAAAATAGGTATGAGAATGAACTCTGTAGAGTCCAAAGGACATATGAAGGGCTCTTAAGTTTCATTTCCTTGCTCCGTTTAAGGGCTTAAGATCTCATGCCACATGTAAATTAGCTATAGATTTGCAAGGATCACAAAGAGATCTTGTATTTTTTAAGAAGATAAAGATTGCAAAGATAGTCCCTCCCCCAATACAATGCTACTGTGAGATTTTGACCATTTTCAAATACCTATTAAGGTGAGTAGAGATAGATACCTATTTGGCTTAATGCCCTCCCCCCCCACCCCCCACATGCCAAAAAGTATAACCTTGGCTGAATTCAATGTTCAAGCGGGCACTTCCACGATAAAATGGTTTACCTCAACATCCAGCTCAAGAATGTCTGCCGTCACATTCATTAGAGAGCCAATGTTCGGCTTGGTTCTCCCAAAGTCTCCATGTACAAACTCTTTAATGTAGCTGGGGTTTGTTTAAGGAAACAATGGAGATAGCTATGCAGCACTAACTTTGGTGAGATTTGATAGGTACAAGGGAAATGACAGACAAGCAGAAATGTTACAAAGGAGAGGTTATTTCTGAGCTGTGACCTGTGATGTGTGTCTTAAAAAATAAGCTTTGGCAAACTGGTTCCTATCAGCCTTGCAGCCAACAGCAGGACTTGGCACCTGTGTTTACATCAAACTTAACAAAGAGTCATGACTTTTTTTTCTTTAGCTCATCTCCAAGTGCCAAGGTTTGGATAAGAATTTTCTTAAAGATTTAAAAAAAATTTTTTTAACTAGAATTGAAATTTAAAAATTGAAATAAAAAAAGATTTTTCAAAAGTAATCTCTACACCCAACATGGGGCTTGAACCCACAATCCTGAGATCAAGAGTCCCACACTCCACTGCCTTAGCCAACCAGGCGACTTTGTATATGGATTTTAAAAATTAACTGTAGTTCAATACTAAACAAAACAAAACAACAACAACAACAAAAAACCTCAGCTACCTTTTCTTTGCCACAAATTCCATTTTGTCATCTTTTTGGTCTCATTTTTCAATAATGTAAGCTGTCATCTGCCAGAAGATAGATTTCCACAGGGTCACACATGGAGTGACCTCAATCACAGTTTCCTAGTAATGTGACCCAGTGGCACAATAGCAGTAGGATGGGAGGGACAACGAGGATATTTATTTAGTCACTGATAAAGGCCCTTCAGGAGAATTATCAAAGGACCGAAGTTTTAGCTGTTTGCAACTTTTGCATGGTTAGCAAGAGAATTCAGTCTTTTTTTTAAGGGGATTTTCCCTCATAGATATGGGCTAGCATATCTATGAGCCATATGTTTCCCTCATAGATCTTCAAATTTTGAAGTCAATGGCTAATCCTACAATTAATTATTAAGATTACATTAACATTTCTTACACAGGACTCTACTACAGCCTTGAAAATATTTATCCGAGATATAATTTTGCTAGCATTCAGTAAAAACTCATTCAGCATTATGTTATGCTCTACAAGCTGGCACTTGGTATAAAAATTTAATTTCAGTAGCAAAAACAAGTTTATTTTCAGATGATAAAAAACACCATAAATATTATGTCCTCCTCATTTTCTGAAAGTATAGTTACTCTGCTTTCACCAAATGTTTTAACTCAAGCTTAAGAGATGTAATTATCTAGTAACTGCCTTCTTTGCTAAACTCATAATTACTCAACAATTGTCATTCTTTCTTTCAAGAATGCTACTTTTGAGTAGCAATGATGAGGGGAGTTGACCAAAAAGTCCAGAACAACCAGCTAAAAGGGCCAGCATGATTCTTATTCATAGCCAGAAGGATGAGGTGTAAGTCAAATGAACTGGTTCAGCATTATGAGCAATATATGTTGAAACCTCACATACTTCTGTGTATAACCACATGGTATCTAACGCTTACCAGAGAGTTTTCCTTGGCTATGCCAGTAAGAGACATACATAGTTGGCCCTAATAATGTTTTAATAAGATTGAAAATATATTAGTTTCTTCAAAAACCCACTACATTTCACCTTGGCACACTAAAATGAAAGCTGGAATTAGGTTAAAAAAAAATCTATGATTTCTTTGAAATTCCATCCACAGTCCATGTACAGTAGGCAAATGTGCTCCAAACAACAAAGCTACAAAGGTCTGTCTACTGCAGTCCAAACAGATCATCCCTCGATCTGCACCAAAAATTTAAGAGATTATTTTAAGAGTAAATAACATCTACCTATTTCAGCCTAGCAAATCCTGGTCACTTCTGGGATAGGATGGGGTGGGGTGGCATGGGGATGGGAAGGAAGAAGGGAGAAGAGGTTGATGGAGAAGAGACATCTGATTACAGCAACACGGTGAGAATGCTACTTGGTGACTAAAATGACATTTTTTGCAATATGCCCATAAGCACATCACTAGTGTTATACTAGTGAAGTATTTTATCACTTCATCCTATTGGATCATTAAATAATATAAAACCAAGAAACAAATATTGGGAGCACCTTTGAAAAGTAAACTAGAGCTAGGACTCTGGCAACTGCCTGATGTGTTTTAACCAACAACTCAGCTTGGATACAAAACCACACGAAGCAGGGCATGATATGAACAAGCGATCATTTTTGGACTATTCTCTTGTTTTGGGCCAGTCACCAAATAAAGTGAAGATCAGTATGTAAAGCAGGGCCACTCCCATCTATCAGCGTTTGGTGATCTGGGGCAAATGCTCAAAATGCTGAAAGGACCCAAATGTGTTAATGAAAATGTGACTTGCAAAATGTATAAAGACACAAATCAATAAATGAATCAATCAAAACTGTTCCCTGAGTACTTACTATGCAGTCAGCATTGTGTGAGACGCTGTGACTATTCTAAAGTTCATGCTCTACTGGCTGCCTCATGGTTTAAGATGTCATTTTGAAAGATACAAATTAAATGGGAACCCCCTCTTCTTCCCCCCCCAAAAAGGACTCTTCTCCAACCTAATCCTTACCCTAATCGTTCCTAGATCAAGTTGCACCTATTTTTTAGGGCAGCGGGAACTCCTCCGACAGGGTTCTGGTTAAAGTACTGCTATGCAGAAGGTGAAAGGATACGTCCCGGCTTGAGTCTTCAGATAGAGGTGGAAATGATGTTCATCCACATAGCGTGTCTCCATGGAGTGAATGATGCGAGTTCTCACAGCCAGGGGCCTCCGGTGAAGGACCCGCAGAGGTGTTTTCTGGTCGATCTTTAAGTCCTAGAGGAGGATGTGTTACACAACCATGGAGTCAGCTCTGCTGCCCAGGGAAGCCTTCTCAGCACCTCCTCTGTCATCCATGGCCTACCACAGATGTTTTCTTTGGAGGGCCTCATCTCTCACTGTCAGGGTAGATACCAATACTAAAAGAAATTGCATTCCCTATGGTTCAGGCTCTGTGGAACTTCTCATAACCTAGGCCCTAGTTACTCATTTCCTGGGCCCCAGTATGCCACTTACAAAAGGCTTTGAAGCAAATGATCCCCAAGATCTCTTTTGCTCTAAAAACTTAATCAATTAATTAAATTGATTAGGACCCTGGAATTCTAGTTTGTCCTTTAACAGCGGTCTTCTAGAAGACCTGTTCTTTGTTCTCCCCATAACCTAACAGATGACCTAACAACGGGGTAAAAAGTTGAGGTGAGAAATGGCTGTTTGTAGGTGAGACCTCAGCATCCCTGGTATGTATGGGCAGTGTGCATGTTTTAAGGACAACCATACACCCACTTACAAGGTTATTTTTTTGTTGTTGTTATATGAAAAGATGTATCTGGAAAATTAACGGTTACATCACTATAATTACAAAAAAGTGTGTACAATATACCAGGAACTCTCAGTATTGATAAGCCCATTTCAAGTTACTTGAGAATAATAATACTGCGTGCCTTTTTTTACAATTCAGATTTTGTTAGGGGCACAGGCTTGTTTTTCTTATAATTAGAGATTTCCTTTCGTCACATGATATAAATTAAGAAATAGAGATTGATATTGTAAAAGGTCAGCTGGTTCCAAGTCTTAAAAATAGAGATTGGGCATAAGGAGAAATGGAGGTTCATAAGAACTTTGAACCTTCTGCCATTTCTTGTTGGAACAACTCCTTCCTCATTTACATGATTTGGGAGTGCCTGAAGCCATGCGAAGAAAAGAAGGATTTCAGTCTGGTCTCCCCTATATCAAGTTCTCCACTAAGAAAGGACGAGCAAGTTCTGACAAAGACTATACTTGAAGTGGTGTGACTGTTTTGATCATAGCAGTGAGTCAACGGCCCCTCCTAACTCACGGGTTTTATGATCCTTTCATTCTTTGATTTTAGAAGCACTTTGTTCTGCTGAGATAGGCTGTCTCCATAAGATTTGACATTTCTCCGGCCAAAAAAGACAAAAAAAAGGACAAGGCTGAGCTGTTAAGGAATCTGTACAGATACGGCCTCTGCTATAAAGTACAGAAATAGCTGGCTTTAAATGAAGGACTAAGGAGTGCTCTTCTCCTTGTTCCCTTTCTGGCTACTCACTCCCAGTACTGTGAACCATGAACTAGTCAATGGAAGTACTACTTGAGCCAGCAGACCCACCACCGGGCTTCCAACATAACACTCAATCCGCACACACTCCTTTGCGTGTTTTGTTTTCAGTAGACAAAAGGAAACCATAACTCTAACAGTGCACTCTGCTGGCCCCATTCTGCTGAATTTTCAGGAACACATACACATATACACAAAAGATTTTTTTTTCCTTAGAAGTAGGTTGCCCTTAGAAGAGACATAATAAATTTGAAGTGGCTCTCAAAATGGGACAGTAACTCAGTTTTTGTATTTTTGATGACAGTAGGAATATTAGAAAATACTGTTAACCCCAACACAAAAAAATATGAGAAGTCAGCTAGTCCCATCAGTCTCTTTGGGCTGTGAACCATTAAAAGAGACCCTTTCACTGCTTACTTTCTACCTACAAAAATCATCTTTCAGCATTATTTCTGAATTAGCTCTGAGTTAGGCTACCTCCAAATGATAAATCTTTTTTTTTTTTTAAGCAGACTCCACACCCATGTGGGGGTTCAAACTCATGACTCCAAGATCAAGAGTCACATGCTCTACCGACTGAGCCATCTAAGGCGCCCCTGAATCTGTTTTTAAAATGAGTTAATTTTCCTCCCAGCATTCTGAATGACTTGTACTGTGATGGAACAGAGGTTTAGATATTTGTTTTGCAATTTTAAAGGTATCTGTCTAAAGCTGATGTATCATCCTAGAGGTCCCAGGTAATGGACCAAAAGCCAATAGCATTTGATATAGAATCACAGAACGTGAGAACTGGAGGCCCTCAGGGGGTGATCTGATCCACCCTCCCTCCCCCCCCCCCATTAGAGATGGACTTGTCTAAGGGGGTGAATGACTCGTATGTTTTCACCAAAACACTCATACTATAAACACTATTCTGCATTTCACTTTCTTTCTCATAATGTCATGGGTGTTTCTGTAAGTCATAGATGTAGACCTACCTCCATCCTTTTTTTCCAACAATTTTAGGCATATATACACACAACAACATAAATGAAATTGGGGCACAGCATGCTGTTTTAGTTTTTTTTTTTAATAGCTTTATAATATTCCAGCTGGTTCTGCCATTTTCTTTTTTGAAGGAAACTCACTTCGTTTTTAGTTGTGTTGTTGATTTTGCCACTTTGAATATAGTAAACATGCTTGTGCACATATCCTTATGCACTGGAGTTTTATTTCTTCAGGACAGACTGCCACTAGTAAAAGTGCTGGGTAGGAGACCAGTATATTTTCAATTTTTACAGTCATCGCTACATTGTTTTCCAAAAAGGTTAAACACTTTACATTTCTACTGACAAATATCCGACCAGCATTCTCCTCCATGCCAACCCGTGGGAGGGCTAAAGTGATGTCTTGTTCCTTCAATCCAGAAGTGGAACATCTTTTCAAATGATTCTTGGCCATTTGGAGGCGCTCATTTTCAGCTGCTTGTTGATATCCTTTGTCTATTTTTCTGTATTGGGGGTTTGTATTTTTAATAAGGATAAATCCTATTTATGGTATATTTTGCCATATAGTTTGTTTTCTACATAGACATATATATGTGCACACACTTGTGTGTGTGTGTGTGTGTTTAAATCACAATATATCACCCTCTATATACTCTTCATAGCTTGTTTTCTTCCCCCTTAGCATCCCTTAGAAACATTTTCCTTTGTCAGTTAATAGTCATCTACTACATAATTTCTAACAGCTGGTAGCAATAGCCCATCATACAGATAAACCATAAGATTAAGCTGTTCCCCTCTAGTAGGTCATCTAGATTATTACAAAATATTGCTCACTTAAACAATGTTGTGATAACTTCACACATCTCTGTGCCCATTTATGCTCATTCCCTGCATTTCAGAGTAAATTACCTTTACAGGAAGAGGTGGGGACAGGTGGGGAAGAAATATGCAAATGAATGGGCAGATCCTTGACAGTGATATGCTCCTGTAAAGGAAAATTTAGCAGGTGCCAAAGTATTTGTGCTGTGCATATATTGTCCTTCTTATAATAAATAAGAAGGATAATATATATTATTATAATATATAATATATATTACTATAATATATATTATATGTATTCTTATAACATGTTTTATTTATGCACTTAATCTTAGCATCAATTCTATTAGACCAATTCTATTTTCTTTTTACAGATGGCCAAATGGAATAATAGCATTGCTAAGGTTTTCTAGGTACCAGAGACCGCTTTAAGTGCTTCATATGACTAAACTCATTTCATCCTTCTAACTAATTTTATAGATGAAAAAACTGAAGCATACAGAGGCTAAGTAACTTGTCCAAAGTCACACAACTATGAAATGGGGATCCAGGATTTGCGTCCAAGCGATCTGTGCCTAGAGGCAGGCTCTTCGTCACTAGCAGTGCTGCCTCTCAGGCTCGATGAACTGTGCAGCCATTCAACCAGTAAATGGCAAAGCCAGGATTTGAAAGCAGGTCTCACATTCCCCAAAGCCCATGCTGTATGACTTGCTTGTAATAAAGTAAAAGAGAAAGGACTCTTTTATGGAAATTTAAAAATAAAATAAAAAAGAGAACTTAACTACCTTTATGTCATTTAGGAATTCAATGTCTTTCTTCAGTATAGCTTTATTTGTCCATATTAAGGCACTATAGGACTTGGTCTTTTCTTCTTCACCTTCTTTCATATGTCCTATTGCCTCTCTAAACAAAAACAATAAAAGAAAGTTTGTCTAAATGCATAGGATACACACATGCCTTACCCCAAATTTCCCTTTCTTTAAAAATAGCTTTATTGAGATAAAATTTACATACAATTCCTGTTCTAACTGTACAATCCAGTGATTTTTAGTGTGTTTACAGAGCTGTGTAGCTATCACCATGATCTAATTTTAAAATACTTCATCACCCTAAAAAACGAAATTCCATGCCTATTTGTAGTCACTTCCCATTCCCCGTTTCCCCCAGCCTTTGGCAACCACTAAATGATTTTCTCTGTATTTCCCTACTCTGATTATTTCATATAAAATAGAATAATAAATATGTGGTGTGTGGTGTCTGGCTTCTTTTACTTCATAATGTTTTCAAGGGTCATCCATGTTGGATTATGTATCAGTACTTTATTCCTTTTTATTACCGAGTAATATTCTACTCTACGGAGATACATACCGTATTTTATCCATGGCTATTTGAGTTGTTTCTACTTTTTTGCTACTATGAATAATTTTACTTTGAACATTCATATAGAAGTCTTTGTGTGTATGTACATTTTCATTTCTCTTGGGTGTATACCTAGAAGTGGAACTGCTGGGTCATAATGGTAACTCTATGTTTAAACCTTTTGAGAAACTGTCAAACTGTCTTTCAAAGTGGCCACACTTACAATCCCACAGCAATATACAAGGGTTCCAATTTCTCTACATCTTTGTCAACATTTTTTTTTCTTTTTGATTATAGCCATCCTAGTGAGGGTAAAGTGAGCTATCAATGAGGTTTTGATTTGCCCTTCCCCAATGGCAAATGATATTGAGCATCTCATGTATTCATTCATTAATTGTGTATCCTCTTTGGAGAAATGTCCACTTAATCATCTCCCTCATTTTTAATTGGGTTGTTTTCTTATTATTGAGTTGTAAGAGTTCTTTGTATATTCTGGATACAATTCCCTCAACAGATATATGATCTGCAACCAAAACTTCCCTTTTGAGATCATCTCCAGTGGGTCTACCCTTACCTTGTGACAAGCTGCAAGTCACGGACTTGGATTTTGTTAGATGAATTATTAATTTTCTGTAGTAGCAGAAAAAGAAAAACAATTAGCAACTCTAGTTCAGTTATAGAGTTGCAGAAACATGACGATTTCCATGTCATGAAGTGGTTTACCTGCTGAAGTTCCTTAATTTCTTGTGAAGTGAAATGTACTCTATGAGGATTCACCAGCTCAATTGCAAAGGGCCTTCCTGGCAGCACACACCCCGTCATGAAACAGAAACGTGTTGATGGAGTTAACATTTGGGCTAATGCAAGAGGGTTAGGAGGTGTGAAAAAACGAGTTGAGCTCTAGAGGACTGAAAGTTTAGTGACATGACTACATCTGGGGGAGGGAAGAATGTGTGAAAGAATCAAGCGGCTTTTTGGGGGCTGCTAAACTCCAGTACTGGCAATATGTGAAAATGACTGCTTTCCCAAAGGTCCACGAACAAGCCTGTGTTAATTACAAAATAAAATCCAAACAACCGCTAATTGATTTGGTTACACTAAGGTAATGTTGTCACATATAGCAACGCCCAGGTATACCAACCAAGCTGAAATCCATCCTCCTAAACCTAATCCACTAGTGAAACGGAAAAGCTGTGATTCCATAACAGGAAGGGACTATTAATCTCAAGCTCAGGATTAACTCTCATTATCTTTTTTTGTAATGCAGCAATGTAAAATGAGAGAAATGAAGGCTAAGAGAGCAGAATCACTTTTTAAATGAAGATGTGCATTTTTGAAAACTGTACTGGTACTGCTGAAATGTTATCAAATGGAACAATTAATAAGCAAACTTTTGGAAAAACTCAGGCACTGCCTTATTAATGCATATAAAAGTCCCTTAGAATCTACAGGTATACAGTAAGGTGGCCTCTTAAAAAATGAATCCTGTTAAAATATAATCATATAATTTATAAAGGTAGCTCCACAATCCACAAAGCTTCCTCACCGGGAGAAGCCGTGGGCTCTGCCCACTTTGGTTTTAACTAAGCAACTACAGCGAACCTGCTGTCTGAGAACGATGACAGTCTGAAAGTTAGTTCTAGTCAAGTGATACTGTTGCAATCTTACCATTTCCTAATGTTCTCACATCTACATCTTCTCTTCCAGAGGAGGAAAAATTAAAACCTTTGCAAAGCAGATAAAGAAAAATAATCAGTAACATAATAATCCTAAGACTTTCATTCCCATTCTTTAGTAGAAACCCCATTCGTCAGGACCCCTGGGTGGCTTAGTGGCTGAGTGTCTGCCTTTGGCTTAGGTCGTGATCCCAGGGTCCTGGGATTGAGTCCTGCATTGGGCTGCCCACAAGGAACCTGCTTCTCCCTCTGTTTCTCTGCCTCTCTCTGTGTGTCTCTCATGAATAAATAAATAAAATCTTAAAAAAAAATTTGTCTTGAACAATCTACAGGAGAATTCCAAGGGATAGTCATCCCACTTCTAATCTCAATCTCTAAAAAAAATAGCAATGATAATAAGAAACACCATTTAATGAGCACTTATTTTATGCTCTGAGCTAAAATTTTGCATACATTATTTCATTTAATTCTTATTATAATCTTAAGATATAGGTATTAAATAAAAGAACACCAAGCTTCTAAAGGGATAAGTACTTTTCCCAAGATCACATGATTAAATAGCAGAGCTGTTCCTTATGTTAAAGCCAGACCTTAGCTATCATCTGATGCCATCATCTCATCTCAAAGTCAAAAGGAGAGAGGACTGTTTGGAGGAAAGCTCCACTACAACCCTGGCCACAAGCTTATAGTGAAAAATCTATCATCTTATCTTTTTTTCCTTAAAACAAAACAAAGGAAAATCATTTATTTGTGAATTAAACTCTATGAAAAGGAGTGAAAAAAAGGGTTTTAAAGCAAATTCTTTATATTAAACAAACTTAAGGTGCGACTACAACAAAACCAGTGTTCATTCTAAGATAGACGGATCATCCTAGACTAAAACGCTGCAAATGTTAGAATGGGAAATGGTATATAAAAAAAGGAGAGTGGTTACACTACAGTGTTCTCTTTTTCTTTTTTTAAAGATTTTATTTATTTATTCATGAGAGAGACAGAGAGAGAGAAAGGGAGAGTGGCAGAGACACAGGCAGAGGGAGAAGCAGGCTCCCTGCAAGAAGCCTGATGTGGGACTTGATGCAGGACCCCAGGATCACGCCCTGAGACAAAGGCAGAAGCTCAACCCCGAGCCACCCAGGTATCCATCCTGACAGTGTTCTCTAGATACAAAACTGATGGTTTCACCAGCATTGCCATAGCAAACATTACCACAAGCAGGCATTATTATAAATGCTTCATACACATTAACACTATGAGGTAGGCACTATCATTATACTTGTAAGTAAAGGAGACAGACAGGATAGGTAACTGGCCTAAGATCATATCACTGGTAGGTGGTGAGGCCAGCATTTGAACCAGACAGTCTCACTCTAGAGTCTCTTAACCACCACAAAGACAGGCAGAAGAGTTCAGACTTGTGCCCACAGGGAAAGCAAGACCAGTTTTCTTAGAGCAGGGTTTAGAAAAGGCTGGGATGTTTGGAGAACTCTGGTCAGTCATTAGCGTTTGGCAAGGTGTAAGATCTCTGAACACATATATTGGGGGCTAGAACTCAGATTCACATCCTGATTTATTCATTCAGGAACAAATATCTACAGTGGGTATGTGCAAGGCATTATGCTAGATCCTGGTGAGACAAACAAGAAGCACACAGCCCTTATCTTCATAGGGCTTACTATCTGTGGAAAGGTAAGGAATGTAATATAGTGGGTAGGTGAGGACAGGAAGCATACAGGAACATTCCCGTACTAAGAGCTCAGCTGCAGCATGAGCAATGAGGTTTATAATTTATTCCTCAATGGTCCAGCCACTTTGGAAAGCACAAGATGACGAAGAACAAGATAGCTGTGAGGGACAAATGGGAAAGGTGGAAGGAGAGTGAACATTATTTTGATAGCCACTTTTTTTCCCCAAGAGAAGAGTCCATATGTAAAGGTCCCAGGTAGATTTTAGAAAAACGAAAGTTAACAGGCTTGAAAAATTCTATGAAAATGACACTGAAGATTAGCTCTCTTTTCTAATAAGATATTTAGCTGTGAAGAAAGTAGGATTTCATTCTTCTTTCACCTCTAAGAAATCCCTTTTGTAAACCAAGGTCAACACTTTATAGAAACAACCTCTGAGCTGTTGTTTACCATGTACTGCCAGGGTCAAGTGGGCTCCTCTCTGCTCCCAGGGCCCAAAGCTATGGGTCTCACAGAAAGGAGCAGCCCAGAGCTGGTTAGGTAAGGACTAGATACCCAGGGTAGGCCTAGAGTTTAGGCTGCTGCATTAACACTTGAGAACTGGCCAGGCAAGCAGCCATGAAAGCCACAGGGTCAGGCTCTTCTCAAGGTAGAGAATCTAGGCCAGGCAAGGAGTAGGATTCTATGAACTATTAAGTCCCAAAGAACCCTTTCATTCCATGTTTACACTCTGTTGTTAAGCTGTTAACAAAATCCATAGTAACATCAGTTAGCTTCTAGTCAGAGTCGACAGACTCAAGAGCAGCACTAACTAGGGGTGGATAGCTAAATGCAGAGTTCAGAATGGCATCTGGGAAGCTGAAAGATACTGACTGCCTGGGGCTGCAATCTTTCTTAAACCTGCCCACCTCCATCTCCAAACCAGCCATAATGTTAGGGAACCAAGGGATCCAGAGTGACTGAGCCATAACCTGTGAGTGGTAGGGGTGAAGGGAATGAACAGGACACAAAGAGGTAAGTCTACCAATGACAGCTAAATTAGATCAGAAATCTCCAGTTCATAAATTAGCCCAGAAAACTTCCATAAATCCTAGCTCATTTATAAGAAAGAGTTGCAGAAAGCTGGGCTCTTGATATATCCAGAGAAACATTAAATCCAGAAAAGGAAGAAGGGACATTTATTCTATCTCTTAGATAAATATTTCAAATATGGACACTACATTCAGAAATCCTCTGACGGGGAGTAACCTTTAACATTTTATTCCTGTGAAATTACGAATATTAGCTGACAACAAAATGAAAAGGAGTATTAGGAAATATATGTTTAAAATTTGGCTTTCTTTCTTTTTTTTTTTTAACGATTTTATTTTTAAGTAATTTCTACACCAAAGTGGGGCTGGAACTCACAACCCTGAGACTAAGAGTTGCATATTCTATGGACTAAGCCACCCAAGTGTCTAGGTTGAGTTTTCTAAATTCACATTATGCCTTGTCTTATCCTCCTAATCCTGAGCAAAAGGCTCAAAGGGATAGATATTTCAAAAATATCTAAAAATACAAATGCAAGAATCAGGAACTATCAGCAGTTCAGCTGGTCTGTAGTGGCCATCATACCCAGGACAGACAGATGATGGGATTGACAAATGAGCAGAGGCCAGAGGACAAAGGCCTCAGAAGATCAAGTTCAGTAGTTTGGGCTTTTATCCTGTATGTAGTCATTGGCAAGTTTTCAGCAGGGAAATAACATGACAGATATTCATTCAATAAGTGTAATAATAAATGGGTTAGGGGAAAATTTCTTTGACACATTGACTGTGAGAGTGTGTCTAAGTTTATTACTCACTAACTAGGGGATTAGCTAGTGATAATATGATGTACCCGTTTAAAAGTGACTGAGAAACAAATTTGTATTTCCCATTTCTATCTTAAGGAATCTTTATTTTTTAATTTGTATTTTTAAAAAACTTTACTTGACATAGAGAAGGCGTGGGGGAGGGGGAGAGGGAATCTGAAGCCGACTCAGCACTGAGAACAGAGCCCAACACAGGACCCGATCCCACAGCCATGAGGCTATGACCTGAGACGAAAACAAGAGTCGAACGTTCAACCATCTGAGCCACTCAGGTGCTTCACGGGGAAGGAATCTTTATATAAGTAGCTAGAGTACTTCATATAATACTGCTTATATTCAAAGCTGTAAACCATTAGAGGTAAAACAATCAGAACCATCTTCCCAGAGCTGTCAAACATGAACCACAGAAATAACAAGTAATATATCTGAGATACATAGGTTTAGCAAATTGATGCTACTGATCAGCCATTTCAAACAACAGGTTTTTATCCCCTAACAAGGAGCCAGTTAGCACAGAGGCTCAGCGATCTGCTTTTTCTCAAGCAGCTCTTAATAAATTTAAGACACAATTATAGATGCTAAACACACAGTTTGCTTCATTTTCAGTTTGGGTATAATTTTTTCCCCCTCAAATGGAAAATGAAACCACGCTAACTTCATGAAAGATTTCAAGGGGGAAAAAGACAGCTGGTTAGGAGCCTCCCAACAGCCCTATTGATAATGGGGGCTTCCTTGGGACCCAAATAATCAAAACTGAAATTTTCTTGAGTCATCTTATAGAAAGAGAGTAAGGGGGGCCTAAGAAAGAGTTTGGAAGAGACTTTTTGTGCTAAAGTTTGATTTTCACATCTTCATAATTTGGATAATGCTTATGAGATAACCAGTATGTAAATATTAAGTAGGTAAAAGCTCATGCCAATATCCCAGAGTCTTGACTGCTTAGATTTTGGAAAATGTTAGGTAGAGAGGTTAATTTCTTCTTTATTCAGTAAACAATTCTTAAAGACCCTTAAAAAGAGGGACCATGAACCCAATAGGCACAACAAATTATAAGAAGGATGTAGTTTAAAGTGCTTCTCTTTCCTCTTGACAAGCCAGAGAGCTGGAAGGAACAACAACCATATCTCTTCTCAATCATCTTCTTGCCATTCCTAAAGCAGGCTTGTGTTAAGGTGTTTCAGAGAGAAGGGTAGATATCTAGTTGGTTCCTCAAAAAAGGTGTTCTAATTAGGCTAGGAGACCCACTTCCAAGTAAATCTTTATTTACTGCCTACAGTTTTTCCTGATGTACAACATGACTGCAACTCAAATCTTAGCCTCTTTCTTCTAGTCTAATCACATCTATGTATGCTGCCTGTGACCTGACAACCCCATTGAGACAAAGAAAACAAACCTGACAGTATCTGACTCATCCCACAAACCTGGGCTCATTAATACCTGGAAAATTAAAATACAACATACTATCACTAAATCTTTGTAAAATGATAGCTGTTGATCTATTTTCTCTAATCTTGAAGTTTTCCCAGGACAGTTGAGCAGTTAAGATGGAAGCTCCACATCTGCCAATGATTATTTTTGAACAAGCACTACATGTGGAAGGTGTGTTTTAATTTCCTCATATTCCCCCAAAAGAGGCCAAGTCTCAGGTGGCCCAAGGTCAGAGCTCAAGTACCCTCACTTAAAATAGTTGCAATGGTTTTGAATTTGCTCAGGAAAGAATAGTCATCTTGAGAAAGGAAAGAAAAACTTGGCTCAAATCCAGCCTAAGTCAGAGGTGCTAGGACACGGTGACCCCTGTTCATGGGAAGCTGCCAAGCAAGGAGACCAGATGTGGTGATTTACAAAATTTAGAAATCCTTCCTGCCACCCCCAAGAAATCTATTCATGAATTATAATGCGTTTAAAATATGAATATTATAACACTTACTCTCTGCTTTGAATACTGCCAAAAGATGATCTGAAATTAATTCTTCCACTGAAGATTCCAGCTTCCTTTCTCCATCAATTATCCAAGGAGTCTGTGGTAAATTCCTGGAATATTTATTGTATCTCCCTGCCAAAGAAACATAAGGTAGCCTAGATGGAATGGTATAATTAACACAATTAGATAAAACAACTATTTATTGAGTGCCAATATCCTAGGTGCCATGATATAAAACAATGCTTAGCCTTCAACTAACTTACAATCTAATTTGGGAAGCCAGCACATACACATATAAATACTTAAAAGATTTAAGATAACAGTAGAAGAGATGGCTAAAGATATGATGTGAATCATCAAATGGGCTCTAAAGGAATGCTCAATAAATTTATTAATCTGATTGGCTGACTGAACAAGTTATAATATAGAACACACCAAAGATCATTACAAAAAAAACAAAAAACAAAAAAACAAAACAAAACAAAAAAACCAGCGACTACTGCTTTCACACCTGATTAATAATACTTTTAATGCAATACTCATTGGTGATAAAACATCCAAAGAGTTCAAATACAGGAAATTTTGAAGTTTTTGTAATTAAAAAAACACCGCAACCCTAACAATATGACTCACTGCTTTATGAATAAAGCTGCACTAATGGCAGGTAGCTTTTATTACCATGGGCCAAGGTATTATAGTTGAAACTAGAGAGCAATTTCATTTCAGTTATTACTGTGAAATAGATGTAGCTTTCAAAACAAAAACTATTTGCTAGATTACCTCTTGGGAAGGTCAATGTAACCTTTTTTTTTTTTTTTTTTAAGGCAGAAGCTCAGTCTTCAGTCATTTTGCAGATAATATAATTATTTTTTCAAGTTTGCTTTCATGCTCTCTATGGCTACATTTCTCCTGATCAGTTTCGGGTCTCTGCATCTACCCATATTTCTACGGGTATTGGCCATCTCTGGTGGAAACTGTTAAAACCCAAGAAGCGTCATTTCCCTTTGGCATGGCATTTTAAAGAACAGAACTTAAGTGGGCTTTAAGAACACCTAAAGACCTAAAATAAGCTTGGCTATCAGTCCTAGTCCTCAAAAGATTTAACTAGTCAGAACCTAATAATGAAAATAAGAAGGAAACAGAGGAGAAGTCACTTGAGTTTTTCAGAAAGGAGAGTAAGTTGACAGTGTAAGTATATTCTAGACTAAATGTTTTACCAGCCACAAAAACAGCACCATGAGCACACTCAATTTCAAGAACAGTGCATACAGCCTTTGGTGAGTTTGGAGGACAAGGAAACTGCCTGCAAAACAAAATAAATTTTACAGCTACTATTTTCCAGACATGATATCGAACCACATAACTAGGATGAATCAGCATTGTCTGAGATGCACAGAGCCCAAGTCTCTCATGGACCAAGCCACTCCCTAACTTTAAGTTTCGGAATCATAAGCATCCTTCTGGTCTCACATACATTTTAATACATGAGAGTGGCACTAAGTAAATCAGGGCTCTGCTACCACCTTTCACTGAGGAGGCCTCATGTTCCCAGATGATCATTTCCAACAGCCTTGAGATTTGAGAAAAACACCTTGTATTTATGAAGTGGATTAGCCATTTAGCTATCTGTGAACACTTGGTGCCAGCTTACACAGCCCTTAATCATTTGGTTGACTACTCACAGGAGTAAGTCCCACCTAGGGGGAGAGTCTCCACCATTTTTCTCTCTCTCTCTTTCTCATTCCAACTATGACCTCAGGGCCAGAAAAAGTGGAATGTGGCAGACTCTGACCTTTTAGCTAAGAAACTTCCATCCAACTGAAGACAGACAGGAAAGAGCAATGTATAGCTTAATTTTCTGGCTACCATCTGGGAACTTCCAAAGCCATGGGCTGGAGTCTACCTGTAAATGACTAGATATGGACTTACTCCAAATGCTTGGCTTGAAAATGTCATTGTTTCCCAAGATGTCTTAGCAAAGAAATCACTTAGAAACTCAGAAACTATTGCTTGTAGAGACTAGCTAACTTTACTTTTTAAAATTTAATAGAAGTATTTCCATTTTCTGAGACTTGCTTTTAGTCAGTAAGATAAATAAAACCTTCTTCATAACTTCATTGTTTGAAATTTATTCAAGGATATTCTGGAAGGATAACTATGATAATATTTTATTAAATAAAATGAACACAATGAGAATTAAAATATAAGGTTTATTGTATTTCAGCATATTTTAACAAGTGAAGAACTCATGAGCCTTTTTCTAACCTCTTCTGGAGATGGATAATACTCAAAATGCAGGATGAGGGATGTATTGGGACCAGCTCTGGGCTGGAGAGTCAGGAACTCTGGCTCTAAGTCCACTCTACTACCCAGTTGATATCTTAGGCAAGTCAACTCGCTTAATATCCTCTCTTTGGATTTGATTTATAAATTCAAATACCAGTTCAACATTTACTGAACACTACTATGTGCCAGGTACCATGCCAGGGAGTGGGGATATAACAATGACTAAGACACAACTGTCACCCCTGAAATGCATCCAGTTTTGTTTTAGAGATAATCCAGATTATCTCTAACATTCCTTTTGTTCAAAAATTCCATGATACTTCCATGTTTCTATACTTCTACTTACTTGCGGAAATCCTCTTCTTTTATCTTATTCAACGCTTTCATAACTGCCATTCTAGTGAACACTGACTATATAAGGTAAAAATGATAAGAAAAGACATTTTATTACCCAGACAAGAAAACATCAGAGGTGAAACACAGAACATGGTTGGAGAAATTACATCATTTTAAACCATACTTACAGGAGACAAATACTTAATAGTTTCAAGACAATAAAACATAAGCATTCATACTGTCAATTCTCCCCACAACTCTTTCCAATTTAGTCTATGTCCATAATACCAGGTAGATCTAGAAGAACAGTTTAGCAGCAGGTTTCCAGGCTATGAAGTAAATAGAGACAACCAGCCTGCCCTGGCATCTAGCGACTCATTATCACTCACCAGCCACAGAAAAATTAAACAAATTCATCTACAACAAATGTCCCACACTGGACTTTTTAAGATAAGAAAAGCCAAACCACATGGTAGATATACTAGAACAAATTAGTGCATATATACATAGCTTACTATGATAAATCACAATTGTCTCTTCTGTTTTGAGAAATTACACTTGGCTATAAAGAGGCACAATGTAGGCACTTCAAGAGTTTATCAACAAATCAATGATTTCCTAAACCCCAAAATATAGAGTTAAAACTGAAAAACTAGTGCCTATTTGCTAAGATATGAAATCTTAAGCCTGAGAGAATCTCAAAAGGTCATTTAACTTGCTTCCAGCAACAAACACCTACACTAATGGCCAAATGATGTGGTGTCTCTGATGCTTTGACAAAAATTTCCTTATTCTATTATTTGGTGCTGATACTTGTGCATTTCCTCAAAGATAACAAAAACTGAAATAAGATCTTCATTATAAATATGGCTATAGGTCATTTAGACAGAGCCTTTCAATGGCATGGTAAAGCAATAAGCTATAGTTGTGCTCAAGATGTTGAGCCCTCTAATTCACAAAGGCAGAGGAGCAGGGCCTGGACAGCAACCTATTGCTTCCAACTTAGAGCAACTTCATTTGTTACCCTCAGGGCACCAAACAAACATGGTAATGTTCTAGATGTACCATGATGTGAGAAAGGTGGGAAGCAGCGCTTTAGGCGTTATCTGTATTTGTAATTATTTCTGCATAGGGCATTTGACAAATGTTACAGACTCTTCTCACCCACTCCCCCACGTCCTGCCCCATTCCTAGTTCCAAAAGGCTCAGCAATTAGTCAAAGCAAGAGTAAAGACCAACAGATGTATCTTTGGCAATGAACTTCTATATTTTTTAACAACCAAAAGGATATTAGTAAAACTAAGAATGCCTGAGTCTCTGCATAAAACCAGCTAAGTATCTGTGGCATGAAAGCTTCCCATGATCATTGCCATGCCATTCTATCTTGGCATAGTAGAAACTAGAAGTACATGTTAACTAATTTGCTCATTAACATGCTCAAGACCAGCTCACATCAAATAAAGGAAAGTCAGAATAAAATGACCTTTTGTAAATGTAGCCTGAAATTGGCCATATTAATTCAGACTGTCTTAAGTAAAATAATTTATTTTGGATTATATTTCTTAAATACTAATTCCTAGAAAATGAATATTAGACAAAATTTGGAATGCTAACAATTTTTTTAAAGATTTATTTATTTATTTATTTATTTACTTACTTACTTACTTACTTATGATAGACACAGAGAGAGAGAGAGAGAGAGAGAGAGAGAGAGAGGCAGAGACACAGGCAGAGGGAGAAGCAGGCTCCATGCCGGGAGCCCGATGTGCGACTCGATCCCGGGACTCCAGGATTGTGCCCTGGGCCAAAGGCAGGTGCCAAACCACTGAGCACCCAGGGATCCCCGGAATGCTAACAATTAACATGGATTTTCCACAATGATGTAATTTTGAGATTAAAACCTAAAAGTCAAATTTCCCCCAAATGGGTAACAGTAACATCATTGAAACACTGCTTCTAAATTTAACACCAGGGAAACAAGCCAGACAGTGACACAAATATGAGATAGTTTGTGTTATGACTTCCTAGCTAGAGGCAAAGGTGTTTAGAGTTAAAAAAATAAAAAAATAAATGTAGCAAATAGAAATATTTAAAGAACGATTCTTAGTATAATACACTGCCAGCATTTCTAACAGATATTATTTTGTTGTTAATTTGAATATTCAGCTCAGACAAAACTCAATAAAGAATAAAAAGAAGGAATCCTTACCTGTTTGTTTTTCGCTGGCTTGAAGCACTCTGGGCATATCGCACGTCTAAGTAAAATTCAAGTTAATAAAAAAAAGTGAATCAATTTATTTTGGGGTGAATGTAATTCAAATATATTTCATATATACATGAAACTCAAGATATCAGGAGTAGACAAAATGAATCCCTATACTAGCTGTGCTGGTATGCCTACACCCTTATATTAGCACATTTTAAACCTAAGACATGACAAATTCTGATATGCTCACTACAAAGAGGAATACTATTTCATGAAAACCAGAAAGCATTAACATTGTTATACAATTGACATTGTTGTTTAGTAGCAACTTACAGGAAGTGGCAATCCTCAACTGTTTCTGGGTGAGCAAAGACCACACTTACTTCAAACAAGCTCTAAAAATTATAAAGAGAGTTTAAAAATGAGCAAAAGGAAACCAACATCTAACCACTTATGAATGGAAATAGAAATTGACTCTCAAAGACTGGCTCAGAAAGAGTGACAAGGAAAACTGGAAATACTACTGTTCTCAAATCAGCTTGTTCACAGGACAGGGGGAAGGAAATAGTTTTGTTTTTTGTTTTTTTACTTCTATAGCTCAATCACTAGTGATTCTACCAAAAAAATTTTTTTCTAACAAATTTAAAATAAATTTGTAATGATTTATGTGCATGTATATGAATTTGATGTGAAGATGAAAGAGAATTCAGGGAACTGGAAAGAGATAACCGAAAGAAAAATTATTCCTGTTAATACTATGATTAGAATTCTTAGCAAAGCAAGAGCATTTTATCCACATGCTTAAAATTAAAATCTCTGTGGGAGCCTTTATTTTTATTTTTATTTTTTTATGATGCTTTAAGAACTCAAACTTCCTAGTGGCTTTGAGTCTCAAAAGAGAGTTCTTAACTTTCTATTACAAAAATGATACATACAAATTATAAAATAATCAAACAGAATGGAGTTTTAATCCCACACCACTGAGGTAGAATGTAGTAACAGTTTGGTGTATTCCTTTCTGGCATTTTTATGAATATAAACATAAACATATATACTTCCTAGGATATTAAACATACTTTTGGAAAACTGCTTTACTTAGTGAAGATTATGTTGTGGACATCTTTTCATCTTTTTAACTCTAGGGACTGTTGGACATTTAAGTTGTAAACTTTTCTGTTATTAAAAAAATTCTACAATGAACATCCTTGCATACAAAAAAAGCACAATTTCATACTCTATATATATTAATCTCCATAGAGAACAAAATTCCACATTGAGAAAAACAATAAATGCCATACCATGTAACAATTTTATCTTTTATTATTTCTGTATTTACTGATTGCATTGGATTGTCAACAAGCATATTAGCTACTCTAGAATCACAATACTGAATACCTAAATTTCTTTTTGCTCTCTAATTTACAAAGTAAAATTAAAGACATTGCTTTTACTCAAGAAAACTTCACTCACTGTGAATCTATTAGACCACTGTTGCATCTTTTGTTTTCTATTTTCTGTTCTCACTGGTTTGACATGTAAAATTACTTGTACTTCAAAACTGAAGTTTGAGGTAAAAATATTTTGCATCAATGACTTCTCTAATTTCCAAAGTACTTTCATTACCTCATTTCCCCTCCATATATGTGTGAAGTGGTTTTATTCTCTATTCTGTCAGTATTCAGTTTAAAAGACAGAATTTCTTCTTACTAACAGAGGGAAATAGAGCTATATAATTTCGAATGGTGAAAAAAATTTTTAAATTATTTATCTTTGAAAGATGGGTTTGTGATTTTACTTGAATAGAGGTGTGTCTGATATTCATGGAATTTCCTTCAAGCACAGTGATCAAGCAATGAGGCTATACTATTAAAATCTAATTTAAGATGAGCTGGGAATATATCCTGTTTCCACATGCCTAAAATTCAGTCCATTCTGGAGACTGAGGCAAGGTCCATTCTGGAACATGGGAGATGGTTAAGTGGTCTAGTTTCAAAGGCAGTCTTTACCTAAAATTAAATAGAGGGACTTGAGATACCAACAAGGTGGGAGAAATTGAACCCATGTTCACTGTAGTTGATTGATTATATTTGAAAACAAGATTAGCCACAGATAACCAAATTTAAATAGTCTAGAGTTGACTTTACACGTATTCATAGTTACTTATATATTGCTTTTTATCAGTATATGTCTCTCTCCAATTAAACTATAAACATATTAAAGGCTCAGATTTAATTCTAATCTTTTAAAGTCAGGGTACACGACATTTGTTACACTCATAAGTGTCTTAGATCACAAAGGAGTCTTAAAAAAATAAAATCTTTCTCAATTTAAGACTGATGGAAATTAATATTTTAAAAGCTTAAAAATTCTCCATTGAGTTATTTAAAGAGAAGATTTTTTTTTTTTTTTGGCTAATCAATACTCTGCCATATAATGAAGTAAAACTGGTAAAACCAGAGAATGAAATTGACGATGTTAATGACCCAATACCTTTCCATCAATGGGAACACCCAGTTCCTCCGAAAACAGGGGGTGAGTTATCCATTTGTAGGCTTCTTTTAGCTGCACTATATCATTTCTTCCCAGCGACAGACTCTGCTTTCTGAATAACATAAAAATTAATTCACTGACATGAAAAATTTCACTTTTTCTAGTAAAGGCAAGAATTTATGCAATTTTTAAAAAATATTAATTGATTGCCTACTATGTCCCAGGCGCTATTTTACACATTAGATAGAAAGCAGAGAACAAGCAGACAAAAATTCCTCAGCTCATGGGCCTTATAATCTAGTAGAATCTAAAAACAGCTTTTTAAAATGGTATATAAAACAGTTTTCAAACTCCAAAGACAAAAGTATACTTAGGAGTATTTCTGAGCCACCACTGCCAGATTCCAGGATTTACACATCAGAAGCCAGGAAGGTAGAACAGAAGGGATTGTTTATCACTCAGAAACAACACTGTGTATTACAATAATCTCATCCAGACTAAAAAGGTTTGTATCTACTCTCTTCCTGATAATGTGGCTTACTTTTGGGAAGTCAATGTAAAAGCTATACTTAACTGCCGAAGAAGAAACATTAAATCCTAAAGTATCCATGTGCTAAAACGCTTATCAATTTAACATAAGAAAAATGTCTGAATAAAAATCTGACACTCCTCCCAAATCTACTCATGAACCAACAAATAGGTTTGGGAGAGTCTCAGTTATGATCTCTAGGTTTTAGTTTGTAACCTAAAATTGTTATAGAAAGGAACTGAAGAGGGTGCCTAACTGGCTCAGTTGGTAGAGCATGTGACTCTTGATCACAGGGTCAT
Source organism: Vulpes lagopus (assembly GCF_018345385.1). Taxonomy (NCBI): domain Eukaryota; kingdom Metazoa; phylum Chordata; class Mammalia; order Carnivora; family Canidae; genus Vulpes; species Vulpes lagopus. The sequence goes on from NC_054828.1 coordinate 45,097,692, forward strand.
GAGTTGAAGCCCCACATTGGGCATGGAGCCTACCAAAAATAAATATTTAAAAAGGAAGTAATTGAAGTAAAAAGAAAGAAAAACATGCATGGTATGATATTACTAAAACTGCTTTGCTATGCTGAGAATACTATGATATCACTAATGAATTAACAAGTCACATCATTCAAATAATTAAATTATTTGGTCCCCAAATAATTAAATTAAAAAATAAGTCACGTCAATCAAATAATGGGCCACCGGGGCTGACCCATTTTAAGTATTTTAAAAGACTATCTTGATATTGCATCAACAGTTCAGTGATATTTGCATAAAATAGCATCACAGTTGAAAAATAATTAATGTATGAGAACACATTTTAAAGGATAAAAAGTTGAAATAGAAAACACAAGGATAGAAAACTATTTAAATATTCTTTAGACTCTAGAGAGTAAAAGGGTTGCAGCAAAAACCAATCCTAAATATGGGTTAAGGGATCCCTGGGTGGCTCAGCGGTTTAGCGCCACCTTCGGCCCAGCGTGTGATCCTGGAGTCCCTGGGATCAGGTCCCACATCAGGCTCCTGCATGGAGCCTGCTTCTCCCTCTGGCTGTGTCTCTGCCTCTCTCTTTGTGTCTCTCATGAATAAATAAATAAAATCTTTTAAAAAATACTAAATATGGGTTAAAACATTATTCATGTATTTAAGAAAACTGATATTTTAAATCCTTCATAGTCTTTGAAATATATTTAGACACCTTAATCCAGTTTAAAAAACAAACCAAACCAAACAAAATTATAGGTATTTTTTCCTTCCAGAGAAAAGGGCTAGTAGAAAGAGGTTAATAGACGTCTTGGAAACCTTAACCTTCTAAACAAGACAAAAAATTAACACTTAAAATGCCAGATTTTCTTCCCTTTTTTTTAAAGATTTATTTATTTATTCATTCATTCATTCATTCATTCATTCATTCATTCATTCATGAGAGACACAGAGAGAGACACAGGCAGAGGGAGAAGCAGGCTCCCTGCAGAGAGCCTGATGTGGGGCTTGGTCTGGGGATCCGGGATCACGCCCTGAGCCCAAGGCAGACACTCAACCACTGAGCCACCAGGCATCCCAAAATGCCAGATTTTCAATCCTGTAAATTCAATGTGCCTTACTAACTTTTCTAATATAATTTCGGGTGTTTCCACAGAGGTCCTTAGCATATCCCTGATGGTCCTAGAGGAGTTAGGAGTCACTGAGGTAAATTCAGTCCCAATTGAGTAGTCAGTAACTGCATTTCCCTCTCTCCCCTGTCAGGTAACTACTGATGAGGATATCAACTGCAATCACTTTTGCTATAGATACAACATGACAACCATTCCAGAGGAAAGATAAACCAAAATATCCGAGCACAATTAATTTTTCTAAATTCTTTGAATCTAAATTCTTTGAATTTCTAAATTCTTTGAATTCCTTAATGGCAATTCCTCTACAATATATTTTTTAAATTTTATTTATTCATGAGACACACAAAGAGAGAAGCAGGCTCCTTGGGGGAGCCTGATGTGGGACTCGATCCCAGGACCCCAGGATCATGGTCTGGGTCAAAGGCAAATGCTCAACCACTGAGCCATCCAGGTGTGTCCTTCTCTACAATATTTTGAATGTAGAATGAACTACAGATACTGAGGGAAAAGATTAGTACTCGGTATTTTTTCTGTGCCAGTATCTCTATCAAACAGGATCTTTTGGAAGAGCTAAACTTAGTTTGAAATTCTTCAATAAAGAATACAGCAGCAACTCACAACCAATGTTGATGAAAACTGGAAACATGCCTTGGCTATGCTAAGAAATTTCTCAAACATAGGATCAAATTTTATTATGCCAGAATCACAAGCATTTGAGACTAATTTAACATAACCTAACTAAACCCCCAAACCTTGGATAGATATGCTGCTATTACCATTTCAGAAAAGCAGATGTGAAATCGAAAATAAACAAAAAAGCCAAATCAATTACTTTTTTAAACCAAACAAGATTATAATACAGAAATCTATACTTCTCTCTGTGCTTTTCTCTCCAGAGTACACAGGAATCTTCCAGTAGTCACATGGCCCCTTTTTTATATTGGTATAGAATATTTAGTTTCAAAATCCAAAAAGGTCTGGAAAATTAAACATTTTTTTCTTCTTAACTCAGTTGGCAACCTAACACTGACTTGAACATGTGAGGCTGTTTGGAGACTTTGTGTAACAGGCTTAGTGTGAATATTCATGTTTCACTGCAGAAATATTAACGTGTTTGATTATAGAGTACCACCTCAGACCATGGAGGGAAGGGGTATGTTAAATATGGTATTTCATACCATATACATTTCTAAACTCTAAAAAAATTCTCAATTCTAAAACACATTTGGTCCCCAAGAGTTTCAGATAAAGGACTGTGGACTGTTTATACCCAGATAAACTCACTGTTGTTCTGCTGTAAGTAGGATTTTACTTTATCTTTCATAGTGTAGTTTTATAATTTAATTTCTAAGACTAGTATAATATTTATTCTTTTATAATAGGTTGCCAAGTTACATTATATAAGTACCTAATGTATAAATATAAAATATGTACTTACATTCATTTAAATCTACAAAAAATGAATCCACTTTAATAGAATATTAATAATATGCCATTCAAATAAACTGATTAAACAAGGTTGACACCTAAATTCATAAAATAATTTTTTTTTCTGTTAATCTGTCTAGGAGCTAGTGAACTTCCTCTTAAAAGAGATAGTAGTAGTAAAAGTACTTGAAGATTCAGGTAGCTTTTATTTAAATGATCAATTTAAATTACTTACCTACCTAATTACTTACCCCATTTCCTGTTTTACCAGCAACGATGCAGCATGCTGTAAGTAATTTAGTCACACCCGGAAAAAGAGAAAAGGGGGACAATGTTCATTGAAATGAAGTTCCAGTATCATTACTAAAGTACTTAAAAATTTGTTAATCAAACTCTCCTCTTTAGGGGAGGAGTTAATGTTCAGAAATGTGGCAATGATCTCATTGTCATTTAAAATCAGAAATGAGATAAGATGCCACTTTTCAGTGCTGGGTTGCTTGTGGCCTAGGAACTCAACAGGGGTATCTTCCTCCTCCCTACAGATTTCTATCTCATTAATGATGTATAAGTGTTTCACACAGGTAGCTTACTTTTTTCTTAAAATATCTTCCTATTTCACAGACGAAGGCCAAAAGTGACCTAGGATATACTATGTCCCCCAAACAGAATTGAAGGTCTCAGTTTTGTGTTTTATTTTATTTTAATAAGGCTACATTTTTAACTCTATCTAATTAATGATATCCACATGTGTTTAGAAGTAAAATGTAACAACATCTGTAACTCACTTCAGAATATAACAAAAAGATGAGTGGATGGATAAACTGATGACAAGATCTATAATAAAGGAAATATAGAAAAATAGTAATGACTATAGAATTTAGGTGGGTGTATGGGTGTTCACTGTACAATTCTTTCAACCTTCCTGTACGTTGAAAAATTCTCAATATAAAATGTTAGAGAAAATGTTCTGGGAAGAATTAATCAAAAACTGAAAAAAGTTGCTAAAATGGAGACAGTAACACTCACAATCACGGTTATAAGAATTAAATTCATATAAAATGCTTTACATAGTAAAGTATGTGACACTAAAATTTCTGTTTGCCAATAGGCTCCCAAAGCTGTCACTTTACAGAGAGCTAATGACATGTCCTACCTCAGTATATAGCATTTTGTGAACATGACAGGAGCATACATGTGTAAATTGATAAAATACTATATGTAGTCTCTGCATCACCTCTCACAAATGTGGGCATTCATTATTGCTCACATCTACCTCAAGATATGCCCCCCCAACACACACACATACATGTTGTGGTTCATATGTAGAATCCTGTCCTTTTTTTTTAACTTCAAATGACCAGTAGGGCACTAGACACTTAAAGACTTGCAGTCATTTGGAATTCTTAAGTGTATTACGTTGTTCAGACATGAGCCAAGCAGAATAAATTAATGACTGGTCAAGTAAGAACTAGAACTGTTCCCAATGCCTAAACATCTCATCAGTACCTTCTGATTCAGTAGTTTGTTTACTTTGTAGCTCAACCTAATGCCACTGATAGTACTAAAAGACTCCATCATTCTTTCCTTCCATTTACTCAAGCCCTCTTTAGATTTTATTTATTCATGAGAAACAGAGAGAGAGAGAGAGAGAGAGAGAGAGAGAGAGGCAGAGACACAGGCAGAGGGAGAAGCAGGCTCCATGCAGGGAGCCTGACATGGGACTCGATCCCAGGACCCCAGGATCATGCCCTGGGCCGAAGGCAGGCACTAGACCGCTGAGCCACCCAGGGATCCCCGGCACTCAGTTTTCTTATTGGGTTAAATGAAAGAGTTTGACTAAGATGAATGTAACTTAAACTATTCTGGATGGCTAAAGGTCACCATTAGTAGGAATTACTATACTGTTGGTTTTTTTTTTTTTTTTTTTTTTTTTTAAGATTTTATTTATTCATGAGAGACCCAGAGAGAGAGACGGAGGCAGAGACACAGGCAGAGGGAGAAGCAGGATCCATGCCGGGACCCCAGGATCACACCCTGGCCTGAAGGCAGACACTAAACCACTGAGCCACCCAGGGATCCCCAGTATAACTGTTTTAGAATAGAGGCTATTAAGACTTACAGGACGTTAAGATTAAAGAAAAAAAATGTGAAGAATGATTTCCCCAAACTGAAACCTTGTAGTCAATATTACCCCCACCTTCCTCCAGCCTCCATACTTTAAGAGATCAATAAATATCTGTTTTCTTATCCATAAAGGGATATTAATACTCTCCTTGAAGGGAGATTGTGGGGATTTAACAAACTTGTATATGTAAGGAATCAAGTAAGATTCCTGGCATGTAACTAACAAATAGTTACCTATTACTGTCATTTTTAAAATTAAAACCTTAACTGCAATAAAATTGCCATCCCTTAAAAGATTTACAAGACTTGGGATGCCTGGGTGGCTCAGCGGTTGAGCGTCTGCCTTTGGCTCAGATTGTGACCCCAGGTCCTGGGATTGAGTCCCACATCAGGCTCCCCACAGGGAGCCTGCTTCTCCCTCTGCCTATGTTTCTGCCTCTCTCTGTGTCTCTCATGAATAAATAAATAAAATCTTAAAAAAAAAATTTACAAGATTTGAAATTTACAATCCTCTCCCTCACTTCCCAAACTGCTCTGCTATAGGAAGTCCCAAAATCCTCATGGGTATGTAAGCTACAGAGAGCTATCTGTCCTTTCTTTAAGAGGGTGAAGATTCTTCTGTCCTTTTTTAAGTGACCTTTCTCTCTCCTTTTTTGAGGCAAATTCTGTTTTCTACAGTCACTTTCAGGTGATGCCATCAAATCTGCAAAGTGTCCTGCCATCCTCTGATTATAAAGTAGGGCAGAACTGGAGGTTGCCAAGGGAAACCAGATTACCATGTGTAACATATAAAATTAAATCAAATGTCTTCAGTACCTGAGATTTGCTAAAGGGTTTTTCCTTCTTAATCCTCTGCAGGCTTTCCGCTCAAGCATGCCAGCAGGTTGGACAGAACTAATCACACAGCAGGGGCTAGGAGGCTGAATCCCAAAGAAGTCAGTGTTGCTCAATTATTCAATTTTTACTACGTGCTAATAATGTCCTGGACCTGCTTCTGCTGAGGAAGAAAAATACATTTCTCTCTTTCAGGTCACTAAGATAATTTTAATAAATGTTCTATTCCTTAGTCGGTGGGAAAAAAATCATTCTCTAGAGTAAGCAATTTAATTCTTCTTCCCCAACAGAACCAAATGGCATTAAAGTTATCAAGTTTAATCAAATTTGGTAAAAAAAAAAAAAAAAATTTGGTACCAAAGACAGTATGTCACCTCCTGAAAATTCAGGAACCACACAACTTAATCCTGGTCTCTGCTTTAACTTTGCTGGAGGATTCTACGCAAGTACTAGATAGAGCAGTTGAATAACCTGCTTGCTAAAGTGCTGATGTGTGCCTAGCTCTGAAGGATTTAATTGGAAATAATCACAAAAGGAAATTCAGTGGGGGTGGGAAGGTGGGGTAGGAATGGAGGTAGGAAGCAGGATCAGAAAAGACAGAACAGCTTCCATGAATGAAAGGCTCTGGGATAGGGGCACCTGGGTGACTCAGTGGTTGAACATCTGCCTTTGGCTCAGGGCGTGATCCCAGGGTCCTGGGATCAAGTTCTGCATCAGGCTTCCCACAGGAGGTCTGTTTCTCTCTCTGCCTATGTCTAAGCCTCTCTCTTTCTGTGTCTCTCATGAATAAATGTTTTAAAAAAGGCTCTGGGATAGACATGAAGAGAGGTATCACTCATGTAGAATCTAAAAAACAAAAAACACACACTCAAATGAATAAAGAAACAAAAGGCAGAATCAGACCTATAAATGCAGAGAACAAACTGATGGTTGCCAGAGGGAAGGAGGGTGAGGGATGGGTAAAATAGGTGGAGGGGAGTGGGAGACACAGCCTTCCAGTTATGTAATGAATAAATCACAGGAAAAAAGGGTACAGCATAAGGAATATAGTCTTATATCATAGTCATATATAATATCATTATGTCATAAGAGAGATGTATCAGAGCAGACGGGAGCTACACTTGCGATGAACATAGCATAATGTATAAACTCGTCAAAACACTACATTGTACACCTAAAACTAATGTAACATTATGTGTCAAATATACTCAAATTTAAAAGTTTAATAATAAAGATATGGTTCAGTCTTGTCCTTTAGTGTCATATGCTAATGAGAAGGTGACTTGGTAACTGAATTTCAGGTAACTCTGGAGTTAACAGTGAAACAAAGACATCTCAACAAATATCTGTTAGCCACTGGGTGTGGCTGAGGGGATGCAAATACTCTTCCTCCTAGAATTTGATTTTAGAGAACTAGCATTCTCACTGACATACAGGTTAACATAAAGTAAATTTGCAGATTCAAGAGACTTCAGTGTATCAAAAGCTCAATGTCAAGTCAAATACAATTTTGCTTCCAAATTACTAACAAGAAAAACATTTTTTAATAGTAAATGTTAACTTTTAGAATACCAAAGAGACAAATTAATTGTTAATTGCTGAGATCTATTAATTGTTGAAAAAGGTCTCTTCAATAAATAACTCAAGAATTCTATGAAGATAACTATTTAAAAATTATTCCAATTTATCACAGGAAAACTACAAGGCTGAAATCATTCTGTGTGTTGAACCTGATTTGCTACTAGGTATATTCCTAGGGATAAAAAATTTATAAAAATTAAAAAAAAAATTAAATTTAGTTATTACTTTTTAAATATGCAAAAGTAATTTGTTATTATAAAATAAAGACTTGTGACTTCAAGGTGGTGGACTAAAGCCCTTTCTGCCTGCACCTCCTTTGAAAAATCATCTCAAAATCAGATGGAGAATGAGAAACAGAAAAAAAAAGTTCCATCTACAATGAAACAACAACAAAAAAATTACTTATCACCCCAACTCTGCATATACGAAAGACAAAAAGGGACTGCAGGAGCGGAAAGTGGCAGAGCCCAGGAAGCTGATCCTTAAGGGAAATACTTGCCTCTGCAAACTCAGCAAAACCGAGGATTGGAGGAGCCAGACAACACAGGGTGAAACTGGTAACAGAGGGAATGGCTAATGGCTTGTGGAAGGAATGGACAGACCCCCAGTCCTCTCCCTGACACCAATCAGGAGGAGATTTCTACTCTGGAAACCAAACTAGAGGTTTCTACACTCAGAAGTCCCTGGCAAGATGACAGACAGAGGAAAGCCCTGCAAAGGAAAACAGGAGGGTTCAGTGAGAGTTTATAGTCTGCCTAGAGACCTGCAGCTCCCTTTCCTACCTGCACTGGGCAAACAGGCAGCCAAACTTATACCTCTCCGGACAGAAGATTAGAAGATTCATCTTTGGATAAACTGGATGGTTTCTGAGGGGAAAACTTTCAGAAATTACATAGGTCTCTCCATGTAAAAAGTCAGTTTACCACCTGTTCTCCTCCAATAAAACCCAGTCAACAAGCCCCACTATCCTGCTCGGGATAGACATAACTCTCAATCATTTTCTAAATGCCCCATGCTTAACAATGAATAGACAAAGATCGCTAAGCATTTAGTAAAAATCTCTAATGTGAAAGGAAGAAAACAAAACAATAAACACAAAAGTAGAAAGAATAATACATGAATTCCCATGCACTCTTTGAGCAGCTTCAAGTTACCATTAGGCCAATCTTGTTTATTCTTTTTTTTTTTTTTTTAAGATTTTATTTATTTATTCATGAGAATACACAGAGAGGAGAGAGAGAGAGGCAGAGACACAGGCAGAGGGAGAAGCAGGCTCCACGCAGGGAGCCTGACGTGGGACTCGATCCCGCGTCTCCAGGATCAGGTCCTGGGCTGATGGCAGTGCTACTGGGGCTGCCCTAATCTTGTTTATTCTATCTCCATTATCTTTTTTGGTTTTTTATTTGTTTGTTAGAGAGATTTGGGCTCAAGTTTTTTTGTTTGTTTGTTTTTGTTTTTTTAAAGAAAATCCAACCCCATGAATTCTTTCCAATGTAAACATTTTTTTGAGATTTGATTTTTATTTATTCATGAGAGACAGAGAGAGAGAGAGAGAAGCAGAAACACAGGCAGAGGGAGAAACAGGACTCAATTCCAGAACCCCGGGATCATGACCTGAGCCAAAGACAGTTGCACGTTCAACCACTGAGCCACCCAGTTGCCCCAATGGCAACATTTTTAAAAGTGATATGCTTTACTACCAATTCAACTTATAATTGAAATATTTTAGATGTCAATTCAAAAATATGTGAGGGAGTACATATTTTCTCAAAATTCTTTTGGAGGAGAAGGATACAGAAGCAAACAAGTTTGAAAATCACTTACTGCATCTTAGTATAAGCAATCACCAACAGAAATGAAAAAAGGTACTAGAACCACATAGTTGGAGAAGGTTTGGGGTTTTCCCCCTCATTTTCTATTATTCTTTTAAAATAACATGATAGAAAGTACAGAATACACTGTCATTTATTTTGGAACATAATTTTCTCTGTTTCTTTCTCCACTGTATATTATCTCAAACTCAAAGGTTTTCTGTTTGTTCAGCAAAGATAAAAAGTGGGAGGGCCCCTGGTGGATAGAAGAGAAGGTAGGACCTCCTTCCTCCTATTCACCATTTCTTGCTTTTACTCTGACCATTGTGTACATATAAACTGCCACTGTTACTGCTGGGGAGACCTGCACAGCGTGGACAAGACACGCTGAATATGGTTCAGAGTAACCACAGCCATTCTACTAAAGCTGTTTGGAAAGATAGAAAGAGATGGAGTACTTCCAAATTCGTTCTATGAGGCCAGCATCATCTTAATTCCAAAACCAGACAAAGACCCCACCAAAAAGGAGAATTACAGACCAATATCCCTGATGAACATGGATGCAAAAATTCTCAACAAGATACTAGCCAATAGGATCCAACAACACATTAAGAAAATTATTCACCATGACCAAGTAGGATTTATCCCTGGGACACAAGGCTGGTTCAACACTCGTAAAACCATCAATGTGATTCATCATATCAGCAAGAGAAAAACCAAGAACCATATGATCCTCTCATTAGATGCAGAGAAAGCATTTGACAAAATACAGCATCCATTCCTGATCAAAACCCTTCAGAGTGTTGGGATAGAGGGAACTTTCCTCGACATCTTAAAAGCCATTTACGAAAAGCCCACAGCAAATATCATTCTCAATGGGGAAGCACTGGGAGCCTTTCCCCTAAGATCAGGAACAAGACAGGGATGTCCACTCTCACCACTGCTGTTCAACATCGTTCTGGAAGTCCTCGCCTCAGCAATCAGACAACAAAAAGACATTAAAGGCATTCAAATTGGCAAAGAAGAAGTCAAACTCTCCCTCTTCGCCGATGACATGATACTCTACATAGAAAACCCAAAAGCCTCCACCCCAAGATTGCTAGAACTCATACAGCAATTTGGTAGCGTGGCAGGATACAAAATCAATGCCCAGAAATCAATGGCATTTCTATACACTAACAATGAGACTGAAGAAAGAGAAATTAAGGAGTCAATCCCATTTACAATTGCACCCAAAAGCATAAGATACCTAGGAATAAACCTAACCAAAGAGGTAAAAGATCTATACCCTAAAAACTATAGAACACTTCTGAAAGAAATTGAGGAAGACACAAAGAGATGGAAAAATATTCCATGCTCATGGATTGGCAGAATTAATATTGTAAAAATGTCAATGTTACCCAGGGCAATTTATACGTTTAATGCAATCCCTATCAAAATAACATGGACTTTCTTCAGAGAGTTAGAACAAATTATTTTAAGATTTGTGTGGAATCAGAAAAGACCCCGAATAGCCAGGGGAATTTTAAAAAAGAAAACCATATCTGGGGGCATCACAATGCCAGATTTCAGGTTGTATTACAAAGCTGTGGTCATCAAGACAGTGTGGTACTGGCACAAAAACAGACACATAGATCAATGGAACAGAATAGAGAACCCAGAAGTGGACCCTGAAATGTACGGTCATCTAATATTCGATAAAGGAGGAAAGACTATCCATTGGAAGAAAGACAGTCTCTTCAATAAATGGTGCTGGGAAAATTGGACATCCACATGCAGAAGAATGAAACTGGACCACTCTCTTTCACCATACACAAAGATAAACTCAAAATGGATGAAAGATCTAAATGTGAGACAAGATTCCATCAAAATCCTAGAGGAGAACACAGGCAACACCCTTTTTGAACTTGGCCACAGTAACTTCTTGCAAGATACATCCACAAAGGCAAAAGAAACAAAAGCAAAAATGAACTATTGGGACTTCATCAAGATAAGAAGCTTTTGCACAGCAAAGGATACAGTCAACAAAACTAAAAGACAACCTACAGAATGGGAGAAGATATTGGCAAATGACATATCAGATAAAGGGCTAGTTTCCAAAATCTATAAAGAACTTATTAAACTCAACACCAAAGAAACAAACAATCCAATCATGAAATGGGCAAAAGACATGAAGAGAAATCTCACAGAGGAAGACATGGACATGGCCAACATGCACATGAGAAAATGCTCCGCATCACTTGCCATCAGGGAAATACAAATCAAAACCACAATGAGATACCACCTCACACCAGTGAGAATGGGGAAAATTAACAAGGCAGGAAACCACAAATGTTGGAGAGGATGTGGAGAAAAGGGAACCCTCTTACACTGTTGGTGGGAATGTGAACTGGTGCAGCCACTCTGGAAAACTGTGTGGAGGTTCCTCAAAGAGTTAAAAATAGACCTGCCCTACGACCCAGCAATTGCACTGTTGGGGATTTACCCCAAAGATTCAGATGCAATGAAACGTCGGGACACCTGCACCCCGCTGTTTCTATCAGCAATGGCCACAATAGCCAAACTGTGGAAGGAGCCTCGGTGTCCATCGAAAGATGAATGGATAAAGAAGATGTGGTTTATGTATACAATGGAATATTACTCAGCAATTAGAAACGACAAATACCCACCATTTGCTTCAACGTGGATGGAACTGGAGGGTATTATGCTGAGTGAAATAAGTCAATCGGAGAGGGACAAACAGTGTATGTTCTCATTCATTTGGGGAATATGAATAATGGTGAAAGGGAATATAAAGGAAGGGAGAAGAAATGTTGGGAAATATCGGGAAGGGAGACAGAACATAAAGACTCCTAACTCGGGGAAACGAACTAGGGGTGGTGGAAGGGGAGGAGGGCGGGTGTTGGAGGGGAAGGGGTGACGGGCACTGAGGTGGACACTTGATGGGATGAGCACTGGGTGTTTTTCTGTATGTTGGTAAATTGAACACCAATAAAAATTAATTAAAAAAAAAAAAAAAAAACAGAGTAACCACAGCCAGTGACAGGTAATTGTGCATGCCCATGTGTGTTAGGCATCTCTTAGTAAACAAAGCAGATATAAACTCTTACCCTTGTAAAACTAATAGCCAAGAATGAGGAAACGAACAAAACAAGTAAATTAAGTCACATGCTACCTTAATTAAATAAATGCAGTGTAAAGTGATAAATGGAGTGGAGAAAAGTGAAAGAGGAATGGGGAATGGAAGAAGGGATTTGCGACTTCAAAGAGTGTAGCCAGGGAAAGCCTCACCAAAAAGGACACTGTTGAAGAAAGAAATGAAGGCAGTGAGGGAATAAGCTATGAGTATATCTGAAGAAGAGACATTTTAGGCAGATGGAACAGCAAACAAAGGCTCTGAGGCAGTTGTGTCTGGTGTGTCCCATGAATAAACAGCGAGGAGACCAATGTGGCTGAACATTGGAAGAAGAGAGAAACAAGTGATGAAATCAAAGAACTGAGGTACAGTGCTAGGGAAGGGCCAGTATAAGCTCTTGGAGGCAATTAAAGGAATTTGATTTTACTCTGAGGTTGATGGAGAGAATGAAGGAAGGACTTAAACTGACTTACTTTTTAAAGTGATAAGGGACAAGCATCGAAGCAGAGACAGCTCCTAGGAGGCTACTGTAAAAATCCAGGTAATTGCTTGACCTGCCTACACACACTTCAGGATAAAGGGAATCATTTTGAAAGGTACAGCAAGCAGGATTAAGTTTTTTTTCTAGTCTGGGATCTCACTGCCTTCAAACTAACTTTTGTTCAACAGTCCATTTCCTGAAAACATAACCTGAGGTTTTACCAGGCTATTACCCTGTTCCTGGTTCTAATCTTAGCCAGAAACTCTTTGCTTCACACTGTGCTGGATACCCTTCCCAGAAGGAGCTTCTGGTGCACAGGTGGCAGGTAGGAGGTACTGGGCCCAGGGAATTGGGCCCTGCAACAGCTCCATGGGTACTGTTAGAGGCAGAGGTTTCTGAACAGTCCTTATAGACAAGAAGATCAAATAGTCCAGCTCAGTGGAATTGGAGAAGGGAGTGCACTGAGCACAGATGGCTGGTATGCATAGACTGCAGGCCCCCCCAAAACATACCAGGCATAGGAGTTATAGTGGCCAAAACTCTGGACCATGAAGCCTCAATCTAGGGATACTTCTGGATTTTAACTTTGAGAACAAAACGGGTTTCAAAAAATCCAGCACAACCACCAGTTGGTCTATGAGAACAACCTCCCTGAGGGAGTCTCCCACCCTTCCTGCTGGGGCTGGGAAACCCTATTCTTTTCATCCAGGCTTCCTATCTGAAGCCTGCCAGCTCACAAGTCTAAATCACTTCTGTAGGGGGATCCCTGGGTGGCTCAGTGGTTTGGCGCCTGCCTTTGGCCCAGGGCGTGATCCTGCAGTCCTGGGATTGAGTCCCTGCGTCAGGCTCCCGGCATGGAGCCTGCTTCTCCCTCTGCCCGTGTCTCTGCCTCTTTCTCTCTGTGTCTATCATGAATAAATAAATAAATAAATCTGCAATAGATAGATAGATAGATAAATAAATCACTTCTGGAAACTTGGCCTGTGGACAAAATCAGCCACAAAGACCCAAAACACTAATGAGGCCAGTTCTTTCATCTAAGTTGGGGTTCTGCTCATAAGCACACAAGGACACACAACAAACATGTAAAAACAAAAATGTACGTGTACATACAGATGCAGATATATATACCTGTACAGAATTTTCTATTCAAAGATTTCAAGTATTACAGAAGAGTACATACATCCTCAAAAAATTAAATTCTTGGGCAGTCCGGGTTGCTCAGTGGTTTAGCGCTGCCTTCAGCCCAGGGCGTGATCCTAGAGACCCAGGATTGAGTCCCATGTCAGGCTTCCTGCATGGAGACTGCTTCTCCCTCTGCCTGTGTCTCTGCCTCTCTCTCTCTCTCTTTCTCATGAATAAATAAATAAATATAAAATCTTTATAAAAAAAATTAAATTCTTAAATCTAGATCAGTGGTTCTCAAACAGTTTAGTTTCAGTACTCTTTACTGTCTTAAAATTTTTTGAGGACCAAAATAGCTTTGTTTATGCTGGTTATATCTATTAATAATTATAATATTAGCAATTAAAAATATTAGCAATTAAAACAATGAATTTTTAAAATATTTAATTCATTTGAAATTAATTAACAAAAGTAATAAATCCATTACATGTTAACATAAACATGAAAAAATACTATATTTTTCAGACAAAACAATTTAATGAGAATTGTGGCATTATGATACATTTTTGCAATTCTCTTTAACATATGTCTTAATAAAAGATAGTTGTATTTTTATATCTGATTCTATATTCAATTTGGTGCAACAGTACATAGCATATAGCCTCTGGAAAACTCTACTGCATACTACTGAGAGAATGAGAATGAAGAGGCAATTATATATTATTATGAAAATATCTTTAACCTCATAGATCCCTTGTAAGGACCCTGGAGGGTCCCTAGACCAAGCTTGGAGAACTACTTATCTGAATGTAATGGACAATTAAGGAAAATACAAATAATTAAAATTTGACTCCAGAAGGAGGAATAAAATCAAATAACTTTCAATTGAAGAAACTGAAGAAGTAATAAAGATCTACCTTTGTACCCTCTCAAAATGGTTTTACAAGTGAAATCTACCAAAACTTCAAGAAACAAACAAACAAAAAAACTATTCTTTTGTTGTTAAAATTTTCCAAGCACAAAAGATAGAAAGACTGACAGTTTGGGGTGCCTGGGTGCCTCAGTCAGTTGGGCAGCAACTCTTGATTTCAGCTCAGGTCATGATCTCAGGGTCATAAGAAAAAGGCCAATAATACTGGTAAATCTCTAGCAGGCCTGATCAGAGGGGGGAAAAGACACAAATGACCATTATCAGGGAATAAGATATTAATCCACAATAAAGAAATATTATGAAACACTCTATGTCAATAAACCTGACAATTTAGATGAAACAAATTCCTTAAAAGATATGAATTACCAAAAATGACACAAGAAACAGTAGGAAACTTGAAAAGAGCAGTATCAACTGAAGAAACTAAATTTATAATAAAAAAAGATTATCATGTTGTAAAATATCTTAAGTCTACAATAAAATTATTACAACTATAAAAAAATTAGGCAAAACTGCAGATCACAAGGTTATAAAAATCAACTGTATTTCTACAGACCAGCAATGAAAAATTGAAAAATGCAATAAAAATAGAATTCCACTTCTTTTTTTTTTTTTTTTTTTAAATTTTTTTTATTTATTTATGATAGTCACAGAGAGAGAGAGAGAGAGGCAGAGACACAGGCAGAGGGAGAAGCAGGCTCCATGCACCGGGAGCCCGATGTGGGATTCGATCCCGGGTCTCCAGGATCGCGCCCTGGGCCAAAGGCAGGCGCCAAACCGCTGCGCCACCCAGGGATCCCCTAGAATTCCACTTCTAAGAGAACCCAAAATGATGAAATTCTTAGGGATAAACTTTTTTGTTTTTTATTTTTATTTTTTAAAGATCTTATTTATATACTCACGAGAGACACAGAAAGAGAGGCAGAGACATAGGCAGAGGGAGAAGCAGGCTCCATGGGAGCATGATGTGGGACTCCTTCCCAGGACCCCAGGATCACGCCCTGAGCTGATCCTCAACCGCTGAGCCACCCGGGCATCCCAGGGATAAAGTTTTAAAACATGTGTGAAATCTGCACACTGAAAACTATAAACCAGTGCTGAAAGAAATTAAAGCTCAAAATAAATGAAGAAATGTACCACATTCATGCATTGGAAAATACAATATTGTCAAGATGTCAATATTGTCAAGATTTCTTTTTTTTTTTTTTTTTTTTTAAGATTTAACTTATGTACTTGACAGATAGAGAGGAGCCAGGGAGCACAAGCAGGGGGAATAGCAGAGGGAGAAGGAGAAGCAGGCTGCCTGCTGAGTAGGGAGCCCCATGTGGGCTTGATCCCAGATCCCCGTGATCATGACCTGAGCTGAAGGGAGATGCTTAACTGACTGAGCCACTTAGGTGCCTTCAAGATGTCAATTCTTATCAAGTTTATCTAAAAATTCAATGCAATTCCGGTCAAATTTTAAGCAAATTAAAAAAAATTTGACAATTCTAAAATCTGTATGTAAATGCAAAACACCTAGCATTAGCAAAGCAAATTTTAAAGAGAATATACTCAAAGATTTATGCTATTTTCAAGATACACTATAATGATGTAGTAATCAAGATAGTATACTATTGATACATGGATGTACCAATATATCAGTGGTATTGAACAGGGAGTAAAGAAATACATATGTAAATAAACACATATAGTTATTTTCTACAAAGGTAGCAAAGAAATCATGGAGAAAGAAAGGTTTTTGGAACACCTGGGTGGCTCAGTGGTTGAGCGTCTGCCTTTGGGTCAGAGGGTGATCCCAGAGTCCCAGGACCAAGTCCCACATCGGACTCCCTGCATGGAGCCTGCTTCTCCCTCTGCCTGCCTCTCTCTCTCTGTGTTGCTCATGAATAAATAATTTTTTTTAAAAAAAAAGGTTTTTTTTCATCAGAGGGTACTGAAAAAAAAAAAGAGGGAAAGAAAAACACCAACTTTTACCTCACAGTACATTAAAAAAAATTAACTCGGGGGCACCTGGGTGGCTCAGTCAGTTGAGCATCTGCCTTCAGCTCAGGTCATGATTCTGGGATCAAACCCTGCATCAAGCTCCCTGATCAGTGAGGAGTCTGCTTCTCCTTCTCCCTCTGCCTCTTCCCCTGGTCCATCCCCCACTCATGTTTTCTCTCTGTCTCTCAAGTAAATCAATAAAATCTTTTTAAAAATTAACTGAGATATAAAAGACAGTTATAAACATAAAAGCTTTAAGGAAGAAAATTTTTAGAATAAAACATCAGAGAAAATCTTTGCAAACTTGCAGTATACAAAGATTTGTTAGCTAGGACACGAACAGCATGAACCATAAGAATAAAAAGCTGATGAATTGGATTTTATCAAAAGTAGAAACTTCTCCTCTTTGACAAATATCATTAAGAAAGCTAAAAAAGCCACAACATGGGAGATAATATTTGTAATACATATATACATAATAAGGATTTTGATCTAGAATATATTAAGAACTATTACAACTCAATGAAAAGAAGACAACCCATTTTTTTTAAATGGGCAAAAGATCTGACAAAGTCAAATGTGAGAATGAGAAGAAACTTCACACTGAAGAATGAATGGCAATTAACAACATGAAAAGATGCTCAACATTAATAGTCATTAGAAAAATAGATACACAATCTCTACACACCCACTAGATTGGCTCAAATGTAAGAAAGTGACAATATCAGGGGTTGCCAAGGATGTGAAGCAACTACAATGCTCACATAACTACAGCAGGAATATAAACGTAAACTGGTAAATCCACTTAGGAAAACTGAATGGCAGTATCTCATTAGATTAAATATATACCTGCCACATGACTTCGCTATTACACTCTACAGTATTTATCCAAAAAAAAAAAAAAAATGAAAACATATATCCACACAAAGAAGTATACTTAAAAGTTTGTACAGGGGATCCCTGGTGGCTCAGCAGTTTAGCGCCTGCCTTTGGCCCAGGGCGCCATCCTGGAATCTCGGGATCGAGTCCCGCTTCGGGCTCCGGGCATGAAGCCTGCTTCTCCCTCTGCCTGTGTCTCTGCCTCTCTCTCCTCTCTCTATGACTATCATGAATAAATAATAAAAAATCTTTTTTAAAAAATAAATAATAAAAAAATAAAAATAAAAGTTTGTACAGAGCAGCTTTATTCGTAATAGCCAAAAACTGTAATGCAGGACTGTGTAGGAGTGCTAGATATGGTTGATTAATACTATTAATATAGTTAATATCATTAGGCCTAATTGGTTTGAGGTGGAAAAAGCAACACTCTTTTTAATATCATTTTGAGTTAGAACAGATTGCTATAAATAACGTGGTGTCATTAAGTGTTAATATTTGAGTGGCTTTGTTGTTTTCTATTAATGGGTAGAAACAGATTAGTTTCCACCTGCTGCAACTATGACACTTGAATAAAGTAGGGCTGACATGGGTGTAGGGCCCTTAATGGCTGAGGAAAGTCATGGGTGAAGGCCAAATTGGGCAAATTTGCCAGTTATAGCTTCAAAAAATCTAATTGATAGGTGATTAACATAGTTAAAGTTGAGTTTAAAAATTTCTTGAACATCTCATGACTTTACGTTGAATATCAATCATGCTATTGATATAATAGATTCAACATCTCCAATGCAGTTATATAGAATAGTTTGGAGGACAGTAGTGTTTGTATTTGTTCAGGTGTATTATTAATTAGTAGAAATGACATAATTTCTACCCCTTTTCATCCGATGAAATGTTGGAAGAGGTTGCTGGCAGTGACTAAGATTAGATTAGTAATAAGGAATGTTAAGTATTTGAAAAATTGGTTAATATTGGGCTCTGAATGTATATTTCATATAGAGAATTCTATACTTGACCATGTAACAAAATGTGCTACTAGTAGAAATTCTATTGAGAAATGATCTAGTTTTTTTTTTTTTTTGAAGATTTCATTTATTTATTTGGATAGAGAGCACACAGGAGAGAGCACAAGGATGGGTGTAGGGGAGGGAGAAGGACAAGCAGACTCCCCATTAACCAGGGAGCTCAATGTGGGGCTCAATCCCAGAACTCCAGGACCATGACCCAAGGTGAAAGAAGATGCTTAACCAATTGAGCCACCCAGGTGCACTGAGAAATAATCTAGTTTAAAGCTAAGCAATAGTTTTAAGGTTTGATTATTTGGTGTCAGTGTGAAATAATTTTTTCTTGGCCTGAGTAAATGACTATTGTGGGATAAAGGCATAGATGATAATTTTTACACAGTATGGATATAGATGCTTTTATACATCTTAGATTTTTATGATTGGTAAAGTTAACATAGTGCACTTAGTATAAGAGGTGGATAGATTAATTACCTTTATTTGGAGTTGCACCAATTTTTTGGTTCCTGAGACCAATGAATTATTACTTCTATCTGTTAAAAATCTGAAAACAGGGCACCTGGGTGTCTCAGTGGGTTAAGGATTTGACTTTGGCTCAGGTCATGATCTCAGGGTACTGGGATCGAGCCTGAATTGGGAATCCCTGCTCAGTGGGGAGTCTGCTTCTCTCTCTCCCCTTACCCCTCCCCCCATTTATGTTCTCAAATAAGATCTTTAAAATAGAAAAAAAAGTTTGAAAAGCCATATTTTTTATACATGGAGGCATGAATTAATTCTTACATACTTTCTAAGTAAATAAGTTTTGAATTTCTACTATTAGATTCACAATCTAATGTTTTTATTAAACTATATTTACAATAGATGGATATCAAAATAATTTGTGAGTTAAGTGATAAAAGTAGGAAGGGTAGTAAATGTAGGCTATGAGAGCCTTTTCTCATATGATGATGGTTAAAATTTTTGAAGTGGCACTTATATTTGCCTCATGATGTTATGGCTAATATAGGGTAGCAATAACAATATTAATTCCTTAGCATAATGGTAATGTTGGATCATGAAAATGATGATGTAACTACAAATAGTTCTCCAATTAGGCTAATTGTTGGGGGTAAGACCAAATTGGTAAGGTTCACTAGAAGTCATCATGCTGCTATTAGTAGGAGAAGTCTGTAATCCCCGAGCTAGAATTATAGTTCAGCTGGGAATTTGTTCATAGTTTGAATTTGCTAGGCAAAACAGTGCTGATAATGTAAAGCTGTGGGCAATTATTAGAGATGTAGCTCCTATATAACTTCATGATATTTAGATAAGAATGGCTACAATTACTAGTGCTATGTGGCTGACAGAGGAATATGCAATGAGTAATTTTAAGTCTGTTTTCCATAGACAGATGGAGCTGGTTATAATTATTCCTCATAAGGATAATGTAAGAAAAGGATATGCATGTAATTTGTTAGGGGGTTTAGTGTTGTAGCTCATAATGTTCTGTAGCTGCCTAGTTCGAGTTGTATGGCTACACACACTTTGGATCCAACAGCGAGGGGTTTCAAACATGCTTTTGGTAATCAGAGGTGTAGGCCATAGAGAAGTATTTCTACTATAAATGCTATTAGGCATGTTAGTCATAAGAAAATATTATGTCGAGAACTAGCTTCAGTCCAGTATTGAATTATTAGAAAGTTCAGTGAACCTATAAGATTTTGGATAAAGATTAGGACAATGAGAAGTGGGACTGATCCTACTAGCATATAAAATGAAGTCCTGCATTTAATCATTCTGTTTGGTTTCCTTAGAGGGTAATAATGATTAAGGTTGGAACTAATGTTGCTACAAATAAAATATAAAAGATTACTTCTGTAGCAGTAAAAGTTGTCATTAAGAATATCTGTGGCATAAATAGTATTGTAATATATAGTTTTTAAGGAAGGTTAGTGATTCTTTCATCTAGTGATAGATGAAACTGACTGGTTATGGGTATTAGTGGAAGAAGTCATGTCATTAATGTTAATAAGGGCACTGACAGGGAGTCAGAAAATACGAGTGAAAAGTTAAGGCTGTTGTCATTAAGTTGATTTAGGAGGAATGAGCTACTAAAGCTGATTAGTAGGCTGTAAATCATAGTGTTAATTCATATTATTTAAATGTATTCCTTATGACTCAGCAATTCTACGTCTGCACGTGTAGAATACGGCTACAAGAATGCTTATGGTTTTACTGTTGGAAATAGCCAAAAACCAGAAATGAACTTAATATCCATTTATAACAGTATGAATAAATTGCAGTATTTTCATGCAGCTGAATACTGTATAGCAATGAAAATGAACAAATTATAGCTCCACATAGCAATAAAGATGAATCTCTCAAAAATGATATCAAATAAAAGAGGCCAGGCACAAAAGATTTATCAGGTTATGATTCCATTATTATATAAGGTTCAAAATCAGGCCCATTTAAACTCTAGTTTTACGAGCAAAGACAATACTTACGTGTGAGAAGACCAGAGTTAACCACTGATGAATATAAAAATAAAAACTTATTAAAAAGAAAAGAATATTTCTACTCTAGGATAGCTTTTTTTTTTTTGTAAGATTTTATTTATTTATCTGACAGAGAGAGAGCAGAAGCAGGCAGAGCAGCAGGCAGAGGGAGAGGGAAAAGCAGGCTCCCCTCTGAGCAAGAGCCTGATGCAGGGCTTGATTCCAAGACTCTGGGATCACGACCTGAGCTGAAGGCAGACACTTAACCGACTGAGCCACTCAGGCGCCCCTCTAAGATAGATTTCAACTTCGAGGACTCATCATATAATCTGTGTTTACTATAAGCTCACTACTTAAACTATGAGAAATGAAAGACCAAACAAATGGGAATAAGACTTTACCTAAGATATCCAACATGTTAACCAATCGACAAACTATATCACAAGCTCAGGAAAAAAAGTATGTGCTAACAGAATATCATTTATCCAAACAAACACACACTCTGATTCAGTGCTCTATACCTGTAGTGAGTGATTAAAAGCTCTTCAGAAGATACTTGTAGTACATTTTAATCTTATTTGCAAAATAACTCAGGTTAATTACATCATGAATAAGAATGCTATCCAACAGAAGTGTCCTGAATACATGTCTGCATATTTAAAAATCTTTTGAAATACCAATTTACCACTCATGCCTGGTTACTGATTTACTTAATAGGGCTTGAGTCCACATGCCCACTTCCTTGATAAGGTGAGGATTTCTGAGATGCTTTCAGAAATGGGATGCAGTCTCACTAAAATCACTTATCTCATGGTTTCTAATGTGAATTTATGGTGATAATACCAAATGAATATCATATAATCATTACACATCATAACATTCTAGTTTCAAAGAAAACAAATCCTAGATGTGAACTGAATTCTGAAAAGAAACCATATTATGACTCTTAATAGAAGCATAAAAGAGCTACCTGTCTTGGCACCTTTGCATCTATTTCATTTTTTCATTTCCTTTTACATGCTTCATGACTACATTTAAATAAAATCCATTTTATTTTTTCCCCACCCAAGTTAGTTCCCCTGACATTATCTCTGCCCAAATACTCACAGTAACATTTTAACAATCACTTCAGAGACAGGCAGATCTCTGAAAAAACCATCAAGAGTTTCAATCATAGCAATACATCAACAGTTACATGAATAGCTTTTAAATTATGATGTAATGAAAACAATATATGACTCCTTAATTTGCCATGTATATATTATATGTTTGTTTTAAAATAAAAAATTTGACTTCTTCCTTCTGCTAGTGCCTGCTCTGTAGAGACTGCCATACATCCAGCTGATCTCTAATAATTGTTAAACCAAAATATACAAGCAATAAAAAGGAAGTAGCACTGAGAAATGACACCCCAATGTTCAACTAAAGTCTTTTACATGAGTTTTATAAATAATCAGAGTATCCAAATTTGTTGAAAAATGTTTATAGCATTAAAAAATTGGATAACTATGCATGATAAAAATTACAAAGATTTCATTCATGTGTGGAAACAAAACAAAAAAGCAAAGGAAAAGAGAAAGATAAGTAAGTCAAGAAACAGACTCTGAACTCTAGAGAACAAATTGATGGAGGTGGATGGGGGAATGGGTAAAATAGACAACGGGGAATAAGGAGTGCACTTGTGATGAGCACTAGGTTTATGTATGGAATTGTTGAATCCCTGTATTTCACTTGAAACTAATACAACATTGTATGTTAACCATACTAGAACTAAAAAGAAAAAAAAAATCAAGATTTTAATTATTTATTTGAAAGAGACAGAAAGAGAGCACAAGTGGGAGGGGACAGAGAGAGAGAGAGAGAGAGAGAGAGAAGCAGATCCCTCCTCCAACACCATGAGCAATGAACCTGACCATGTGGGGCTTGATCCCAGGATTCCGGGGTCATGACCTGAGTTGAAGGCAGACGCTTAACTGACTGAGCCACCCAGGTGCCCCTGGAATTAAAATTTAAAAATAATAATAATGGCAAGGAGAAAGACAGTTTTCTTAGAAAAAAATTTCTCAGATAAACATTTCCAAGTGGGCCTTGAATGGTATCTACTCTAGAAAAAGGATTCTATTAGTATTGATTCTGTGTTAGTATCAGTGAAGAAAAACAGAGCAGATTTTATTTAAAAGGGAAGATTTGTAAAGATAACTTCCAATATTTTAAGCAACACAACCTATTTTTTTTTAAGATTTTATTTATTTATTCATGAGAGACCCAGAGAGAGAGGCAGAGACTTAGGCAGAGGGAGAAGCAGGCTTCCTGCGGGGAACCCAATGTGGGACTTGATCCCAAGACCCCAGGATCACGACCTGAGCTGAAGGCAGATGCTCCACCACTGAGTCACCCAGGCACCCAGAACAACCGATTTAAAAAAAAAAAAAAAAGCAGGAACTGGGCAGCCCAGGTGGCTCAGTGGTTTGGCGCCTGCCTTCGGCCCAGGGCGTGATTCTGGAGACCCGGGATCGAGCCCCACGTCAGGTTCCCTGAACGGAGCCTGCTTCTCCCTCTGCCTGTGTTTCTGCCTCTCTCTGTGTGTCTCTCATGAATAAATAAATAAAATATTTTTTAAAAAAGCAGGAACAGCTGTAGCACTACCATTAATCAACACTTTTTAACTGACCTACTCTAAAACTACTTCATTCATCTTTCCTTTATCTAAAAGGGAAGAAAAGAAAAGAAAAAAATAAAATAAAAAGGAAGAAAAGTAAGTACTGGCACCATTTTTTAAGAAAGAGGTTTCAGACAAGTCAATAATGAAGTTGGATGAGTCTGACTTCAGGACGGCACCTTCCACCAGCCCCTCTTCTTGAACATTTGGACATATCTGTGACTTGGCTGAAAACCTTACTGTCACTCCCCTCCCCAATTATTAAGGGACTATAACATCATAACCCAGTACCTCACACCCAGGTGTACCAATCTTCCCAAGATCAAAGGAAAATCCTCACAAAAATTACTGGAAATTCCTCTATTTTAAGATATCTAGTGTAATAAAATATTTGATGCAAAACCTATTCTGCATCTACTCCAGTCATCTGATAAAAAAATCTGAGTATGAGTGTGGTAGGAAAGTCTTTAAAAATGTAATTTTGGGGACTCTTTTATTTTAAAGATTTTATTTATTTATTTGAAAGAGAGAGCACAAGCAGGGAGAGGGGTAGGAGGGGAGGGAGAAGTAGACTCACTGCTGAGGGGTAGGGGGAAACTCTATCCTAGGACCCTGAGATCATGACCTGAGGCCAAGACAGACGCTTAACTGACTGAGCCACCCAGACACTCCTATAATTTTATTTTTAAAGTCATATTTTTAGAGAATCACCAAATCAACTGGTGATTTATCCTCATTCTTGTTAAAATATAAGTTCTGGTTCCACATTTTTCTTCCCCAAGGATCCTTTGTCTAAATTTGAAGATACTGTGCCATCTGAAGAAAACAAAATACCAGTGAAGGTCAAAACCTAGGCTAAGTCTCTCCTGTAAATACAGCAACACAATAACTCACTTTTGAAATCTTATCAAATCACAACTTAGTTAGTAGGATATAGCAATAAACAACAGCATAAACTTTAGAGTTGGACCGGTGAATTTCTAAATCCTAGGTCTGTTATTTATTAGCAATGTGACCTTGAGTTGCAATTTCATCCTGTATAATAGGGATAATAATAACACCAACTTCAAGGGGTTAGGATGATTAAATTATAAATATTACATATATAAAAATATATTTCAAATTATATAAATAATTTAGTAGGCTTGAATTACTAAGCCTAAAATATGGTGGTGATATCAGAAAAAAAAGAATAGTTGACATTACTTCTCTATGTAATAAGAGAAACCCAAATCTGAAATAGGCAGAGCCTAAATTAGAAGTTCCCTTTTTCTGAAACTTAGTTTACTAAGCCACAAAGTCCTAAAATTAATGATAAAAATGTTTGATAAGGAACTCAATAGTTGGTAAGTAGCAATGTGATAATATATTGTATCTGATGGGGAAACTGAGTTTTAAAGAAAAATGATTTCCTTTATCTTCTATTCCTTATTGTATTTCTTATTTCTTGTATTTCTTATCGTAAATTTTAAAGATGCAAAAGTGTAACAATTCACAAGAATGAGACTATCCAAATTAAAACAATAAACTTCAAAATTTTAAGGCTGTCTCGTGTTCTTACCGCACCCTGCTACCTCTCAACCATTCACCTGGGTTGATAAGTCACAGCAACCTATACTTAGCTAGTTCAGGCCAAGAGAAAAACAAAGCTAGGAAGTAAATATATGCATATTCATGTATTTAAACATGTTTGAATATCCACCAACTGTTCCTAAATTCAATATTATATTACTGTGGTAGGCTTTATTATTTTTTTTTTAATTTTAGATTTTTATTTATTCATAAGGGACAGAGAGAGAGAGAGAGAGGTAGAGACACAGGCAGAGGGAGAAGCAGGCTCCCTGCAGGGAGCCTGATGCAGGACTTGATCCCAGGACCCCGGGATCACGACCTGACCTAAAGGCAGACGCTCAACCACTGAGCCACCCAGGTGCCCTTGAGGTGGGCTTTATAATCAGTCTTATTCGTAGTCCTGCTTCACCATGGCATCTCATTCCCAAGAACAGGTTCCATTCCTCTTTGTTGCATGCTGCAGTAACCTCAGGATTAGGTTTTTGTTTTATATGTTGGGCTCTCCTGTGCCTGCTTCCCTAATAATGGGTTATTAGGCTTCTTCAATACCTGCTGTGACTCCTTGACAGCTGGACAACTGATTCGCCCATCCTAACCAGGACTGGGGTTCTGTATAAAGTTTGATGAATTGCATGTTACTCTTCCTTTCTCTCTTGGAACACAGGTGCCAGCTATGTACTGAGTAATATAATAGAATTCTGAACATACTACCATGTCTAGTCTCATGTTCCTCCTGATGCAGCATCTTTGACTGGATTCATCATTCTGGTGATCCTTTGATCCTTGTTTATGTTGAGTGTATGGCTTAATAAATGTAATAGTTAAGAAAAGGCAATGCCCATAGAGCCAAGGCAATCGGGTAAATAAAAATACGTGAGAATATAAGGTGAAAAGATGGTATGGTCTAAAAACCATAAAAAACCATAAAAAACCATGGTCTAAAAAAGAGCAAAATAAATAAATAAATAAATAAATAAATAAATAAATAGCACAAATCAAGGAGGCACATCCAAATTCCAATATGCCACATTACATGAGCTTTGATTTTTCTCTTCTAAAAAGGAGGATGAGTGTTATGATGAGTGAAATAGTCCCAATCTGAAGCTGAAAAAGAAAATCATCTAAGCATATCTTCTTTCTAAACCACAAATATAGAGGATTCATTGAATGGTCAGAAATTAAAAGGGGATCACCTTAAACTCAAAGTTAAGAACTCCTGGATTCTTCAGAGATTCTGAATGGATTTACACTGAGGCTGGGGCATACTCAGAGCTCTGACAAATCACAGCCATATACATTATCATCATTTTTCAATGAGTACCATAAAAAGCTGGGAACCCTGTTCTAGATCACCAAGGTCTCCTGCAGATCTATAATTCTGTGATTCTAATGATGCAGACCTTTATACACTGGTGTTGTGCTCACAGGGACATGCTTTGAGAGTTACTTTTTTATAAGGAAGATAGGTTTAAGTTGCTTCATGTCCTCTAAAACGTTTTTAAAATTGCAGCCAGTATATCCAAAACATAGCAAGGTTACAATCCCCCCACCCCATTCATGAAGAGTCCACTGAAAGATACTTAACAGCCAGAGACAGTGATCTCTATAATTTTGCCTGTCTTTCAGTGTCTCATTCAGCAACCTTATAAAAATATGTTCTGCGTGATTTAGTGGACCACAAAGGAACTGAAGTAAGGTCTATACAACAAACCTAATGAAAACTAGGGCTACAAATTCTGAACACTTCTTAGTAAGCTCAGAAAAAGTTTGTTGGCCAAAGTGAACCCTGAGGTGCTTTTAAAAGATAGGTGAGAAAGAACAAAAAGTGATTTAGGCAAGGTGCTTATACAAAATAAGAATCTGAGATGTCACTGAAAATGAACAAAAAGCTGAAAATACACATGCTAAATCAAAGTCTGGGTAACGAATGAGCCTGCACACACAATATGAACTTGGAAGTGTAGTCTCTGTACTTGAAGTCAAAGTGATTTCAACAAATCCAGTCTTTTAAATACCCATCTGTCAGAATTTTTTTTTGATGATTTAATTTATTTATTCATGAGAGACAGAGACAGAGAGAGAGTGAGAGGCACAGACACAGGACGAGGGAGAAGCAGGCTCCATGCAGGAAGCTCAGCATGGGATTTGATCCCAGGACTCCGGGATCACGCCCTGAGCCAAAGGCAGATGCTCAATCGCTGAGCCACCCAGGCGTCCCCCTTTTGTCAGAATTCAAGAAAAACATTTGTAAATATAAACTGTTACCACAGAAACGGTACTGCTTTTATTTCTGGTTAGATTTCTAGGGCTATGTATAATTTATAGTACTTAGTGTAAAGCAGAAAGATACAATTATAAAAATGAAAGGGAAAAAGTTTTGACTTGACAAATAAAACTCCAACTATATCAAGTTGCATGTCAAGAAGTAGGTGTTTCACAAAACCAAAGTAACATTTAAGAGACACTATATCCATTTAAAGTCAATAAAGTGAGCAAACGGTTTCCACATACTACCAAAAAGTCAAACTGATAGTGCAATATTGCCCTCTACTGGACCATACTAGTAAAGATAAACCTAAAATAACAGTAGGACTAACAGCTTACTTTTATTGGGCTTTAACAGAATGTTTTTTTCCCATAAATGTTAGTTTAGCCTAATATTAGCATAAGTCTGGGTCATTCATTCTATAATAATTTTAGTGTGAAAAAAATAATAATTTTAGTGTGGCATTAATGTGGTATAGTTTAAAAGACTCAACTACCAATATAAGGTAACAAAGAATAACAAATGTAATAAATATTTTTCTTAAAACTATAAAGTATCTTGGAGTTGAACAAAGTCTCTAGTCTAATCAACTATATAGTGTATACATTCCTTCTACATATCTCTGCCAAATAGTCCCCCGGCCTTGGCTTAAATATTCTGGTAATAGACAACACCATCCCTGAAAACAGTCTATCCTGTTCTGCATAATTCCGTAAAGCTGAAAATTACTTCCTCACCTAATTCCATCTCTGCAGCAGAAAACCCCTTAAATATTTAAGAAGAGCAAATTCATGGGGCACCTGGATGGCTCAGTCCGTTAATCATCTGCCTTCAGCTCAGGTCATGATCTCTGGGATTGAGTTCCTGAGATTAAGCCCCATATCAGGCTCTGAGCTCAGCAGAGAGTCTGCCTCTCCCTCCACTTGTGCACTCTCTCTCTCTCTCTCTTTCAAATAAATAAAATCTTAACACACTCACACACACACACACACACACACAATTTATTATCTTACGGTGCTTTAGGTCAGAAGACCACCACAGGTCTCCCTGGGCTAACACCAAGGTATCAACAGGGCTGCATTCCTTTCTGGAGAATCTAGGCTAGGAGAATACATTTCTTTGCCTTTCCTAGCTTCCATAGGCCACCCATATCCCTTAGTTCCTTTCCACTGTCTTCAAAGCGAGCAACATTGCATCTGACCATTCTTTCATAATCACATCTTCCTCTGACCCTGACCTCAGCCAAGAAAGGTGCTTTTAAGGCCTCATATAATTGGGTTGAGCCCAGCAATCCGCTTTCAACACCTTTCTCCAAGTGAGTTTCAGATCTGCAGAGTACACTTGGAGAAACACTGTCCAGTTTGAAATCAGTTACTAAGCAGTTCCTTTCGGGTATGGCCAGCCAGGTCAACCTACCCAATTGTCTTTACATTCTGCTCATGTATCCTGCCACGTTCAGGAAGTTTACATAAGAAAGAAATCTGCTCAAAGGACTAGCTGAATTCCAGTCACACTGGAGCTACCATATTTCCCTGCTCTACCAGTCCTGCTAATCTTTAAAAGAAATGATGCAGACAGAACTTCTTTTTTTTTTTTTAAGATTTTATTTATTTATTCATGAGAGACCCAGAGACAGAGACAGAGAGAGAGAGAGAGAGAGGCAGAGACACAGGCAGAGGGAGAAGCAGGCTCCATGCAGGGAGCCTGATGTGGGACTCTATCCCAGGTCTCCAGGATCACGCCCTGGGCTGAAGGCTGCACTAAACCGCTGAGCCACCCAGGGATCCCCATCACTTGTTCTTAATGAGTCTGCTCAGTGTGTTGACCAAGTGCTCCTTATCCTCAATACCCACAATGTACTCTTTGGTTCCTAATCTAGAATCTTGCCAAGGTTTTACAATTTTTTTTTAAAATTTTTATTTATTTATGATAGTCACAGAGAGAGAGAGAGAGAGAGATGCAGAGACACAGGCTCCACGCACCGGGAGCCCGATGTGGGATTCGATCCCGGGTCTCCAGGATCGCGCCCTGGGCCAAAGGCAGGCGCCAAACCGCTGCGCCACCCAGGGATCCCATTGCCAAGGTTTTAGAGTCAAGCTCACCAACTGGTAGTTTACAAAACCACCTGTAGAAAATGGAACTGCCTTCTCTGTCTCCAGTTTCCACTACCTTTTAAAGCTCTCAAAGATCATGGACCACTGCAAGTTCTTTCTGAATCCATCCTGGAATGTCATTTATCCAGTCCCAAATACCTGAATCCATTTAGAGAAGCTTCACCACGTGGAACTTTCAGTCTCCCTCACCAATCAATGATCATCTACCCATTCAGGTTGAAGATCATTCTCCTGGACAAAAAGGATAGAAGCAGGAATCCCTGGATGGCTCAGCGGTTGAGTGTCTGCCTTCCACCCAGGGCATGATCCTGGAGTTTCAAGACTGAGTCCCAGATAGGGTTCCCTGCATGGAGCCTGTTTCTCTCTCTGCCTGTGTTTCTGTCTCTGCCTGTGTCTCGGTCTCTGCCTCTGTCTCTCTCTCATGAATAAATAAAATCTTAAAAAAAAAAAAAAAAAAAGGATAGAAGCAAAGTAAGACTTCAGAAGTTTCATTTTCCCTGTATTATCCATCAGTAGTACCAATTCCAAATACATCCCCTTTTTCGTTTCTTGCTGTAATCATAACTTAAAGCACCCCTAACTCTTCCTTAGCAATTCTTACAAGGCTCTACTCATTCAAGATTTGATTTTCCAGTTGCTATTACAGAACTAAGCCTCCTTCTTACATTTGCATTGCTCTGACTTTATTTTTTCTGTATCTTTTTTGGAAACTGATTTCAATTTGGCAAAAAAAAAAAATTACAATTGGAGCTGGATGATACACATACATAGGGACTCACTAGGCTAGTCTTACTACTTTTTATATTTTCCAAAATAAAAAGTCAAGTAAATACATATAAATACAAATGTTTATATAAACACAGAGAGAGATGCCTCAATTTCTTCTTCATAGGGATGTATTTTTATCCTTAAACTTTCTTCTGTTGGTTGGGATAATTTGGGTTTGTTTATTTTAAAGATTTTATTTATTTTTGAGAGAGCACAAGCAGGTGAGGGGCAGAGGGAGAAGCAGATCTGTTCAGCAGGGACCTCAACATGGGGCTTGCTCCCAGGACCTTGGGATCATGACCTGAGCCAAAGGCAGATGCTTAACCATCTGAGCCACCCAGGCAACACAGGGATAATTTGGTTTTAATTAAAGTCTGAATTAAACTTTTTCTGAACCTCACAAACCTTTTAATTTACCTTCCAGCCCAGATTCCTCTGCCATTTTTCTCCGACTGCCTTTTCTTTGCATCGTTTGACATTTATCAAAGTAAAGGCTAAAGGCTCCAAAACTGGGGGCACTTGTAGCTCTTGGTGCCCAGCCCAGCTTCTTTCAAAATGTTTTACTGTTCATGAAATTCTCTGCAAGCTCAGCTTGGAGGGTGATCATTCCATGCCCCCAAATGCATACAGGTGGATGAAAGCATACACCAATTTTGATGCTGAGCATGATGCTCTGGCACTGAAAAGGCCATCAGGACCAAAGATGTGGATGAGGTCACCACTGTCAACATTTTGAGCACCCACAGCAATGAAGAGAGACAGGATACTGCCTTTACTTACCAAAGAAGGATCAAAAAGGAACTTGCATCAGCCCTGAAGTCAGCCTTTTCCAGCCACCTGAGGACTGTGATTTGGGGCCTATTGAAAACACCTGCTCACTATGATGCTTCAGAGTTGCAAACCTCCATGAAAAGGCTGGGGACTGATGAGGACTCGCTCATTGAGATCATATGCTCAAGGACCAACCAAAATCTTCAGGAAATTAACAGAGTCCTCAAGGAAATGTACAAGACTTATCTGTAGGACATGATTTCTAACACATCTAGTGACTTCCACAAGCTGATGGTTGCCCTTGCTAATGGTAGAAGAGCAGAGGATGACTCTGGCATTGATTATGAACTGACTGACCAAGACTCCTGGGATCTCTATAATACTGGAGCAAAGAAGAAAGGAACTGATGTGCCCAAGTGGATCAGCATCACGACTGTGCCGAGTGTGTGTCACCTCCAGAAAGTAGTTGAAACGTACAAGAGCTACAGCCCTTATGACACATTGAAGAGTATCAAGAAGGAGGTCAAAGGAGCCCTGGAAAATGCTTTCCTCAACCAGTTCCAGTACATTCAGAACAAGGTGCTCTATTTTGCTGACTGACTGTATGACTCCAAGAAAGATAAGGGGACTCTCGATAAAATCCTAAATCATGATCTATCATGATCTTCTGCAGTGAAGTGGCCTTGTTGAAATTTAGGTCTGAATTCAGAGAAAGTACAGAAAGTCCCCATACGACTACATCCAGCAAGACATGAGGGCGACTGCGAGAAAGCACTGCTGGCCCTGTGTGGTGGGAATGATTGAGGCCTATGAAGGCATGAGCATCCAGGAGTGGTGCTCCTTGTTTCCAGCTAACAGTTCTAGAAAATATCTTTTAACTAACAGACCCCTTGTACCTATTCCTGTAAGGATGACATTAGCATTGCCCCACCCCATCCTTATTTTGGCTGCCTAAGCAATGCCTGCCTCTCATGTCTAGTCTCTCCTTTTAGCCAAAGAAATGAACATACCAAGAAATTGGAAGTGGATGAAATACTTTGTCTCTTGTATATTGTGTCACAAACAGATGAATAGGGATCCCTGGGTGGCTCAGCGGTTTGGCGCCTGCATTCGGCCCAGGGCGTGATCCTGGGGACCCGGGATCGAGTCCCACATCGGGCTGCCTGCCTGGAGCCTGTTTCTCCCTCTGCCTGTGTCTCTGCCTCTCTCTCTCTCTCTGTGCATCCGTCATGAATAAATAAATATAATCTTTAAAAAAAAAATAAACAGATGAATAAACGGAATTTTTACTCTAAAAAAAGTGTAGGATATATTCTAATTATGCCTGTTTCTCTCTTCCTATTAGGAACAAAATTTTAAAAAGTTATCAGATTATTATTAGAAGAAATTATTTCTGCCATTATCCTTTAGGACAGTTCTCAAAGTGTGCTCCTTTATTATAGAAGTACCAATATCACCCATGAGCTTGTTAGACATACAAATTCATGGGTCCCACCGACCTACTGTACCAGAATCTCTAAGGAAGGGGCCTGGGAAACTCTCCAAATGAATCCTATGCATATTAGAGTGTGAGAACCATTATTTTAGAAGACACTATTCCAATTCAAAAGCTGTCAATGTGCTTTTAACCACTGCGATTTCCATCAAGTGCCTAGATAATGGGAGTCCCTCATACTACTGTAAACACTAACCTTTATGATTATCTTATATCTGCAATTCATCACCTTTTCCCTTGGCTAAAGGTCATACAACACATTCTCATTTCTGTATCTATCCCATTTTTCTCTCTTTTTTATTCTCTTCTAGATGGTGTTCAGCATCCTTTCACTCACAGGATCTCAGACCTCAGTGCAGGTATATAATTTCTTGCCATATCACACTATTCTCTCTCTCCTTTTATCAAATCTGACTCTAATTAAAAAGACATCCTTCCACTGTTACATTCAAGTGGGGAGCCCAAATCAAGAAAGTCATCAAGATGGTCATGATAAATCTCTATTTTTTTTAAAAAAGATTTTATTTATTTATTCATGAGACACACACACACACACACACACACACAGAGAGACAGAGAGAGAGAGAGAGAGAGAGAGAGAGAGAGAGGCAGAGACACAGACAGAGGAGAAGCAGGCTCCATGCAGGAAGCCCGATGCGGGACTCGATCCCGGGACTCCAGGATCACGCCCTGGACTGAAGGCAGGTGCCAAACCGCTGAGCCACCCAGGGATCCCCGATAAATTTCTATTTTATCATTCAAATTTTGTATACTGTTATAAAGACTTTGGAGCCTCTAAGTATTACACCTACCTAGATTGCATAATGTTGTCTTTTCTGAGTCTCCATTTATTCTGCTTACTATGTCTTACTTGATGTCTAACAGGGATATATCAGTTAATCTGCTTGTTTGTCTCCTCTCTAGCAGTATTCAGTCTAAAATTGTCCTAACCAGATCAGACAGTTCCTAGGAAAATACACACACAGATGCATTGTACAAAATATAATAATGAAAAAAAAAATCACAAAGTGAGCCATAAACACAATTTGCTAAAGAAATCTGGGTTCCAGGGGCACCTGGGTGGCTCAGTGGTTGAGTGTCTGCCTTTAGCTCAGGTCATGATCCCAGGGTCCTGGGATCAAGTTCCACATCGGGCTTCCCGCAGGGAGCCTGCTTCTCCCTCTGCCTGTCTCTGCCTCTCTGTGTCTGTCATGAATAAATAAATAAAATCTTAAAATATATATATATATACATATAAAGTCTAAAAGGAAGAATTTGGTGGTAAGATATATAACCACACTTAGAAAATATGCTTATTTCTATTTTTGTTACTCAAACACTGCAACTTTTAATGAGTCACAGCTTTCAGAAGTCTGTTTCTTGCTACCAAAATTGGATCCTGAAAATGACCTATTCATGAGAAATGCTTTGATGACTGACTAGGAAATGACTTCACATGTTTATAAACCTCTGTACATCATCATCATCCCCTTTATTAGTTCAGTCATCTTGTTATTGACAGAGGTACTACTTAAAATTATTCTACTCTTTTTCACTTCCCAGCTCTTCTCTTTCATTCATCCAGCTTCACTGGGTCTTAAATCAATCTTCAGCCTTTTGGAGGCTAAAAAACCTATTATTTGCTCCAACATATTTTGCTCACCCAAAGAAAGTGATGGTATGAGATATAATGTTCTCTTTTTTTAAGATTTATTTATTTATGATAGAGAGAGAGAGAGAGAGAGAGAGAGAGAGAGAGGCAGAGACACAGGAGGAGAGAGAAGCAGGCTCCATGCCAGGAGCCCGACGCGGGATTTGATCCCGGGACTCCAGGATCGCACCCTGGGCCAAAGGCAGGCACTAAACCACTGAGCCACCCAGGGATCCCCGGTATGAGATATAATGTTCTGATAAGTCTTCAGATTCTTAGGGAAAAGACACCTTACATATATAAATGGATATCTTTAGAACTCATTGTTGTAATTTGAAATTATAAAGGTCATTTTCCCTGTAAGATAATTTTACATTTTCACGTCATTTTCGACGCACAAGAATGTCATAGTAATGACTACTATTATTTTTATCACTTAACAAAGGAAAAAAGTTAAAATAAACATGAGGCTACTTCTCTCCCTTTTCCTGTTGACTAGAAGAGGTACCCCCTTTCTATATTTTACTCCAGAAAATAAGTAGGTTCGGCATAACTGAAATAACCCTACCCCCAGACCATTATAACATGCATGTATCTATCCCAAAACATCTCTGAAGTTCTCCTCAAATCTCTTTCTCACTCCCTAATGACTGAGGCATCCAGGCACCCCTACAAATCTCTTTCTCTAACCAACATGCCTCATCCAAATCTAAAGCTTAATGAATATATACTATAGAATGAGGACCTAAAAGAAAAAAAAAAAAAGACAATCCTTTCAATGGCATAAGGAACACTGTTTTCTTTACTAAGTCTTCAAAAAGTGACTTAAACCAGTCACTTTACATGGTGAAAACGAGAGAAATTCTCTGAAATCTCTACCTTTCAATTCCTTTAGAAGACTCCTGGCCTTTGGGTTGTTTTTCATGCTCAAAGGCACTATGCTTTTATTTAACTTCTGCAGAAGACTGAACCATGTGATATTGTCAGTCCTGCTGATATAATATTAAAAACAAAAACAAAAACACACAGACAAAAAAAAACCCACCAGTCCTATGATAAACTAACTTAATAATTCCTTTTCTCATCCATTCATTCAACATTATTAAGCAGCTATAATGCCATGCTTTCAATCATCATTCAATAAGTACACAAAAAATGAAAAATATAATATGATAAGGAGTATTTTTACATCTCCATTTTTCTAAGATATTTCTAGCATGCATTTCACATATAGTTTCATGCATTTAAATGGTCTTACCTCTCTTACAGATAGCTGTGGTGGGAAGGAGACTGAAAATACCAAGTTGGTAAATTCAAACCCAGAGGCCTCAACTTTTTGGCACACCTAAAAAAGTATTACATAAAAGCATTTTTTAATTACATAAGACAGTATTATATAAATTCTCAGGAATTGCTGAAAATTTTACACTAATCTTCATGAGTTTTTGGTCCAGGAGATCCACTACACTTTTAAACTTCCACCTTTGGGAATTCTCATAAACATCCCAAAATCAAATATTTGCTAACTATGATCCAGAAGACTGATATCACGAGATGCCAACACAGCCAAGACTCACTTGCAGAACAATCTGTTGAATGTCAAAATAGTTTTCTATTAGATCACCTCATAATTTAAAAAATATTTTTAACAAAATAAAGCCAAATTTAGCATTCCTGTCAGCTAGAAACAAAAGGCAATCCCACATTCAATCATGTACCTTCCACAAGACTGTAACACTTGTCTTTTCAAGACACTAAGTATGACCAAGAGCTTTTCTCTTAACTCCTTAGCTATGTTAAACAGCAGAGGGAAAAACCATTATATTGTTCTTCAGTTGAGTAGCTCTCATGACTGAAATACATGGACACCTACTACATTAATTTTCAGTTTTCTTGTTAATAAAGAAGCAATTTGAGAATAGTAGGCCTGTTGTTTTTTTTTTTTTAATTAAGAAATGTTTTAATGATGCATTGGTGTAAAACACGTTGAAATGAATAGTATTGTTACTTTAGATTCAAGACTTCTAAGCTTTAGACTAAAAATTTTACATAATTGCACATATAATGAAAAAGATTATTTACCTTTTTAATGAATTCTTTTTCACAAAATTCTTGAAGAATTCCTAGACATACATTGCACACATTTAAATTTGAATTCTTGGAAGCAATGTGACCATCTTCAATATTGGAGACCTTTCCCTCTCCATTCTGACTCAGATTATCAATCCTATCAATCCCATCTTCTAGTTCTTGTAGTCGAATTTTCTTGGGAGGTGGGTTTGGAACTTCCAAAATTAATTCATCTTTTTCAGTTTCCAGAAATTTCTGTAGTTCATTGAGCAACTCCTGGAAAGTTAATTTGAAAAAAGTAATAACCCTTTGACAATGCCCTAAAGGTTAAGATGAAAACAGAAGTGAAATTATGATATAGTGCAGATTTATACAATGTTGATTTTTAGCAATTTTGGAGCAATCGATAAATTTTATTAGCCAGCACTGGCTTTCTGGGTAATTCAAAAGAGAATTACCTAACTCCTACATGTGTGAATATTTTTCCAAAAGAGTTTCATATCTTAGTGAAGCGAAAGTCCTGAATGTGAGGCAGAAGTTGCCATTAACAAATCTGTTACATGCATTACTCTATTTACTCTGCTTGAGTTTATTGCACTTTGCAGATATTGCAACTTTAGAAATGACAGGTTTGTGTATCAAAGAAGTATCAAACAAGTATCAAACAAGTCTATCATCACCATTTTTCCAACAGCATTTCTGTCTCTGTGTCACATTTTAGTAATTCTCGCAATATTTCAAACGTTTTCATTATTATACTTGTGATAGTGATCTGTGATCAAGGATCATGACTTGCTGAAAGCTCAGATAATGGCATTTTTTAGCAATAAGTTATTTTTTAATTAAGTATGTACATTTTTTAAACATAATTATATTACACAATAGACTATAGTATATTATAAACATAAATTTCATATGCACTGGGAAACCAAAAAATTAGTTTGACTCACTTCATTGTGATAATCACTTTATTATAGTGGTCTGGAACCAAACCCACAATATCTCTGAGGTATGCCTGTAATTTGGTTTGTGAAGGGCATTCACTTGCTAATTTTAGTAAACAAACAAAACAAAACAAAAACAACCAAAAAAACCTCCTTCAATTCTAATTATTAACAAATAGAAATACAAACTGAATTTCCACCCTTGCTAGGTTGCTTAATAATTTCACAATCACAAAACATCTGTACATTTATTCAACATGAAATCTGAAAAATTAGAGATTACACATCTATTAAGTAAATGTAATTTCAAGACAAGTTACTAAACAAAGGTAAACAGATGTCAGTAATGCTGAAATTTGGCACCATTAATTACCAAAACCATTTATATGCGTTAAGTGGAAGAAGCCCTTTGCTACATTCTGGTTTGCCTCATTTCTGTTACCCTTTGTACTAAAATGTTAAAAGTTGCATTCTTTTGAAACCATTCTCATATTTCAGAGATTCCACCCATCTAAATACTCAGAGAACTTATTCTCTGTTTTATCTAAATTATACAGATTTTATTATTCAATTGTTGAATAGATATCTTTCTGGAATTTACTCAGATTACAATTTACTGACTCTAAAGAAAAAAATCTTTCACTCGAACAAATTTAATTCATTTTATTAGGATAGTAGCTCTATTTCATCTTTAACAGAAATACTAATATATACATACACATATAGGTATATTTGACCCACACAAATATGTTTATTACCTAAGTTCTATAATGGCAGTATAACATAGTACATGTATATGTATGTGTACATACAGTTATAGGACTACAAAAGATGAAAATTTAAGTACATTTACAAGAAAAAAATTGTCTTCAAATATTTTCATGTTTATTTACATAAAATGATACAAATAAATGCTGGTAACACTAAGTCTCTTTATATAATATTTAAAATCTTTAAAACATATTTTAAATATTAAAACAAATGCATAGAATAATATAATGTGTCTGCAAAATGTGTAAGGAGAGTTATACAAAACCAGTCTTATTACTTCATAGCCATAATGTGTATAAATGAATATACACATATATATTAATCGTCATAGCATATGTACCGTTTTCAAAGTGTTTTCACATACTTTATTAGATATTGTCCCTTAAAATCCTGTGAGGTGGATGTTATCATCATTCCCATTTAGAGAGGAGAAAACTGAAGCTGGAACTGGGATTCAAATCCATGTCTTCTAGCTCCAAATTCTAGGCTTTGGATTCAGACAGTTCATATCCTAGCTTGCTCACTTAATAGCTGTGTAACTTTGGGCAGGTTGTTTAACCTCTCTGTGCCTCAGTTTCTTCATCTGAAAATAGAGACAATCATAGTATGTACTTACCTAATAGGTTATTAGGATTAGATGAGAGCTTGACATATAATGTTATATGAACACTAGATATTATTTCCAAAATAATAGAAACTAATACTTAGGGAAAATGATGGTTATTGCTAACTCCTGAGCAATTTTTAAAAATTGTAAGAAACTGAGTGTACGTGTGTGTGCACATACTATTTATATAGGTATATATTTACTTATATATAATTACTGCTTCTAAAAAGAATGTCACTATAGGAATATGTTATATATTTTTTGTGAAAGTATTCTGTTAAATAGTCAAAGCTCTCTGTATATTGCCATAAATGTCAAAGAACCCTCTATATTATTTTTGCTATTATTAATAAGAGTAAATAATGATTATGATAAGCATTTACTTTTGCAGGGTTGTAAGTAACTATTTGTAAGTACAAATGGTAATAATACAGAAAAGAAAAAGAAAAAAGGCAGCCAAATCCACAATGCTTCCACTTAATAAAAGATCTCAGGACTGTCATCCTCTTCCTGTCACATTTTATTAACAACTGGCTAGAAGTACTATTTTGTGATTATCTGTGTACTCTTTAGAAGAGGTATATACAAACATTAAATACACTAGGGATTTACACCACAAAGATCCCACTACATTAAATGTTAGATATAATCACTTAAGAAGGAGCTTACAGTTTTACGGTACAAAAAGGAAATTCCAAATTTACCATTATCAGTAATTATTTTATTATAGTTTTTAAAAGTTTAATGATGAGTTATGGATAGATACTTGCCCTCAAATGTACAGGTATTCATTTTAGAATACAGAAACTTTCTTTAGAAACAAAATGAAAATACCTTGTAGGGAAGTTTGTAAGGTGCATGAAAATCCACACCACAGAATCTGAAAATACATCTTGGACAGGTACCAGTACTGAGCAACAACTGGGCCACGTGCTTGTTTTCCTCAGTCAGTGGAAACATACTGAATAATAATAACTAGAAAGAAAAAAAAAGTAAAAGTAATGAACATCTTTTGTGTTTTACTTTCACAAATATGTCACCTTTATGGATTAAAAACTAATTTTATCTGAAAACATTATTTCGTACCCTCCAATAATATCCCTTTCGCTATATCCATATTGAAACATAAACTTGAAAGACATTTACTAGATGGGTCAGGTAAAAGTTTCTAATTATCAAGGAATTCAGTTCACCATTCTGGATTATGATAAAGTATATCAACATAACTAAAATCAATTAAAATAATCAAGAATGATTGTCTCTGAGAATAATAAAAACAAAGAATACAGAGTGAAGGTTTGTTATTTTGCACCATTCATTGTTGTTTGAGAATACAATTGAGTAGTAAATTCAATAAACTTTTCCTATTGGAAATTAAAAATGAGTTTGCTAGGAAAAAATAAGCAGCCCATCTATATTTTTTAATGGTCTCAATGATACTTAAGCAGGCAAGTATTCACTTATTTAATTTTTTTTAAAGATTTTATTTATTCATTTGACAGAGAGAGAGCACAAGCAAAGGGACTGGTAGGGAGATGGAGAGGGAGAGGCAGACTCCCTGCTTAGCAGGGAACCCGATATGGGGCTCAATCCCAGGACCCAGGGATTATAACCTGAGCTGAAGGCAGCCGCTTAACCGACTGAGCCACCCAGGCCCCCCAGTAGTCAAGTATTTAAAACAAATTGATCAGTAGAAATAAAATCATCTATTATACTTTGATGAGATAACTAAATGACAACCAACTATTAGCAAAATAAGAAAAATCTGCTCCTTTCATGCACAAGTAAAACCTCCCCCCACCAAAAATCCCCACAAATTACATGCAAAATAATTTAGAGTAATTATCATCTAAAACAAGTTGTTAGTTTTTGCAATTTGAATAAACATCTTTAGAAACAAAAACTAGAGAAGGGGGTAAAATCTGATATAACTCTCTTGTTGCCAGGAAGGAGGTATACTAACATCAAATTACCTAATCACTCTGTTTTACAAAAATAGGTCTGATTAATGAATCAGCTCACATTACTTTAAAATGAGGAGCTAGCAATATTTTATAAAATAATGATTGTAGTATGGTATAACTATGGTCATACAGATAAAAACAGTGGCGCTTTTTAATTTGTGCAGTTTCATAATTTGAACAAACTTGCTCAAAATTTGTGGGACGGTGAAGCTCTTACCAACTCCTTACAGTGAAGATGTGATTCTTAGAAGTAGTTTGTCTTTGCCAACCCTTTAAAACCCACTACTTTACTTGCAAGTTTCTAAATATTTGTGGCCACTTATCAGGAGTCTATCCTTGATCCAAAATAATGAGGAAGGCAGGTATATACTTCTACAGAACCCTTCACCATAAAGATCAGTTTAGCAGCCAGGACTACAAAAAACAGGTTGCCTCTGACCGAGTTCCAATTCAGGTAAACAGAGTGGGAGCTAGCAGACAGGAAGAGAAGAACATCTGACTTTGCCTGGATACACCAGTGAGAACTTTGAGACACCAGGATTAAGCTTTGATTTAGGGCTGCCTACGTAAAGTTGGGCTCAAGGGCATTCTCACAAAAGGACTCAAAGTTTGTGGAGAACATCTTGTACAGAGTAGCTGTATGTGGTCATCATTATATGCAAGTGATCTGGATTCCTTCTGCCAGGCCATTTAATCTGCTAGATTTTTGTTTTGTTTTTTTATTCATAAGAGACACAGAGAGAGGCAGAGACACAGGCAGAGGGAGAAGCAGGCGAGGGAGCCCTATGTGGGACTCGATCCGGGGTCTCCAAGATCAGGCCCCGGGCCAAAGGCAGACGCTCAACCGCTGAGCCACCCAGGCTGCCCCTAATCTGCTGGTTTGATTGGAACTCAGTGAGGGGCTGATTATCAGCATTTAAAGTATATCCCTGACTACAATCCCCTCCGGGAGAAACTATTTCTGTCTCACTCTTTTTTTTTTTTCTCCATCTTTCCATGGCTTAAGACCAAAGATATCATTTAATCCAGAATTAATCTGTAACTCAGAAAGAGAAACAAACCTTCCTCCCTGATAAATAAGTGCATGAGTAAGTTTTTAAAAAGAACACTTTGAGGGGCAGCCCTGGAGGCTCACCGGTTTAGCGCCTGCCTTCAGCCCAGGCCGTGATCCTGGAGTCCTGGGATCAAGTCCCACGTCGGGCTCCCTGCATGGAGCCTGCTTCTCCCTCTGCCTGTTTCTCTGCCCCTCTCTCTCTCTCTCTCTCTCTCTCTCTCTCTCTGTGTGTGTCTCTAATGAATAAATAAAAATCTTTAAGAAAATAAATAAAAAGAACACTTTGTCTCAAAGATTTCCCTGGGGGGCTGAAGATAAATACTATTATTGAAACGGATGCTTCCTAATGATAACACAGTTCCATTTGGGACAATATGGATGGATGGAACAGGTTGTTACACTATGTGAAGTAAGTCAAATTGAGAAAGACAAATACCATGTGATGTCACCCCTAAGTGGAATCTAATAAACAAAACACACACACAAATGAATAAACAAACAAAATGGATCTCTATAAATACAAAGCACAAACTGACGGTTGCCAAAGGGAAGAGGAGTGAGGAACACAGGTTTCCAAAGGTGGAATAAGTCATCAGGATAAAAGGCAATGATTTGTGACAGGTTGCAGGGCGGTGTCGGAAGTTGGCTACACTTGGCGTGAGCACAGGATTTCCTACAGAGATTGAATCACTATGTTTTACACCTGAAACTTGTGTAACATTGTGGGTCAACTATACTTACATTTAAAAACAAAACTTCAATTGGGGAGGGGAAAAAAAAAGGATACTTTCTTTCCTTTGGTTCAAAGACTGTTTATTTCTCCGAGGGGTATACTCTTGGCATGGAAGTTATCACTGCAAAGTCAATAAATGACACATTACAACCTCTTGGCTCTGAGATGTTCCCAACACTGCAGAGAATTCGGAAACCTCTTGGCCTGAGTAATGGTAAGAGGTATGAATGAATGAATGAATGAATGAATGAATGAATGAATGAATGACACAAGACTAAACCCAGTCTTCGGTGTGCATGTGTCAGTGATGGGTCTTCCGAACCCTCCCGCTCTTTTTCACTTCGCAGCAATCTAGCGACTTCTCAAACAGGCTGACAGTAAAAGCAAGAAATGCGGGATCCCCAGGTGGCTCAGCGGTTTAGCGCCTGCCTCGTGCTCAGGGCGTGACCCTGGACGACCCGGGATGAATCCCACGTCGGGCTCCCTGCATGGAGCCTGCTTCTCCCTCTGCCTGTGTCTCTGCCTCTCTCTGTGTGTCTCCCATGAATAAAAAAAAAAAAAAAAAAAAAATCTAAAAGGAGGAAATGCGCTCTGCCTTACACTGGGTGGTTTCCTCTTGATGCGCGGCCCTGCAAGAATTAGGTCCTCAGAAACCAGCCGTCCCCTACGAGGTGTCCCAGCTTTGAAAGCAAAGCCCTAAGAACTGCCTCCCGCGCTCTAAGGTGGGTCACTGCCGGCTGCCTTCGTTCCGGTGTGTGTTTGTTTGTTTGCTTCTCCTTTACGTGCTTCTTTACATAAACCATGGGAACTCAGTCACTGCAACAGGACCTCCTCCCACCTGCCAGGATCCTGAACCGGGGTCTGAGTCACTTCTCCACGGGCCAGCGATACCTGGAGGAGACGGCGGACTTTCCTTCCACCTCTTGGACTTAAAGAGAAGCCATTCATTACAGATAGGGAAGGAGCAGGGCGTGTGAACACACACACACACACTCACACACACTCACACCGCAATATGGCCAAACTGGGTCTCACACCCCGGGATCTTCCAACGCTCATTCCCATACCGAGGCGTGTGTGTCGTTCGTCTCCCGGCGGCGGCGGAGGGCGTGGACTTTTCGAAGGAGACGCTCACAACTTCATCGCGCTGCCGTCGCTCTCCGCTGCAAAATCCACTCTAGACTCGTGGAAATGCACCCAGAGCCAGAGCCTAACCTCCCGTCTCTCCGCCG
This sequence comes from Vulpes lagopus, assembly GCF_018345385.1. Taxonomy (NCBI): domain Eukaryota; kingdom Metazoa; phylum Chordata; class Mammalia; order Carnivora; family Canidae; genus Vulpes; species Vulpes lagopus. The sequence goes on from NC_054828.1 coordinate 45,141,329, forward strand.
GCCAGGCGAGCCCTTCCCCGGCTGCGGTCCGGTCCGAGGAACTTCCCGCTCGCCCCTTCCTGCTAACGAGGCCGCTCCTGGAGGAAGGACGCGACCCGGTCCATCCACACCTCGGCAGCGCCCCGTCCGTGCCCGCGCCCCCCGGCCCCCGCCCCCCGCCCCGCCAGACCTTCCTGCCTCACCTTCTCTCGCGACGCCGGAGCCTAGGCTTTAACCCCTTCCGGTCCCCCAGAGGGAACGGGGGAAGACTAAAGACAACGCACCTACTGCGTGACGCAATTCTGTTCCCCGAGGAAACGAGAGCTTTGGAACGAAAGGACCAGGCCCTCTCGCAAAGGGCTGAGCGAGTGAACTCTCGCCTCTTCTTGTTTGTAGGGAAACCAGAATAGCTGCCTGGCCCGCCGCCACAACCCCTTGCCCCCACTGCCAGCCCCGCGGGCGGTAGAAGTGCGTGGGACAGAACTCGCAGCGTCCCAGAGAAGCCTCCATAGGACTCCGATGTCTAGGGCGTTGTAGCCGCTGCCAGAAATATCGATGAGCGTCTACCTTCAGGTTTACAATGGACATAATTGCAAGTTAAAAGAGAGAGAGTCCCACCCCCCCCCACCCCCCACCCCCTCCACCCCCGGTGGATTAGCAGCAGCGTCCTGGCCTCAGGTGCCATCTGGCAGAGTAGCGCAAGCGGCGTGCTGGCGGCCGGGGTGGGCGGGGTGGGCGGGGGGTGGAGAACTCGGTGCTCTGCCCGTTGTGCCTGGCGAGGTGCTGCTGTCCCCGGGCCTGGGGAGTCCCAGCGCGGACGGGGAGGCGAGCGGTGGCGGCGGAGATGGCTTCCCAGCCGCCTCCTCCCCCGAAGCCCTGGGAGACCCGCCGAATTCCTGGGGTCGGGCCGGGCCCGGGACCCGGCCCCTCTTTCCAGTGAGTGTGGGATTCTTCTGGCCGCGGGGCTGGCGGGGCGGAGCGGGGGTTTGGCAGGAGACGGTTGAGGCCGTTGTGGGGCTGAGGTGTCCCCTCCCCCCCCCCTCCCGCGCCGGGCCCCGGCGCCGAGGGGTCTAAGCTAGAGACCACTCCGGGGCCGCACGGCTGTCTCTGACTGGGGGGACCCTCCCTGGGTCCCGGCGCCTGCAAGAAAGCGGGAGGCTTTCCCTTTCCTGTGAGCGGAACACGGCGACGGAACCGCTCGGCCCTTAGAAAAAAATGTTAGACTTTTGGTCTTTGGCAGGTGTGAGTGGCTGAGATTGGCCCAGCCCCAGGTGGGAGCAAAGTCTCCGCCCGGCTTCCACGCGCCTCTCGGCAAGTTGGTGGAGGCCCCGAAGGTCGCTGTGAAAACCCGGGTCTATGCACTTTATGTTGTTTTTCTGCATAACTGAGCGACGTTTTGGGTAAAGACCTGGAGAAGCAACTTTCAAGCGGGAGTCCTAAATCCGAGGCCTATACATATAGATGGCCTTTGTGGGTCACTTTTCCAAGGCCTGTGTGTTGTGTTGTGTTGTGTTGTGTTGTTGTTTCTGATCGGTGTCTTTTTCTTTTTTTTTTTTTTTAAGATTTTATTTATTCATGACAGACACAGAGATAGGCAGAGACACAGGCAGAGGGAGAACCCCCCCCCCCCCCATATACTGGGTGTATTCCTGCTGTGTTGTAAGATCTTGTAATCCTTGTTGAAATGTTAAGATACTTGAACACATTAGCAGCTTAATCTAATAATGATAGATTCATCACGAGTAATAAGCTTTGATTATACTGTTAAGTTGGAGGGCGACGCTTTCTGCTGTTTTATGAATGATTTGACTTTTTAAAAAATTGATTAATTTCAATTAATTAATTTTAAGGATTTATTTATTTATTTATTTATTTATTTATTTATTCATGAGAGACACACACAGAGGGAGCCCGATGTGGGTGGGACTCGATCCCGGGACTCCAGGATCACACCCTAGGCCCCAAGGCAGGCGCTAAACCGCTGGGCCACCCAGGGATCCCCCCACCCTGATTGGACTTTTTTTTAAACCTTGGACAGCAATTTGGGAAGACAGGTTTTATACTTGGCATCTTGTTAAAAGTCCTGTTTATGTAAAATTAACCTTTTTTCCCCCCATTTTTCTTCGTTGGGAATTTTAAACACATGGAAACTTGGTAGAGTGTTAAGACAATGAATACTTGCGGGCTCGCGCTAGCTTTAAGAACATTTTTTCCAGATCTGCCTCAGATTTTTTTTTTTTCAGATTAAAAAAATAATAATAAAACTTAGAGAAAGTGTTAAGCCTCCCATTCTTCTTTCCTGCTATAACTACTGTCCCTATTTGGTGGTTTGTGTACCCAATTATGTTTTTATAGTTTAGTAGTTTTTGTGTTTTTTTTTTTGTGTGTGTGTGTGTGTATCTGTGTGTATAGTGTTTAGTGTGTTTTTAGACTTTATGTTCAAACTATCATTTTGCAAATTTTTTCCATTAAATACTGATTTTGAGGTTTCTCTTGTTCATACTTACATCTGTAGTTCATTTTAACCGCCAAAGGATATTCTATTAAACTTATTCTGTTGTAGGTGTTAAAGTATTAGCTACATATTAAAAACTGCTAGTGATTTTTTTAGAAGATTATTTACTTATTTGTGTGTGTGAGAGAGAGAGAGAGAGAGAGAGAGAACATGAGCAAGGGCAAGGGGCTGAGGGAGAGGGAAAAGCAGACTCCCTCAGAGCAGGGAGCCCAATGCCAACCGATCCCAGGACAGTGAGATCACGACCTGAGCCTAAGGCAGACACAGACTGAGCCACCCAGGCGCCCCTGCAGTGACCATTCTTGTGCCTTTCTTCTTGTCCTCATTTCCAAGGTGTTTCCTAATTGTTATTGGAAGTGGAATTGCTTGGTGGAGGGTATGCTTAGCTTCAAGTACTAACTATTGCCAAGTTGCTCCCCAAAGTGGTTTTTTACATTTTCACTAGCAAAGTATTGTGTCTCTACATTCTTTCTAACACTTGATGTTATTTTTTAGTTCTTTATTTGCCAACCTAATAGATATGAAATGATATTTCATTTTTAATTTGTACTCTCTGGTTAGTAATAAGATTGAGCATCTTTTTGAATATTAAATTAGCCATTTGAGTTTTTTCTGTTGATATTTCTTGCCCACTTTTTTTTATTGGGTTCAGATTTGCCTATCAACTTATTAAAAGTCCTTTATTCATACTACTCTATTTTTGTATGTTTTCAATATCTTTCAGTCTGTGACTTGTCTTCTTGCTGTATTTGTATTCATGTTCACTTTTCTGTATAGATACTTTTAATTTAAATATAGCCAAAATTTTCATATTTATTGTTTGTGTTTTTTCTGTCTTGGTTAAGAAACCCTTTCTGCCTCAGATCAAGGAAATTTTTTTCAAAAAAAATTTTTTTTTCTCTATTTTTAAGAAATATTCTGCATTTCACATTCATATCTTTAATCTCCCTGGAACTGACTCTGTTGTATAAAATCAGTTGCAAAGTAGAGAATATAGGTTTTTGTTTTTCCCATGGGGATAAATACCCCAGTATCATTAATTTATACCATACTAGTTTATAATGCCATCTGCATCATATTAAGCTTTCATAAATGTGTGGGTTCTGTTTGGGAAGCTTTCTGATATGTTCTATTGGTCTTTCTATTCTTATGCTAGCACCACTTTTTTTTTTTTTTTTTGAGATTGTATTTATTCATTTTAGAGAGAGAACAAGCAGGAGGAGGGAAGGAGAGAATCTCAAGCAAACTCCCCACTGAGGGACCCCTGCTAATGACCCTGAGATTACTATCTGAACCAAAATCAAAAGTCAGACTCTTAACTGAGCCACCCAGGCACCCCCACACTGTCTTGTTAATAAGTTTCATACCTGGTATGTGAACAATCTCCATACATTGCTGTTCTTCAGAATTGCCTTTGTTACATTTACCCTTTATAAAAAGGCTTACTGGGATTTTTATTGGAACTTTTTGAGAATTTGAATCTTTTTTGCCTTAAATAATGTAACTATCTCGAGGAAGTATTTTTCCATCTTTTATATCCAGCATAATTCAGACTTAAGTTGTTCTGGTGGTTTAGTTGAAATTCTCTTGTGTTCTATGTTGACAGTTCTATCATTTACAAATAAGCTAGCATAGATAACCATCATCCTTGTATTGCTTCTGACTTTCATTGGAATGCTTCTCAAGTCTCACTATTAAGATATGATATTTGCTTTTTTTTTGTTTTTTGGGTTTTTTATAGAAAGATGTATTTATTTGAGAGAGAGAAAGAGAATGCACAGAAGGAGAGGGAGAAGCAGACTCCTCAATGAGCAGAAAACCTAACAAGATGCTGGGCTCCAATCCCAGGACTCTGACCTGAGCTGAAGCCAGATGCTTAATGGACTGCCCACCCAGGCACCCTTTATGCTTTTTGGTTTTTAATAGATTTCCTTTCGAACTTCTATCTCCTTACCTTGCTCAGATTTTTATTATGAAGGAGTATTACATTTTATGAATGACTTTTATCCATTTATTGAGATAATCATATGTATTTTTTAAATTTGAAAATGTGGTTTATTTGTATAAGTTAACTTTCTTATGTTGAACCATCCATAAGTTTCTGGATGAACTGCTTAATTGTGATTATTTTCTAAAATACAATGTTCAATTCTGTTTTTACATTTTAAGCTCTCTCTCTCTCTCTCTCTTTCTCTCTCTCTCTTTCTATATATATATATATATATGTGAAATTAGCCTGTAAATTTCTTTCTTTGTGCTGTACTTCTTTGGCTTTATATCCAGGATGTATAGCTATGGAAATTTTTCTGTTACATCTAATTTTTATTCCTTTATAGACTATTTTTTTCTTAGTAGCTTTTAAGATTTTGCCTGATACCTTGGTCCCCTACAACTTTATTATGCTCTATTCAGGTGTGAATATGCAGACATGTATATTTTTACTTCCTGCTCAGTAGCTATAGTGTTCATGCTCAGCACCCATAAGGTTCACTCTAAGGATTCAATCTTTAATTCAGGAAAATTTTCACTAATTATATCTTTATTGTTTAAGCACTGTTCTTTCCCATCTCTTCTTCAGGAGTCCTGTTAAACATTGTATCAGGAATATTTTCTGCTACAAGTAACTATATGATTTTCAACACTTTGGACTATAAAGACATTTCTTGTTAAGGGGTAAGTCTAGAGAGTCTAGAGATCTGCTAACTCAGCATTGTCATTAAGAGACCTACATTTTTTTGTTTGTTTGTTTCCTTTTAGTTTTCTGTAAGCTTTCTGAGAGTTTGATCCATTTCTGCCTTATTCTTACTTCTTTGAAAGTAATCTCGTTTTTCCTCTGGTGGCTTTAAAGATTTTTCTCTTTGTTTTTGATTTTCAGTGATTGTACTCTGTTGGACTTCAATGCGAATGATTTTGTTTGTGTTATTTTGAGTGGGATTCATAGCAATACTTGAATCTGATTTGATGTCTTTCATTCATTTCAGAAAAATCTCAGCCATTATCTCTTCGAATACTGCTTCTACCCATCATCGTTTCATCCCTTTGACTCCAACTGCATTTGAACTGTGTATTTCGCTGTACAGCCCATACCTTAAAGTCTTTCTGCATGTAGTCTTTTATTACTCATGCTTCATTCTGGGTATTTTCTTGTGAATTCTCTTCAGGTTTAGTGATGTTCTTCTTTCAGAGTGTCTAACCTAGTATTGAACCAATCATTAAATTCATAATTTTAGTTATTTTAATTTTTTAGTTTTAGAATATCCATTTGGTCCTGCTTAATAGTTTCTATCGTCTACTGAAGAATCTCAATCTTGTCTTTTTTCCTTGACTATTTTAGTCATAGTTTAAAGTCTCTGCCTAATAACTCCGTTATCTGGACCCCTACGGATGGATCTCTTTGTATTATCTGATGTTCCTTTTCTTTTTTTTTGCATACAGGCTAGTGTTCATATAAGCCAAATTATTTTTTAGTGAAAGCTGGACATCGTATAGGCAATTTGAGGCCTAGAATGCTGTCTTCTTCCTGAGAGTTTTGCCTTTGACAGGCATCTTGTATCACTAGCAATCTAAGGTCATTTAATCCAGTCAAGAATTGAGCCAATTCAAAGCTGTGGTTTTAGTTCCTACAAGGGCTAGCCTATTTCATATATACAATTTTACCTTTACTAGTATAAGGTCCTAATCTGAAGTGTGGGGTTTTACCTTGGCTGTCCTCCTTAGGAGTTCTGAACTCTAGTTTTTGTCTCTTTAGCACAAGGAGTCTTTTGAAAGCTCTGTACAGCTTCTTGTCCTGTCAGCCATCTCTTCCAGAATGGACCCTTGTCTCTTGAGAATTTTTTTCATATTTACATGTTTTTATTGCATTTCAGTTTTTATTTCATAGACATTATTGCTTCATTGAGCTCATTTACTATTTTAAACATATTGGGAATCTTTGTTAAACTGTTATATAAAATTTGTTTTTCCTTGAATGATTTTGCATTCTTTTTTAAATTTGCATTCAATCAATTAACATATAGTGTGTTATTAGTTCCAGAAGTATTAGTATTAGTTTCAGTATTATATAACACCCAGTACTCATTACATCATGTGTCCACCTTAATGCCCGTCACCCCAGTTAACTCCATCCCCTCTAGCAACCCTAAGTTTCCTATGATTAAGTCTCTTACGGTTTGCCTCCCTCTCTGATTTCATCTTCCTTTATTTCTCCCTTCCTTCTTCTATGCTTCTCTGTTTTGTTTCTTAAATTCCACATATGAGTGAAATCATGTGAAAATTGCCTTTCTCATATTGACTTATTTCGCTTTGGATAATACCCTCTAGTTCCATTCACATTGTTGCAAATGGCAAGATTTCATTCTTTTTGATGGCTGAGTAATATTCCTGTGTGTGTGTGTGTGTGTGTGTGTGTGTGTATTATATACATCTTCTTTATTCATCTGTCAATGGACATCTGGGCACTTTTCCATAGTTTGGCTATTGTGGACATTGCTGCTATAAACACTGGGGTGCACATGCCCCTTCGGATCACTACATTTGTATCTTAGGGGTAAATCCCTAGTAGTACAATTGCTGGGTTGTAGGGTAGCTCTATTTTTAACTTTTTGTGGAACCTCCATTCTGTTTTCCAGAATGGCTGCACCAGCTTGCATTCCTTCCAGCAGTGTAAGAGGGTTCCCCATTTCACTACATCTTCACCAACATTTGTTTCCTGACTTGTTAATTTTAGCCATTCTGAGTGGTGTGAGCTGATTGTAGTTTTGATTTGTATTTCTCTGATGCCGAGTGATGTTGAGCATTTCTTCATGTGTCTGTTAGCCGTTTGTGTGTCTTCTTTGAAGAAATGTCTATTCATGTCTTCTGTCCATTTCTTGACTGGATTATTTGTTCCTTGTGTGTTGAGTTCAGTAAGTTCTTTATAGATTCTTATTCTAACCCTTTATCTCATAAAACATTTGCAAATATCTTCTCTTCTTCTGTAGATTGTCTTTTGGTTTTGTTGATTGTTTCCTTTGCTGTGAAAAAGCTTTTTTATCTTGATGAAGTCCCAATAGTTCATTTTGCCTTTGTTCCCATGCCTTTGGAGATGTGTCTAGCAAGAAGCTAGAGCTTGTCTAGCAAGGTCATAGAGCTTGCTGCCTGTGTTCTCCTCTCGGATTTTTATGGATTCCTGTCTCACATTTAGGCCTTTCATTCACTTTGAGTTTATTTTTGTGTATAGTGTAAGAAAATGCACTGTGGCTGTCCAATTTTCCCAACACCATTTGTTGAAGAGACTGCCTTTTGTCCACTGGATATTGTTTCCTGCTTTGTTGAAGATCAGTTGACCGTAGAATTGAGAGTCCATTTCTGGGTTCTCTATTCTGTTCCATTGATCTGTGTGTCTCTTTTTGTGTCAGTACCATACTGTCTTGATGATTACAGCTTTGTAATAGAGCTTAAAGTCCTGAATTGTGATGCCACAATTGGTTTTCTTTTTCAGCTTTCCCTTGGCCATTTGGGATCTTTTCTGGTTCCATATAAATTTTAGAATTATTCCAGCTTTGTGAAAAATGTGGGTGGTATTTGGTAGGAATTGCATTGAATGTATAGACTGCTCTAAGCATAGACATGTTAACAATATTCTTTCTTCCAATCCATGAGCATGGAACATTTTTTCCATTTCTTTGTGTCTTCCTCAATTTCTTTCATGAGTGTTCTATAGTTTTCAGAGTACAGATCCTTTACCTCTTTGGTTAGGTTTATTCCTAGGTATCTTACGGTTTTTGGTATAATTATAAATGGGATCAATTCCTTCATTTCTCTTTCTTGTGTCTCATTGTTATAACTATATAGAAATGCAACTGATTTCTGTGCATTGATTTTATATCCTACCACTTTGCTGAGTTCCTATATGAGCTCTAGCAATTTTGGAGTGGAGTCTTTTGGATTTTCCACATAGAGTATCATGTCATCTGCAAAGAGTGAGAGTTTGGCTTCTTCTTTGCCAATTCAGATGCCTTGTATTTCTTTTTGTTGTCTGATTGATGAGGCTAGGACTTCTGATACGGCGTTGAGTAATGGTGGTGAGAATGAATATCCCTGTCATGTTCCTAACCATAGGGAGAAAGCTCTCCATTTTTCCCCATTGAGAATAATCTCTATGGGCTTTTCATACATGGCTTTTATGATACTGAGGTAGGTTTCCTCTATTCCTACACTGTGGAGAGTTTTAATCAAGAAAGGATGCTCTACATTGTCAAATACTTTTTCTGCATCTATTGAGAGGATCATATGGTTCTTGTCCTTTCTTTTATTAATGTAGTGTATCACATTGATTGTTTTGTGGATGTTGAACCACCCTTAAACCCCAGGAATAAATCCCACTTGGTTTTGGTGAGTAATCTTCTTAATATATAGCTGCATTCTATTGGCTAGTACCCTGGTAAGAATTTTTGCATCCATGTTTATCAGGGATACTGGTCTGTAATTCTCCTTTTTGGTGGATTCTTTGTCTGATTTTTGGGATCAGGGTAGTAATGCTGGCTCATAGAAAGAGTTTATAAGTTTTCCTTCCATTTTTGTTTTTTGAAACAGCTTCAGAAGAACAGGTATTTATTCTTTAAATGTTTGGTAGAATTCCCCTGAGAAGCCATCTGACCCTGGACTCTTGTTTATTGGGAGATTTTATTTTTTTAAGATTTTATTTACTTATTTGAGAGACAGAGACAGAGACAGCATGAACAGAGGGAGGAGAAGAGGCAGAGAGAAGTAGGTTCCCCACTGAACAGGGAGTCTGATGCAGGACTTGATCCCAAGACCCTTAACCACTGAGCCACCCAGGTACCCTTGGGAGATTTTTGATTACTGCTACAGTTTCCTTGCTGGTTATGGAAGGTTTTTCTGGTCTGTTCCAGTTTTCTATTTCTTCCTGTTTCAGTTTTGGTAATTCATATATTTCTAGGACTGCATCTATTTCTTCCTGATTGTCTAATTTGTTGGTATATAGTTGCTCATAAGATGTTCTTATAATTGTTTATATTTCTTTGATGTTGGTCGTGATGTCTCCTTTTTCATTCATGATTTTATTTGGGTCTTTTTTCTTTTTGATAAGTGTTGATCGTATTAATTCTTTCTAAGAACCAGCTCCTAGTTTCATTGATTGCTTCCCTTGTTTTTTTTGATTTCCGTATCATGGATTTCTGCTCTGATCCTTGTTAATTCTCTTCTGTTGCATAGGCTTGATTTGCTGTTCTTTCTCCAGTTGCTTCAGGTGTAAGGTTAGGTTGTGTATTTGAGACTTCTCTTGTTTCTTGAGAAAGGCTTATATTGCTATTTACTTCCCTCTTAGGGCTACCTTTTGCTGCATCCCAAAGGTTTTGAACAATTGTGTTGTAATTTTCCTTTGTTTCTGTGAATTTTTAAAATTCTTCTTTAACTTCCTGGTTGACCTATTCATTCTTTAATAGGATGCTCTTTAACCTCCAAGTTTTTGAGTTCTTCCAAATTTCCTCTTCTGACTCAGTTCAAGTTTTAAAGCACTGTGGTTTGGGGCAGCCCCAGTGGCGCAGCGGTTTAGTGTCGCCTGCAGTCCAGGGTGTGATCCTAGAGACCTGGGATCGAGTCCCACGTCGGGCTCCCTGAGTGGAGCCTGCTTCTCCCTCTGCCTGTGTTTCTGCCTCTCTCTCTCTGTGTGTCTCTCATGAATAAATGAATAAAATCTTTAAAAATAAATAAATAAAATAAATAAAAAAAATAAATAAATAAATAAAAATAAATAAATAAAAAAATAAATAAATAAATAAAGCACTGTGGTTTGAAATATGTTGGGAATAATTCCAGTCTTTTGATATCCGTTGAGATCTGATTTGTGACCCAGTATGTGATCTATTCTGGACCATGTTCTATGTGCATTCAAGAAGAATGTGTATTCTGTTGCTTTAGGTTGGATGCTCTGAAGATATCTGTGAAGTCTATCTGATACAGTGTGTTGTTCAAAGCCTATATTTCTTGGTTGATCTTCTGCTTAAATGATCTGTCCATTGCTGTGAGTGAGGTGTTCAAGATCTTTACTGTTATTGTATAATTACCTATGTGTTTTTTAAATTTTGTTATTTACTTACTCATGAGAGACATAGAGAGGCAGAGACAGAAGAAGCAGGCTCCATGCAAGGAGCCTGATATGGGACTCAATCCCAGGACTCCAGGATCACGCCTTGAGCGGAAGGCAGATGCTTAACCACTGAGCCAGGCAGGCATCCCATCTTTTTTTTTTTAAGATTTTTACCTATTTATTCATGAGAGACACAGAGAGAAAGAGAGAGAGAGGCAGAGACACAGGCAGAGGGAGAAGCAGGCTCCACTCAGGGAGCCTGACCCAGGACTCGATCCTGGGTCTCCAGGATCACACCCTGGGGTGAAGGGGGCACTAAACCCAGGCTGCCCTTTTTTTTTTTTTTTTTTAAAGATTTTATTTATTTATTCATGAGAGATACAGAGAGAGAGGCAGAGACATAGGCAGAACTAGAAGCAGGCTCCTTGCAGGGAGCCCAGTGTAAGACTCAATCCCCAGACCCGGGATCACGACCTGAGCTGAAGGCAGATGCTCAACTACTGAGCTACCCAGGCGTCCCCACCCCCTCTTTTTCAATCTGGAGGTGTCTTTGGGTCTAAAATGAGTCTTTTGCAGACAGCATATCAATGGGTCTTGCTTTTTTAATCCAATCTGATATCCTTTGTCTTTTGATAGGAGCATTTAGGCCATTTACATTCAGAGTGTAACTATTGAAAGATAGGAATTTAGTGCCATTGTATTACTTGTAAAGTCACTGTTTCTATATATTATGTCTGTTCCTTTCTGGTTTATGTTATTTTGGGGCTCTCTTTGCTTAAAGGATCCCCTTTAATATTTCTTGCAGGAGGGATCCCTGGGTGGCACAGCGTTTTTGCGCCTGCCTTCGGCCCAGGGCGCGATCCTGGAGACCCGGGATCGAATCCCACATCGGGCTCCCGGTGCATGGAGCCTGCTTCTCCCTCTGCCTATGTCTCTGCCTCTCTCTCTCTCTCTCTCTGTGACTATCGTAAAATAAAAAATAAAAAAATAATAAAAATTAAAAAAAAAATTTCTTGCAGGGCTGGTTTAGTGATCACAAATTCTTTTAGTTTCTGTTTGTTCTGGAAGCTTTTGATCTCTCCCATTTTGAATGACAGCCTTGCTGGATAAAGTATTCTTGGATGCATATTTTTCTCACTTAGCACCCTAGGTATATCATGCTAGTCCTTTCTGGTCTCCCAGGTCTCTGTGGATAAGCCTGCTGCAAGTCTTATGTTTCTACCTTTGTAGGTTAAGGACCTCTTGTCCTGAAATGCTTTCAGGATTTTCTCTTTGTCTTTGAAATTTGCAAGCTTCAGTATTATATGTCAAGGTGTTGACCTGTTTTTATTGATTTTGAGGGGGGGTTCAGTGCCTCCTATAATTTGCTCAAATATACCTTCTGCCCTTCTTTCTTCTTCTTCTGGGACACCAATTATTCTAATACTATTTTGCTTTGTGGTATCATTGATCTCTCAAATCCTCCCCTCATGATCCAATAGTTGTTTATCTCGCTTTTTCATTTTCTTTATTCTCCATCATTTTATCTTCTATATCACTGGTTCTTTCTTCTGCCTCATTTATCCTAGCAGTTAACCCTCTGTTTTATTGCATCTCATTAATAGCCTTTTGATTTCAACTTGATTAGATTTTAATTCTTTAATTCTCCAGAAAGGGATTCTCTAGTGTCTTCTATGCTGTTTTCAAGCCCAGCTAGTATCTCTATAATCATTATTCTGAATTCTAGCTCCAACTTTTTACTTGTATCCATATTGATTAAGTCTCTGGAAGTTAGTACTGCCTCTTATTTTTTCCCCTGGGGTGAGTTTTTCCATCTTGTCATTTTGTCCAGAGAAGAATAGATGAATGAGGGAACAAAGTACAAAAGTATCAACCACGACCCCAGCAAAATATATACTAAACAAATCAGAAGAGATCAGAACCAAAAAAGAAAAAAAAGTGGGGGGGGGGGGCGGAGAATATAATGAAACAGGTGGACAGAACAGAATAATACACTAGGTCTTGGGTGTATTTTGGTCTGTTAGAAGAAACTACATCCCAAAATCATATAGAAAGAAAAACTTATATGTATACAACAATAAAATTGAATACAACGAAAGGAAGCCACAAATGAAGAATATATATGTAAGTAAAATATAAATGTAAAAATAAAAATTAAAAAAATTTTTTAAAGATTTGATAACATAAGAAACTAGTTGAAAAGGAAAAAAAGAGGGGCACCTGGGTGGCCCAGTGGTGAGGTCGTAATCTCGGAGTCCTGGTCAAGTCCCACGTTGGGCTCCCTACAAGGAGTCTGGCTTCTCCCTCTGTCTATGTCTCTACCTCTCTCTGTGTGTCTCTGATGAATAAATAAATAAAATCTTTTAAAAAGGGGGGGGGGAGAAAAAATATTTAAATCAAAAGACTAAAGAATCATGGGGAAAAACCCCCAAATTCTATATAGTGGGGTTTTGCAATTCTGTGTGATTGGTAAACTTGTTATTAGCTGAATGCTCTTGCTGGTCTTCTGGAGCAGGGGCCAGTTTGCTGATTCTCAGGTGTCTCTGCCCCAGCGGTATTGCACCCTCTTGCCAGGTGGCAAGGCTCTGTGTAAGCAGCTTCAGATTGCTCTGTGTGGCTTTTTTTTCCTGAAAGGTTTCCCTCTTGCTTTATTTTTTTAATTTTATTTTTTATTTTTTATTTTTTAATTTATGATAGTCACACAGAGAAAGAGAGAGAGAGACAGAGGCAGAGACACAGGCAGAGGGAGAAGCAGGCTCCATGCACCGGGAGCCTGACTTGGGATTCGATCCCGGGTCTCCAGGATCGCGCCCTGAGCCAAAGGCAGGCGCTAAACCGCTGCGCCACCCAGGGATCCCTCCCTCTTGCTTTAGAAGATGAAAATGGCTGTGCCCTGATCTCCGGCCCAGAACTGAAAATATGTACCTTCTGCTCTTCAGTGAGCCTTCACAGAAAGCAGTCAGTCACTCTTGTCTCCCTGGTTTCCATCTGCACTCTGTTCACCTAGTCTGTGACTGAGCATGTTTATCTCAGGCACGCAATTCCATTTGAAGTCTTTAAACTTTACAGACTCTTGCTGAACACAGGTGCGCCATTCCTTCCAGGACAAAAAGGGGAGTATCCCCCCAGTTCTGGCTCTTGCTGGGCCCCTGCTGGGAGAGCAGTCACCTGCAGTGCCACAGTTTACAATTTATGGCAGCCTTTTTCTGAAAGCCCTCTCCTGGACTCACTGCAGCTGGCTTCCCTGCTCCTCAGCTTGGGAGCTCTGCCACACTCAGGCATCCCTGTTCTTTCTGTAACCAGAGATCCTGAGACTGCACTGTCCCACCTAGGATTCCACTCCACTTTCAGGCAGGGATGTCCCCCAACTAGAGCAGGTTTTTTTTTTGTTGTTTTTTTTTTGCGGGGGGAGGTTATACCAGATTTATTAGGAAATAACAAAATCCAGAGAATCAAGAGAGAACACATTCAGTGAAACAAGAAACAATTCAGAAGTAGAACCAGAGTAGAAATTTTGTTGACAATAAAAATTAATGGTAAAAAAAATTTTATTTAAAAAAATCGATGTTAATAAAAATGCTTATTAACCCTTTGGGAGAAAAATGAAGCTGGATCCCAAACTCACACAAATGGGTAAATTAACCATCCAAACAACTAATCTATAAAATTTCTAGAGTTATATTGTCTAATATGACAGCCAGAGTAAATTTCTAAAAGTTCCGGTTTTATGCTCCGCTGCTATATCACTCTATGATAGTTGACTGAGGCTCCCTCACCCTGTGGGGGTTTTTTTTCCCACAATATGTTTTTTCTTAGCCTTGGATTCACTTCTCTGCACCTCTTACCTTGCAAAAAGTGTTCACTTTTCTATTTATAGGATTATAGCAATTCCTAGATCCGTTTGAGTTTGCAAGAATTCAGAATGATTTGATAGCTATCTAGCTGAATTCCAGGGACCAAATGAAACTAGGGTTCCCTATTCCTTCACCATCTTCCCAAGAAGCTGAATTTTCATTCTAATTGCTGCTGTTTGTTAGTTTGGTTTCTTAGTGTTTTTGTTTCTTCTTGTGTGTCTTGATATGTTTGTTTTGCACAGGCATTTTTGAGTTCTGTTTCCTCTTCTTTCCCTTCTACATTTACTTTTGTCTAGTAGGGTTCCTGTTGCCTCTGTCTGCTTCTTCAGCATCCACCATGTCATATAAGAATCAAGTATAAAAAGAGTAGTTTAGATTAAGGATATCAAAGATTAAGTCAGTGAGGGGCACCTGGGTGGCTCAGTGGTTGAGCGTCTGCCTTTGGCTCAGGGCATGATCCTAGGGTCCTAGGATCGAGTCCGGCATCAGACTCCCCCCAGGGAGCCTGCTTCTCCCTCTACCTATGACTCTGCCCTTCTCTCTCAGCGTCTCTCATGAATAAATAAAATCTTTAAAAAAAAAAAAAAAAAGATTAAGCCAGTAAGTTGCTTTCTTGTTTCATTTCCTGTGCTTGAGACCTTAGAGTCCTACCTTTCTTAGTTCTGCAACTTTCTAAAAATCTTAAAATATTGTCTTAAAATAATCTCAAACTTCATAATCTCTTTTTAGAAGCTAAGGTAGTACATTCCAACCCATTGCTTCAAGCAATGAAATAGTTTCATTTGAGTGGAGCACTATTCATTCTTGTTATTTCCTAGAAACCTGAGTCTTGGCTGTCACTGCCTGATTTCAGACTCAGAATTGAGTAGGCCCATAGCTTTGCCCCGTAATCATTTTGCATTTCTGTTTAGTTTCTATTCCATAAATCTAATATGCCTGTTTGTTCACTTTGTTTTATCTATTATTGCTCCTACTTTAGAACACCTCTAAAGAAAATAGTCAGCTGACCCTTTTTAAAGTTTGACTCCACTTTTTGTGATGTGATACAATATGAAGTTAACATAACCCGTGAATTGTTCTTGCCAAAAATGTTAACTAAACCTTTAGATGCAATGATTAATTTAACTGAAAATCTAGAGGATACAGATATATTTAAAGAGCACTTTAGGGGGTGTCTGGGTGGTTCAGTCAGTTAGGTGTCCAACTCTTGATTTCGACTCAGGTCATGATCTCAGGGTTGTGAGATTGAGTTCCATCTTGGGCTCCATGCTCAGCAGGAAACTGCTTGAGATTCTTTCCCTCTGCTCCTCTCTGCACACATGCTCTCTCATTGAAAAACAACATTTTAGGGAAACACAGATCCAGAATGTAAGACATTCTAAAACAAAACTGGCTGGACTCTTCAAAAAGTCAAAGGCATTTCAAAGAAACAATAATTCTAATTTAAAAGAGATGAGGAAAAAACCAAATGCAGTGTATGAATCTTAACTGAATTTTTGTTCAAAAAACCCACAACAACCTGAAAAAGAGGTTTGACTCTTACAACTCAATGATAAAAAGGCAAATAACCCAAATTTTCAAATGGGCAAAATATCTGAATAGACATTTCTCCAGAGAAGATCTAAAACTGGCCAATAAGCCCATAAAAAGATACTCAATATCATTAGCTGTCAGGGAAATGCAAAACAAAACCACAGTGAGATACCACTTCATACCCACTAGGATGGCTAAAATGAAAAAGATAAATATTAACAAGTGCTGACAAAGGTGTGGAAGAATTGGAACCCTCATGCACTGTTGGTAGGAATATAAAATGATACAGTTGCTTTTGGTTCATAAACATGCTTAGAGTGGCAAAGATCTGAGTCATCTCTCACCCAGGGTTAAACAAAGCAACACTCTGGCTTCTTGTTTTCAGCTTTATGCTATAAACAGGTGTCCTTTTCACAGTTTAGTGGATGCCACATTTTCACATCACATGTTTTGTTGGTGATTTGGCTGTTTTAAAATGGCACCTAAGAATAGTACTGAAGTGCATTGTTTTCCCCAGGAGCAGTGATTATGTATTTGCTAATTCAATGTTCACAGCAACTTTATAGAATATAACTATCAAAAATAACAAGAATTGACTATACATGAGATAACCAGGATAGACAAACCTATAGAGACAGTAATTAGATTAGTTGTTGCCTGGGATTGGGAATAGAACAGGGAATGAGTAGTAATTGCTAATGAATTTTGGATTTCTTTCTGGGATGATGAAAATGTTCTGGAATTACATAGGTTGATTCTCTGTGAATATACCAAAAAACCACTTAATTTTATACTTAATAGCTGAGTTCATGGTATATGAATTTTATCTTAAAGCTATTTAAAGACTTTTGAGGATAATGGATATATGTTGAATATCAATTGGATAATAATATGGAATTGTTAATTTTTAGAGATGGGAAAATAATGTGGTTTTGTATGAAATGCATGCTGTGGTATTTAAGTAATGTATCAAGTCTACAAGTTACTTTCAATGGTTCAAGAATTTTTTAAAAACTAGAGAGAAAACATGTGACAAAACAATAGCAGTTGTTGAATCTAGATAGAAGGAATGTGGGTATTGTACCTTCAACTTTTTTTTCTAAGTTTTTCGAAATAAAAAGTTAGGTCGGAAGACTTTTGGCACATTCAGCACTGAATATACACATCTTCTGTTACTCTAAGTCATAGGCCTGTTTAGTTCTTATTTTGCTGGTTGTAACCAAAAGACAAACCATATGTGGACACTTTACTTGTCTATATGTCAGAAATAGCATTCAAACCAGAGAAGAGGGATCCCTGGGTGGCGCAGCGGTTTAGTGCCTGCCTTTGGCCTAGGGCATGATCCTGGAGATCTGGGATGGAATCTCACGTTGGGCTCCCGATGCATGGAGCCTGCTTCTCCCTCTGCCTGTGTCTCTGCCTCTCTCTCACTGTGTGCCTATCATAAAAAAAAAAACAGAGAAGAGTAAGAGGGAAACTTTCATTTTTTTCTTATTAAGTATTTACATTTAATTCCTTATAATTTTTAAACTAACGTATTCATCAAAATTTATAAAATAGTAGAGGAAATATAAAGAAAATCTGTGTTAATAGTCTGGGTGATATATGTATTTTAAATATTCACTAAAGAGAGACTTAAGCATAGTGTTTATATCACTACCTATAATATGCTATGTAATGTACTAGGTGATGAAAAGTTATCCAATCCCAAGGATAACTCCTGTACCTATGAGGAGCTTTCTTTGTAGAAGAGGCAGACATGTGTAGGAATGTAAGATGCTATATAATGACGGACAAAGAATTGTGAGAAGGACTTCTGATGGCAGAAGAAGTAATTTAGAAAAAAAAATCCTGAGGACAAATAGAAAAGCTAAGAAGAATATAAGAACATCTCCTTGAATGCATTATAGAGCAAATAAGAAGATAACGATTTATGGAGCCCAGATCCAGAAAAAGATGGGAATCCACAAAGGTGAGAGTGGATTCCCATAAAGCTGCTGGTGAGGGACGCCTGGGTGGCTCAGTGGTTGAGCTCAGGTCGTGATCCCGGGGCCCTGGGATTGAGTCCCCCATTGGGCAACCCACAGAGAGCCTGCTTCTCCCTCTGCCTATGTCTCTGCCTCTCCCTGTGTCTCTCATGAATAAATAAATAAATCCTTAGAAGAAGAAGGAAAAGGAGAAGAACTACTACTACTACTACTACTACTACTACTACTACTGGTGATTCCAAAAGAAGCAGTTTAGATGATGAAAAGCTAGTTGAAGAACACTTTTGACAGCCTCTTGGAGCATGGTTAGAGTCTAGTGGTCTTCCAAGAGAAAGTGCTGAAAAATTACCCATATCTTGTATTATGACCCTGAAAAGATACATCTAGGTATGAGGGTATAAAGGAACCAGACAGCCCTTACAGGAACATAAGCCCAGCTTTAAATCATCTTAGTTCCTGTAATTAGATTAAGGATATCATAGATTGATAACAGCCTGTCTGAAGTAGAGGATATTTAAGAAACCAGTGTCCAGAAGGAAATATATTTGGAGGAAGAGAACATCATTCAGAGTCTCAAATTATTGCTTCAATTCTTCATGTATGTCTGATGCATAAGCAAAACCAATAACAGGACCCAGAAGGACATTAGATAACAATAGCAACTAAGTATAACAACAGATTCATAGGCTTCAGAAAATGGAGTTACCAAAGGGACTTTTAAGTTGAAGGAAGAAGAAAACATAAGGAATTTTGGCAGATATTTGGAAACTATTAAAAGGAAAAGGAATATATAGAACTAAAAATTACAATAACCAAAATTAACTCATTGGGTTTAACCACAGATTAGACATTGCTACAGAGAGAATCAGTGACTTAGAGCATGTTCTGTAACTACTGAGAGTATGGACTGGCTGTGGTTTTTCAGACAATGAAATAGCAGTCTATAAGATAATGAAATTATCAGGCCAGGATGTAAAGCAACAATTGACAATGAGACACTATTTAGTTTAATTGGCATTAAGAATTCACTGATTTACATTATAATACAAGATACTTATTTTGTGGTAGATTGACTCTTGAATAGCAGTGATTGAAGGATAGGAAGAAAATATCCAACATATTTTTGCACAAGGAGACAAAAGTACGGAAAAGACAGAAGGGAAGGGGAAGAAATTTAGGGGATGAAGCAAGGTATAATTTACAAATAGGGACGATGAATAGTCCTGTAATTATTAAAGCAGTGCTTTCTCACGGCACCTGGGTGGCTCAGCCGGTTAAACATCTGCCTTCAGCTCAGGTCATGATCCCAGGGTGTTGGGATTGAGTCCTGGGTCAGGCTCCTTGCTCACCAGGGAGTCAGCTTCTTCCTCTCCCTGCTGCTCCTCCTGCCTGTGCTGGCTGTCTCTCTCTCTCTCAAATAAATAAATAAAATAAATAAATAAATAAATAAATAAAATTCTTTTTTAAATAAATAAAGCAGTGCTTCTCAAAATATTTGAACTTATAGCCGGTACTTTTATAAAATACAGTTAAAATATAGCAATTCAGATTACTTAAACAATCTCATTTGTACTTCGCTCATTATAGATCAGTACATATGATTCATAAATTAGCCCTGTCCACAGACCATATTTTAAGTGGCATGATACTAAAGAAATTGAATTCATAATTAAAATCATAATCATGATAGTTGCTGAGAAATCATTTGATAAAATTCAGTGTTTATTCATGAAAAAAAAAAAACTTAGCAAATAGAAATAGAAAAGGAACTACTAAATTTACAACAACCCTGCAGCAAACTTAATAATCAATGGTGAACATTGAGAACTTTCCCTTTAAAATCAGGAACAAGACAAGAATCCCTGTTATCACTTCTATTCAGGATATCAAGCTGTAAGAATTGAAAAAGAAGAAATAAACCTACCATTATTCACGTACAATCTGATTGCAAATCCTTAAGATTTTTGAAAATCCAGAAGAATCAAAAGCAAGATTGTTGGATACAAGGACTATATTCAAGAAATCTATAAATTTATACATAACAGTATCAAAGTGAAATTCTAGAAGACACCATTTACAATAGCATCAAAAAATACCAAATATATGTGAATAAATTTAGAGAAAACCTGCCACATGGAAACTATAAAACATTATGGAGACTCAATAAAGTTATTTTTAAAAACCATTATTGAGGAAAATCTTTTAGAGAGCTAATAAATGTTAGTTGGAAGTCTATTATAAAAATCTGACTTAAATTAATCTACAGATTCAGTGTAATCCCAGACAATCTCAGTAGGGTTTTTTGGGGGGAGAGGGTGTAGAACTTCAAGCTCTGATTCTAAAATGTATATGGAAATTCAAAGGGTCAAATAGCTGAAACACTCTTGAAGAACATTGTAGGAGGACTTGTTTTATTTGATGCTAAGACCTCCTATAAAACTGTAGTAATTGGGCAGCCCTGGTGGTGCAGCGGTTTAGTGCTGCCTGCAGCCCGGCGTGTGATCCTGTAGACCTGGGATAGAGTCCTACGTCGGGCTTCCTGCATGGAGCCTGCTTCTCTCTCTGCCTGTGTCTCTGCCCCCCTCTCTCTCTCTGCATAAATAAATAAATAAATCTTTAAAAGAAAAAGTAATTAAGATAGTACCATTTAGGTGCAAGCAAAGACAGATACATAGTTGTAACTAACTGAGAAAATAGACTGAAGATCTGCTAATAATGTCAGCATAACTAAACAAGAAAATAGCAGAGTTTAGTCAGCTATTTTACTTGTCCATTTTGTTTAAAGACTGAGATTCTGTAAGCATGCGGGTATTAGACTATTCCTTATTCTTATATCTTCAACAAATCTGTCATGACACTAGATTTGTAAGAAGTATTTTATAGTTACTTTGAGTTGAATTTATTATGTGCTTTATTTGGTTTTAGATCTGCTGATTTGGGTCCTACTTTATTGACAAGACCTGGACAACCAACACTTACCAGAGTGCCCCCACCTATTCTTCCAAGGCCATCACAGCAGACAGGAAGCAGCAATGTGAATACTTTCAGGCCTGCTTACAGTTCATTTTCTTCAGGATATGGTGCCTATGGAAATTCGTTTTATGGAAATTATAGCCCTTATAGTTATGGATATAATGGGTTGGGCTATAACCGCCTCCGGGTAGATGATCTGCCACCCAGTAGATTTGTTCAGCAAGCTGAAGAAAGCAGCAGAGGTGCATTTCAGTCCATTGAAAGTATTGTGCATGCATTTGCCTCCGTCAGTATGATGATGGATGCTACCTTTTCAGCTGTCTATAACAGTTTCAGGGCTGTATTGGATGTAGCAAATCACTTTTCCCGATTAAAAATCCATTTCACAAAGGTTTTTTCAGCTTTTGCATTAGTCAGGACTATAAGGTATCTTTATCGACGGTTACAGTGGATGATAGGTTTAAGAAGAGGCTCTGAGAATGAGGACCTGTGGGCAGAAAGTGAAGGAACTGTGGCTTGCCTTGGTGCTGAGGACAGAGCAGCTAACTCAGCAAAATCTTGGCCAATATTCTTGTTCTTTGCTGTTATCCTTGGTGGTCCTTACCTCATCTGGAAACTGCTGTCTACCCATAATGATGAAGTAACAGGTAAGAGTAAAAGAATCCATTCAAAAACCACATAACAATCTCAAATTTCAAGAATAGATTTATTAAATTAGCATTCTTCATAGTCATTTGTATTTAATATTTTGATCCAGCTATATTTTCAGTTAAGAACTTGAAAACTGGAAAATGAGTATGTAGCAAAAATAAGTTTATTGATTTATTGTTTGTTAACAAAACAGTACACATTGCCTGACTACTGTTTACAATATACTGAACTTAATACTGTAGAGGATACAAAGATACATAGGACATAATTCCCTTATCTTTCTAAAACTTACTGACCGGGAAGTGGATAAGAACATACAGGTAATTGTAATTTTGAGCTTAAAGAAAAAGAAAGTTCATAATTAATCGATATCGTAGTGAACGTATTGTTGGATTTTATGCAGTGTTATAGAATTTACTTTGGGGGGTACTTTTCTCTTGGGAAGTAGATTTATGGAGTTTACAAATCATAGTCATAACTCTTAATTCTTAATTTGGTTTGTAGACAATACCAACTGGGCAAGTGGTGAGGATGACCACGTAGTTGCTAGAGCAGAATATGATTTTGCTGCTGTATCTGAAGAAGAAATTTCTTTCCGTGCTGGTGATATGCTTAACTTAGCTCTCAAAGGTAACAAAACATGAATAAATTGGAATTATCCATGAATTTTTTGAATTTGTAAATGTAGTATTAAAAACTGCAACAAAGGATCTTGTTCATTGTTAGTTAACTCAGAAGTAGTTGCTAGAATTTCTCTTTTCGTGTCAGTTTAGAACTTCCAAACCTGAGGGTGTGGGGGAGAAATGCCCAACAGAGTTGTTACAGTAATATTTCACTGAGATAGGGAAAGATTTTGTTTATATCATCTCTTCTAAACTCAAAACTTGAATTCCAAGCCCTGTTAACCCCTACACAAAAACATGAGGAGGAAAAAAAAAACAAAAGACAAAAAAACCATGAGGTAAGCACTATGTGTAATAAATCTAACAACCCAAAGAAATTATCCAGTGTCATGTAAGTATCCCTGTCAGTCTTTGATTGCTTGGACTGGTATTGCTTTCTTTTTTATTTGAATGGTGTTTACTTCAGAAACACCAACATGAACATTTTAGGAATTACTGTCATGAATTTTTAAAGAATCTCAGCAAGAAATTTCTACATATCTCAGGTTTATTTTTGGACTAGGACACTAATAGTTTTTAATGGCTCCAGGCAAAAATGGCTTTTTTCCTTAGCTTTCCCAGTAATGATGATCAAAATTTTTAATGAATTGGCGATGGGAGGGGGTTGTGTGTTTGTGGGGATTCAGGTTTGCTAGGAAAAATAACATTTTGTTGGTAAAGATACTAATGACAGTAACAGCTGTCCTTTATAGTACAAGGCACTATAGTTTAGATCCTGCATTTAACCCTTACAAAAATGATATGAAGTGGGTACTATTGTTGTACTGTCTCTGTTTTACTTACGAAAAAAACAGGACTCAGAGTGACTAAATTGTCTGAGATCACAAAGCTAAGATGATGGGGCAGGACTATGAACCTAGGTTTATCTGACTTCAGAACCTATACTTGTAAGGGCCTGGGCTGTTTCCTATGTGATCTTTTAAGGAAACTTGAACCTTTAATTAGTGTAATCATTTTTTATATGGGGAAAAATACCTTCAGTGTGCAAACTGTTTATTATATAAATAATTGAAAAATTTGGGTCAAATCTGCTAAATCTCTGCTTCATCCCTCATACATAAAACCTAGGTTTCTAAATATTATATTTTTCTTCTAGTGAAAATAGCAGTTAAACTATTTTGAATTTCAAAAGAATAATTCCATTTTAAGATTTATTGTTAGAATTAGGACTCATAAGAATAATTAGTTTTAATGTGAAGTATAAAAAAGATCAAGTCTGGTTTCTTTCAATTACATATAGTATTTCAGGAAAATTTTATATCTAAAATTATTCTTCCACTAATGATGCCTCTGAACACTTTAGCTTTGCTTCTTTTCTCCATTGCTCACGTAACGTACATCTGAGCATTTAGAACAAAATCAGTCACAAATATGGTCCATTTTGCGTTTTTTTTCTCTGTAGTAGAGTATTAACGTAATGTTCTATTGTACCTGACTTACGCTGCTGAACTAAAATGAGAGACAGCAAATACCAAAATACAAAATTGAATATATTAAGTAAATCTTTCCTACTTCAAGCTTAAAGTATTGCCTTACCTTTTTTGTCACATGTCTAGAGATAACTGAGGTCTTTATTTTTCCTCATCTTGGATTAAAATCCACAGCATTCACTATCTTCAGAATTGTTTGTTCATCACAGGGGCACTTGGCTGGCTCAGTTGTTTAAGTGTTGGACTCTTGATAATCAGCTCAGGTCTTGATCTCAGGATTCATGAATTCAAGTCATGCCAACATGGAGCCTACTTTAAAAAAAAAAAAAAAGGTTCATCACAATCACATAGAATGAATTTTATATTTTGGCCAAAAGTATATAAAGAATCTGGCTGTGTAAAGGTATATATTTTCTATACTTGCTTCTAAGTTCTATTGAAAAGAAATGAGGAATTCATTTCTTAAATTTCAATTTAAAATATGAAAGACACTGATGTTAGTTTTAGCTTTTGGGAGAATGAATCTCCTTACTCTATGACTGGTCGAACTGATATAAACTTCATGTTCTTCAAAGTTGAAAATATATTTAGTAAGTATAAAGTAAAAAGTATAAATTATAAGAAGGGACCCTAGAACTGTTAAGTCATATATTTTAGTGTGTAAATATAACACAAATTTAACATAATATTTTATTATGGATATTGTGTTGGACTCCAAAGTGTGTGTTATAATTACAAGGCTGTCTTTTCTTCTATCAGAACAGCAACCCAAAGTGCGTGGTTGGCTTCTGGCTAGTCTTGATGGTCAAACAACAGGACTTATACCTGCTAATTATGTAAAAATTCTTGGTAAAAGAAGAGGTAGAAAAGCAGTGGAATCCAGCAAAATTTCCAAGCAGCAACAATCTTTTACCAACACAACACTAATTAAAGGAGCCACGGCTGCTGATTCTTTGGATGAACAGGAAGCTGCCTTTGAATCTGTGTTTGTTGAAACTAATAAGGTTCCAGTTGCACCTGATTCCACTGGAAAAGGTGGAGAAAAACAAGATCTTTGATATCTTTCATGTTTGCCTGCAATCAAACTAGACTTTTTAAAAATTACTTCTTACAAAGAAATTAATCTACAATCTGATGAGCACATTTGTTAATGGCTATTCCAGGTGTTTTGCTGCTAGAAATTATTAAAGTTGTACACTAGTATGTTGGTCTAGTGACCTGGTTACATTTTACAAGTTATTGTGACCATGAGGATATTTGTTTCACCTAAATTTTAAGATTATGGAGACTGCTGTCATTTTCATCTTCTTTAAAATCCTATGTTTATGGAAAGTAAAATTGATGAACTATAGAATACACTGTTTGCTACAGTAGGGGTCTTTAATGCTTTTTAAAGTTAGAGCTTAATTGATTTGGAATCCTCAGAAATCGAGCGATAACATATAAATATGAGAACAAGCAAAAAGCTACTTTTTTTTTTTTTTTTACAACTTTAAACTGAATAATAAAAATTTTATGATCTGTGTTATATCCAGTCTTGGGTTTGCTTTAGGCAGTAATATGTCTTTACCTACCAACAGTTGATACCTTTTATTGTATTTTTAAAAACTTACCTTGCAAAGGTTACTAGAAGTATTCTGAAGGAGATGGTTCTAGAGTGATATTTAACCCTTAAAGGATTTCCTGCTAGTAAAAAGGCTGAAATTTATCTTTCTTACAGATTATTTCCATTTCTTCTGAGGATCATAGAACTTTTTATCCCTTAACAATATGCCTAGATTTCATCCTGCGTAAATCAGAATATATGCAAGATTCGTTTTCTTTTTCTCTAGCCAAGACTCAAATCCTTTGAGTTTGCACATAACAGAATAATCAGTTCTAGCAGTAATGATTTAAGTCTTTTCATGGATTCTCTTTTCTTTCCCTAGTATAATTACTTTTTAAATTCCATATTCAGGGTGTTCTTTAAACATTGAAAATGTGTCCCATTGCATACACATTTCTTTTAGGTTTAGTTTTTACCACTGAGACTATAAATAAAATGTTGAATTGTCATTTAGTGTATGATAATACTATATGACTTGTTTTGTGTTTAATAATGACTTTAAATGCAGTTAAATTTCAGTACACTGAATATTTCCCCCACAAAATTGGAAAATCCATATACTTGCTGTGATCATACTACGAAATAATACTGTCAGGGATACAGGTGTACAAGAATACATTTACAGATATTATTTAAAGCCTGGAACTATTTGAAACCGATTTTGATTGAGTATTTTCATCTTCTTATATAGACTTTATGTTCATCAAATCAGTAATTCTAAAACAGTTCACACAAAAACATGTAAGGACCAAATTCTATACTCAGCATAGAATTTTAGTAAAGGCTTTTGGGAACCTGTCTTTTGAAATGACAGTATAAGTAACATAATTTTTTTTAAATTTTTTTATTCATTTATTCATGAGAGACACAGAGAGGGAGAGAGAGGCAGAGACACAGGCAGAGGGTGAAACAGGCTCCATGCAGGGAGCCCGACATGGGATTCGATCCCGGGACTCCAGGATCACGCCCCGGGCCAAAGGCAGGCACCAAACCGCTGAGCCACCCAGGGATCCCCCAAGTAACATAATTTAAATTGGTCATAATTGACCCCGTGCTGAAAAAAAAAATAATAAGTAAAATTTATCTTAGGACTGTTTTTTAACACCCAGATATTATTTACTCTTCGAGTTGAGATAAAGTTTCTTGTATATTATTTTACATTTGTGTTCTACAATTAGAGGTTCTGCTTTTTGTTGTTGTTAGAGTAATTTATGAAAATTTTGTCCTTGAAATAATTTTCGATAAAACAGATTAAATTTGGGTTGAGACATCAAAATTGCTAGAAGTGAAGTGGGGATGAAATGTTGAGTCAGCACTATTTAGGTTAGAAAAGGCAAGTCTCTAGGACAGAATTTGTGACTACGATTAAAGGTACATAAGACGAGTATAGCACAGAATGAATGACAAAAACAGTTTCACTTTTCTTAGGGTGTTTGTTTTTTGGCTGAGTATACTAAATTGTGATATCTGTTATCGACAGGTAACTTTGGTAACTTTGTTGTCTAAAAATTCCTTTTCTACTTGAACTCTGGGAAAGGAATTTAGAATAAGCAGAGAAGTTTTGCCTTTTTTTATCATTACAGTTTTAGTATAATTTATTAGATGAGATGTAATGTTCACAGCTCTAATATTGTTATTTTCAGGACTTATTTAAGTACTACTTTACAAAAATTACTAACTGAAGCCAAAACATTTTCAATTAAATGGAACAGTAAATCACAAGTCACAGTAAGAAAACAGATTTCATGTAAATTATTTTTTTCTGATTGTATTTTATCAGTTTAGAACGGAAAAGGTAAGAGGACTAAACATTTTCATACTTTAACATTTTATTTTGGGTACTTGATTTAGTCTGTCATTATGTCATAATTATATATTTACTTGAATACAGATGTCCTTTATTTTATGCTTTCTTTAATGGAAAATAGAACAGAAGTTGTTCTTCAGTTAAAATTTCATTCTTAATAGATTGTGAAGTTACTTTTACTGGACAAATAAAAATATATTAAGCTTGGTTGACATTTTTTGAAGATAAACTTAACTCTTTTTGCAGGATTGCAATTAATATAAAAAGTATCTTTTTCTTCATATCGTGTGTATTAACTACTGCAAACCAATTTGTTCTATTTTTTGTGATTTAAAGAAAAATAACATTTACATTTATGTAAAAATTACCTAGAAGGTTATAAATAAAAACAAGACCAAAAAAAAAAAAAAACAAAAAAAAAAACAAGACCACAAGTTCAGGTTTTGAGAAATCTAGATGTTAGTCTGGATACCACTATGAACTTACTATAAGATTTAACTACATTAATTTTTAGTTTCCTCAGTGACAACATTGGAGATAGCTGCTACATCTGCCTCATGTGAGAGTGCTCTTAAAAAATGAAAAGCAAAATCAAAAGTACAATGTTACAGCAAGTATAAGTTTTCTAAATTTTTCTGTATATATGGAAACTTCTTAAATCCTGTAAAAATGTTACAAAGGATTTATATCTTGTCTAGAATTTCAGAATTACATATACTAAATTAAAAATAAAAATTCACTTGTACTTATAACTTTGCCCAAAATGTAATTTAAAATTATTTTGCTGAGAGAATGGCCTGAGAAAAAAACACATTGGAATATTTATTCAACACAAGAAATTTTGTCTTTTCAGCATTGCCTTGAAATGTTCTTTCATATTAGTTTTTATTTAGCTTATCTTATTTGGGAGAATGAACTATTTCTTTTAAACTCAGCAAATGCATAAATCCTGTAGAATACTTACATATTATGCCCTGTGAATAGTTTTTCACATTTAAAGAAATCATGTTTAACCTAAGTCTTTTTTTTTAATAATAAATTTATTTTTTATTGGTGTTCAATTTAACCTAAGTCTTAATGGTGTTTCTACTCATGTAAAGTGTTTTGGTTTATAAGGATCTAAGTTGTTCAGAATGAGTCAGTCCTTGATCATATTCTTTATGAAGCCAATATCAATGGTCTAGAAAGGCTACACTTTTGTTCTGTTTTATTTCACATTAATAGTTTTTATTTCTCTCCTGCCTGCAATTCCATACTCCTTATTCCCTACTATATTTAATGTTTATCCTTCCAGGTCTTTTCCCAAAATTTAGATATATTTCCTTGAAAAACTATATATATTATATGTTTTCTATGTAAATGATACTGTGGTATAAATCTCATTTTGCTTGTAACTTCCATAAAATATTAGGTTTTAAGACCTATTCCTGTTACTTTATATAACATAACATGCTTCTTCTGACTGGTGCATATTCTACTGCATTTGCATACCATAGCTGATCTTTTCCTCTAATCATAAATACTTAAGTTATTCCCGGCTGTTCCACCTTCTCCAAACTTGTACATGTCTTCCTATGAACCTGCCCTGTAATTTCTGTGGGATACATGTCCCAGAGTAGAATGGCTTGGGTTTGGGGTATGTGCATACTTAATGACAGGTAAGTGATGCTTAAATTTTTCTCAAGAGTGGTTGTACTACTTCACACTTGGACCAGCAAGACGTGAGGGATTCATTTTATCTGCATCTTCAGCAGCATTTTACATTTTCTGATTTTTGTTAGTCTGATATGTGTGAAGCTGTGTTTTGTCTTAATCTGCGTTGTCTGATTATTGAGGCTATGCATATGCTTTTTAGTCATCCTGGTTTTCCATTCTGTGGAAAATACTATACTTATAAGTTGCCCCTTTTTTGTTAGGTTTTTCCCTTTCTTGCTGATTATGTAGTACAAGAATTTTTTTTAATATTCTTGACATGATATTCTCTTGTCTGGCTCAGACATTGCAAATAACTTAGTCTTGTCATTTGTTAATTCTTGTCTTTGGTGTCCTTCATGGATTAGAAATCTTTAATTTTCCCAGTTGAGCTTTTTAGGGGTTGTTCTTCTATCAGATTTATAGTTTCACCATTTACATTTAGGTCTTTAATTGGAATTTATTTTTGGGTATAGTATGTGGCATGAAGCCAGCTTTTTCTCCAGCTAGTCATTAAGGGAGAAAGGTTAACAAAACCCCTTCTCTCTATGTATGGGAAAATGATCTTGGTTTTACATTCTCCTTACTACAATTTCCTTGGAAATCTATTTAGAGTCAAGATAAATATGGAATGCTAGCTGTTTACTCAGCAACATTTTTCTCTTGTACAGGCTTTGAGACTTCACTGAGTAAGGTAGGGCTGGTAACTGAGCTTGTTCCTCATTGCAGAGACCTAGAACCTACTGTCAAGGATTTTTACAAGATAGCGGTTCCTGTGGCACATGAGGCTTACCAAGGAGAATACCTTCCTCTACATGATATGTTTACAGTGGTATATGCTTCTGTCAAGCTAAGTGACCTTGATACCAAGTTATATCCTTTTGGGTCCTGTGACTGTCTGCTGGGCATGTGGAGTAGGATTGTAATCCAGTTTTCTAACCATCTACCTAATAATACATATTTTCCCCATTTCATTATATACCAATTATCTGTAAACATGAAATTTTGAGGCTCCGCTCTGTTCTATTGATATATGTCAGTTCCTTTCCTAGTACAACACTGTCCTGATTAAGGTTACTTTGTAATATGTCCTAATATCTAACAGGTGAATCTGTTTTGGCCTACTTTTTAAATTTTTATTTTGTCCTAGTTTGTGAAAATTACCTTAGCTGTTTGTAGATTTTTATTCTTTCAAGTTACAGTATCAGTTTATCAAGTTTACTTTTTTAGAAAAGCTGTTGACATTTTTATTGGAATTACATTGAATTTATAAGTTAATTTAGAGAGAATTGACCTAAGGTCAAATCATCCCATTTATTAACATAATTTCTCCATTTAGGACATCGTGTGTATGTGTGTTTGTTGGTTTTCTGTTTGTCTCTATTGTTTTGGTTAGTTCCAAGGGACTATAAATTTTGTTACCTTTGAAAATGGTGTCCTCTTATTTCTGGCACAGGAAATGCATTGAACTTAGTGTGCTGATCTTGTGTTTTCAGTTTTGATGAATGCTTATTCTAATATTGATTCTCTTGGATTGTCTATGTAAATTCAAATAATGACAGTCTTACCTCTTCCTTTTCAATCCTTGTACTTCTCATTCTCTGTTTTGACTAGGTTGCCAGTCTGTATTGGACAGTGGCTGTGGTAGCAGGCATT
The DNA here is from genome assembly GCF_018345385.1 of Vulpes lagopus. Taxonomy (NCBI): domain Eukaryota; kingdom Metazoa; phylum Chordata; class Mammalia; order Carnivora; family Canidae; genus Vulpes; species Vulpes lagopus. The sequence goes on from NC_054828.1 coordinate 45,171,785, forward strand.
TTTATTTTTTTTCTACCTGAAGAGTCTAAAGTTGCTCTGTTAAATGTGACATTTGCTGTGAGTTTTATGCTAGTTAATTTTTCATTAAAAGTCTCCCCCCTTTTTTTATTTAAGATTTTATTTATTTATTCATGAGAGACAGAAAGAGAGGCAGAGACACAGGCAGAGGGGAAGCAGGCTCCATGCAGGGAGCCTGACTTGGGACTCAATCCCAGGCCTCTAGGATCTGGCCCTGGGCTTCAGCCTGAAGGCAGTGCTAAACGGCTGAGCCACCAGGGCTGCCCTAAGAGTTCCCTGTTAATGCTAATTTAAATCTACATTTGTTTGGATTGTCTTTTGATTTTTCACCTTCAGTAATAATAATGTGATGAAGAACGTTGATTTTCTGATATCAAACCATTTTTGCACTCCTGCTTGATACTGGGGGGTTTTTGTATGAAATAATTTGTTTTATCAAAAATATAAAGGAGTATGATAGATGATTAATATAAAAGTGAGGTACTAGCATGCAGAAGCCTACCTGTATTAGAAGGCAGTATTGCTAGTGTTTGATGAGGTATCCCAGGAGATGATAAACTGAAAAGAGGCACTGGATCATAGTCGGGCTCCAGTTTCTCTGAGAATTTATGAGAACCTTTTCTGGAGAAGTCACTGGGCAAGGTCCTGGGCAAATCCTGGGAAACCTAGGCTTATCCAGTTAGTGTATTTTAAAAAGTGCCTGTTATGAAAACAATATCTGCCTGTAACACAGTCTGTGCTGCTTAGGCTTTCCTGCTTTTAAGTTCCCTGCTTTCTTCTTCTTCTTGTTTCCTGCTTTTAAGTATCCTTCAGTGCTCAAAAGTAGGTCAAAGCAGAATACTTGTGTGTTCTCAAATGAACAGGGGACAGGGCTTTAAGGAAAACAAGGATTTCAGCACATGATTTAGCTAAGCAAGTACAGCTAATAATCTAGGCCAGGTTCACTCAGGCTCTATTAGATTAAAAATATACTGTAAAGAAGGCATCACTCTATGTTTTCTTGAGTCATTGTGCACAAGTCTGAACTGGTGGTTTTCTTTGTTTTGAGGTTTCCACTTTCCCAGATAGTCTTTTTCTCCCCTGTTGTGAATCTTTTATCTTTCATGATTAATATTTTCCTCAGGTTTCTGCTGAACTTTAGTTGTCTTATTATGTTTAAGAATGAGAGACTAGGAGGGGGGCCTGGGTAGTTGAGCGTTTGCCTTTGGCTTGGGTCATGATCTCAGGGTCCTGGGATTCAGCCGCCCCACATCGGGTTCCCTGCTCAGTGGAGCATCTGCTTCTCCCTCTGCCCCTCCCCCTGCTTGTGCTCACTCTCTCTCAAATAAATAAAGTCTTTTTAAAAAATTATTTATTTATTTATTCATGAGAGACACAGAGAGAGAGGCAGATATATAGGCAGAGGGAGAAGCAGACTCCCTGGAGGGAGCCCTATGCAGGACTCAATCTCAGGACTCCGGGATCACCCCCTGAGCCGAAGGCAGGTGCTCAACCACTGAGCCACCCATGAGTCCCAGTAAATTAAATCTTAAAAAAAAAAAAAAAAAAAAAAAGAATGAGAGACTAGGGGCACCTGGCTGGCTCAGTCAGTAGAGCAAGCATGTGACTCTTGATCTCAGGATCATGAGTTCAAGCCCCACATTGGGCATAGAGCTTACTGAAAAAAAAGAGAGAGAGACAATGCATCTGATGAAGACCTTGCACAGGCAGGTGGAGCTTGTTGTCTGTGAGCTTTATGTTCAAGCTAGTTTGGAGGCCATGGCATAGGATTTGTTACTATTTCCGTGAATTCAATTATCCATCCAGTGTAAGAGTAACCTACCCAACTTACAGAATGTTCAGGAAAAATCGGACAGCATGTTCACTGTAGGTAAGTGATCTAGTGAGAGTGGAGAGGGTAGAAAACTACATGTGCACAAATCTTCCAAACTCCCTAATCAAACTCTGAGAAGCAGGAAGTGAGAGAGGGTAAGTGGGGGAAAAAAGAAGCACTGTCATTCTGGAGAAATACTTCCATGTGGAAACATGGAGTAGGGAATTCTGTTAGATTGAACAGTGTGTTAGGTTGAACTTTTTAAAGTACTCTCTACACCCAGAGATCAAGAGTAGTCTGCTCTACCAACTGAGCCAGCCAGATGCCCCTGAACTTATATTTTAAATTCATCTTTATATTTGCTTGTTTTTTGTTTGTCTCTTTACTGCTTCTAAGTGGAGTGAGTATATTTTAAATCTCCATTTGATGGGAGGCCCGGGTGGCTCAGAGGTTGAGTGTCTGCCTTCAGCCCAGGGCGTAATCCTGGGGTTCCGGGATCGAGTCCCACATTGGGCTCCTTGCATGGAGCCTGCTTCTCCCTCTGTCTGTGTCTCTGCTTTCTGTGTGTCTCTTGTGAATAAATTTAAAAATCTTTTTTAAAAATCCCCATTTGATAGCTTCTAATGTTTTTTTAAAAGATTTTTTTTAACATTTTATTTATTCATCAGAGAGAGAGGCAGAAACACAGGCAGAGAGAGCAGGCTCCTCACAGGGAGCCCTACTGGGATTCGATCCTGGGACTCGATCCCAGGACTCCAGGATCAGCCCTGGGCCCAAGGCAGATGCTCAATCGCTGAGCCATCCAGGTGTCCTGTTTCTTATCGTTTTATCAGTTTTTATTTCATAAATCTCTGCCACTTTATTACAAGTTTTGTATTTACCATGCTTTGGGGTTCTGTTTTGTTTTTCATAGATAATTTTTTTTACAGGTTTTTTCTTTTTGCTGCAAAAAGCTTTATTGTGTCTATTTGGTCCCTAGCTTGGGAGAGGGCTGCCTCCTGGCTGCAGGGAGAGGCCCCGGCACCGGTGGGGGTAGGGGGGCCACGGGGGGCCTTCAGAGGCCCCTGGGCTTCCGAGGCTCCCCTTCTCCAGGGACCCTCGCCGCCCCGCGCGGGGAGTTGGCCGGTCGCCCACCTTGTGGTCCCCCTGTCATCGTGCCTCGCCAGCAAGGCAGGCAGGGCCTGGTGGGCAGAGCCCAGGGCGGGCGCTCCAGAAGGTTCCCCTCGTCGGCATGGCCCGGAGGAGAGCACGGAGATGCATGGTCAGGAGGTGCTCGGCTCCCTGGTGCTCCTGCTCAGGCTACACGCGGGGGGTGAGGGTGGGGGGGCTCGGCCTCGGAGCCGCGCCCTCGAGGTCACGGCGGACCCCAGGGGCCGGGCCAGGCGCCCGCAGGTGCTTGGATGGTGGCCTCCGCCTCGGAGGACTGGCTCCGAGGCTCCTGAGAGCTCAGGGTTCATCAGTAACAAAGAGCTAAGCTCCAAATAGGATTTTGGCTGGGCCCGAAGGCAGAGGGTGGCTGTTGGCTCCGAAGGTTGCCCTGGAGAAAAGGTCGGTCGGAAGGCGGTTGGCGGCCTGGAGAAGGGGAGCCCCGGGGCTGTTCGGTCCACACACTGCTGACCCGAGAGACAGACCTGCGACCATAGAGCACGCTGCCTCTTCTTCAGGTTTGAAAGCTATACATTCTATTTTTATGCTTGGTTTGGTTACTTTTAACTCCTAATTTTATTTTCCTCTACCAGTGTTGAAAGTTACCAATATTGGAGGCCTACAACAACACAAGATTGTTGGCCAACTGTCATCCTTCCTGCTTTCTCCTGCAACCGCTTCTCCCTGTTGGCTCTTCCCTCACCAATGTTGGTATCACTTGAAGTTTTTATTTTAGATTGTTATGGTTAATTTTTTGTATTTAATATTTGCCTAGTTGAATAAATAACTTGTTTGAAGTTACTATTTTCCTTACTTCATATATATGTTTTATTCATTTACTTATATTTTTAACTATAAAACTACTAAAATTGCATGGTTTTAAAAAATCAAATTGTGATTTAAAGAAGGGGGGATAAATTAACCCCTCCAGACTCCTGATCCCAGAAGCGATCACATTAAACTTTTTTGCTGTTCTATTTTTACCTTCTTTTTAAAAAATTTATTTGAGAGAGAGTGAGCACAAGTAGGGGGAGGAGCAGAGAGAGAAGAATCAGACTCCCTGCTCAGCAGGGAGTAGGACATGGAGCTTGATCCCAGCATTCTGAGATCATGACCTTAGCTGAAGGCAGATGCTTAACTGACCGAGCCACTCAGGCACCCCTGTTTTTACCTTCTTTCTAAATAATGTGCTCATCCTGCTATTTATTACCAATTTTAGAAGTTGTCTTAACCTGTCTCCTTCCTACCCCCTGTGGAGAATTTGACTGCCTTACACGACTATCCACAATTCCTTTGCAGTCACTTCAGACTTAGAAATGGAAATACTGTGTCAGGAATGGCAAAGCAGCTATGCCAGTTCTGGAGCACCCACCTTTATTGTAATTTAAGAAAGAAACTTTGTGTTTAAGCCACTGTTTTTAGGGTTTGTGTTAAAGCAACTGAGTCTGTACTAAGACTAATAGGATAGATGAGCTTATGAACATAAAAGGGTTAGACTTGGTGAGGAGGGGGAAGTAGATGGAAGTCTTAGGTAAAATTACCCATTCTGCCTAAAAGGCCTCAGAAGGAACATCTGTACAAGGCTAAAGATTCTTCCTTGGGCAAAGGTCACTGAACCTAATGAATTGAGTATTTGACCTTGGACAAGTCACTTAAACTTTCTCTGACCTTGGAATAAAATGATTGGGGGCATCTGGGTGGCTCAGTGGTTGAGCATCTTCCTTTGGCTCAGGTCGTGATCCTGGATCCTAGGATCAAGTCTCTTATCAGGTTCCCCACAGGGAGCCTGCTTCTCCCTCTGCCTATGTCTCTGCCTCTCTCTCTCTCTGTCTCTCATGAATAAATAAATAAAATCTTAAAAAAAAAAAAAAAAGATTGAAGGGACGCCCGAGTAGCTCAGTGGTTGAGTGTCTGCCTTCAGCCCAGGGTGTGATCCTGGAGTCCCGGGATCAAGTCCCACATCAGGCTCCCTGTATGAAGCCTGCTTCTCTGTCTGCCTATGTCTCTGCCTCTCTCTCTCTCTCTGTCTCTCATGAATAAATAAATTTTTAAAAAGTGATTGAAGAAGTCCATCTTTCAAGGATTCTTTCTTGCTCTGTCATTCTGTAAAGGCCCTCTAGAAAAGATGAGAGTGATGAGAAGAAGCTTCAAACATTAAGTACCTGAATTGATCCCTCAGAGATGGCATAATAGTATGTGGATCAACAGCAAGAGGAAATGTTATGAATGGGGTCCAGTAGTAGAGTTCCATTCTCTAGCTCTGCTTGCAAACTGGTTTTTAACTGATTTCATTTCTTTTTATTGAACCTTGCTAAAAGCAAGGAGTGTCAGCCAGCACAAATTTGCATTCTGACCTTTTCTAAGCTTTCCTCAGAGCTATAGGCTTGATAATCTGCCTTCCAAGTTAACATAAATGACACTTCCCAATATATTTGTAAAAGGTCACCAGCCTTCAGTCCTGCAATATGCTAATTACCTGCCGATGTGTGCATACCTTAGATCTTTGTTATTGTAGCACACCAACTTTCAGAGACCAAGTTTTTTTCCGCTTTTAGGGACTACACTAAGCTTCTGTAATAGACCAAAAAATACAAGAGCTGAAGAAAGATAAACACTTTTTTCCACATAGAACAGTCTAAAGGTAGACAAGCAATCTAGGAGCTATTAGGCAGCTTCACTTCACAAGGTAATTCAGGGCCAAGGTTCCTTCTACATTCTTGCTCTGCAATCTCATGAGTCCTAATCCTCATGGTTTAAACTGGCTCACCACCATCACAACTGAGTTCAAGCCTAGGAGAAAGAAAAGTAGAAGGCAAATAGCTTCTCTTTAAGAAATTACCTAAATGCAGAACTTGCCTAACTTCAATGTCTCTGTGGAACAAAAATAGTAAAAGATTTGTAGAAAGTCAGAGGTGATATAATTAGAAAAACTCATGACATACGGTTAGTCACTTAATCATCAGATCTCATTATACTAATTATTTGAGAAGCAAGCACGGAGGTGGGGGAGGAGTAAAAGGAGAGGGAGAGAATCTCAAGCAGATTCCCCACAGAGCAGAGAGCCTACCAGGGGGCTGGCCCCAGGACCCTGAGATCAGTACCCCAGCAGAAATCAAGAGTCAGATGCTCAACCCACTGAGCACCTCAAACACCCTGTCCTTTTTTTTTTTTAAGATTTTTTTTTGGAGGGGGGAGAGCAGGAGAAGGAGCAGAGGGAGAGGGAAAGAGAATCTACAGCAGACTCTGCTAAGCGAGGAGCCTCAGGAGGGGCTTGATCTCAAGACTCTGAGATTACAACCCAAGAGAAACCAAGAGTCACAGCCTGAGTCACCCAGATGCCCCTTTTACTGGCCTTTCTGATTCTAACATGGAGTTTTGATTCTCAGACACATTGCAAGTGGAAATTAAAAGTAATTGCCACGTAGTATTTACCCCTACAAGACTGAACCGTGTGTATCTTCCTGGGTTCCCAGTAATAGTATTCGCCCCAGCAACACACGTGCACAACCTATTAATGTTAATGAAAACTGAATTTGTAACCCAGAGCCATTTATATTTTTAAAGAGATGCCTCCTGGTAAGGCCCATGCCTCACCCAGGTACTTTTGGTGTCCCTCAGGTGGTAACCTTCCCATGCCACCTAACCTACACGGGTGATGTGCTCAAGTGACCTGCACCTCCAACTGTTTCATTCATTCTTTTTTTTTTTTTTTCGAAACACAAGTGGGAAGGGCAGAGGGGCAGGGAGAGAGAGAATCTCAAGCAGACTCTGTGGAGTGCAGAGCCGGATGTGGGGCTAAATTCCAGGACCCTAAGATCATGACCGAAGTCGAAACCAAGAGTTGGATGCTCAACCGACTATGCCACCTAGGTGCCCCTGCTGCTTGCTGCTTCTTTTATTTATTTTATTTAATTATGATAGTCACAGAGAGAGAGAGAGAGGCAGAGACATAGGCAGAGGGAGAGGGAGAAGCAGGCTCCATGCACCGGGAGCCCGATGTGGGATTCGATCCTGGGTCTCCAGGATCGCGCCCTGGCTAAAGGCAGGCGCCAAACCACTGCGCCACCCAGGGATCCCTCATTCATTCTTTATACTAGTTCTTTTCTCTCCCGTGTTTCCCTTTCTTCTGGATTCAGAGTTGGTCACCTAAGACCCGGCCCGGAGGATGCGGTTGCTAAGAGACAAGACGCCGGGAGGGTGGGGACGCTGCACTGCGACAAGCCAGGGAGGGAGAGCGAGAGGGGGAAGGGGAAGGCAAAGGCGAGGCGCGGCGGCCGCCAGCCTCCCTCGGCCGCTCGTCGGGCCACCCGCCCCAGCCCCCGCGGGAGCTCGCTGCTCATTGGCTCCGCCGCTGCGGCGCTGGCCTGTGATTGGCGGGACGGCGGCCGGCGCTGGCCTGTGATTGGCGGGGCGGCGGCCGGCGCTACCCTGCGCGCGGGAGGGGCGGCGCGTGCGGGCTCAGCGGCCGGGCTCGCGGGCCCCGTAGCGGGAGGCTTCATGGCGCGAGCGCGGGCGGTGCCGGCCGCTGCAGGTGACGGACGCGCAGCGAGGGCCACCGCGGCCCCGGGCAGGTGAGCGAGACGCCGAGGGGCCTCGGGAGCCGGCGGGGGGCGGGGGCAGGGGCGCGGCCGGGGGCGGCCCCGCTGGCCGTCAGCGGCTTCCCGCCGCGGCCTCCATCCCCGCCCGCCCGGCCCGGGGACCCGCCGGAGCCCGCCCGCCCACGCACGCCCCGCGAGCAGCCCCCGCCCCGCCCCGCCCCGCCGCCCGCGCACCTGCCGAGGGAGCCCCGGCCTCCGCCCGCACCTTCCCTCCGCCGCGCCGGCTGCCCAGCGCCTTTGTCCGCGCCCCGGGGCGGGGGAACCTGAGGACGCGCCCCGCAGGGAGCCTCTGCGCCGGGGGTGGCGGGCTTGGAGCCGTCGTCCCGGGCGTCACTTGTGGCTTTATTTTCTCCTTCCCGGTGGAAGCCAACTGCCTCGGCCCGGGTCTGCGGTCGGGGAGCCGGGGCACGAGGCTTCTCCCCCCGGAGCGGGATGACCCCCGGTCCTCCCACCCTGTGCTGTGCTGGAGGCCTCCGACCTGCCGCCGCCGCCGCCTGCCGGCCCCTTCGTTCCGCACCTTTCCTCTTACGAAGCAAAAAAGTCTCTGTCTACAAAAGCCTTTTCCTCTTTTTCTTTTTTTTTCTCAAGAGGAAAACTCACCCGTCAGTCGTGGACCTCCCTTTGGTCTTAATTAAACTGGTTTTACTAATGCATTTAAGTAAACCAAAGTTGTGGGAGTGGGGGAGTAGGACAGGAGGGGGTTTTTTTGTTCTGTTTTTTGGGGGTTTTTTTAGGGCAGGAGTTTCTTAAAAAGCTAGTGCATTAATTAGAATTTTTATATCTGGTAAATAACATGTTTCACCTTAACAACTTTGAAAATAGTTTATCAGTAATAGGACTAAGATTTAGTAGCAGTGTCATTTGAGCTTCCAATTTTTTTCTTAAGTGCCGCAGCTTTTGATAAGTCTGTACTTTTTTTTTCCCCCCCCGGAATGGAGTGCACTGTGACAAGCTATTCCAAGGGAATTTATAAGAATGCCACGTATATTATCTTTCTTCTTATTTTTTTTTTAATTTTTATTTATTTATTAGTCACACACACACACACACAGAGAGAGAGAGAGAGGCAGAGACACAGGCAGAGGGAGAAGCAGGCTCCATGCACCGGGAGCCCGATGTGGGATTCGATCCCAGGTCTCCAGGATCGCGCCCTGGGCCAAAGGCAGGCGCTAAACCACTGCGCCACCCAGGGATCCCTACCACGTATATTATCAATGAGTATCACATTTGAAATATACATAAAAATGTTTAAGTATTTGATACGGACAATATTTTGATTAGCTAATAGGTGCCAACACACTGCAGGCTACAATAAATATTTATGATTTAAATAAATTTTTAAAAGATTTTATTCATTTGAGAGAATGAGTGAGATAGCACGAGCAGGGGTGGTGGGTGGGGAGGTAGACCGAGGGGAGAGAGGAGCATCAGCCACTCAGGTGCCCCCAACAATAAATATTTTAGAAATTTTAAATTAATCTTTTTGGAAGTGAAGGTAAAAACAGCACCCAAGTCCTCGCCCTGAATTCTGTATTAGACTATTTTCTACTGAGGTCCAAACAAATTATAAGATATCCTATATCCTCTAACATACACCTCAAATTGTATAGTAGGAAAAGTGATGATGTGCTGGGCATCCAGGTGGAGAATAAAGCTCTGTCTGTAAAATCTATTTTCAACTGGGTTCAAGGAAGTGTTTCAGAATTACTAAACTACATTTTGTTAAACTAAAATTATTAAATTGACCCTTGAAAATGCAGGAGTTAAAAGGTACTGACCCCCCCCCCATAGTAAAAAATACTTGTATAACTTTTGACTCCCAAAAACTTAAGTACTAATATTTTACTATTTACCACAAACCGTACTGATAACAGTCTATTAACACATATTTTGTATATGTATCATATACTATATTCTTACATGCCAGAGAAAAGAAAATATTAAGAAAATCATAAGGAAAAGCAAATACATTTACAGTATTGTGTGGACAAAAAAGTCTGGGTATAAGTGGACCTGCACAGTTCAAACCTGTGTTGTTCAGGGGCCAGCTGTACTCAGTAACAACTATTGTGTGTTCTTTACTCCCCCATGGCTCCCCTCTGCTTTGGCTCTCAGCAAATGATGTTAAAGTTATCTGTTTGACTGCTAGTATCCCTCACCAGACCATAAATTCCTTGAGGACTGGGACCATGCCGTATTTATTTTTGTATCTCCAATTCTGGGCCAATAATTGGACTCACTAAATGTTTATTGAACTACATTGATTTGGGAAGCCATCTAGAGCCTTTTTTTTTTTTTTTTTTAAGATTTTATTTATTTGAGAGAGATAAAGAGAGCATAGGGGGGTGGGTGTGCCTTTGGCCCAGGGCGTGATCCTGGAGACCCGGGATCAAGTCCCATGTTGGACTCCCTGCATGGAGCCTGCTTCTCCCTCTGCCTGTCTCTCTCTCTCTCTTTCGTCTCTGTCTCTCATGAATAAATAAGTAAAATCTTAAAAAAAAAAAAAAAAAAAGAGAGGGAGAAGCAGACTCCTCGATGAGCAGGGAGCCCCGCGCAGGGCTTAATCTTAGGACCCCAGGATCATGACCTGAGCCAAAGGCAGATGCTTAACTGTCTGAGCCACCCAGAAACCCCTTATTTATATACTTTAGATAGAATGCATGCGGGGTGGGATTGGCCCAAATGGAAAGGGAGAAAAGCAGACTCCCCCCTGAGATCATGAGCTGAAATCAAGAGTCAGACCCAACTGACTGAGCCACTCAAGCACCCCTAGATCCTTTTTTTTTCTTGGTGATTCCATGGCCTGAACATCTTGGACACCCTTGGTAGCTGGATATGTTATTCTAGAGCTCCTGAATTGAACTGGAGGATGTGGTGGGTTGGGAGCCAGGTGACAATGCAAGGGAAGCCTCCACCATGCAGGAGTGAGGCACGTGTGTGCACGTGCGCACGCAGGCATGTGTAGGTGCTTTGGCTTTTTTTTTTTTTTTTTTTTTTTTTTGCTTTGGCTTTTTATATTTGAGAGGCAGGGTGTGTTTGGATGTGTTGTAAGGATGAAATCTTACCAGAACAATTGTCATGTTTTTTCTGAAGACAAGAAGAACACTCCAATAAAACTTACTTCAAACATACAGAAATAATAATTATAATTGGCGATAGAAGGCCCCACCATTTATAATAATCACATGGCACAATAACAATGATTATGCTTATCCTACAATGTCAGATTAACTTGTTTTTGTTTCATTTGATTACATTAGTATAAATTAAATATATTCAACCTTCATTGTAGCATGGACATTCACATAAGCATAAAACAAATATTGCTTAGGACTAGGATGAAATTTAATTCTTTTTAACCAGGTTTTTTTTTTTAACAGTTAAACTCTACCATCTATGAATTGCTAATCAGGGCATAAATCAGGCGCACTTAAGGATTTTTTTTAGAAAGACATTTTATTCCATTTTCCCCCCAGTGTTTTATTATGAAAAATTTTAAACATATAGCAAAGTTTAAAAAAATGTTATAATGAACCCCTGTATACCCACTTATATTTTACCATTAATATTTTATTATACTTTTTTTTTCAAGATTTTATTTATTCATAGAGACACAGCTAGAGAGAGAGAGGCAGAGACACAGGCAGAGGGAGAAGGAGGCACCATGCAGGGAGCCTGATGTGGGACTCCATCCCTGGTCTCCAGGATCATGCCCTGGGCTGCAGGCAGTGCTAAACCTCTGTGCCACCGGGGCTGGCCCCTTATACTTTTTTATCACATAATTTTTTCATCTTTCCATCCTATGTATCTATCCATCCACCAATCCATAATATTCAAATGATACAATATTTGAAGAAATTTGAGCTGTATATTGTTTATTTTAGGTCAGTTTTATTTTTCCTTTAGAGGTAGCATAAATTCTTAGGAATAAATTATAAATGATTTATAATCATCAGGAAAAACTTGGATTTCAGGTATAAATATGTCTGTCTATTTCTAGTTCCAAAAGATGAGTCGTGGATATTCAGAGAACAACAATTTCTTGAACAATAACAACCAAATGGTGTTGGACATGATTCTTTATCCATTAATTGGGATCCATCAGACCATCAACTGGGAAACTGTGGCAAGGCTTGTACCTGGATTAACACCCAAAGAGGTAAATAACCATCCCCCAGATTTCTCCTGGAAAAATCTGAAAATGATCAATTTAAAGAAACAGCTACTTATATGGAAATGGAAAATAAGTTATGAATAAAATAGCTAGCAGTGGATTGTTTCATTGTCCCAATAAAAAATTCAGTAGAGTTTTATTGTCAATAATTATGGATCCTGCAGAAAGTGATATGATAAGACAATTTGGAGCCAAGAGTGCTCATCATGTAAGATTTGGGCATCTCATCCTTACATAGTTATGGAAAATAAACGAATAAAATCAGGAAAACTTAAGATTCCCCAAATAATTGTTAGGCAGATTAAAATAGTTCAGTATATAAGATCATAAGTCTCAGTAGCAGGAGTTCAGTGTTAGGTATCATTGTGCCTCACCTCAGAAGAATATCATATAATTGTTTTGAATTAAAATCAGGAAATTGAAATACAAAAAATAAACAGCTACTAAGAAAGGAAAAAAAATTTGATTTTTATATATTCATATGCATAAATACTGAATGTGCAAATATGGTATGTTTTGTCTAGATACAAACTGCATAAATTATATATTAACCCACCTAGTATGTTTAAATTCAATTATTTATGTAACAACTGAAAATTCACTAATATGTAATTTTAATTAACAGAACTGATACTGTAAAATTATGGGTAGATGAAATTTTTGTTAATCAAATTATATTTTATTAAATCCCTAATGCTATACTTCTGAAACTTGAATAATGGACAGACCTTTTTAAAGGAAAAAACTTGAAAACTCCCAGTGTTGACTTAAATTATTTTTATTATAATGTAAATTAAATGTGCACTAACAATACTAGGTATAAACACACCCATACACCCTTAAACCAAATTTACATATTACAGACACAAATGAAAACTAAAACTAACAAAATTCAAACTAAAAATGTTTACCTAATGCTGTAAGTAATAGAGTTTTGCTGAAATTAAATTGGTGATTACAAAGGAAATATTGTATGGTCTATTATGGCACAAAAATTTTTGTATTCAGCCTGAATTGCCATGTGCCTTTCATAGACTTTGTTCTTTTTCCACTTTTCTCTCTTTAACCTACTAGGAGGCCTTATCATGATGTTACTTGCCTTCCCTTGACACCAATGCCTCTCTCCTCTACTGGTCCCTTCCCTATCTTTCTCTTTTTAAAAATTAGCCTTAGACAATTAAAATATTTCCTGGTACAATTTAATTGTAAACAGAAAAGCGGATAGGCACTGAAATACTCTGTCATCCTGATGAATCAGGTGATTTTTATTTTATGTTCAGAATCAAAACTTAAAATCTAAAAGTTCTTACAGGGAATTCTTTGATTTCTGGTAATTCATCTATAAAACCTAGTTTGAGAAACACTGACCTCAGAATTTTTGCTGTTAACAGAAACTAAAGTGAGTGAATCACCTCAGAGTTCTCTAGAAGTAGAAATAACATTATTGATTTTCCCCAGTATATTTTAAGCATGTTCACCCTTACCCTGGTCCATCATATACACTCAATAAATACTTGTGGAATTAGTGAATGAACCAGTTCCACCATCTTCTTTTGCAGCTGAGAAAACCAATACCCACAAAAAATTACTTGTCCTTGGTTATGTTATAGGCTTTATGAATTGATAAGGGAACTTATTTTTTTAGTATATATTATCACTCCCTAATTTATGCTTTTTCAAACCTTTTGGTTAAGTTTTGAAACTTGTTAGGTTTTAAAATGGGGCAAACCCATGAATTCAGCTACTGTTCTAACTTTTTATCACTAATAACGTCAAACATATAGAAAAGTTGAAAGAATAGTAGTACACCCCTGTATTCTTATATAGATGCTATATCTGCTTGATCTATGTAATTTTCTTTCTGTGATACTTAAAAGTGTCAGATACTGTGACACTTCACCCCATAGACTACAGCATACATCTCCTTAAATTAAGGACGTTATTTCATAAGCACAATACCATGGTTAAACCTAAAAAATTAACAATAACTATCATATCATCTAATATTCACTGTGTATTCAGATTTACCCAATTATTATTTTTTTTAACTAAAATACAACTAAATGCGAATAAGACTATATGTAAGTAGTGTTAAATTTTAAATAGTTTTTTTAAAGATTTTTTTATTTGAGAGAGAGAAAAGGCATGTGCATGTGCACACAGGAGGAGGCAGAGGGAAAGAATTCAAGCTGGGGCACCTGGGTGGCTCAGTGGGTTAAGCATCTGCCTTCAGCTCAGGTCATGATACCAGGGTCCTGGGTTGGAGCCCCACGTCAGGCTCTCTGCTCAGCGGGGAGTCTTTCTTCTTCTCCCTCTGCACCTTCCTCCTGCTCATGCTCTCTCTCTATCCTGCTTGCTTTCTCTCACAAATAAATAGAATCTTTTTTAAAAAAAAAGAAAGACTCTCAAGCAGATTCCCTGCTGAGAGTGAAGCCACTGAGATCTTGACTTGAGCTGAAATCAAGAGTCAGATGCTTAACCAACTGAGCCACCCAGGCATCCCTAAATTGTTTTTTATTACTAAACAAAACATGTCCTTAATGAACACACACACAAAGGAAATAAGTGAAAAATCAGAATAATATCTAAAGTAAGTTGTTAGCACCTTGTATATATCCTTCCAGATACTTTTCTATACATATAAGAATTCTTAAGATGGACATACAACAAATGTACTGTTTTGCTGCTTGCTTTTTCACATAGCATACTATAAACATCTTTATCAATTAATAGACTTCTGCAGGCTATGAGCTATTTCATAATTTATTAAAACCAGCCCCTTTTGTTGAATGTAGGCTATTATTTCCAACTTTTGGCTACTACAAATAACACTTGTAAAATATCTTATTATTCTTTCCTTAGAGGATAATACATTTTTAAGACTTTTGTTACATATTGTCCACTAAAAGGGCCATCAGTGTTATATTCCAGTCACCTTAGCTGAGTCTTGATCCCTGTACTTTTTATGTCACGTATTATTTATATATGTGTGTCTTTTCAAAATTCTTATTTATATATATTTTTAATAAGTGTTATTTCAGTTTTAATTTAATTTACTTAATTTACCTTAACTCCTAAAGAGGTTGAACATTTCCCAGAAAGAAGAAGGCTCCCCACTGAGATATAATGTATGAATCATCACATTTTTCTAATGATGTTATAACATTGGTTTTTCATTATTTGCCCAGACATTCATCAGCACTTTTTTTCAGGTGGGAACCAGTCGTGGGGCTTGATTCTAAGAACCTGGGATCATGACCTGAACTAAAGGTAGATGCTCAACTGCTGAGCCACTCAGGTGCCCCTAAAGTCTTCATTATTTAAATAAAGAAAATCTAGTGTCACAAATTAGATTCTTTTTGGTTTCTTTTTTTTTTTTTTTTTCTCTCTTTTTTTTTTCTCTCTTTTTTTTTATCTTTTTTTTATCTTTTTTTTTTTTTCTTTTTGGTTTCTAATGAAGGTTGATATTTGGTATGATTCCTGGTGGAAACTCAGTTAATGTAAAAATAAAAGCCAAGTGTTTAGCTAGATTATTACAATTGTCAACTGATAATAAATACAAACCACGGGGAAATATGGTTGTTAAGGTGCTTTTCATTTTCCTATCACAGCATAAACATATTGTGCCATTGGGTGAAAGCGTATTAAAAAAAGTTCTATGGGCTCCTGGGTGGCAGCATCTAACCCTTGGTTTTGGCTCATATCATGATCTCAGGGTCGTGAGATCTGGCTTTACAGGCCTGCTTAAGATTCTCTCTCTTTTCCCCTCCCTCTGCTCCTCATCTCCTCCACCCTCTGCACGTATGCATGCATGCTCTCTCTCAAAAAAAAAGTTTACTCTGAATTTTAAAGAAGAAAAAAGTGGGATCCCTGGGTGGCGCAGCGGTTTGGCGCCTGCCTTTGGCCCAGGGCGCGATCCTGGAGACCTGGGATCGAATCCCACATTGGGCTCCCGGTGCGTGGAGCCTGCTTCTCGCTCTGCCTGTGTCTCTGCCTCTCTCTCTCTCTCTCTCTCTCTCTCTCTCTCTGTGTGTGACTATCATAAATAAATAAAAAATAAAGAAGAAAAAAGTCAGAAGCTTTTGTATATTGAAGTGTGTGCTAATTTTCTAGGAATTACCCAGATTAGAATTCGCTTGTAAAACATGATTATAGAAAAATATCATCAAATAGAAGGCAAGAAAATAATCTTATTTTTTAACTAAGAGGAACCTGCATTTCCTTCCTTTTATGTCATTACAGTGTGCAAAAAGGTTTGATGAACTGAAGAGCAGTGGAAGTTCGCCTGTTGATAACCAGTATAGTCCTCTAATGGCTGCTGGAGAGAGTCCTGTGGAAACTTTAGCCACGTATATCAAATCCTCCCTTCTTGACGTGCAGGGAGACTTTCAGGAGACTCCAGTTGGTCAAGATGCAATTTCCAAAACAGGTCAGGTTTGAAAACAAAATGCAATACTTGTCCTTATGATAATTTTGCAAAATATGCATTTCAATCAACCTTTTTTTCTTTATTTAAATGCTAATGTAAACATTACTAGAAACTCTATTAGGATTTGTCTCTTCCTGAATTTTAGAAATGTGTCCTTGCTATATTTGAAAAATGTTGTAATGTTAATATGCAGGTCAAAACACGATCACTATAAAAAGCTTTTTACTATATCAAAATTTACTACTACAATCTGTTAGCCTAGTTATGTCATAAATTTCAAAAAGATTTGACCTATACTTTCTACTTAATTTTTTTTCCTGAGAAAATATTGCTTTCTCCTTGTGTTATCTACACTTTTATTGTAGTTAGCAGAGGCTTCAAATGACACAGTGGCAGGATAGAAAAGATGTGTTTTCTGCAGTTACATTGGAAATAATAACTGATTTTAGAAATTCTGAGTGTAGTGAATGATTTGAATCTCAGCAGCAGTAGTCAGAATACTGGTATAAGAATTTGCTTCAAGAACAGAGAACTATACTGTTGGCTTATGAACATTTGACCCCTGTCCATTCACACCATATCATTTCTTAAATCTTCAGTGTAATGTTAGCAATGTGTGATCCTTTTTTTTGTACTGTTTCTTACATATACCTTTAGAAATACCACCTAACAAAGTACCGTTTAACTAGCCTTGGAAACCATGCATTTACAGTATAACCATTCAGTAAGTAAAAACCCATTCTCAGCTAGACATGCTAACCTCCCCCTTTGTTTTTGTATGTGTTTGTTTCTGTATTTAAGGAAGACATAGTATAGCTTCCACAAGGAATTGTTCTTCAGAAAGTGAAAATTGTACTACTCGTAATGGTGGAGAAAAGACTGAAGAATCTGAAGGGTAGGAGGCTGGTTCTTTGCTAGATAAGACTTAATATGAATATCAACCTTAAATTATAAAATATATGATTGGTGATTGTATATATCAGTTACCATAATTTAGGAGTTTCACAATACACAATTGTTGAAATTGTTAGGATCAGGATAGTTTATATGTTGAACTATGCCAGTGCTTGATAGGTAAACATATGGCTTATTCACATTATAATTAAATTGGACTACAGTTTTCCATTTTAAAAATTCATTTTCATATTCGTAAATATTAGGAGTAACCTCTACGAATATGTAAGTTTGAAAAGCAAATTTTAAAACCTAAAGAAAAATATCTGCCATTTGTTCTCCAATTTTATTAAACTAGATGTATATTTTAGAGCCATTGAAATATAATTCTCATTATAGAAACACTTAAAAATTAGAATACGCCTTTCAGTATATTGCAAGTTTTGATTGTTTTATATTTTACATACAATATATTAGACATATTTCAAGTATTCACCTTGATGAGTTTTAACAAATGAGTTTACCATACCATGTAACCATCACTCAAATGAAGATACAGAGTATTTTCATATCTGAAAGTTCCTTTCTGTATTTTCAGATCTGATAGGTTTTTTGTAACAGTTTTATTCATATATAATTCACATATCATAAAATTTACCCTTTTGGAAAAGTTCTGGAGATGGATGGTAGTGATGATCATATAACAATGCAAATGTACTTAATGCCATTAAACTGTACACTTAAAAGGGCTAATATGACAGATTTTATGTTACGTGCATTTTACCACAATAAGAAGAATTACTCTTTTGAAGTATATAGTTCAATGATTTTTAATTTGTTCACATAGATTTTTAATGGATAGTTTTGTTTGTATAGCACAAAAATTTATCAGGTATTTTTTTTACTGGAATTATCTAGTATTTCATATTGTGGACCCAAAAGCCACAGAGCCATTATGCTTCATTATAACAGCCATTACCTATTTATATTTTGACTGTAATTTCTTTGGAAGAACAATTTATGAAGTTATTTAAATTCCTTTGACTTTGATAAGAATATTAGCTTATAATCCTTTTTCTGGTAGTCCAATTTTGTTTCAAATGTATTTTTTTTTGTATTAGAAAGTTATGGAATTCCATTAAACACATTAAATTCTTATTGTAGGAGAGTGTGTCTCTATTCTGTTTTGTAATGATGTGAAGGTAGTTGTGGATCACACTAATATTTCTTTTTGAGGTGGTATAATTTTCAAGGGAAAGTAAATGCAAGGAGCATATAATTTTTGAAGCAGTCTTTCAGATGCATTACCTGAACTTACTCTTAAATTGTTTTTCAAATATGTTAATATGCACATTGTAGTCTTGAGCCCTTTTAACTATATTTACTAATTTATATTTGATGAATGCCTAGAAACAAATTCTCTTGCTGTTAAAAATAACTAAGTAGCCATGCTAGTTTTTTGATTCTTTAATGAATAATTTCAACTGTTATTCCTAGTTATTAGTAATAAAATTTTAGTCTTTAGTCTTTACTCATCATACCCATAACCATGTAAAAGTGCCATTTTATGTTCTTCACAAGAATTAGAATGTGTTATTTAATTTTTTTGTGAATTGGTATTATTTTTTAAAATTTTGTTATTAAATAAAAATAAATAAATAAAATTTTGTTATTATTGAAAAATAAACTTTAAGCCATGTAAATTAGAGTCCTATAGTAAAATATTTTTGTTAAGCTCTTAAGTTATTGGGCTTAATAAGCTTAATAGCTTAAATAAAATTAGTCAAAACCTAAGATATAGATCAGATTAGCAAGACAGTGAAAAATTCTGGATGTCAAACCCTATAAAATTGACATATGGTCAAAACTTCCAAAAATCTTGTTCTCGTGCTTCCAATAAATGTTAGTATTCTTGGCTCCTCTTCTAAAACTCTAATAATTTCATTTCTGTGTAACATTTTTTATGAAGGCCAAACATGGTGATCCATGTATGCGATGAAGCAAAAAATTTGAAAGAAGATTTTATTTGCCCACGAGATCTTTTGATATCAGAAATGAAGTACTTTGCTGAATATTTATCTATGGATGCCCAGCGCTGGGAAGAGGTGGACATTTCAGTTCATTGTGACGTTCACATTTTCAACTGGTTGATAAAATATGTTAAAAGGAACACTAAGGAGAATAAAGATTGTGAGATGCCCACTTTAGGTAAAAGATAATCTATTGTTTATTTTGTAGTGAAATTTATGTGTCACCTGTTAGTTGCTTCAGGCCAAACATGCAATGTGGAAAATTATTTGGACATTAGTATCTGTGCTGAGATTAGTTACGACCTTTTAGGAAACTGATACCTCATCCTTTTTTAGTAGATTGTAGTGAATGTATGACAAGTGGACAGGTCTCTAGATCAGCAGTTCTCACTGTATAGTACAGGGACCTCTGGAATCCTGGAGATATTTTACAGGATTCACAAGGTCAAGACGGTTTGCATTATAATACTAAAGTGTTACTGTCTTTTTCTCTGTGTTGACACTTGTTCAGATGGTACAGAAGTAATGGAAGATAAAACATGGGAGCTTTAGCACACATCAGGGCAGGGCACCAAACTACTAGTAGTCACCCTATTCCTCAATACCATATGCTCATAGATTAAAAGGAAAAAAAAAAAACTAGAAGAAAAAATTCACTCTCACTTTAAGAATGTCCTTAAGAAAACAGTAAAAATTATTAATTTTATTAACTCTTGACCCCTGAGTATGCATCTTTTTCATGTTCTATGTGATGACATGGGAAGTGCACTTCTGCTGCACAGTGAAGCATGATGATTGTCTGGAGGAAAAGCACATGTGCAGTTGTTTGTGTTGCAAGCTAAACAAGCTGCTTTTTAAAAAGAGAAAGCCATTTTTACTTGAAAGAATGATAGGCAAATTATGGTTTTTCAGACTTAGGCATTTGGCAGATATTTTCTTGAAAATGAATTAAGATCTACTAAAGGGAAACAACTGACCATATCTATTGTCAGTAACAAAATTCAAGGTTTCACGTGAGAGTTAGAGTTGGGAAACCTTGTACCTGCTTCCACGTGCATGACAGCTTCTCCATATTTGAAGACTTTTCTGATGAGACTAGTGGTAATACTAAAATGTGACTTTTTAAATATATGTTGTACAATGAAACGTTTCAACATTTAGAAGGTCCACATAACTCAGTGAACCAATATTTTTCAAATGATCAGTGCATGTTGTTAAAATTATGGGTTAAAGATCCATTCAAAGTGCAAGATAAATCCTTTGACTTTAAGATAGCAGAACAGGAAAAGTTCGTTTGACTTTAGATCCTGTTACAACTAACCTTTAAAAGAAACTACCAATCATTAAGTTGGTAGTAACATAAGAGAAGACTACCCACACATTGAATGTAGAAACAGATACAGTATCTAGCTGCCTTCTATTAAGTCAGGCATTGAAGAAATTTGCAAGAAATATAAGTGTTCCTCTTCTTGTTAATTTGTATTTTGGAAAATATAATTTTGCACAAAATATGTTACTATGTAATGAGTTTATTATTCTTTTAAAAAGAATTGAGAAATATTTTTAAAATTTTCCCTGTTTTTATGGTCAGTACTGATAAAATAACCTATCTAAACAAAAAAGTGGTCTTAAGATCAAAAGTTTTAAGAACCAACATTCTAGATGAAAGGATGGTAATTTCTTAGTAATCTTTAGTTGGGTATAGACTTGTATAGGAAATCACAACTATGATTTAATAAAGTCTTTTGGTACACTAGAAAGCAGCACCAAAATATTTTTTAATCTTTTATTAGTAAATAAATCTATAGTGACAGTATAAAAATTTCCTGAAGAAATATATATTTCATTACATTATAGTGGACCAATTTAATGGAAAAAAGTTTCTAGTCGTTCTTAAATAAAATTACAAGATTGCTAAATAAAAATTTTCAGCCAGAGGCCGGAGATTCCAGATCACCCAGAAATGATATCTATATGTGAAATAAATCAAATTATATATAGAGAAAAAAATATTGTTTGATCCAGCATATTTATGCATGTAGTAAAGATAAAAGAAGTGGAGCAAAACCAATCATTCTGTAATCTTTGACCTTATAAATGGCTACAAACGTAAATTTTTTTTAAAAAAAATTTTTTTTGAGAGATACACAGAGAGAGGCAGAGATATAGGCAGAGGGAGAAGTAGGGAGCCTGATGCAGGACTCGATCCCAGGACCACGGGATAATGCCCTGAGCCAAAGGCAGATGCTTAACCACTGAGCCACCCAGGTGCCCCAAACATAAATTGTTATAAAAGCAATCTTTGGGGGCACCTGGGTGGCTCAGTCAGTTTAGCTTCCAACTCCTTATTTCAGCTCAGGTCATGATCTTGAGGTTATGAGATTGAATTCCCACATTAGGCTCCACACTCAGGAGTCTGCTTGAGAGTCACTCTCCATGTCCCTTTGCCCCTCCCTCTACTTGTGTGTGTGCATGCATGCACGTTCTCTCTAAATAAATAAGATCTTTTTAAAAATAAATAAATAAATAAAAACAGTCTTTATTCTAACCAGGAAAACCACCAAAATGCTTAATTAAATCTCTAATAATGCAGATGATGAGTCTTAGCTGGAATGGGCTATATTACACTTCCCTGAGGGATTTTTCACTAGTTCCCTCCTCCCTTCACCATTGCTATTTAACCTAGAAATACTACTTAAATAAAGATTAGGATTACTTATTTTGATCAATGTCTGCATAGTCCTTTATTTAGAAGAATTGTCTTAGTACTATAATGCTAAAAATCACAGCTTTTTTTTTTTTTTTTCTTAAACATATCTCACAGGAGATGACTTAGGTTTACCAAAATAATAGTGTCAGTTGAAAAAAAAAAAAAAAAGAAAAAAAAATTAAAAAAAAAAAAAAAATAGTGTCAGTTGGCATTTCCCTTTCCCTGGTTATGCCTCTCAAGGCTCACTTCAGCCTGCCTTTAGGAAGTAACTTTAGTACCTCAACCATAGTAAATTTTATATTATCTTTCAGAATTTTTTAATTAAATATTTGTTCATAACAAGCATTTTACTGCTTTTGAGATAATTTCACTACTAACAAGTGCTTTCATTAATCATTTAAAGGAGTTTCTCGCTATGATTTTTTTTATGTAATGAATTATAGTCTCACTTTTAATTATCTTTTTTTGTGATTTAGGTAAGGAGAAAAGTTTGCATGTGTCATATCTTTTACTGGAGTCTTTTACTTGATATAAATCTAATACCAGCGCAGATTTACTATGTGCTTTTCCTATACCTATATCTAAAAGCTGGAGTCTTTTACTTGGTATAAAACTATACTCTGTACCCTGTATTTTAACGCTACATTGTCTTTCTTTCATGTATCTAAGATATATGATGTAGTATGGTTATGATAAATTGCTCTTATAATGTAACATCCTCCTTTAAGGTGAGAAGGAGCCTGTTCTGAGGAGGTTGAAGTACAAATCAAAAGGGAAATTTAATTTTTTTCTTTTTTTTAGAGCCAGGAAATGTCATTTCAATTCTTATTTCTTCAGAGTTTTTGAAAATGGATTCATTGGTAAGTATTAACAAAATATCCAGGCTCTTTTTTGGGGTGCCTGGGTGGCACAGTCAGTTAAACATTGACTCTCAGTTTTGGCTCAGGTCATGATCTCAGGGTTGTGAGATTGAGCCTCGCGTTGGGCTCTACTCTGGGTATGGAGACTAGTTAAGATTCATTCTCTCTCTCTCTCTTTCTCTCTTCCCCTCTCCCCCTCCTCCCCTCCTCCCCTCCTCCTTCCCCCACACCTCTCTCCCCCTCCTTTCTCTGTAAAAAAAAAAAAAAAAATCCAAGCTTTCTTATTCACCTGTGCTTAATTTAACATACAACTTGATTTTTTCTTCAAGTGTCTAGAAATTTTTAAGACATCTTACTAAAATAGTTGTTAATTCAAAAGTGTGATTCTGTAACTGAACTAAAAGGAATTTCCTCCTTAGTTACAGATAGAGACTACATCAGGTAGAGTTGTCACACAAAGGAAAACTATTTGCAACAAATAAGGAATAACTTCCAAAAACAACTTCCATTACTTCCCAAGCAGGGGTGAGCAGTTCCTTTTATTTAGGGTTTAGGATAAATATCCATAAAGAGGAGCTCTGTCATTGCAAGTAAAGATGGGTCATAAGATACAGGTGACCTATGCTATTTTAGTGAAGCTTGTGCTCTTCTTAGGGTAGAGACTTTAATATTATAATAAAGCAGAGGTAACTGAAGAGGGGAAAGGGTTATGAGCATCAACTGTGTGGTATCTTGGTATCTCTGTTAAGGAATGCATGGCCAACCTTACTTTGGAAACAGCAGAGCATTTACCACCAATTTGTTGTCTCTTACATGGTCAGGCTATTTCCAGGCTGATGGAAACTGTTTTTACATTCCCTTGGTTCCCTTAAAATCCTTAACTACTGAGGTCTTTGTATTTCTTTGTAACTCTGGCACCTCCTAGGAGGTTCTGCAAGAAGTGTGCTTGGGCAAGTAGGACACAGATACAGAAAATAGCGTGGGCCCTAAAATGACTTCTATGTTAGAAAAGTTTTGTCTCATCTTTCTTATTCTACGGACTCCTAATTCTTTCTGCTTACAATCCCATTGCAATTAACTGCTCTTAAAAAAAAAAAAATCAACTGCTCTTTTTCTGTGGGAAAGGTGTTAGACTATTATATATCATTATCATGCCTATAAAGCAAATAATTTATCTTGCAAGGAATAACTATTAAATTAGATGAAACTAAGCAGAATTAGCTTTGATGCAAGAGAGGTTTTGCTCTAAAATCAAATTAAATGAAAATTAATCGGAATATATTTTCTAAGTAATTTCTTTAGGCATGTTTTACTTATTTGTGTCTTTCATTTATAATTCGGTGAATTAAAAACAAATATCTAATTATTACTATAATCGTGTATTTGTAAAACCAGATGCTAACGTCTATTGCTTAATAGTAATTGGTAAATGTAAAAACGCAATATGTATATGCACATATCAGGCTCTACATTAGATTTATTTGTTCCTTTTATTTAATTTCTTATTCACAAGTTTATATATGTTTATGTTAAAGCAGAGTACTTCTTTGCTATATTAACAGATGTGAAATTTGTTTAATTGGGGTTTTACTAGTTCTCCATATTCTTCTTTAGTTGCTCCCCATTTAGTTGTTGGCATTAATTCAGGGAAGGGTTACAGAAAAAAGCAGAGATGAAAAGCGTCCTTAACCTTTGAGTGTTGAAGTCTAAGCCCTACAGCATATTTTTTATGCCATAACAAAATATTTTGAAAATACATGATTAGCCAGCACCACTTTCCCCCAAAACCCAAGTCTACCTTAAAAAGTAAGTAAATATACCTCAGGTTGGAGAAGGGAAGAAAATCAGAAAGCAAGCACAACACAACTGTGAAAACCCTAAAGTGACTAAAATTATATCTTAGCCACTCAGAGGTAGAGGCTTCATATTGCCACTGGGTCTAGTGATTGGAAGCCACGTATCTTGTATACTTGAGTTTGTTGACTGAGATTTATATCTGCCGCAATTATGAAAGATTGTACTATTGTTTAAAGTATGCTAAGAAAACTGAAGATTATTTTCCTAGCTCTGTATGTGTTTGTACAAATATGGCCTGTTGGCTTACTTTGGAATAGTATAGATTAATCAAGAAGGTTATTGACATGACATGACATCATGACATGACATGATCTTTCATTGCTACTCTTTTCAACATTCATTTTCTATCATGTGTTTTTTTAGGTTGAACAATGTATTCAGTATTGCCACAAAAATATGAATGCCATAGTAGCTACCCCATGCAACATGAACTGTATTAATGCAAATCTTCTTACACGTATAGCTGATCTTTTCACACACAATGAAGTTGATGATTTAAAGGACAAGAAAGATAAATTTCGAAGGTAATTTTCTTAATTTAATTTTAACCAAATGTCCCTATTAGAGGGAATATATTTGAATTTCATTTTAGTGATATATTCTATTTTTAGAATATTTTTAGAAATATTTCTATTTTATTGTAAGTAAAATAAAATTTATCCAGAGAAAATGGCTCTAGATAAAAATTAGTACTTAAATTATTTTGTATAATGTATATATGAGTGTATTGTGTTAGTGAAGTATTTTAAAAAATAATTAAGGTAGGCCTTATTATAAAGAGAAAGAATAGTAGGAGATGAGGTCAGGAGTGGTCATATCATTTAGGTACTGTTTAAGTCTTGGCAAAGAGGTAATATTTCACTGTATATATACATATACTGTATCTTTTTTTATCCATTCATCTATCAGTGCACACCTGGATTGCTTCCATATCTGGGCTATTGTAAATAATGAATACACATAGGGATGCATATATGTTTTCAGATGGAATATTACTTAACCATAAAAGGATGACATTTGTGACAACATGGGTGGACGTGGAGGGCATTATACTAAGTGAAAAATTTACCTAGTTTAAACCTAGTGTGAGGTTGAGCAATTAAGTGGATTATAGTGCCATCAATAGAGGAGATATTGGGGTGATGGCATCAAGAGATGGGTTTAGTTCTTAAGATTATTTGATATATTTAATATGCTTTAGGGACATCCAGGTAGGATAGCAGAGATAGGTGGATATATAAGTCTGAAACTTAGGTCAGAAGTCAGAGCTTAAAATAGAAATACAAGAGTAGATAGATTTGAAATCATGAACTGGGTGAGATTTCTTTGCAAGACATTCTTCACTAAATTACAGTGGCAACTTTACTGTAAATTAGGTGACTGTATATGGGAGATGTGTTTTCAAATTAATGTGGGTTTTTTATTTTTTTAAAGATTTTATTTATTCATGAGAGACACAGAGAGAGGGGGGCAGAGACATAGACAGAGGGAGAAGCAGGCTCTCTGCAGGAGCCAGATGGGGGACTTGATCCCAGGATCCCAGGATCATGCCCTGAGTCAAAGGCAGACGCTCAACCACTGAGTCACCCAGGCATCCCATAATGTGGGGTTTTGTTTTGTTTTTGAGCAAATACCCAGTAATGGAATTACTAGTTCATATGGTGGTTCTATTTTCAGTCTTTTGAGGGACCTCCGTCTGTTTTCTATAGTGGCTGCACCAATTTACATTCCCAACAATAATGCACAAAGGTTCCCTTTTCTCCACATCCTTGCTTTTACTTATTTCTTGTCTTTTATTCTAACCATTCTGACACTTGTAAGGTGGTATCTCATTTTGGTTTTGATTTGCATTTCCCTGATGATTAGTAATATTGAGCATCTTTTGGCTGTTGACCATCTGTATGTCTTCTTTGGAAATGTGTCTATTCAAATCCTCTGCTCATTTTTTAATTGGGTTGAGGTTTTTGGTATTGAATTGTATAAGTTCCTTATATATTTTGGATATTTAACCCCTTATTAGATATATCATTTGCAAATATCTTCTCCCACTCAATAGGTTGACTTTTTGTTTTGTTAATGGTTTCCTTGCTTTGCAAAAGCTTTATATTTTGATGTAGTCCCAATGGTTTATTTTTGCTTTTGTTTCCCTTGCTTAAGGAGCTATCTATAAAAAAGTTACAAAGAAATTATACTGCCTGTGTTTTCTTCTATGAGTTTTATGGTATCAGGTCTCACATTTAGGTTTTTAATCGATGTGAAGGTTTTTTGTGTATGGTGTGAGAAAGTGATCCAGTTTTTATTTTTTTGCATGTAACTGTCCAGTATGATTGATTTCTTTGTTTATACTTGTATCAGTAGCACACTATCTTAATGACAGTGGCTTTATAGTATTTTTTTAGTATGTAGTAATTTGAATTCTGAGAGCTTAATACATAGAATGGGATTAATATCCTAAATCCAGATCTGACCTCAGGATATACAGTTGGAATTAATGGCATGAGACTTAAAGTTTAGTCACATTGTGCATAATAATAAAATTTTTATTAACATATATTGAATGCTTAATGCTATATCTAGCACTCTTTAAAAACACTGTTTATTTAACCCTCATAAAACCTTGTGAGTTTGGAATTATAAACCCCATTTTATAGATGAGAAAACAAGGTTCAGAGAGGTTAAGTAGTTGCCAGAGATCATATATCAAGTTGTTGGTAGATCCAGGATTGTTAAGCTTTCAAGTTCTTCAATATTGAATATTCCAAACAAATATTCTTATAAAAATACATTCTTGATTAAGCATTTATCATTAGGTTTATTTACTTAAAACACTATAAATATATCATAAATTCCCAAAGAGAGTCTTCCCAAGGATTTATTAATTTTATTTTCTACATATGCAGGTAAGTCAGTATTTATTTTCATCACCATCAAGTAACTTTAGTAATATAAACAATAGAAAATTAATTTGTTGGTCATTTGTTGTTAATAGTAAACTTTTTTGTAAGAAGATCGAGAGACTTTTTGATCCTGAATACTTGAACCCAGATTCTCGGAATAATGCAGCAACATTATACAGGTACAGTAATGTGTTTTTCTTTGGTATTCTATACAATATAGCTGAATTCTTTAATTTTATTCCCTTTAAAATTTTCTTCTTGGGTGTTTTTGTATCTTCTTGTGTTATAGATGCTGTTTGTGTAAAAAACTTTTAACAAAGGAAACAGAAAGAAGAATTCCTTGCATTCCTGGAAAAATCAATGTGGATCAACATGGAAATATTATCTACATTCACATAAGGTGCAGTGAAAATAAAATACAGCTTTTAAATGTGAATTACCAGTGTTTTTCTAAAACTTTAACTAGTTTTATAAGGAATAGAATAACATTTTTTTCGGAATGTGATTCAGCTTTGACTTAGAAAGATACTTTCAAAAAAATTTTATATAAAAGCTGTATTTTGTTTACTGAGTAAATTTCATGGTATTTTTAAACTTTAAAATAGTAAAAGTGTGAGTGTACATTAATCTTGAAAGATATTCTGGCCATTGCCATAAAAATGATTTCGTTTCATTATCTGATTTTATTTATACAAACATACTGAATTTAACATAGAACCAGGGGAACCCTGGGTGGCGCAGCGGTTTAGCGCCTGCCTTTGGCCCAGGGCGCGATCTTGGAGACCCAGGATCGAATCCCACGTCGGGTTCCCGGTGCATGGAGCCTGCTTCTCCCTCTGCCTGTGTGTCTCTGCCTCTCTCCCTCTCTCTCTCTGTGACTATCATAAATAAATTAAAAAAAAAAAAAAAAAAAACATAGAACCAAATTTACTTTCAGGTAAATTTTGGTGAATGAGGAAATTGTCTTTAAAATTGAATATTCCTTAATCTATTTATTCTTCATATGTTGTCAGTATTCCATTAAGATATAGTTCTGTTTTATTCTGCTTTAAGTTCAAAACCAGTTGTCATTCTCATTTGGGGGAAAAAGTATCATAAATTGGTATAATATCTCAGAAAACCAAAATTTCTGAAATGTATATATTCTCTAAAAATATCATGCTGCTAGGAATTTATCCAAAGAGATAATGCTAGATTTGTAAAAGCACTCAAGAAGAATATTTATTGCTATATTGTTTAAATAGAAAAAAAAGGAAACATCCAAATGATAAAGTGAACTAAAATAAAATATATCCATGCAGTAGTGTGTGTGTATATATATATATTTTTTAAAGTGTGTATACATATATATATTTTAATATATGTCTATACATGTCTTGTCAATTTTTAATGTGCAGCCTTTGAGAATAATGTTGTAAGAGTATATATTCTTATGTAGCAAGTTGTTAGCGATGAATTAAGTGAAAAAAAAAGACAGGTCATAAAACTAAAACATCACTAAAATGTAAACTGCAGTGTTACCTTTAAGTGATAGTATTATGGATGCTTTGATTTTGTTCTTTTTCTGTTAAAAATGTACAGCACTTTTGTTAAAGGAAAAAAATAGTATAAATGTTAAGTTTCTTATTTTAAACATTAAAACAAAGATAAACACGTTTGACTCTAGCACAGTCATGCTTTTTTTTTAAATATTTTTTAAGCTTTTTTTTTTTTTAGTAATCTCTACACCCAACATGGGGCTCAAACTCAAGACCACAAGATCAAGAGTCACATGCTCCTCTGACTGAGCCAGCCAGATGCCCCCCAACAGTCATGTTTAAAATGTTTCATTTTTCTCTTCATACAGTATTCATTAGTTATAAACCTGGGATTTTATACTTTTTTGCTTTGAGACTTGATCTCACCTTTTATTTTTTTTTTTTTTTTTTGATCTTTTTTTTTTTTTGATCTCACCTTTTAGAAAGCACTTCCATTCTGACAGCAATAATTATTAACTATGTGAAAAAAATTGATATTGACTTCAACATCCATTTTTCTTGTTTTATTTAAAGTATTTTCCTGTAAGTCATTTGTGGATGACATTTTTTCAGTTGTCTTTAATTAAAACATGTGCCTGTGCAATTTGTAATAGCATCATGACATTTTGCTACGTTAAGGACAAAGATAGCAAAAGTTCAAAATTATTAAGGGACTTGGGAAAAATAGGAACTTGAGTTACACATAGACATTGCAAGTAGGGTTTTAAGCCTTAGCTGTTTTTTTTTTTAAGTTTATATTAACTTAAAAAATGTGTGTTACCAAGACCTGATTATATATTATTGTGTTACTCAATTACTTGAGAATGTTTTTTGAAAATAATACAAAGAAATGTTTAGAATCACCAATGATTTTGTAACTTATTTTATAGTATGCACAATCAGAATAAAGTATTATATGCCTAAGTCCCAACTATTAACCTGCTCAAACCATATTTAATATAGCTTAGCAAAATAATTTATCTAGTTTAGCAAAATAATTTAGCATTTAATATTTCATATATTTTTCTATTGTCCACAGAAAAAAGGAATAAACAAACTCCCAAGTGAAATTTTTTCTACTGCTCAGTATAGTCCATCCCACAGCTATCATTTGGGAGATGTTTCTGTAAATAACCCACAAATTTAAAAACATTTGCTTAAAATAAATTGTTTATGTTACTTGCTTGTGAAATAATATAATAATTGAGGTTCTTTTCCCCAGGGATAAGACTTGGGATGTTCATGAGTATTTGAATAGTCTTTTTGAAGACTTAAAATCTTGGAGAGATGTTTATTGGCGCTTGTGGGGTACAGTCAACTGGCTTACTTGTTCAAGATGTTATCAGGTGAGGGGGTTTTTTTTCTTTTTCTTTTATTTATTTATTTTTTAAAAGATTTCATTTATTCACGAGAGACAAGAGAGGCAGAGACACAGGCAGAAGTAGTCTCCTCATGGAGAGCCCGATGCAGGACTCAATCCAAGGACCCCAGGACTGTGCCCCAAGCCAAAGGCAGATGCCCAACTACTGAGCCACCCAGGTGCTCCTCTTTCTTTTTAATATCTTGCTCTCACGCAATCATAGCAGGCCTTTTTTTTTTTTCCCTTAAGATTTTATTTTTAAGGGGCTCCTGGGTGACTCAGTCAGTTAAATATCTGCCTTCAACTCAGGTCATGATCCCAGGATCCTGGGAACAAGCCCCGCATCAGGCTCCCTGCTCAGTGGGGAGCCTACTTTTCCCTCTTTTGCTCCTCCTGCTTGTGCTCTCTCTCTCTCTCTCTCTCTCTCAAATAAATAAAATCTTTTTTTTTTTTTTAAGTAATCTCTACATCCAATGTGGGACTCAAACTCAACCCCAAGATCAAGTGTTGCATTCTCTACCAACTGAGACAGCAGATGCCCTGTGTAGCAGGCTTTTTAAATATATGCTGCTTAATTAGTATGTTTGAGTATATTTGGACAGTATCTGACATCTTTTTAACGAAACTAGTGCCAAGAACAATGATACTATTAAACTTTGCTTGCATCTGACTTTGTCTCTCTTCATCCTCCTTTTGTCATTGCTGAAATAATCATACCTTGTTTATTTTTTAGAAAACCAACAGATTTTAAGTGACCAAATCTGTTTTTTCAGTGAGGAGAAAAAAACCAAAATCCTTACTGCCTTCAGTTATTTCAAGCTAAACTATTTCTCTCTTAGCCCATTAATTTCTTTAGAAATTCAGAAGCACTTTGTAGATACAGTACTATTGGTATGTTCTGTTCTTACTGTAGCAGTTGTGTTCCCAAAAAAAGGTTAAAAGATTTTGTTCATTTTTTCATAAGTGAAGTCTTTAATAAAAGCACAAGAAAGCTTGCTATTTGAAGGTGCCTATAATAAATCCTTTTAGAGAATAAATAGATCTTTGTAGGTCACAGTTATTCCTAATCAGTCTTAGGTATAAATCCAGAGTGTTCTACAAATTTTTTATGAATCCCTAATGTCTCCCTGCCCCCAGGAATTTTCATCTCTCACTTGATTAACAACTTTCAGTAGGTGGAAGGAAGAGCAGCTTATCAAAACCATCAGAGTGAGTTTTTTCAAACTATTTAAGTTTCCACAAATGGACTACCAATCCCCCAAATTTTTTAAATTGGATTTGTTGAGGTAAATATCCGAATAGTAAAATTTATCCTTATACAATAAAATTCATCCTTTTTATGAGATTTGACAGATGCATATAGTCATATAACTACCACCACAGTCAAAGCATAAGCCACTTCCCTCAGCTTAGAAATTCCTCTGGGCACCTTCTCAGTCCCTTCTACACCAGCCTCTGGCAACACGGATCTATTTACTATCCCTATAGTTTTGGCTTTTCCAGAATGTCATATAAATAGAATCATACTATATTTAGCTATTTGAATCTGGCTTCTTTTACTTAGCAAATGGATTTGAAATTTATCCACATTGTTTTATGTGTCAGTTTATTCCTTTTTAGTGCTAGATAGTCTATTGTATAAATGTATCACAATATGTTTATTCACTCACTGGCAAGGGACTTTATAGTATTTCTAGTTTAGGGCCATTACGAAAAAAGCAAGTATAAACATTTCTATACAGCTTTTCATGTGAAGATAGGTTCTCATTTCTCTTAAGTTATTACCTAGAAGAAGGATTGCTAGATTGTGTGGTAAATGTAAGCTTAACATTTATCTCTCCTAACATTTTCCCAAAGTCCTTGAGTCACTTTGCATTCTTGCCAGTTATATATGAGAGTTCTAGTTGCTCCACATCCTCACTAGCACTGTTCATAGTTAGGTTAGGTTTTTTTTTATTTTTTAGACTTATTAGGTATGTACTAGTCCTCCCCACAATAGAGTATCACTAATCATCAAGGATATTAAGCTTCTAAAATCTGATATGTTTAGCATGTCAGAACAGAATATGGAGGGATTTTTTTCACTTCTTTATAGCAAATGGAATTTTGATTTACAGTATTTATTATGGAGAGTTTATAAACTCATAAAATAGTTCATATCCAAATATTTGGTGTATGAGTGTGCACCTTATAGCTCTTATCTCAAAAAAATTTTTAAAGATTTATTTATTTTAGAGAGACAGAGACTGTGGGGGTGAGGAGCAGAGGAAGAGAGAAAATTCCCAAGCAGACTCCCTGCTGAATGCAAAGCCTGACATGGGGCCCAGGGCTTAATCTAAGGATCTTAAGATTATGACCTGAGCCAAAGTCAAGAGTTGGCTGCTTAACCAACTGAGCCACTGAGGCTCTCCCAGACTCAAAAATTTTTAATCAAAAACTTTGAAAATCATAATTGGAACTAACAACTAAGAATTCTGAATTATAGACTATCTTTTACTGCTTTTATGTTCAAAACCAGTGCTTAAAATTGTTAATTTTGGGGACAGCTTGGTGGCTCAGTGGTTGAG
This sequence comes from Vulpes lagopus, assembly GCF_018345385.1. NCBI lineage: Eukaryota > Metazoa > Chordata > Mammalia > Carnivora > Canidae > Vulpes > Vulpes lagopus. Next base: position 45,204,655 of record NC_054828.1, read on the forward strand.
CATCTGTCTTTGGCTCAGGGTGTGATCCTGCAGTCCTGGGATCGAGTCCCACATCAGGCTCTCTGCATGGAACCTGCTTCTCCCTCTGCCTCTGTCTCTCATGAATAAATAAATAAAATCTTTTTTAAAAATTTGTTAATTTCGTTATTTTCTTTATTTTACCATTTATAAACATATCTGAAAACTATTTTATTGTTATAACTTGATAAATTTTTTCACCGATGACTCAAAGTGATTACATAATTTTCATTAACATTGGTTCTAAATATTTACCTCTAAAAATATGTCAAAGAGGGGCACGTGGATGGCTCAGTGGCCATCTGAGCATCTGCCTTCAGCTCAGGTCATGATCCCAGGTTACTGGGATTAAGTCCCACATTGGGCTCCCTACAGGGAGCCTGCTTCTCCCTCTGCTATGTCTCTGCCTCTCTCTGTGTGTCTCTCATTAATAAATACATAAATAAATCTTTAAAAGGAATATGTCAAAGAATAATCAAATGAGGCAAATTTTACTTTATTTCTTTATTGGAAAAATTTTTATTTGATTAGCTGTTTATAAAATCAGATATACATCAAGATCAATTTAATGCATCTGAAATTTTAGTAAAGTGTTTTGTTTTTGCTTTTTTCATAGCCTTATTGAGGTGTAATCACTTGCCATAAAATTCATTCATTGTAGGGTACCTGGATGGCTCAGTGGTTGAGCATCTGACTTTGGCTCAGGTTGTAATCTCAGGGTTCTGGGATAGAGTCCCACATCAGAGGGAGAAGCAGGCTCCATGCAAGAAGCCCAATGTGGGACTCAATCCAGGGACTCCAGGTTTATACCCTGGGCCAAAAGCCAGCACTTAACCGCTGAGCCACCGAGGCATCCCAATAAATAAAATCTTTTTAAAAAACTCATTCATTTAAGTGTACAATTCACTGATCTTTAGTAAGTTTACAGAGTTGTTCATCCATCACCACCATCCAATTTTAGTACATTTCCATCGTTCCAAAAAGGTCCCTTGTGTCCATTTGCTGTAATTCTCCAATCTATCTACAGCTCCAGGCAACCACTAATCTTTGTTTCTCTAGAGATTTGCCTTTTCTGTACCTGTTATTTAAATGAAACATACAAAAAAAAATAAATAATAAAAAAATAAATAGAACATACATTATGTAGTCCAGAGTAAAAGTTTTTTGAGATATATAATTTTATTGTGGAAATAATAATTGATTTTATATATTTCTTCTATTCAGGCTTTTCTCTGTATAGAATTTTCACATTGTCAATATCACTCAGAAACAGTGGTTTATCCTACTACAACAAGTTCACTAAATACTATTGGCACTGGTATTTATCCCTGCTGTAACCAGAAGGTTCTTCGGTTTGATCCTACTCAACTTACAAAGGTGAATTTTGGTTTTTGTTGTTTGTTTGTTTTAAAGATTTATTTTTTTAAGTAATCTCTACAACCAACATGGGGCTCAAACTTACAACTTCAAGATCGAGAGTCTCATGCTCCACCAAAGAGCAATGAGCCAACCAGGTGCCCCTCCAAAGGTAGATTTTGGATGTTGCCCTTTTGTAGTTACAGTGCCCACTAACACTATTTATTTAAGTCTTTTCCCCTTTCATTGTTTTTAAAGCATAAAGGTGACACATTCATGTAGAAAAGACTTTAAACAATACAAAAATATAGTTAAAAGTAGAAGTCCCTCTCTACACTACTTCCTTGTTCTGCATGTCTTTTTATAGGTAACCACAGTTAACGATTTCCTTTCAGACTTTGTTTTATACATTTCAGGCACAAAATTTTTTATATTGGAAATAGGATAATACTGTTCATTTTATTCTGTAAGTTGCCCTTTTCAATCAGCAATATACCTAAGTTATCTTTCTGTCATTTCTTTCATTGTTTTGTAATATCCTAAGTCATGCATATATCACAGTTTATTTAACCATCCCTCCTATCAGTGAACATTTAGGTTGTTTCCAGATTGATGTTATTACAGTATTGTAATGAGCATCCTTGCACATATATCTTGGTACAATATGTGAGTATTGCTGTAGGTTAAAGTTCTTGATCACTAACACTTTTGAAAATGTTATGTAATTAAACTTGCCAGTGATGGAAAAGAACCTAAAGCCCTTCTTCCTCTTCATCTATACAACAGTTCTTTATAAAGCACCACAGTTGTGTCACACACTGTGCAAGGCAGAGAATAATGTAATTTCTGTAAAATTAGTTTCTTCCTTCATGGAGCTTATAGTTCATGCAGTAGTATCAAAAGGAAAGAAAAAAGAAATGTTTGAAGAAGTATGCAGGGCCATAAGGGTCAGTAATAGGCTCGTCTGACCTGGGCATTGAAGTCAAGGAGTTGGCATTCGGTTGAAATCTGAAGGGTGGATAGGAGTATGTAAGAGAAAGAGCACTTCGGTCTGAATACCAAGGCCAAAAGGTACATGGTGAGAGAGACTGAATGAAACTTCCTGTTATAGAAAACACACATATTTTAAGAAAAGGCTGGCAAGGTAAATAGGTATTAGACCATGTAAGGGCCGGACCTGGTAGGCCATGTTTTTTCTTTATTTTGGGTTTTGAAGATCAGTTGCAGTGTGGAGAGTGGCTTGGGAATATTAAGTGTAGTCAGGTATGAGAGAAGTTACCAAGTAGTGTTAGAGAGAGATGATATGATAGCTTGGCTTAGGGTTGTAGAGATTAATTCAGTATTTAGGAGATAATATGGCTTGATTGTTTTATCACAGAGGAAGGAGTCAAGGATAACTCAGTTTCTTGCTTGTGCTACTAGATACTGGTAGTGCTATTGAGAAGGGAACAAGAAGGGAATTGGGTTTGGAGAGAATCTCATGTGTTCTGTTTTGGACATTTTGAGATTGAGATGTTTTAGGAGGCAGCCAGGCAAAGAATGTTAGATATATGGGTTTTGGGGCTCAGAGAATGGGCTAGCTGGAGGTGATAATTTTCAGTCTTCTTGCAAATAAGTAAAAACTGAAACCAGCAGGGATATGTGAGCATAAGAAGAACAGAGAGTCTACAGCGGAGCCTAGAGAAACTCCCAGAATTTAATGGCTGGATAGCAAAGTATGAGCCTACAAAAGACAATGATCAAGAGCAGCAGAAATAATAGGAGGAAAACCAAGGATGTTGTCATGAAAATCAAAGGAGTAGTGTTTGAAGCAAGAGAAAGTGGTCCATGGGGCCAAATGCTGCCAAGAGGTCAGATAAAATAATGAAAGAAATTTGTCCTTTGACTTTGGCAATCTGGAATTCATGTGCAAAGATTTGTTTTGATGGGAGTGCTAGATCAATAATTACATTATAGGTATTTGTTTATTGTTTCTGCTTTATTTTGTTTTAATAGGAGACATCTTTTTAAAAGTGAGTGGGAAGGATCCAATTGAGAAAGGGTTGATGGTATAGAATTGTGAGGATGCAGAGTAGGATGGGATCATAAGCACATGTGGCAGTATTAGTTTAGACAAGAGGAAGGGGAGTTCCTCTATTGTAACAGTAAAGAAAGAGTAGAGTTGGTTGAGGATATTTGTAAAATTGTGTTTTTGTCATTTGGATAATAAGTTTTTCCAATCTAATGCATTCTTTCTTCTCTATAAAGTAGGAGGTAAAACCATCTGCTAAGAATGAAGGGAAAGAGGGATGGTTCTAAGGTTTGAAGGAAGTATGGAAGGTTTGAAATAGTCTTTTTGGAAAACGTGAGTGAATTTTCCAGAGAAAGGTTATAGCTTATTAAGCAATTTGAGAGCCCATTGGAGATTGGTAATCATAAATTTACAGTGAAATCCAGCATGCCGTTTATGTCATTCTCTCCTGTAACACTAAGCTATTTGAATGCAAACATGGAGGAAATGGGTCATTGAGCTCATCCAGTTTGGGGTTTTGCCAGATGGGTATGATGAGATTTAGGGCCAAGGAATTTGGGTGATTGTTTTTGAAATGGTGGATCATGGGATTAATGCTGGAAGGTAGTTTGTTATATTTGCAATCAGTTACCAACTTCTGTTAGTCAGAAATTTTATTGGTGAGCTAATAGGTTACCTACATAATGTTTGTATTTAACATTAGGGGAACGCCTGGGTGGTTCAGCTGTTGGGCGTCTGCCTTCAGCTCAGGGCATGATCCTAGGGTCCTGGGATTGAGTCCTGCATCCGGCTCCTTGTGGGGAGCCTGCTTCTCCCTCTGCCTGTGTCTCTCCTTCTCTCTATGTGTCTCTAATGAATAAATAAATAAAATCTTTAAACACACACACATTAGGTAGATGCTTTGCATACAAAGCTCTTTAAATCGGGTATAACACTTTAAGCAAAATGGCATTAGCTTTGATAGACCTAAGATGTTTAATTAATGGTTATGTTATGTTTTGCAATAACATGATTTTTAATCGTTGCATTTCTTTGTGGTTATAATATTTCTATTTTGACTATCACATTCACATTTTTTTAAACGATACTTCCAAAAGTTGTAACTCTTTGTCTTGCTATTGTCTGTTTTCTGGTTAAATTAACCCCTTATATTTCATTCACTGTGAGATGGTTGAGGAATAAAAAGTAATTAAACTGTATGATAAATCTTATATCTGACCTCATGGATATTAGTTGACGTTATTTCGTAGGCTAAGTGAAATCTAAATAGAAATCTAAAATTATATGGTGGTTTATATTTCTAGTAATGGCAGACTGAGTAATTCAGACCAACCCTCCCATCAAAGGCAACTAAAAAAGATGTATGAAATATAAAGATTATATTAAAAGCCTCAAAGAGCTAATCAGATAATGAGGAATTAGTGTTAAGGTACAGGAAATGATAGAAACCCTAAGGGAGCCAGTGCTCAGGGCCATTTGTATTTGCTCCTGAGAACAAATATCAGTGTGAAAAAAGTAGCTAAGAGGCTGGGCTGATCTTTAGGTGCCCTATCAGAATTTTGAGTAATAGTCAGGGTCCAAGATCTGGAAAAATGGAGTTAGTAATGAATAAAATTTCCACTCTTACACTTTCAGTTGGGATCTAACTCAGATCATGATCCTGGGATCCTGGAATCAAGCCCGGCATCGGGCTCCCTGCTTAACAAGGAGTCTGCTTCTCCCTCCCTTGGAATTATTGACAGAAACTATAAAATAAATACAATTACTAGTTTAAGTTGATAGAAGCCAAGTTTGGAAAAGTTTTGGTAGAAAATCATAAACTATAAAAAATGACAAGGGGGCGTCCCTGGGTGGCTCAGCAGTTTGGCGCCTGCCTTTGGCCCAGGGCGCGATCCTGGAGTCCCAGGATCGAGTCCCACATCGGGCTCCCGGCGTGGAGCCTGCTTCTCCCTCCTCCTGTGTCTCTGCCTCTCTCTCTCTCTCTCTCTCTATGTCTATCATGAATAAATACATAAATAAATTTTTAAAAAAAGAAAAATAACAAGGGGTTCCTGGGTGGCTCATTTGGTTAGGCAGCTGACTCTTGATTTGGACTCAGCTCATGATCTCAGGATCATGGGATTGAGCCCTGTGTCAGGCTCCCTGCTCAGCAGGGAGTCTGTTCCCTTGACCAGTCTGTTCTCTCTGTCACATTCTGCCCCTCCCCTCCCTCAAATAAATGAATAAATTAAAAAAAAAAAAACAAAGAGGTTTAAATAAAAAATAGGGCACCTGGGTGGGTCAGTCAGTTAAGTGTCTGCCTTGGGCTCAGGTCATGATCCCGGGGACTTGGGATTGAGTCCCTAGCTGGGGGCAGCCTTCTTCTCCCTTCCCCCTGCCCCTCCCTGATGCTTGTACTCTTTCTCTCTCAAATAAATAAATCTTTTTATAAGAAAAAGATAATACCCTGAAGGAAGAGATTTTATTTGTTTATTTTTTAAGTAAACTACACCTAGCATGGGGCTCAAACTCATGAACCCAAAATCAAGAGTTGCGTGTTCTTTTTCTTTTTTTTTAAGATTTTATTTATTTCTTCATGAGAGACACACAGAGAGAGAGAGGGGCAGAGACACAGGCAGAGGGGGAAGCAGGCTCCATGCAGGGAGCCTGACCCAGGACTTGATCCCGGGTCCCCAGGATCATGCCCTGGGCCGAAGGCGGCGCTAAACTGCTGAGCCACGTGGGCTGCCCAAGAGTTGCATGCTCTACCAACTTATCCAGCCAGATGCCCTATGGAAGAAATTTTTATTTATTTATTTAAGATTTTATTTGTTCATGAGAGACACAGAGAGAGGGGCAGAGACACAGGCAGAGGGAGGAGGCTCCCTGTGAGGACTTGATCCCAGGATCCCAGGATCACGACCTGAACCAAAGGCAGACCCTCAACTACTGAGCCACCCAGGTGCCCCAGAAAGAGATTTTAAACTACATTAAACAAACTTAAACAGAGGAGACAAACTCATAGCTAGGACCATTATTAGCAACACATATCCATAAAAGGTTCGTATTAAGATTTTTTTTTGGCTCTTACAAATCAATAAGAAAATAATAGGAACTGTTTAACACAAGACATTTAGCTGTCTCATAAATAAGAAAAGGAGCTTAACCTCATTTGTAATTGGGGAAATACAAATTAAAAGCACAATGAGATTCTACTACACATTCACCAGAATGACGAAGATTAAAATATCTTAGTGGGTATGTAGAGTAGCAAGTCTCACACACTGCTGATAGTAATATAATTTGGTACACATGAGCACTTTTGCACCAGGAAAAGTAAAAGAATGTTCACAGCAATATTATTTGTAATAGCTGCAAAATGAAAACAACCCACACATCAACTATAAAATAGATATATGAATTGTAAATATTCATACAGTGGAATTATATACATTAAAACAAATATTACTTTTACATGTAGTAATGTGATAGAGTCATAAAAACATAATGTTAAATGAAACAAGTGAGGCAAAACTAAAGTTTAGAGATATATCCTTAAGTGGTAAAAGGATAAAAGCGAGGAACGAGTACTGTCTTCTTTAAAAGAATATTTCTATAACAAATCTACCTCTCTAACTCGTGTCTCCTACATGACAGGGTTGTAAAGTGAAGGACCACGTTGTTGCTCTTCATGATCAAGGTGAAGGTAGAGATTTGCTGTCCTGTCCAACTGCTAGAATTCTGGACGATCTGCACAAACATAAAGATGTCATTGTTGTACCTTATACTAAAGATACAGTTAGGTGAGATGGGGGGTTGGGCAGTGGTGGGAAATGCTGTGCTGCAGCTTTATTCGGTGCTTTCCATTTCAGAATCCTCCAAACTCTAGTGCTTCCCCAAATCAATAATGTCAGTTTCCAGATATTCTATTATTTCAGAAAGCTTACTGAAATTATATGTTAGTTTACATTAAGAACAAGCAGGTATTTATTTGATAGGAAAAATACTTCAAAATATTGAGGGTCCAAGGGGAAGAAAAACTAATAAAAAAAAAAAAAGGTCTCTGGTGATTGAAAGGTTGGGACGTGCAATTCCATTTTTGAGAGTTTTTTCTTTTCCCAAGTTACTTAAGCCCTTCTTAAATGCTTGATTAATACAACTAGAAAAAAACCCAGTGGTTGAGGTAGGTCATCTTTGCATAAATTTGAATTACTTGAATTTAATAATTTCTGAAGTCACTTCTGTCATTTTTCAATTGCAGTAGGCTGTCAGGTCAGGGGCTGCGAGACCCTTTCATGAAGGCTGTTTTCACAGAAGTTCCAGTCATAGCAGCCCATTTCACCACCTGGCTTGTCATGCTTGGAGTGCAGTGATGCTCCTCTATATGGAGTGTCTTCTGCTAGGGAAGTCACTAGATGAGTTAAGAAATGTAAATGTTGAGGTAGCATACCTTATATTCAAGAACTGTTTTTCTAAAGAGCGGTTTATAAAATATTTGCAATAAAAAAGATATCATTTGCATTTAACTTCTTATGAAATTGAACACTTCTCCGTAAAATGTCTTTTTCTTTCAAGTGATTCTGGGGTTGGTTCCTGTGATGAAAAGGGTCTAGATTGTGATGTTTTACTGGAGCCAAATACACCATGGGGCCCCAAAAGTGGGGAGCTCAATGCTGTGAGTAACTTGTTTCACTTACTTTCTTGATAAAAAACAATTGATGGATTTAATCTTTGACAGAAACATAATTGGTTTAAACTGAAATTGAAATTTTCACTTAATAAGCACTTATTGACTACTTGATCATAACAACGTATTATTCTGAGTTAGTAGGACTCTAAGGGCAATAGGACATATCCTTGCCCTCAACTAATAACTTAAGTAATCAGCTTAAATTTGGGGAAAAAGTATAACATGGTCTTCAGAGGTTTTATTATGGACAAGTAGTGATTTGAGGGTTGAAGACAGTATGAATGAGATATTTTGTCCTCTCCTAATTTTATAAACTTTTTTTGGTATGAAATTTGTTTTTTAATTATAATCAGGAATGCATTTAGTTTTTGCAAGTTTTGAAAACAAATATTTTTCAAATGGTTGGATAGCTTTGATTCCCCTGATTCTTGTTACTGACAACCAGGGAATTTCTGCTTGCCTGTGAACTTCCTAATTTTTTATTGGGTGAGGTAGCATTTACTTGACAAAGTGACATATTCCATGTAAAATGCATTGTAAAAGCCAAATGGCTACAAATATTCAGTCATTAACTTTCATTTGTGAATTATATACAAAATTGCAGATTAGATTTTTTTACTATTCATATATTATCCGGTTCCTTAGTTTATAATAAAATGTAAACATTAAAAAATGATTGAATGGGCACTTGGGTGGCCTAGTTGGTTAAGCATCTGACTCTTGGTTTTAGCTCAGGTCATGATCTTGGAGTCATGAGATTGAGCCCTGTGTCACATTCCACACAGAGTCTGCCTAAGATTCTCTCTCCCTGTCCCTCTGTTCCTCCTGCTCATGCATGTGTGAGCATTCGCTCTCTCTCAAATAAATAAATAAATCTTAAAAAAAAGTGTTTGAAATAGTTAAAAAAATAAGTTATCCCTGCATGTGATATACTTATCCTTTGGAAATGATACTGGGGAGTGTTGATTTTCTTTTTCTTTTTCTCTCTTTTTTTTTTTTTTTTTGGTAAACATATGCATCTTTCTCTAGGCAGCAAATATAAAAAATTTGTAACACATCATTTTCAGCCTGAGTTTTAAGTTATGTTTTAACCTGGAAGGGAGCTATCCTTGCAGCTTTTTTCAGCTCTTCTACAGTCTCTACATGAAAATAAGGAGTTCCAATCTGGGTGGATGCAGACTTATTAATCTCTTTATTCCTTTTTCTTATAGTTTTTGTCACTGAAAAACTGGACTCTGCAACTGGTAAGTAAGGAACTATATTCCACTTTCATGGATCTCTTTCTTTCAGAATTAAAGTTTAGTTTAATAGAATCTTATCAGTATCTTATTTTACAGATTTTAGTTCATTGCAATTATCCTTTTCAGCTTCTACAATTTTGCACTTCCTGAAAATGCCATTGTTTAAAACAGATACTCCATTGTCTGGTTGCATACTCCCTAAGTCTCCCTAATGACTTTTAAAAGTTGTTTTTAAGTCCCATTAGGACATAGAACAAAGCAACAAATCTATTAAGTTCCAGGTATTTGGTTGTTTGGTTGATTGATTGGTTGCTTTTTGTTTGTTTGTTTGTTTCTTTACCTATTTGCCATTACTCTGTCATCTGCCACCAATTTTTTGCAAGAATCAATTGGAATTTGGATCAGTGATAACAGAAAGCAGGGTGAGTGGGTAGATTCAGGAAGCTGATACAGATAGGGTTGAGTAATCCAGAGCCACATTTATCCAGAAAATGTGTACCTGTGCTTGCTTATGAGACTACATTAATATTGGCAATTATTATATTTTTATTTAATCTTAATATCAAGGGACATACATTCAGTTGAGTGATAGAGGTGCAGTTTGACAAATGCTGAGGGCCTATTATGTGCCCATGACTCTGCTAGAATATGTGAAGGAAATAATTTTTAAATGTTTAATGTAATATGATCCTATCCTAAATGTAGAAATTCTTATGTTAAAAAAAAAAAAGAAAGAAAGAAAAGAAAAAGAGAGAGAGAAAGAAAAGAAAGAAAGAAAGAAAGAAAGAAAGAAAGAAAGAAAGAAAGAAAGAAAGAAAGAAAGAAAGAAAGAAAGAAAGAAAGAAAGAAAGAAAGAAAGAAAGAAAGAAAGAAAGAAAGAAAGAAAGAAAGAAAGAAATTCTTATGTTGTTCTAGGCATTGATCATCCTCAGATCTTGTTTGGCTCATTCATCCAAAATAAATTTAGATAAATGTGTTTGAGAGAGTCCATTAGAGATGTGTTAGTACTACATTTTTAAAAGGATTTTTTTTTGTTTTAATTCAGAAACAACAATCCTTGTTTTCAGAAGAAGAAGAATATACCACTGGGTCTGAAGTCACTGAAGATGAAGTGGGAGATGAAGAAGAAATATCCAAGAAACAAAGTACTGATTGATTTCTAAGATAAAATCAAGTTTCGCTTTTTTGAAGGGGTAGCATTCTGAAGGCTTTAATGCAAGGAGTGAGAAGTTAGCTTTGTAAGTCTACATGGTAGGCTACAACATGGAAAAAAAAAATAAAGGGGGCGCTCCATCAAGTTTCCCTAACCGTGGCACTAACACAGAATAATCACAAAGTTATTTAAAAAGTGCAGTATACTGAGATATAAACCTCCACATTTTCATTTCAGGTGTAACCTAATGGGTTTCCCAAAATATATGACTTACATCAGTGTGTGCCTGAGATTATTTGAAGTGACACTCAAATGAAGCATTATACAATAGTAATGAGTATGATTTTTTTTAAATGAGAATTACAATTACAGAATGAACTTGGATCAAAATTTTTGAGCTCTTTTTTTAGAGAAATAGCAAGGACAATTGGTTCAAAGAGCATTTGAAGACTTAGTATTCATAGGCATTTGAAAAAGGATTTTATTTATTTTTTATTTTTTATTTTTTTAATTTTTATTTATTTATGATAGTCACACACAGAGAGAGAGAGAGGCAGAGACACAGGCAGAGGGAGAAGCAGGCTCCATGCACCGGGAGCCCGATGTGGGATTCGATCCCGGGTCTCCAGGATCGCGCCCTGGGCCAAAGGCAGGCGCTAAACCGCTGCGCCACCCAGGGATCCCTGAAAAAGGATTTTAAAGAGGACTGCAAGTTAGATACAAAATTGATGTCCTACAGGGCAGTAAACCGATCACCTTTGAGGTTATCTTTTCTTCTAAACAGAAATCATTTGCATTTCTATTAGACACAGAAATCTGCAAGTTAACATAAAACTTCACAGCATCTGAGCTTTCAATCAACAATAGATAGGAAAGTCAGACACAATGACATTTTCTTTGAGAAATAATTCTTACATGGGCCTTTTTTTACAGAGAGAGAACTATAAAGCACACGTAGAGGGAGAGGAAGAAGCAGGCTCCCAGATGTGCAGGGAGCCCAATGCAGGGCTGATCCCAGGACCCTGGGATCATGACCTGAGCCAAAGGATGCTCAACCGACTGAGCCATTTTCTTTTTTTTAATTTATGTATGATAGTCACAGAGAGAGAGAGAGAGGCAGAGACATAGGCAAAGGGAGAAGCAGGCTCCATGCACCGGGAGCCCGATGTGGGATTCGATCCCGGGTCTCCAGGATCGCGCCGAGTCAAAGGCAGGCGCCAAACTGCTGCGCGACCCAGGGATCCCCCCTGCATGGACCTTTTAAACTGTCTCCAATATGACACTAAAAAGACATGCAACCTTCCCTTTGTCTTTTTTCCAAGTTTTGCATTATTTTCCTTCATGTGTTGAATCCTCTTATTAAAAAAGTTTTTTGTTTTTTGTTTAGATTTTATTTATTCATGAAAGACAAAGAGAGAGAGAGAGGCAGAGACACAGGCAGAGAGAGAAGCAGGCTCCATTCAGGGAGTCCGACATGGGACTCGATCCCAGGTTTCCAGGATCTCACGCCAGGCTGAAGGCAGCACTAAACCACTGGGCCACTGGGGCTGCCCTAAAAAACAGTTCTTTATCAATTATTTTAAAATTATAGTTAGTCAAGGAGAAAATGCTGTTGTGTTTTATGTGAGGTTTTTTTCCCACAGTTGATTGAAGTAGAATTTATATGTAATAAAATTCACCCATTTTTAAGTGTACATATTGATGAGTTTTGGCATACAGTTGGGTAACCACCAAAATCAAGACCTAAGAACATCACTCCAAAAAATTATCTCTTACCCCTTTACACTCAGTTCCCTTTCCCCAATCTCACCCCCAGGCAACTACTAATCTGCAGTGATTTACCTTTACCCAGGTCTCCTGTAGGTGAAATCATTGGTGTTTTGTGTATGGCTTCTTTCACTTAGTGTGATGTTTCTGAGATTCATTTATATTGTTGGGTGTGTCAGTAGTTTGTTCCTTTTTATTGCACAGTAGGATTCCATTGTGTGAATATACCATAGTTTGTTTATCCATGCACCATTTCATGAACATTTAGGTTGTTCCAGTTCTTGGCTTTTATGAATAATGCTGCCATGAACATTTGCATGCAAGTGGACATGGGTTTTTATTTTTCTTGGGTAGATACCTAGGAGTGGAATTGCTGTGTCATATGGTAAGTGCATGTTTAACTTTATAGGAAACTGCCATAATGTTTTGCAAAGTGACTGTACCATTTTGCATCTCACCGGCAATGTTTGAGAGTTCCAGTTGCTACATGTTTCTACCAGTACTTGGTATTACTACTTTTTTTTAACTTTAGCTATTCTTGAGCATATATTTCTAGGTATCTTCTCATGTGCTAACTGACCATTTATATATTTTTTAATGAAATGTTTGTTTAAATGATCTTTTGCCTATTTTTTAGTTGGATTATTTGCCGTACTATTGAATTATAAGCATTCTTTATATATTTTTTGGATACAAGTCCATATATTTTGCACATATTTGCCTCTAGTTTATGACTTGCCTTTTAATTTTATTAATGATGTCTTTTGAAGACCCAAAGTTTTTAATTTCATGAACTCTGATGTTTTAGTTTTGTTTTTATGTTTCATGCTTTAATAACAGATTTTTGCTTATCCCAAAGTCACAAAGATTTTCTGCTGTTTTCTTCTAGAAATTGTATGATTTTAGCTTTTGTATTTAAATCTGTGATTCCTTCCAGGTTAATTTTTGTATATGGTATGAGTTTAGGGTCAGTCTTCCTTTTGTTTTCCTATGGGCATAGCCAGTTTTTCCAGAACCATTTGTTGAAAAGAATGGTCTTTCCCATTGGATTATCTTTATTTAAAAATCAACTGATCATTTACATGTGGATCTATTTTTAAACTCTGTCCTCTTCCATTGATTCATATGTCTATTTTACATCAGTATATCAATACCACACGGTCTTAATTTTTGTAGTTTTTAGTGATTCTTAAGACATGGTGATGTATGTCCTTCAAAATTGTTCTTTTTTTTTTTTTTTTTTTTTTTTTTTTTTTTTTTCAAAATTGTTCTTTTATTTTAGATTATTTTGGTATTTCTAAGTGCTTTGCATTTCCTATACATTTTAGAGTAAAGGTCACTGTTTCTAAAAAAAATACTGTTGGAATTTTTATTGAGCTTGTGTTGAATTCATATATCAATTTGGAAATAATGACTTTTTTTTTTTTTTACAATGGCACGTCTTCCAATCCATGAATATGGAATATCTCTCCATTTATTTAATTCTTTAATGTCTCCTAACAATGTTTTATTGTTTCAATATGCAGATACTAAGCATCTTTTGTTGAATTTATTCCTAAGTGCTTTTTTTATGCTGCTTTAAATGGAAGTGGGTTTTTTAAAATTGTCAGTTTTTCAGTTGGAAATTTTTCATTTGTTCCAGTTGACCTTGTTTCCTGTGTCCTTGCTAATTTCACTTAATTTTTCTTTGCTTATTAGATTCCTTTCCATATGTATGCCTTGTATTTCTTTGTCTTGCCTTTTTGCACTTGGTAGGACCTCATGTTGAACAGAAGTGATGAACACAGACATCCTTAACTTGTTCCTGTCTTAGGGGGAAAGCATTCAGTCTTTAACCATTAAGTATGTAATGTTTAGTGGTTGGTTTCTGGGTTTCTGATAAATGCCCTTTCTCAGGTTGAGAAAGCTCTTTTTATTTTTTTTTAAATTAATTTTTATTGGTGTTCAATTTACCAACATACAGAGAAACACCCAGTGCTCATCCCGTCAAGTGTCCGCCTCAGTGCCCCTCACCCATTCCCTTCCACCCCCCGCCCTCCTCCCCTTCCACCACCCCTAGTTCGTTTCCCAGTTAGGAGTCTTTCTGTTCTGTCTCCCTTCCTGATATTTCCCAACATTTCTTTTCCCTTCCTTTATATTCCCTTTCACTATTTTTTATATTCCCCAAATGAATGAGAACATACACTGTCCTTCTCCGATTGACTTACTTCACTCAGCATAATACCCTCCAGTTCCATCCACGTTGAAGCAAATGGTGGGTATTTGTCGTTTCTAATGGCTGAGGAATATTCCATTGTATACATAAACCACATCTTCTTTATCCATTCATCTTTCGATGGACACCAAGGCTCCTTCCACAGTTTGGCTATTGTGGACATTGCTGCTAGAAACATCGGGGTGCAGGTGTCCCGGCGTTTCATTGCATCTGAATCTTTGGGGTAAATCCCCAACAGTGCAATTGCTGGGTCGTAGGGCAGGTTTATTTTTAACTCTTCGAGGAACCTCCACACAGTTTTCCAGAGTGGCTGCACCAGTTCACATTCCCACCAACAGTGTAAGAGGGTTCCCTTTTCTCCGCATCCTCTCCAACATTTGTTGTTTCCTGCCTTGTTAATTTTCCCCATTCTCACTGGTGTGAGGTGGTATCTCATTGTGGTTTTGATTTGTATTTCCCTGATGGCAAGTGATGCAGAGCATTTTCTCATGTGCATGTTGGCCATGTCCATGTCTTCCTCTGTGAGATTTCTCTTCATATCTTTTGCCCATTTCATGATTGGGTTGTTTGTTTCTTTGGTGTTGAGTTTAATAAGTTCTTTATAGATTTTGGAAACTAACCCTTTATCTGATACGTCATTTGCAAATATCTTCTCCCATTCTGTAGGTTGTCTTTTAGTTTTGTTGATTGTATCCTTTGCTGTGCAAAAGCTTCTTATCTTGATGAAGTCCCAATAGTTCATTTTTGAGAAAGCTCTTTTTAATTTGCTGAAGTATTATAGTAAATAGGTGTTGAATTTTGTCAAATACTTTTTCTCCATCTACTGAGATGATGAATTTAGGTTTTCTCCATATATCAGTACGATGAATTACATTGATTTTTCAAGTGTTATACCAATCTTCTAGGGTAAACTCCACTTGGTTGTGAGGTATTTGTCTTTTTATATGTTAATATCTTTGACTTGCTGTTATTTTGTTAAGGATTTTTTGTGTTTATAAGCAATATTGGTTGCTTGTTTTTAGTTTTTTGTGATGTCTTCAAGTGTGGTTACCATGATGATACTGATCTCATAAAATGAGTTGGATAGTGTTCCCCTCACTTCTCTTTTCTGAGATAACTTGTGTACTATTTGTATTGTTTCCCTCTTAAATATATGTTAAAATTCAGCAGTAAAGTCATCTGGGTCTGGAGTTTTCTTTATGGGAAGGTTTTAAATTGTGAATTTAGTATCTGTAATATTGCATTATTCAAGTCTTCTATTTCTTCTTGAATCTGTTTGATAACTTATGTCTTTCAAGGAGTTTCTCCATTTTATCCAGGTTGAATTTATTGGCGTAAAGTTGCTTATGGTGTTTTCTTATCCTTTTCTGTCAGAAGGATCTGTAGTGATGTCCTTCTTTCATTGTTGATATTGGTTATTTGTGTTTTCTTGATCAGTTTAACTAATACTTTATTTTATTGATCTTTTCAAGGAACCAGCTTTTGTTTTATTGATTTTCTCTATAGTTTGTCTGTTTTTATAATTCATTGATTTTCATTCTTGTATTTAGTATTTCCTTCCTTGTAGTTATTTTGGACTTAATTTCCTTTTTTCTTTTTTAGCTCTTAAGGTAGAACCTTAAATCATTGGGTTTTTTTACTTTTCCTCTTTTCTAATATAAACATTTGAAGTGGGATCCCTGGGTGGCGCAGCGGTTTGGCGCCGGCCTTTGGCCCAGGGCGCGATCCTGGAGACCCCGGATCGAATCCCACATCAGGCTCCCGGTGCATGGAGCCTGCCTTCCCCTCTGCCTGTATCTCTGCCCCTCTCTCTCTCTCTCTGTGACTATCATAAATAAATAAAATAAAAAAAAAAATTAAAAAAAAAACATTTGAAGTTATAAGATTTGCTCTCAGCACTACTTTAACTATTTCCCACAGACTTTGCTGTCTTGTTTTCATTTATATTCAATACAGAATATTTTGATTCCCCTTATGATTTTTTTGTTTGACCAATGTGTTATGTAGTAGTATGTTGTTTAATTTCCAGATATTTTCAGACTTCCCAGATACTTTTAAATTAATAATATAATATAATATTCCATGTGATTTCATCCCTTACATTTTTTTTAAGATTGATTGATTGATTGATTTGAAAGAGAGCGAGAGAGGGCATGAACAGGAGACAGGCCAGAGGGAGAGGGAGAAGCAGACTCCTCACTGAGCACAGAGTCCAGTGTGGGGTTCAATACCAGGACCCTGGGATCGTGACCTGAGCCAAAGACAGACACTTAACTGACAGAACCACCCAGGCACCCTCATCCCTTACATTTTATTGACACATGTTCCACATGTGCATGAAAAGAATATGAATTCTGCTGTTATTGTTGGAGTGGTCTATAAAGGTCAAGACAGGTTGTTTGGTTGTCTATTACAAATCTTCCATAATGATGCTCATTTTCTGACTGCTTATTTCTGACTTCTTGTTCCATTGATTAGTAAAAGAGGATATTGAAATCAATATGTAAATTATGTATTTTTCTTTTTAAGTCCACTAGTTTTTACTTTGTGTATAATTATAGCTTTGTGATTAGGCATGCATTTATAGTGAATTGACTCTTTTATCGTTATGATGTATTCCTCTATGTCTACAGTAAAACTGCTTGTCTTGAAGTCTGTTTTGTTTGGTATTAATATAATCACTCTAGATTTGTTTAGTGTTTGAATGGCATATGTTTTTGCTATCATTTTATTTTTAAACTCTTTGTGTTTTCTTTTTTTTAAGATTTCATTCATTTGTTTATTTATGAGAGACACACAGAAAGAGGCAGAGACACAGGCAGAGGGAGAAGCAGGCTCCATGCAGGGACCCCGATGTGGGACTCGATCCCAGGACTCCAGGATCACACCCTGGGCTGAAGGCAGGCACTAAACTGCTGAGCCACCCAGGGATCCCCATCTCTTTGTGTTTTCTAATTTAAAGTATATATCTTGTAGGTAGCATGTTGTTGAAAATTGCTTTTTTATCCAGTTTGATGATCTTCACCTTTTTACTAGAGCACTTATTCTATTTATATTTAATGCATTTAATGATATGGTTGTATTAGTTCTACCTTTTTTTAAATTATTATTTTAAGTAGGCTCCATGCCCAGTATGGAGCTCAGTACAGGACTTGAACTCATGACCCCGAGATCTAAGTCCTGAGCTGAGATCAAGAGTGGGAGACTCAACCAACTGAGCCACCCAGGCTCCCCTAGTTCTGCCATTTTGCTATTCACTTTCTAATTGTCTCAAATATTTTTGCCTATTTCTACTTTCCTGCTTTTCTTTTGAGCTAAGAAAATAATTTTAGTATATTATTTAAATTATTTTATTAGCTTTTTAGTTATATTTCTTTGTATTTGGTTGTTCTAAGGATTACAACATGATCTCTAACCTATCACAATCTACTTAAAGCTAATAAGAATTACTTTAGGTAAAATATAACCTTAAAGTAATATAGTTTCCTTAGATTCCCCTTCTTTTTGCTATTGTTACATATCAGTACACATTATGTATAATTAGGGTTATTATTTTTCTTTAAATAGTTGTATCATTTAAAGAATGTAGGGGAACAAAAGAAAAATACATACATTTAGTGTTTATATCTACATATTTATAATTTTTTATATCTGAGTTGTCATGTGATGTTATTTTCTTTTATTCTGAAGAACTTTCATTATTTCTTATAGTGCAAGTATACTAACAATAAATCCTTTCATTTTTATTTATCTAAAAAGTCTTAATTTCACTTTTTTTAAAAGATTTTTTTAAGTGGTATCTATACCCAATGTAGGGCCAGAACCCACAACCCCAAGATCAAGAGTTGTATGCTCTACCACCTGAGTCAGCCAGGCACCCCTCACTTTTGTTTTTTAAGTATAGTTTTCTTCAATATAGAATAATTGTTTAACAGTTATTTTTTTTAAACTGTCATTTCCATGTCTTCTGGCCTCTGTTGTTTTCTGATGAAAAGTCATTCATTGATATAATTGTTCTCCCATGTGTAATGTGCTCTTTCTTTTTATCTTGCTGCTTTTAAGGTTTTATTTTTTACTTTTTAAAGTCTATGGTATATGTAGTGTGCTTTCCTTTGTGGCTATCTTCCTTGATATTTGTTGAGCTTCTTGGATTTGCAAATTAAGATTTTAAACAAAATTTGGGGAACTTAGAATCATTATTCCTTTAAGTATTTTTTCTGTCCCATTCTCTCATTTATCTTCCAGAACTCCCATACATGTATGTTAGGCCTTTTGATATTGTCCCATAGGTTTCTGAAGTTTCGTTTCTTTTTCTTCAGTCTTCTCTTTATTTTTTGGATTGGATAATTTAAATGCTTAACTCCATATTTCACTGATATCTTCTACCATTTCAGACTTTTTCTTGAGACCATCTACTAAATATTTCCTGTGTGTTTATTCAATAGCACCATTTTCCCTTTGAACATATTTATAATAGTTGCTTTGAAATCATTGTCTGCTAAATCCAGTATATAAGCTCTCTCAGAATCAGTTTCTTTTTTTTTTTTTTTTAAATTTTATTTATTTATGATAGGCACACAGTGAGAGAGAGAGAAGCAGAGACATAGGCAGAGGGAGAAGCAGGCTCCATGCACCGGGAGCCCGACGTGGGATTCGATCCCGGGTCTCCAGGATCGCGCCCCGGGCCAAAGGCAGGCGCCAAACCGCTGCGCCACCCAGGGATCCCTCAGAATCAGTTTCTATTGACTATTTCTTTTCTGAGTGATTCATACTTTTCAGTTTCTTCATCTTGTAACTTTTGGTAGGTTATCTGTGCAATTCTGAAATCTATTTTGTTCTGAGGATTGTTGAGTTTTTTGTCCTAGTAGGAAGTCTACCTGCCTGACCCAAATTGGAAAATCTGTCTCCCTTGTGGTATGTAGTGAATGATGTGTGCCTCTGCCCAAGTGTTTCTTGGCTGCTAACTGCAACTGTTTTTTTTTTTTTAGTTTTTTTTTTTTAAGATTTTATTTATTTATTTATGAGAGATACAGAGACAAAGAGGCAGAGGGGGAAACAGAGGGAGAGGGAGAAACAAAGAGGGAGAGGAGCAGAGGGAGAAACAAAGAGGGAGACGGAGAAACAGGCTTCCTGCAGGGAACCCAATGCAGGACTTCATCTCAGGACCCTGGGATCATGAGCTGAGCCAAAGGCAGACGATCAAACCACTGAGCCACCCAGGTGCCCCCAAACTGCTACTGTTTTAGGCTGACCCCCAGGGTCATACCAGCCTGGGTTTTTTTGTTTTGTTTTGTTTTGTTTTGTTTTGTCCTAGTAGGAAGTCTACCTGCCTGACCCAAATTGCAAAATCTGTCTCTCTTGTGTAGTAGTCAGGCAGGATTTTGGATAGATTTTATATTCAGATTTGGGAATTTACCTGCTTAGTGGTTTCCTTGCTTTGTGGGTTGCCCCTTGAATTCTAGTTGTTTTTCCAGTAAGGCTCCTGAGGTTGGAAGCTTGAGCTCTATGCAGTTTGGGAAAGCATTTAGTCAAAGGCACAAGAAATTCTCACCTCTCATCAAGAGCAATTCTGTCTTGCAGTTCCATCCTAGTGTCTGCTTGCCTGTTTAGCTAGATTTCCTTGGGACTCCCATAACACTTTGATGATTTAACACTTATTTGAGCAGAGTTTATAGTCGTGTTTTAGATCTCTTTTGTGTTACAAAAGACGTTCTTTTGTGACTTTCTTCCAAAATTTCCCCTTTAAATTTCCAGCTTCTCTTGCTTTGAATTCTATCATCTTTTCCCTGGAGCTCATAAGGCTGTAATTTTCCTCCCTTGGCTAGAGGTATTGGGAAATGCCCTCAGGCAGAAAGCTATAAACTCACAGTTCTCACCTTATGCATATTTTAAGTTTGTAAATTAATTCCAGTAGAGTTAACATACAGTGTTATATTAGTTTCAGGTTTACAATATAATGACTGAGCAAATTCTATATGGTACTCAGTGCTCATCACTGTAAGTGTACTCTTTAACCCCTGTGCCCTGTTTCACCCTTCATCCACTTCCCCACCTTATGCATCTTTTAAATATAAACACTCACCTTTCTACCTTCCTTTGATTATTTGCCAGTACCTAGAGATGATAGTTTATAATATTTTTGTTCTGTTTCTATCATTGGCTACTTTGGAAGGAATTGGTCTTCACAATCCATTATCAGATCTCACCCTATCATGTCTATTAGCAATTTTATAACACTTGTTTTTTTCCCATTTTAACTACAAACACATGTCAGGGACTCAGGCTTGCCAGCAGGCAAGTAAATCTCTCTAGATTGTTAATACTATTTTGTTTTTCTTTTATTATTTTATTTTAGAAAGACCATGAGTGGGGGAGGGGGACAGAGGGAGAGAGAAACTTAAGCAGGCTCCGCACTTGGCTGACTCAGGGCTGGATCTCACGGACCTGAAATCATGACCCGAGCCCAAATCAAGAACCAAATGCTTAATTGAGCCCCCACAGGCATCCCTGTTTTGTTTTTCTTTCAGAATCTTCAGGGTTATCTTCCTTGTAGCACATTTCACGGGTTTTCCATTTGTGGTAGTAATACAAAGTTTTAAATGATAGAGCAAGGGCAGCCCAGGTGGCTCAGCAGTTTAGCGCCGCCTTCAGCCCAGGGCCTGATCCTAGAGACCCTGGATCGAGTCCCACGTCAGGCTCCCTGCATGGAGCCTGCTCTGCCTCTGCCTGTGTCTCTGCTTCTTTCTCTCTCTCTCTCTCTCTCTCTCTCTCTCTCTCTCTCTTTCTCTCTCTCTCTCTCTCTGTTTCTCATGAGTAAATAAATAAAATCTTTAAATGATAGAGCAAAAACTAAACAGGTGGTCTATAAATTATTGATGTTTGGAAACCAGTGATCTGATATACAATCTTTACCTTCAAACATTGACTTTAGAGAAATGCCTCTTTCCCCTCCTTCTTTGCTATTCCTCTCCTCCTACACTGTCAGCCAGAATAAATTCAGATTTTTGATTGTAGGAATGCACTAGTCCAGAATACAATTTGTCCCAAATCTACTTCCTCCCAAGATAATTTCTGTCCTACTTCCAGTCTTATCCTCATGGCCCCTTCTCCTCCCCAAGCAAAAGACATTTTAGAGATTTTTTTTGTGAGTTCTCCACTCCTTCCACTCTCAAAACTGTTTTTCTGAGTTATATATATATATATATATATAGATGTATATATATATAGATATACATATATATAGTTATATATAACTATATATATATATCTATATATATATATAAATTTGGAATTAGGTGATGTCTCCACTATCCAATTAGATTCAGAAAAATATGTATATAGTTTTTCCCAACATTTTCAACATTTAGTTTCAGTTGGACTTTGAATTTATTGCTCTAATTTTTCCCCCAAAAGTTTTCACCAAGTAGAAAGAAAAATAATTAAAATGAACCCCTGTAAAAGTATATTCGGTTTGACTTCTCCATAGATTTACTTTTTATTTAGAAATAATTTGTTAGTTTTAAGAAACAATGGTTTTTTAAAAATTGTTTTATTGTTTATAAGTAACAAGTGCATTGAAAAAGTATGTGAGATATAACACTGACTTTCTGTTCTCAGGGAAAAAGGAAAAGCCAAAGAAGTTCACAAAACAACCAAAAAAGCAGATGTCTTCACCCTGTGGTCAGAAGAAAGAGAAGGCATCAGAGAAGGTAGCTCTAAATTACCCATTACTGTCCTAAAGTTCATACTGGGAACTAAGCAGGCAAATACAGCCAAGAAAAATCTGAAAAACAGTAAAAATATACCAGAGTGGAATGCTAGCAGTTAAAAATGAACAAAGAAGTTCCATATAAACTGAGATTAAAGATCTCTAAGATTAAAAAAAAAAAAGATCTCTAAGATATATTGATAGATGAGAGAAAGAAAGTCCTAAACAGTATGTATATTGCCATACTCTACCATTTGCATAGCAACTGGTAGGGGAATCTATGTCTTTCCTTATGAGTGCATAAATTATCTCCAAAAAACTGCAAAGGAAGTTGATAAAGGTTCATCAGCTCTAAAGAAGGGAACTGAATAGGGAACAGAGACTTTTTTTTTTAAAGATTGTATTCATTAGAGAGAGCAGTGGGAAGGGGGGGGTCAGACAGAGAGGGAGAAGCAGACTCTCCACTGAGCAAGCAGGGAGCCTGATGTGGGGCTTGATCTCAGGACCCAGGGATCATAACCTGAGCCAAAGACAGATGCTTAACCATCTGAGCCCCCCCAGGAGCCCTGGGAACAGAGACTTTTTACTATATGTGTTATTTGTAGCTTTTGAAATTGGATTTTTTTTTTTTAAGATTTGTTTTTATTTTTTTTTTAAGATTTTATTTATTTATTCATGAGAGACACAGAGAGAGAGGCAGAGACACAGGCAGAGGGAGAAGCAGGCTCCCCACAGGGAACCTGATGTGGGACTCGATACTGGGGCTCCAGGATCAGGCTCTGAGCCAAAGGCAGATGCTCAACTGCTGAGCCACCCAGGCGTCCCTTTATTTATTTATTTGAGAGAAAGAGAGAGCGCGCAAACACACAAGTAGGGGGAGGGTAGCAGACTCCCTGCTGAGCAGGGAGCCCAACATAAGGCTCAATCCCAGGAATCCAAGATCATGACCTGAGCCTAAGGCAGACACCTAACCGACTGAGCCACCCAGGGACCCCATTTGTAACTTTTGAATTTTGAATGAATATTACGTATTCAAATATAAGATAGACTTTGAAGTGAGATAAGTAGACTTCATAATTTTAAAATAAATTATATTTAATGACCTTTTAAAATGATTCTTATTTCCCCTACCTTTGAAGGAAGAGGTAAAAAGCCCGAGTAGGAATAAGAGCACAGTAATAACCACATTTGACAAAAAGAGGAACCACGGATTCCAAAAATGTGTGAAAGGCTGAGTTGAGACAAGTTATACACAATTACATTGGATAGGTTCTGTTTTCATCTGCATGTGAAGTACTGTAAACACATGAATGGGTGAATTCTAGAAGATTGCATAAGCTGGGGCTTCCAGGTCAGACAAATATAGCTGGGTTCAAATTCTAGGTCTGTATCTCTTTGGACAAGTTTCTTAATTTCTCTGAACCTCTTTCATTATAGAGGTAAATATGGCAGCTGTCTCATGTGGTTGTTACAAGGCTTAAATGAAATAATACTTGTAATGCTTTTGGTACAGTGTCTTGAACTCAGTAAATGTAAACTGCTGTCTATTACTAACTGTAACACTAATCAGTAAATGTGTTCTAATTGGACCTTGATGTTGTCTACTCTTTTTTAGTCAACTTCTAGAGATGTGTCTCCTTTCATGTGAGTATTGCTCTTTAATCCAGTCAGATACCCACTCTTAAAGTATCAATGCTGATTTTTGTTTAATTTTTCTAATAGTGTGAGTATGCAGAAGAATAAATGGGATGCCACAAGATCCTTAAGATTCAACCAGGATGCACAAAGGGAAGATGGTACGTTTTAATGTGTACCTAACATACAAATTAGGTATAAATAACAATGATGGGAATCTTTCATTTTATGAAGTATGATGAATAGCTTTAAAAAGCTTGCTTATTCCAACTAGAATAAGGCCTAGAATTCACACGTTCCCTTTAGAATCTACCAGAGTGTGTGTGTGTTTGTGTAGGGGAGCAGAGGGAGAAGGAGAGAGAGAATCCCAGACAGGCTCCCTGCTGAGTGCAGAGCCTGATGCGAGGCTTGATTTCATGACCCTAAAACCATGACCTGCGCTGAAATCAAGAGGCAGACACTCAATCAACTGAACAACCCAGGTGCCCCTCATCCAGAGTTTCATTAGTAGACAATCCTAGCAGATAATGTACTATTTTATGCACCTGCGGTTTGAAAGTGTCAGACTGACTTTCGCCCACTATTTGCACTCTAAAGATGACTGAATATCATGTTTTAGGTTGGGTTACAATAACCTTAAAAGCAGCATTATCTTATGTATGAGCCATTGGCCACTTGGTGCCTGAAGTTCTTCAAAGATAAGTGTATATGTCTAAAATAGTATCTAGTGATATTTTCATAAATTCTTGATAATTGAAGTGTTCTTTAAGAAATAAAAGTTATATATACATCCTTATAAAAAGTTAGTTTTATTATTTTTTACCTCCAGATCAGCGGCGGATGTCTGAAATTACAGGGCACCTAATAAAGATGAGACTGGGTGATCTGGATCGAGTAAAGTCAAAGGAAGCAAAAGAAGTAAGAATTACTTGCTAGTGTACTGTGCTTGCTTAGATATACCTTCCTACTTTACTTTCATCATGAGGAGTATAAAGATGTTTTAGGCAAAATCCAAAAAAACAAATTTAAATATATTTGTATATTCTGTCCCAGTTAGCCAGTTCCCTCACATAAATGTTCTCCATGTTATTATCCATGGTCCATAGGTCCTCTCTAATACACATAATAAAGTAGTTTTTACTAAAAGTGTAATGTCATACCAAGAGTAGATTAACCATGCATTGCTGACCAAATGCTGACTACTCAGAAGGTGACGTTTTGGAAGCTGCTGATTTCACTCAACTCTGTAGGCAGTGCTTAGATGTTATTTCTAAAATAAGATATCTTAATAAAAATGACAAGAAATACCTATGTTCGTATTAAAATTATTTATTAATCATAATACTATATATATTAACGTTAGTATGGTATTATGTATTTACAATTACTCTTGCCCTTATTCTTTTATTTAAAAACTTACTCCCCCCCCCAAAAAAAACTTACTTCCCTATAAAACTTCTAAAATCTTTCTCTTTTTTTTATTGTAATTCTTTTTTTTTTTTTTAAGATTTTATTTATTTACTCATGAGAGACAGAGAGGCAGAGACACTGGCAGAGGGAGAAGCAGGCCCCATGCAGGGAGCCTGATGTGGGACTCGATGCTGGATTCCAGGATCACACCCTGGGGCCGAAGGCAGGTGCTAAACCGCTGAGCCACCCAGAATTTTGAATGAATATTACGTATTCAAATATAAGATAGACTTTGAAGTGAGATAAGTAGACTTCATAATTTTAAATAAATTATATTTAATGACCTTTTAAAATGATTCTTATTTCCCCTACCTTTGAAGGAAGAGGTAAAAAGCCCGAGTAGGAATAAGAGCACAGTAATAACCACATTTGACAAAAAGAGGAACCACGGATTCCAAAAATGTGTGAAAGGCTGAGTTGAGACAAGTTATACACAATTACATTGGATAGGTTCTGTTTTCATCTGCATGTGAAGTACTGTAAACACATGAATGGGTGAATTCTAGAAGATTGCATAAGCTGGGGCTTCCAGGTCAGACAAATATAGCTGGGTTCAAATTCTAGGTCTGTATCTCTTTGGACAAGTTTCTTAATTTCTCTGAACCTCTTTCATTATAGAGGTAAATATGGCAGCTGTCTCATGTGGTTGTTACAAGGCTTAAATGAAATAATACTTGTAATGCTTTTGGTACAGTGTCTTGAACTCAGTAAATGTAAACTGCTGTCTATTACTAACTGTAACACTAATCAGTAAATGTGTTCTAATTGGACCTTGATGTTGTCTACTCTTTTTTAGTCAACTTCTAGAGATGTGTCTCCTTTCATGTGAGTATTGCTCTTTAATCCAGTCAGATACCCACTCTTAAAGTATCAATGCTGATTTTTGTTTAATTTTTCTAATAGTGTGAGTATGCAGAAGAATAAATGGGATGCCACAAGATCCTTAAGATTCAACCAGGATGCACAAAGGGAAGATGGTACGTTTTAATGTGTACCTAACATACAAATTAGGTATAAATAACAATGATGGGAATCTTTCATTTTATGAAGTATGATGAATAGCTTTAAAAAGCTTGCTTATTCCAACTAGAATAAGGCCTAGAATTCACACGTTCCCTTTAGAATCTACCAGAGTGTGTGTGTGTTTGTGTAGGGGAGCAGAGGGAGAAGGAGAGAGAGAATCCCAGACAGGCTCCCTGCTGAGTGCAGAGCCTGATGCGAGGCTTGATTTCATGACCCTAAAACCATGACCTGCGCTGAAATCAAGAGGCAGACACTCAATCAACTGAACAACCCAGGTGCCCCTCATCCAGAGTTTCATTAGTAGACAATCCTAGCAGATAATGTACTATTTTATGCACCTGCGGTTTGAAAGTGTCAGACTGACTTTCGCCCACTATTTGCACTCTAAAGATGACTGAATATCATGTTTTAGGTTGGGTTACAATAACCTTAAAAGCAGCATTATCTTATGTATGAGCCATTGGCCACTTGGTGCCTGAAGTTCTTCAAAGATAAGTGTATATGTCTAAAATAGTATCTAGTGATATTTTCATAAATTCTTGATAATTGAAGTGTTCTTTAAGAAATAAAAGTTATATATACATCCTTATAAAAAGTTAGTTTTATTATTTTTTACCTCCAGATCAGCGGCGGATGTCTGAAATTACAGGGCACCTAATAAAGATGAGACTGGGTGATCTGGATCGAGTAAAGTCAAAGGAAGCAAAAGAAGTAAGAATTACTTGCTAGTGTACTGTGCTTGCTTAGATATACCTTCCTACTTTACTTTCATCATGAGGAGTATAAAGATGTTTTAGGCAAAATCCAAAAAAACAAATTTAAATATATTTGTATATTCTGTCCCAGTTAGCCAGTTCCCTCACATAAATGTTCTCCATGTTATTATCCATGGTCCATAGGTCCTCTCTAATACACATAATAAAGTAGTTTTTACTAAAAGTGTAATGTCATACCAAGAGTAGATTAACCATGCATTGCTGACCAAATGCTGACTACTCAGAAGGTGACGTTTTGGAAGCTGCTGATTTCACTCAACTCTGTAGGCAGTGCTTAGATGTTATTTTCTAAATAAGATATCTTAATAAAAATGACAGAAATACCTATGTTCGTATTAAAATTATTTATTAATCATAATACTATATATATTAACGTTAGTATGGTATTATGTATTTACAATTACTCTTGCCCTTATTCTTTTATTTAAAAACTTACTCCCCCCCAAAAAAAAACTTACTTCCCTATAAAACTTCTAAAATCTTTCTCTTTTTTTTATTGTAATTCTTTTTTTTTTTTTTTAAGATTTTATTTATTTACTCATGAGAGACAGAGAGGCAGAGACACTGGCAGAGGGAGAAGCAGGCCCCATGCAGGGAGCCTGATGTGGGACTCGATGCTGGATTCCAGGATCACACCCTGGGCCGAAGGCAGGTGCTAAACCGCTGAGCCACCAGGGATCCCCTAATTGTAATTCCAATATAGTTAACATACAATGTTAAAACTTCTAAAATCTTTGTGACCTTAGGCCAAATATTTCTTAGCTGTGACACCAAAAGTATGATGTCTAAAAGAAATAGTTGACAAATTGGACATCATCAAAATGTGAATGGTCTTTTTGAAAGACACTATTAAGAAAATGAAAAGGTAAGCTATAATCTATGAGAAAATAAAGGATTTGTATCCAGAATATATAAAGAACTCTGAAAACATTCCAATACAAGTAAATGGGCAAAAAATTAATCAGATGCTTCATGAAAGAAGGGATACAGATAGCAAATAAGCCCACAAAAAGGAAGGTGCAACATGATTAGTCATTAGGGAAATGTAAATTAAAACCTCAATGAGATACCATTGTATACCAACTAGAATGTCAAAAAAAAAAAAAAAAATTGCTGGCCAGGATAGATGGAGAGCAACTGGAACTCTCACATAAAGCTAGTAAAGATACGAAAAGGAATGGCCACTCTGGAAATCACTTTTGACAGTTTCTTATGAAATTAAACATTTACTTACCACAGAGTTCAGTTCATGCATGTTTATGTGGTTTTATTCAGAGTTGTCAAAAACTAGAAACAACCCAAATGTTCTTTACCTGGCAAATGAATAAACAAACTGTGGTACATATAAAAAGGAAAGAACTACTAATATAGCAGCACATAAATGAAGCTCCTATATATTAAGCTAAGTGAGAGAAGCCAGATTGAAAAGGCTTCAGACTGTATGATTCTAATTAAATAGTGTTTTGGAAAATGCAAAACTATAGGGACATATAACAGATAAGGAGTTGCCAGGAGCTTATCATGGCAAATTGGGTTGACTTATGAGAGGCACAAGGAGATTTCTGTGAGGTGATGGAACTGTTGTATGTCTCCATTGTAATGATGGTTATACTACTGTATGCATTTGTCAAACTTCAAATGTGTGAATGTGTGACTAAAAAGTGTGAATCTTACTGGATGTAAAATTATTCACATAAATTTTAATTCAAAGAGCCTGAATTTTAAAAATCAAAATAATATTACTTCTAAGCTAAAAAATAATGCCATCTTAGTAAAGCAGAGCTTCTATTGATTACACAAAAATAACAACTTCATTTTGCCCCTTTACTCTGCAGTTTGCAGGAGGTATTTATTCCAGACTTGAAGCGCAAATTAAGGCCTCAGTGCCAGTCACTGCACGGCAGAGCAGCTCAGAAAAAAATACAAGGTAAATCAGCATAAATAAATTCAGAATGTCACTGGCTTTGAAGTGATTTCTTTTTTTCAAGATTTATGTATTTATTTTTAGAGAGTGAGCATGTACAAGCAGGGTGGGGGCTGCTGAGGGAGGGAGCAAGAGAGAATCTCCCACAGACTTCTCACTGAGCAGGGAGCCCCAAGTGGGTCTCGATCCCAGGACCCTGAGATCACAAGATTACGACCTGAGCTGAAACCAAGAGTCAGCTACTTAAGCGACTGAGCTATCCAGGCTCCCTGTGATTTTGTTTTTTTAGGGAAAAATCATGTGAACACTAGTAGTACAAAATTGGGAGTTTGTTTTGTTTCAAGGATTAGATCATCAGGATACTAATCAGAACCGGATTTTAACTTAAACTAAGGCTTAAAAAGGTCATAAACACAAAATTATAGTATTTTTAAGTTTTCTGTTTATTGAATCAGCTCTGTTTAAGCTAGCTGCAGATAGGAATGTAAGCTCTATTGGACCTGTGAATTCATAGAATTTTATACTGTTTATAGGTAATATATATTTAAAACATTTAAGTCTTCCCTGTTCTTTATCTTATTTCTCTTAATAAAATTAACTTACTGGATTGTCTGTCATTTTACATCACAAGTTTTCTTTTAAAGATTAACAGTTATTGAGATTGGATCATTAATACTACATAGCCAAATGCCTTATCAGCAATTGTGAAATCCAGAAAGCTCAGAAATCCAACAAGACTTTTTTATAAATTTGTGGCAACTCAAACCCAAACTAAGCTACTGCAATGCTATTTATAGTTTTTATTTTTCTCACTGAATATAAATGTTTGTTTGTTAAACTGAAAAAAACATTAATGTGTGTGATTATAGGGTACTGCTCCAATCCATGATATATGATATATGTACCATGTTATCTCCCCTACCCCCAAAAAATCTGAATTCCAAAATATGTCTCACTCCAAGAGTTTTTAAAAATGGATCATGGGGCTACATGAAGTTTCATTAAACTTTGATACTGTCAAAGCAAAGGTAACCTAAAGCAGCAGCCAATTCCTACTGTTTAAGAAGCACCTCTGACTTTCTTTTCTATTTAAAAAAATCTAGGTCTAAAAGCCGTTTTGGTCCAGGGCGTCCTGCATAAAGCACCTTAACTATAACTAAAAAGAGAGAAGACACACCTCTGGACATCTGAAGTTGCTCACTTCTTGAAGATCTTCAGAACAATGACTTCTAAATGTTTCAAGTTCTTTATTATTCTTGCAAATTGCATAAATGATAATGCTGAGGGAAATGTATAGTTAGATCTTCTGAAATCTAATTGTAAATATGAAACTTCTTAAATCTGATTTTCCTTTAACGTGTTGCTAGGCTATGTAGAAAATTAGTACTTACAAATCTGCATAGTTAAGACTCCTCTTATTTGTTACCCTTTATTTATTTGAAAGATAAGAGGCCTAAACTCTCAAGTAGCTAAGACTTTTTAAGACCTTAAATAATTAAGGGAACACAGCTGTGCATGTGCACTGATTATAGTATGTCTTTTGGGCTGTAAATCTTGGGATAGCATTGGAAACTGTAACTTGTGTGATGAAACTCCCATTGATGCTGATTTTAAGTTTGCATGAATATTAAGGAGTGACAGATCTCAAGACTGCGTTAAATAAAGTTTCAAGGTGTGAGGTATTTCCTGTGTTGGGCAGGAGGGTTAATTTTTTTCAGCATTATTCCATAGAAAGCACAATGTTAATCCAACTTATTTTTCTTTCGATTTATCTATCAGTTATCTGAGCAGAAATTACTGATTACCTCTTCTTCTGTGACACTAGTGCCATTCTGAATTTGTTAACATAATTGTTATAGTTTTAGGATAGTAAATCATTTTGGTTGTATGAAACACCCACTGTGCAGTTCTCAGGGCTCTAAAACTTAACCATATTTCTAAAGCCATTCAAATAGCCCCTCAAACAGTTATAGTTACTTATTACTTTAGCATGTCTAGAAGGAAACATTCCCAAATACATATGATGGGTGAAAAATGGCATACATTCAGTAGAAATCAAACTAAATTCTATTTTATAGATCATGTTTTAATTTTTCTAACCAAGCGGAAAGAGTGCTCAGGGAAAATCTGTTCCAAACCATAAGTATATTAAAAAATTATGTGTTTGGAAATTACTTGTACGTAGGCTTCTGAAAACCTTTAAGATGCACTGTTTCTATTTCAGTCTTCATTTGTCTTATAATTGGAATTTCTTCAAATTATTTAGGAAATGGACTTTGATAATGTGTAACAGAATGGCAGTTTCTACTGAAACATTGAAGTGTTAAACTCAACACACAGAAATCATTTTAAGTGAGTTGTTTAGTTGATAAATGAAGCTTTAAAAAAAAGATAAATGAAGTTTGATGTTATTTAATGTTATGTGTATGGCTTTTCCAAATTTTTTGAACTTCTGTTTGCAAATTTTGTTCCAGTTTAGATATTTTTCAATTGTTTGATATTTTTGAAATAGATTATAAAATTTTTATTTTCAAAAGAAAATGTTTTATAGTACATGATCTGTAAGCTCTGTTAAATACCAGAATCCTGTTTCTTTTACTGTATTCTCTGGCTAAAAGGATTTAGGCTTGTACATGTTGTAGAGTATGGTAATGGTCACAACTAGAAGAGGAAGTATGCTCCTTAGATTTTTAACTGATGATAAAAAGGCAAATTGCTTCTCCCCTAGAAGGACTGTACCAGTGAATTGATTTTTACAAACCAGAATTTCTCAGAATTTGATTTTCTTCAGGATATGCTTTTATTTTGTTAATGTCTGTAATATATAGCACAGGTACCAAAAACATTTTAAGCAAACTCTTAATAGTATTTCCTTTGCCAAATACTTTGGAAAGGTTTTTACCTTACATTAATTCTGAATTCACATTTCTTTAATTGAAATAAAATGTTAATGACAAAAGTTGTTTGAAAAATCCCTTGATCTGAATCATTCCATCCTCTCAGAAAAAGTCTAGGTGAGCTTTAGAACCCAGGTTTTCTTTTCTTCTTTTTTCTTAAGTATCTTTTTTCTTCTTTATTTTTTTCTTCAGATTTTATTTATTTGAGAGAGACATACAGTGACAGCAATAGCAAGAGAAAGCATCAGTGGGGATGAGAGGGAGAAACAGGCCTCCGCCTGAGCAGGAGCCCGTCACAGGGCTAGATCCCAGGACCCCGGGATCATGACCTGAGCCAAAGGCAGATGGCTTAAGCCACTGGGTCACTCAGGTGCCCCAAGCACATGCTTTCGTGAAAAAAATCAGCTCCATTACAAGATATACTTTATAAATTTTAAGACTTTTTTATTTTTTTTTTTTAAGATTTTATTTATTTACTCATGAGAGACAGAGAGGCAGAGACACTGGCAGAGGGAGAAGCAGGCCCCATGCAGGGAGCCTGATGTGGGACTCGATGCTGGATTCCAGGATCACACCCTGGGCCGAAGGCAGGTGCTAAACCGCTGAGCCACCCAGGGATCCCCTAATTGTAATTCCAATATAGTTAACATACAATGTTAAAACTTCTAAAATCTTTGTGACCTTAGGCAAATATTTCTTAGCTGTGACACCAAAAGTATGATGTCTAAAAGAAATAGTTGACAAATTGGACATCATCAAAATGTGAATGGTCTTTTTGAAAGACACTATTAAGAAAATGAAAAGGTAAGCTATAATCTATGAGAAAATAAAGGATTTGTATCCAGAATATATAAAGAACTCTGAAAACATTCCAATACAAGTAAATGGGCAAAAAATTAATCAGATGCTTCATGAAAGAAGGGATACAGATAGCAAATAAGCCCACAAAAAGGAAGGTGCAACATGATTAGTCATTAGGGAAATGTAAATTAAAACCTCAATGAGATACCATTGTATACCAACTAGAATGTCAAAAAAAAAAAAAAAATTGCTGGCCAGGATAGATGGAGAGCAACTGGAACTCTCACATAAAGCTAGTAAAGATACGAAAAGGAATGGCCACTCTGGAAATCACTTTTGACAGTTTCTTATGAAATTAAACATTTACTTACCACAGAGTTCAGTTCATGCATGTTTATGTGGTTTTATTCAGAGTTGTCAAAAACTAGAAACAACCCAAATGTTCTTTACCTGGCAAATGAATAAACAAACTGTGGTACATATAAAAAGGAAAGAACTACTAATATAGCAGCACATAAATGAAGCTCCTATATATTAAGCTAAGTGAGAGAAGCCAGATTGAAAAGGCTTCAGACTGTATGATTCTAATTAAATAGTGTTTTGGAAAATGCAAAACTATAGGGACATATAACAGATAAGGAGTTGCCAGGAGCTTATCATGGCAAATTGGGTTGACTTATGAGAGGCACAAGGAGATTTCTGTGAGGTGATGGAACTGTTGTATGTCTCCATTGTAATGATGGTTATACTACTGTATGCATTTGTCAAACTTCAAATGTGTGAATGTGTGACTAAAAAGTGTGAATCTTACTGGATGTAAAATTATTCACATAAATTTTAATTCAAAGAGCCTGAATTTTAAAAATCAAAATAATATTACTTCTAAGCTAAAAAATAATGCCATCTTAGTAAAGCAGAGCTTCTATTGATTACACAAAAATAACAACTTCATTTTGCCCCTTTACTCTGCAGTTTGCAGGAGGTATTTATTCCAGACTTGAAGCGCAAATTAAGGCCTCAGTGCCAGTCACTGCACGGCAGAGCAGCTCAGAAAAAAATACAAGGTAAATCAGCATAAATAAATTCAGAATGTCACTGGCTTTGAAGTGATTTCTTTTTTTCAAGATTTATGTATTTATTTTTAGAGAGTGAGCATGTACAAGCAGGGTGGGGGCTGCTGAGGGAGGGAGCAAGAGAGAATCTCCCACAGACTTCTCACTGAGCAGGGAGCCCCAAGTGGGTCTCGATCCCAGGACCCTGAGATCACAAGATTACGACCTGAGCTGAAACCAAGAGTCAGCTACTTAAGCGACTGAGCTATCCAGGCTCCCTGTGATTTTGTTTTTTTAGGGAAAAATCATGTGAACACTAGTAGTACAAAATTGGGAGTTTGTTTTGTTTCAAGGATTAGATCATCAGGATACTAATCAGAACCGGATTTTAACTTAAACTAAGGCTTAAAAAGGTCATAAACACAAAATTATAGTATTTTTAAGTTTTCTGTTTATTGAATCAGCTCTGTTTAAGCTAGCTGCAGATAGGAATGTAAGCTCTATTGGACCTGTGAATTCATAGAATTTTATACTGTTTATAGGTAATATATATTTAAAACATTTAAGTCTTCCCTGTTCTTTATCTTATTTCTCTTAATAAAATTAACTTACTGGATTGTCTGTCATTTTACATCACAAGTTTTCTTTTAAAGATTAACAGTTATTGAGATTGGATCATTAATACTACATAGCCAAATGCCTTATCAGCAATTGTGAAATCCAGAAAGCTCAGAAATCCAACAAGACTTTTTTATAAATTTGTGGCAACTCAAACCCAAACTAAGCTACTGCAATGCTATTTATAGTTTTTATTTTTCTCACTGAATATAAATGTTTGTTTGTTAAACTGAAAAAAACATTAATGTGTGTGATTATAGGGTACTGCTCCAATCCATGATATATGATATATGTACCATGTTATCTCCCCTACCCCCAAAAAATCTGAATTCCAAAATATGTCTCACTCCAAGAGTTTTTAAAAATGGATCATGGGGCTACATGAAGTTTCATTAAACTTTGATACTGTCAAAGCAAAGGTAACCTAAAGCAGCAGCCAATTCCTACTGTTTAAGAAGCACCTCTGACTTTCTTTTCTATTTAAAAAAATCTAGGTCTAAAAGCCGTTTTGGTCCAGGGCGTCCTGCATAAAGCACCTTAACTATAACTAAAAAGAGAGAAGACACACCTCTGGACATCTGAAGTTGCTCACTTCTTGAAGATCTTCAGAACAATGACTTCTAAATGTTTCAAGTTCTTTATTATTCTTGCAAATTGCATAAATGATAATGCTGAGGGAAATGTATAGTTAGATCTTCTGAAATCTAATTGTAAATATGAAACTTCTTAAATCTGATTTTCCTTTAACGTGTTGCTAGGCTATGTAGAAAATTAGTACTTACAAATCTGCATAGTTAAGACTCCTCTTATTTGTTACCCTTTATTTATTTGAAAGATAAGAGGCCTAAACTCTCAAGTAGCTAAGACTTTTTAAGACCTTAAATAATTAAGGGAACACAGCTGTGCATGTGCACTGATTATAGTATGTCTTTTGGGCTGTAAATCTTGGGATAGCATTGGAAACTGTAACTTGTGTGATGAAACTCCCATTGATGCTGATTTTAAGTTTGCATGAATATCAAGGAGTGACAGATCTCAAGACTGCGTTAAATAAAGTTTCAAGGTGTGAGGTATTTCCTGTGTTGGCAGGAGGGTTAATTTTTTTCAGCATTATTCCATAGAAAGCACAATGTTAATCCAACTTATTTTTCTTTCGATTTATCTATCAGTTATCTGAGCAGAAATTACTGATTACCTCTTCTTCTGTGACACTAGTGCCATTCTGAATTTGTTAACATAATTGTTATAGTTTTAGGATAGTAAATCATTTTGGTTGTATGAAACACCCACTGTGCAGTTCTCAGGGCTCTAAAACTTAACCATATTTCTAAAGCCATTCAAATAGCCCCTCAAACAGTTATAGTTACTTATTACTTTAGCATGTCTAGAAGGAAACATTCCCAAATACATATGATGGGTGAAAAATGGCATACATTCAGTAGAAATCAAACTAAATTCTATTTTATAGATCATGTTTTAATTTTTCTAACCAAGCGGAAAGAGTGCTCAGGGAAAATCTGTTCCAAACCATAAGTATATTAAAAAATTATGTGTTTGGAAATTACTTGTACGTAGGCTTCTGAAAACCTTTAAGATGCACTGTTTCTATTTTCAGTCTTCATTTGTCTTATAATTGGAATTTCTTCAAATTATTTAGGAAATGGACTTTGATAATGTGTAACAGAATGGCAGTTTCTACTGAAACATTGAAGTGTTAAACTCAACACACAGAAATCATTTTAAGTGAGTTGTTTTAGTTGATAAATGAAGCTTTAAAAAAAGATAAATGAAGTTTGATGTTATTTAATGTTATGTGTATGGCTTTTCCAAATTTTTTGAACTTCTGTTTGCAAATTTTGTTCCAGTTTAGATATTTTTCAATTGTTTGATATTTTTGAAATAGATTATAAAATTTTTATTTTCAAAAGAAAATGTTTTATAGTACATGATCTGTAAGCTCTGTTAAATACCAGAATCCTGTTTCTTTTACTGTATTCTCTGGCTAAAAGGATTTAGGCTTGTACATGTTGTAGAGTATGGTAATGGTCACAACTAGAAGAGGAAGTATGCTCCTTAGATTTTTAACTGATGATAAAAAGGCAAATTGCTTCTCCCCTAGAAGGACTGTACCAGTGAATTGATTTTTACAAACCAGAATTTCTCAGAATTTGATTTTCTTCAGAATATGCTTTTTATTTTGTTAATGTCTGTAATATATAGCACAGGTACCAAAAACATTTTAAGCAAACTCTTAATAGTATTTCCTTTGCCAAATACTTTGGAAAGGTTTTTACCTTACATTAATTCTGAATTCACATTTCTTTAATTGAAATAAAATGTTAATGACAAAAGTTGTTTGAAAAATCCCTTGATCTGAATCATTCCATCCTCTCAGAAAAAGTCTAGGTGAGCTTTAGAACCCAGGTTTTCTTTTCTTCTTTTTTTCTTAAGTATCTTTTTTCTTCTTTATTTTTTTTCTTCAGATTTTATTTATTTGAGAGAGACATACAGTGACAGCAATAGCAAGAGAAAGCATCAGTGGGGATGAGAGGGAGAAACAGGCCTCCGCCTGAGCAGGAGCCCGTCACAGGGCTAGATCCCAGGACCCCGGGATCATGACCTGAGCCAAAGGCAGATGGCTTAAGCCACTGGGTCACTCAGGTGCCCCAAGCACATGCTTTCGTGAAAAAAATCAGCTCCATTACAAGATATACTTTATAAATTTTAAGACTTTTTTAATTTTTTTTTTTTAAGATTTATTTATTTATTCATGAGAGACAGAGAGAGAGGCAGAGACACAGGCAGAGGGAGAAGCAGACTCCATGCAGGAAGCCCAATGTGGAACTCGATCCCTGGACTCCAGGATCATGACCTGAGCTGGAGGCAGACACTTAACCGCTGAGCCACACAGGCCTCCCTTAAAACTGTTTTAAATGAGGTTATCCTGATAAAGATTCAGCCAAATACTTCAGGGATAAAATATTGCAGAAAAGATAATCTGGTAGCAGGAGTTTATTCCATACTATTACATCATGGTGTGTAATTTTCCCTCTTCAGAACATTCAGCCAGATACTGTGAGATGCACTAATTGCTTTGGAAGCTGAGACAAAGCCCTGTTCAACTAATCTGCTAAGGACAAATTTTAATATAAAAACAAAAAGATTACCTTTCACATCTAATACCTGGGATTAATTCTTCAGCTATCCTTCAGCTATTCATTGAGCAACAATTATGAATCTCATGTTTTTGTGCCTCCTAGGTAAAAGGTACTAGGATACCTAGGCAATTCACTTTAAATAGGCTAGCTCTCCCACTCTCATTTAAAGCTAATCTATTGGGACACCTGGGTGGCTCAGCAATTGAGTGTCTGCCTTTAGCTCAGGGTGTGATCCTGGATTCCCAGGATCGGGTCCCACATTGGGCTCCCTGCAGGGAACCTGCTTCTCCCTCTGCCTATGTCTCTGCCCCCAATCTCTCTCTCTCTCTCTCTCTGTGTCTCTCATGAATAAATAAATAAAATCTTTAAAGAAATAAAAAAATAAACCTAATCTATTGGGGAAGATGATGTGATCATATTCCCACCCTTATGGGATTGTTGGAGGATTAAATGACTTAATAGATCTGAAACAATTAGGAAAGTACTTTCTGGCTTATAGTAAGCCTTCCATAAATGTTAACTATTATTATTGTTGCATTGCGATTTTAGTATTGGGACATAGCCTCAAATTCTTTAGGATGAGAGTTTTATATCACTCTTATAATTTGAATTGCTAAGAATGATGTGCGTGAGTGTGTATTTAGTGCAAGAAAGAAAAGAGGCACCTAATACTTTGGTGGTTGTTATGACATCAAGTGTTACTTAAATATATTAAAGTTCTTGGCGTTATTTAGACAAAGTTAACAGCATTTGAGGGAAGAGGTAGGTAGGAAAACTACTTCCTGATATTGGTAGTGACCTGTACTATTTTCAGAGGTTCACTGAAGGAGAGAAAGTATGAGCTGCAGATGGTCTTAGAGCAGTCCTCCTTCCAAGATCTATCTTTTCTTGAGAAAATATAGCTAGTTTGGCTAACAAGGCCATTTCTTATCAAACTGTATAGAGGAATAGTTGCTATTTGTTGAATATATGCTAAGGATGGTGCTAGCTCTCGTATATGTCTTTTATCCTTTAGCCTCACAGTTAAACACCCAAATCAGGTATTATTCCATTTTATAGGTGGGGAAGAAAGTTCAGAGAGATGAAGTAACCCCACAGACTGGAATCTGGGCCTGTCAGCACCTTATGACACCCTCTTGAAACAGTAATTACCTTGGATTGCCTAAAACAATCCTGGAATGCCTCCTGCCTCACTGGCAACTCCTTCAGGCTGAAAACAGTTCCATTCATATTTATCCAACTGCCTACTTGCATTTGTATTTGGAATACCAGTAGGTGTCTCCAACTTAACATAATCTAAACAGGACTTGTGACATAGATCCTCAACACCCTTTCCCAACTCCCTGCTTGTTCAAGCCCAATCTTGTTCAATAAATGGCACTACCACCCACCCCAGTGCACAAACCAGATATTCAGCAATTATTCCTTAATTCTCCCTCCTTCACTCCCCACATCCAATTTGACAGGAAGTCACATACATACCCTATGTCCATTTGCTTCTCTCCATCTCCATTATCACCATTCCAAGTCATTAACATATTTTACGTGAAGTGCCAGAGTAGCCCCCTAAGTAATTCTCTGGCTTCCATTCTAACCTGTTATTCACAAAGCAACTATAGTGATTTTGAAATGTGGATTAGATTGCATCACTCCCTGCCCAACACTCCAGTACACCCCATCAAGCCTAGATTAAAATACAACCTCCATTGCTCAGGTTTACAAAGTCTTACCTGGCCTAGCCCCTAGGTGCCTCCTGACCTCTTTTAACCTCCTGCTTGCTACATTCCTGTCACATTGTCTACCGTTCCTCCAAAAAATAAGCTCATTCTCACCTTTCAGTGCCTTCATGTTTGCTGTTCCGACTATCTAGAAGGCTCTTATATTTGAGGTGTTGGGTTACATGTCATTTCCTCACAGGAGACATCGTGCCCAATCTAAAGTAGTTACTGAAGTCACTCTCATCACATCATCATAGCTTATTTCTGAACATATCTGACATTATTACTTGATATTTTGGGGATTTTTCATTCATTTGCAATTTGTCTGCCATGCCAGGAAATGGAATTAAATGCATCCAAATTGGAAGTAAAACTTCATCTATTCACAAAAGAAATGATCTTGTATGTAGAAAATCCTAAGAAATCCACTAAAAAAACCCAGTAGAACATACAATTGAATTCAGCCAGATTTTAGGATATAAAATCAATATACAAAAATAGATTCATTTCTATATACCCTGGCAATGAAAAACCTGAAAAATAAATTTTAAAAAAATTCCCTTTCCAGTAGCAAAAAAAGGAATAAATTTGTAAATTTTTTTTTAATTTTAAAGGAAAAATATACTCTGTGAACTATAAAATATCATTGAAAGAAATTAAGAGCTAAATAAATGGAAAGACATCTATGTCCATGGATCAGAAGACTTAATATTGTTAAGATGTTAATAATTGATCTACAGATTTACCACAGTTCCTATCAGGATCTCAGTTGGCTTTTTTGTAGAAATTGATAGGCTAATCCTAAAATTTATGTGGAAACTCAAGAGACCCAGAACAGCCAAAACAATTTTGGAAAAGAACCAAAAGATCCACATTTTCTGATATTAAATCTTACTACAAAGCTATGGTAATCAAGACATTGTAATACCATCATAAGGAGAGACAGAACAACAGAACAAAATCTAGAGTCAAGAAATAAACTCACGTGTCTGTGGCAAATTAATTTCAAGAGCAGTGCCAAGACCATTCAATTGGGAAGGAATAGTCTTTTCTACAAATGATGCTGGGACAAGTGGATAGCCTCATGTAAAAGAATAAAGTAGGATCCTTACCTCCTACCGAGTACAAAAAGTTGACTCAAAATGGATCAAAAATCTAGATGTAAGAACCAAAACTATAAAACTTGCAAGAAAACACCCAAGCAAATCTTCGTAACCTTGTATTTGGCAATGGATACTTAGATAAGACACTAAAAGCACAAACAACAAAAGAAAAAATAGACAAATTGCATTTACTCAAAATTAAAAACATTTGTGCTTGAATGGATACAATCAAGAAAGTAAAAAGCCCATAGAATGGTAGAAAATATTTATGAATCATATGTCTGATAAGGGACTTTTTTTTTTTTGATAAAGGACTTATATCCAGAATATACAAAGAACATTTACAACTCAACATTAAAAAGACAACCAGTTAAAAAAAAAAAAAAGACAACCAGTTTTTAAAATGATAAAAGATTTGAATAGACGTTTCTCCAAAGAAGATAAACCAATAGTCAAAAGCACTTGAAAAGATGCTCAACATCATTAGCCGTCAGGGCATTGCAAATCAAAACCACAATGGGATACCAGTTGACACTCAGTAGAATGGCTATACCCAAAAAGGAGCCAAGTAACATGTTGCAGAAAATGTGGTGAAATTGGTATGCTCATAGACTGCTGATGAGAATTCAAAATGGTGTAGCCACTTTGGAAAGCAATCTGGCATTTCCTCAAAAAACCAAAACAAAAACCTCAAAATGAACAAAACCAAAAAACACAGTATGATTTATCCTTCAACTTATCCTAATAGGTATATCATTTTCTATGTAATCTCTTCTTGTGCATCTGCATATAGCCATGCACAGGACAATCTATTTTCTGCTTTTTCTACAGATGGAAAAACTGAGACCCAGAGATGGCAACTTGTCTAAGGGCAACAGAAAAGAATGATCTGAACAGGGTGCTCTTGATGACAGTATTGCTGTGTTAAATGAGGTAATATATACAGGTAAAGCACGCAGAATGAGGCCTAACGTATAGTAAGTGCTTGAAAGATGCCAGGCATTATTATTAGGTCACATGAAGGACTTTTATTTATTTTTTAAGATTTTATTTATTCATGAGAGACACAGAGGCAGAGACATAGAGGGAGAAGCGGGCTCCCCACAGGGAGCCTAACTCAAGACTCGATCCCAGGACCCTGGGATCATGACCTGAGCCAAAGATAGATGCTCAACCACTGAGCCACCCAGGTGCCCCATGACTTTTAGAAATAAGCACATTATACTTGCTTTTTTGACCTTGGTTCATGTTGTTCCCCAACCTAGATTGCTCTTCTTGTGTTTTGCTTCCCTCTGGAACTTTTCCCTTGTTTCAAGTCCCTGCTCAGAATTCACCTCTGTGACCCTGCCAAACTCTCTTTTCTGAATTGTATTGCACTCCCAACATTGCCACAGTTTAGCAGTCAGATGTTCTCACTGCCTTTTTTGTTGGTCTTGACTCCACAACCAACTCTTATGCTCTGTTAATAAGTTATTTTTTATATGTATACATATATCTACATGTATTTATATATATATATATAATATTTGAAACAAACATGGCAGTGTTCACATTTTTTAACTTTTTCCCACCAGTATAAACAATTTCTGTTTTATTTGTTCCCTTTGATGTAGGTGCCCAGTATCTCAAGCACTGTTCTTACATTTTAAAGTGCCAGAGTAAGCATGGATCCTCATTTTTTTCTTATGATTCTAATCAAGATATTGCTGTAGGATGAGCCCAAACAACCTCAGTATTATAAATTTCCATCTATTCTTTTTTAAATTTATTTTATTTTTTTTAAGATTTCATTTATTTAAAAAAAAAGATTTTATTTATTTATCCATGAGAGACAGAGAGAGAGGCAGAGACACAGGCAGAGGGAGAAGCAGGCTCCCTGCCGGGAACCCAACATGGGACTCGATCCCGGGTCTCCAGGATCAGGCCCTGGGCTGAAGGCAGCGCTAAACCGCTGGGCCACCCGGCTGCCCTATTCTTTTTTTTTTTAATTCCAGTATTGTTGTTAATATATAATCTTGTTTTTCTTGTGTTTTGTATTTTAGCCGTTCTGACAGGTATGAGGT
Source organism: Vulpes lagopus (assembly GCF_018345385.1). Taxonomy (NCBI): domain Eukaryota; kingdom Metazoa; phylum Chordata; class Mammalia; order Carnivora; family Canidae; genus Vulpes; species Vulpes lagopus. The sequence continues at coordinate 45,247,031 of NC_054828.1, forward strand.
AATATCTCATTGTGGTTTCGATTTGCACTTCCCTGATGGTGAGCGATGTTGAACATTGTTTCATGTGTCTCTTGGCCATGTGTATGTCTCCTTTGGGGAAATGTCTGTTCATGTCTTTTGCCCATTTTCAACAGAATTAATTTTTTTGGTGTTGAGTTGTATATGTTCTTTATGTACTTTGGATACTAAGCCTCTGTCAGATATATCATTTCCAAATATCTTCTTCCATTCAGTAGGTTGTCTTTGTGTTTCATTGATTGTTTACTTTACTATGCAGAAGATTTTTGTTTTGATATGGTCCCAGTAGTTTGTTTTTGCTTTTGTTTCCCTTGCCTCAGGAGATCTGTCTGGAAAGATGTTATAAGAGCCCATGGCAGAGAAATTACTACCTGTGCTCTTTTCTAGGATTTTTATGGTTTTGGGTCTCACAATTAGATCCTTACTCCACTTTGAGTTAATTTTTGTGTGTGGTGTAAGAAAGTGCTCCAGTTTCATTCTGTTGCGTAGAGCTGTCCAGTTTTCCCAACACCATTTGTTGAAGAGACTGGCTTTTCCCCCATCGTGTATTCTTGCCTCCTTTGTCAAAGTTTAATTGGCCATATGGTTGTGAGTTTATTTTTGGGCTTTCTATTCTGTTCCATTGATCTATGGTCTGTTGTTGTACCAGTACCATACTCTTTTGATTGCTACAGCTTTGTAATATAACTTGAAGTCTGAAATTATGATACCTCCAGATTTGTGTGGGTTTTTTTTTTCTTTTTTCAAGATTGCTTTGGCTATTTGAGGTCTCTGTGGTTCCATACAAACTTTAGGATTGTTTGTTCCACCTCTAAGAAAAATGCTGTTGGTACTTTGATAAAGATTGCCTTAAATCTATAGATTGCTTTAGGTACTATAGACATTTTAACAATATTTGTTTTCCAGTGCATGAGTATGGAATATCTGTGTTATCTTCAACTTCTTTCATCAATATAACTATAAAACTATAAACTTCTTTTATAGTTTTCTGAGTACAGGTCTTTCACCTCTTTGTTTAAGTTTATTCTTAGATATTTTATTATTTTTGGTGCAAATGTAAATGGGATTGTTTTCTTAATTCCACTTTCTGCTATGTCATTATTAGTGTATAGAAATGCAATGAATTTCTCTATGTTGATTTTGTATCCTGAGACCTTCCTGAATTCATGTATCAGTTCTAGTAGTTTTTTGGTAGAGTCTTTAGTGTTTTCTATGTATAGTATCCTGTCATCTGCAAATAGTAAAGTTTTACTTCTTCCTTACCAATTTGGATGCCTTTAATTTATTTTTTTGTTGTTTGATTGCTGTGGTGAGGACTTCCAATACTGCGTTGAATAAGTGGTGAGAGTAGACATCCTTGTCTTTTTCCTGACCTTAGGGGAAAGCCCTTAGTTGTCTTCCATTGAGTATGATGTTAGCTATGGGTTTCTCATAAAAGGCTTTTATTATGTTGAGGTATGTTCCCTCTAAACCTAGTTTGTTGAGGGATTTCATCATGAACAGATGTTGTACTTTGTCAAATCCTTTTTCTGCATCTATCAAAATGATCAAATGGTTTTTATCCTTCCTCTTATTGATCTGATATATTGCAATGATTGGTTTGCAATCAGGGAATTCCAGGTGATCGTGGTGAATGATTTTTTTTTAATGTATTGTTGGATTTGGCTTGCTAATATTTTGTTGAGGGTTTTTGCATCTATATTCACCAGAGATATTACCCTATACTTATCTTTATCTTTAGAGTCTTTATCTGGTTTTGGTATCAGAGTAATCCTGGTCTGATAAAATAAAATTGGAAAATTTCCTTCCTTTTCTGTTTTTTGGAATAGTTTAAGAATAATAAATATTAACTCTTCTTTAAATGTTTGGTAGAGGGATGCCTGGGTGGCACAGGAGTTGAGCGCCTACCTTCAGCCCAGGGCATGATCCTAGACCAAATCCCACATCAGGCTCCCTGCATGGAGCCTGCTTCTCTGCCTATGTCTCTGCCTCTCTCTGTGTGTCTCTCATGAATAAATAAATAAAATCTTTTTTAAAAAATAAAAAAAGGGCAGTCCCAGTGGCACAGCGGTTTAGCCGCCTGCAGCCCAGAGTGTGATCCTGGAGACCCAGGATCAAGTCCCACCTTGGGCTCCCTGCGTGGAGCCTGCTCCTGCTTCTCCCTCTGCCTGTGTCTCTTCCTCCCTCTCTCTCTCTGTCTCTGTGAATGAATAAATAAAATCTTTAAAATAAATAATTTTTTATTTTTATTTTTTTAAAAAAAGATTTTATTTATTTATTCATGAGAGAGACACAGAGAGAGAGAGAGTTAGAGACACAGGCAGAGGGAGAAGCAGGCTCCACGCAGGGAGTCCAACATGGGACTCGATCCCGGGACTCCAGGATCAAGCCCTGAGCCAAAGGCAGGTGCCAAACCACTGAGCCACCCAGGGATCCACAATAAAAAATTTTTTAAAAAATGTTTGGTAGAATTCACTTGTGAAGCCATCTGGTCTTGGACTTTAGTTTGTTAGGAGTGTTTTTTTTTTTTTTTTAAGATTTTATTTATTCATTTGAGACAGAGAGAGAGCATGAGTCGGGGGAGAGGCAGAGGGAAAAGAAGAAGCAGACTTCCCGCTGAGTGGGGAGCCCATCATGGGGCCCAGTCCCAGGACCTGGAGATCATGACCTGCACTGAAGGCAGATGCTTAACCATCTGAGCCACCTAGGTGTCCCTATTAGGAGGTTTTCGGTCACTGATTCAATTTCATTGCTGGTAATCATTTTATTTAAATTTGTTTCTTCCTGTTTTCAGTTGTGGTAGGTTCTATGTTTGTAGGTTGTCCAATTTGTTGGCATATAATTTTTTATAATATTCTCTTGTAATCCTTTCTTTTTCCATGGTGTAGGTTATTTCCCTTTCATCTCTGATTTTGTTTGAGTCCTCTGTACTTTCTCTCTCTCTCTTCTTATGAGTCTGGCTAGAGTTTATCAGTTTTGTTGGTTTTTTTTAAAGATTTATTAGTTTATTCATGAGAGACACACACAGAGAGAGGCAGAGACACAGGCAGAGAGTGAAGCAGGCTCCTCACAGGCTGCCCAATGCGGGACTCCATCCCGGATCCGGGCATCACTCCCTGAGCTAAAAACAGGGGCTCAACCGCTGAGCCACACAGACGTCCCAATTTTGTTGATCTTTTTAAAGATCCAGTTCCTGGTTTCTGCTCTAATCTTTATTATTATCTTCCTTCTGCTGGTTTGGGGTTTTGTTCATTCTTCTTTTTCTAGCTTTAGGTATAAGGTTGGGTTGTTTACTTAAGATTTTTCTTGCTTTTGAGGTAGGCCTGTATTGCTATAAACTTCTCTCTTAGAATTGCATTTGCTGCATCCCAAAGATTTTGGACTATTGTGTCATCACCGTTTTCGTCTTCTACTTCTTCTTCTCCTTCTCCTCTCCTTCTCCTTCTCCTTCTCCTTCTCCTGCCTCTTCTTCTTAGATTTTATTTATTTATTTGAGAGAGAGAGAATGAGCAGGAAGGAGGGGCAGTGGGATAAGGAGAATGAGCAGGGAGCCTGATGTGGGGCTTGATTCCAGGACCCTGGGATCATGGCCTGAGCCAAATGCAGATGCTTAACCAACTAAGCCACCCAGGTGCCCCTGGACTATTGTGTTTTCATTTTCATTTCTCTCCATGTAATTTTTGAGGTATTTTTTTTATTTCTTAGTTGAGCCATTCATTGTTTAGTTGCTGTTATCTAACCTCCATGTATTTTTGCTCTTTCCAGATTTTTTTCTTGTGGTTGATTTCTAGTTTCATGGTGTGGTAGCCAGAAAAGATGCATGGTATGACTTTGATCTTTTTGAATTTGTTGAGATGTGTTTTGTAGCCTAATATGTGGTCTCTTGTGGAGAATGTTCCATATGAACTTGAAAAGAATGTGTATTATGCTGTTTTAGGATGGAATGTTCTAGCTATACCTGTTAAGTCCATCTAGTCCAGTTCAAAGCCACTGTTTCCTTACTGACCTCATTTGGATGATCTATTAATTGAGTTAAGTGGGGTGTTAAATTACCCTACTATTATTGTATTACTGTCAATTAGTTCATTTATGTTGTTATTAACTGTTTTATTATTTGGGTACTCCTATGTTGGATGCATAAATATTTACAATGATTATATCTTCTTGTTTGATTGTCCTGTTTATTATTACATAGTGTCCTTCTTTGTCCCTTTTTACAGTCTATTTTAAAGTGTATTTTGTCCAGTGTAAGTATTGCTACCCTGGCTTTCTTTTGTATGCATCCATTTGCGTGATAGATGTTTCTTCATCCCCTCACTCCCCATTTGCGTGTGTATTTAGGTCTGAAATAAGTCTCTTGTAGGCAGCATACAGGTGGGTATCCTAGTTTGTTTGTTTGTTTTTAATCTATTCTGTCACCTTATGTCTTTTAATTGGAGCATTTAGTCCATTTTCATTCATAATAATTGGTAATAGGTATGTATTTACCCTTTTGTTACTTGTTTTGTGGTTGTCTTTTTATTTCTCTGATCCTTCTTCTCCTGCTCTCTTCTCTCACAGTTCACTGGCTCTCTTTAGTGATATACTTGGATTCTTTTCTCTTTATTTTTGGCATATCTATGACTGGTTTTTGATGTGTGACTACCATTAGGTTTGTGCATAACATCTTCTGCATATAGCAGTCTATATTAAGTTGATGGTTGCTTAAGTTTGAACTTATTCTTTACTCCTCTCCACCCCACGTTTTATATACATGATGTCATACTTTACATCCTTTTATTTCGTAAGCTCCTTGACTGATTTTTATAGACATATTTTTATTGCTTCTGTGCTTCCTACTTTTCTCATCCCTACTTATGGTTTTTCTTTCCACTCCAACATGTCTTTTAATACTTCTTGCAGGGCTGGTTTAGTGGTCATGAACTCCTTTAGCTTTGGTGTGCCTGTGAAACTCTATCTCCTTCTATTCTGAATGATGGCCTTGCTGGATAGAGTTCTTGTGACTTCAGATTTTTTTTTTTTCCTTTCAGCATTTTGGATATATCATGGCACTTCCTTTTGTTTTTTTTGTTTTTTTTTTTTGTTTTTTTTTTAAGATTATATATTTTTTTTAATTTTTATTTATTTATGATAGTCATAGAGAGAGAGAGAGGCAGAGACACAGGCGGAGGGAGAAGCAGGCTCCATGCACCGGGAGCCTGATGTGGGATTCGATCCCGGGTCTCCAGGATCGCGCCCTGGGCCAAAGGCAGGGGCCAAACCGCTGCGCCACCCAGGGATCCCATGGCACTTCCTTTTGGCTTGCAAAGTTTCTGTGGAAAATCCCACTGATAGCCTTATGAGTTTCCCATGTATGCAATTGTCTTTTTTTTTTTTCTTTAAAAACTCTCTTTCTATCACTACTTTTACCATTTTGATAACAATATGGCTTGGTGTGGACTTCCTTGGGTTGATTTTGTTGAGGAATCTCTGTACTTCCTGGATCTGTATATCTGTTTCCTTCCACAGATTAGCAAAGTTTTCAGCTATTATTTCTTCAAAGAAATGTGTCCTCTTTTCTCTTCTTCTTCTGAGAGCCTTATAATGTGAATGTTATTACACTTGATGGAGTGACTAAGTTCCTCAAGTCTATTCTCATTTTGCAAAATTTTTTCCCTCACCTGCTCAGCTTGATTACTTTCCATTATCCTGTCCTCCAGGTCACTTATTTGCTTTTCTGCCTCCACCAGCCTACTATTTACTCCATGTAGTGTACTTTTTGTTTCATTCATTGTAAATAGCTCTGCCTCTCTTGTGCTGTCTCTTTAAGGGTGGGAACTTGGCTTCCTCTGGGTTCTGTCATTGTTGAGCACATTGATATTTTAAATTCCAAGTTTATGCCCTACCAGTTGTTGTACGAAACTCAAGAAACTTGGCCTCTCTAGTTTTCAAAGCCAAATGTGGGAATTTGTCTTCCCCAGGTGAGGGTCTGTTTCTCTCCCTTCTTCATGCCCAGGGTGCTCTCCCTCCCTCCTGTGACTCATTTAGGTCCCCCCACATCTCCACCCTCACCACCTTCTTGGTGTGGCCTCTTCTCTACCTTTAGTTGTGGAGTTTGTTCTGCCAGACTTTGGGTTGCTTTCTGGGTTATTTACACTTATGTGAGTGTTATCCAGTTGTATCCATTAATGAAGTGAGCTTAGGGTCCTCCTACTCTGCCATCTTCCCATCTATTAATTTTTAAAATATTTTATTTATTCATTCATGAAAGACATAGAGAGGCAGAGACTCAGGCAGAGGGAGGAGGCGGCTCCATGAAGAAAGCCTGATGTGGGACTTGATCCTGGGACTCCAGGATCACACCCTGAGCCAAAGGCAGACGCTTGACCATGAGCCATGCAGGTGTCCCCCTATCTATTAATTTTGAATGGCAGGTATAGCTGTTGGTTGTTTTAGACTGTGCTGGTCTGTGGTTAGTATATTTTCCCAAATTAAAAAAAAAAAAGCCAACCAGAAGGTATTGATCATAAAAATTATGAGAATTTAGAAGTTAAGAGGGGCACCTGGGTGGCACAGTTAATTGGATGTCTAATTCTTTGTTTCAGCTTGGTTCAGGTCATGGTCTCAGGGTCCTGAGAGTGAGCCCCACATCAGGTTCCATGCTCAGCATGGAGTCTGCTTGAGAGTCTCTCTCCCTCACTCTCTGCCCCTACCACCTGTTCACTCTTGCTCTCTCTCTAGTAAGTAAAAAAAATCCTTAAAAACAAACAAATAAATAAAATAAAAATTAAGAGAAAACTTGAACAAGAGATGTAGGCAACTGTCAAAATTATTTTACATCAGGAACAAACAGGAGTTCTTGATGGGATCTCCAAAGTGCATTTATTTATATATTCTAAAGTGTATTCATTCTTCTAGCCATAAGTAGGCATATAGTCATGGAATAAGTAGACTTTTTTCCCAATAAGTAATAAGAAGTGGAACTGAATATTTGTTAAATGACATCTAGCTTTGTCTGTTGGATCAATGTCAAAGACTTTCTAACAGTGGTTCTGGAGTAGGTAGGCCTAGAGTCACCATAGCAGACTGTCAGATGGTTTGAAACCATACTATGTGACAGGATATCTATCTATCTATCTAACTATATTTTTTTTTAAGATTTCATATTTAAGTTATCTCTGTACCCAGTGTGGGGCTTAAACTCACAACCCCAAAATCAAGAGTCTCATGTTCCACTCACTGAGCCAGCCAGGAGCCCTAAGGTGAAAATGACTAACACTGTAAATCTCAGCCACAAATGTGTTTGGAAGCATTAAAAAAAAAAAATCAGGAAAGTATAGATTCTGACACCAGAGCACTGCCATAAGGTGGCACTAAAAGTACAAGGAAACCATAGCTTAAATTAAATTGCACATTAAACTTTATACTTTGCCTTCTTACCAAGTGTGCATGTGTATATTGTTTGTAGAAGGAAACAGAATATTGGAAAAATAACTAACAAGGGAAATTATCGGTAAAGTACATAAGGAATCCTAGAAGGCAAATGAGAAAAAGGAAGAAAAACACAAAAAGAACAAGGAATATTACTTTTCAGATAAAGCTTAAAGTTGATGCCCTTCTTCAGTGCCAAAATTGCCTATTCTCATAGGTATGCTCTTGTATATTTATTCTGCAGGTTCTACAAGCATTTAGAAGTCTACAATAATTCTAAAAAATTGAGAGGGGAAAATGTTTAAGTAATCTGAACAAGGTCTTAATTCTTGGTGTGGAGTAAAGTTTAGAAAGTTTGGTCAAGGGGATCCCTGGGTGGCTCAGTGGTTTGGCGCCTGCCTTTGGCCCAGGACGCAATCCTGGAGTCCCGGGATCGAGTTCCACGTTGGGCTCCTGGAATGGAGCCTGCTTCTCCCTCTGCCCGTGTCTCTGACTCTCTCTCTCTATGTCTATCATGAATAAATAAATAAATAAATCTTAAAAAAAAAAGAAAGTTTGGTCAAGTTGACAACATGTATACCCTTCAACTCATGTGTGCACAAGGATAATGATCAAAAGTTTTAATAGCAAAAAGAAAGTTTTAATTGCAGCATTATTTTAAAAGAAAAACTGAAAATAACCTTAGTGTCCACTAACATTTCTAAACTTTTCTCCACAGTTGCTATGCCAGCGTACACTCCTACCAGCAGTATAGGAGAGTTCTTGTTCCATTTCCTCACCAAGCATTAAGACTATATCAGTCAAGATAACTAAATCGTGCCACAGTAACCAATAACCACAAAATCTCAGTGGCTTAATTCAAATCTTATTTCTTGCTCATGCTACAAGTACAGTGTGGGTCAGTAGGGAAGCTCTATTCCTTAGAGTCACTCAGGGATATGGGTGGCAGGGGCTCCAACCTGACACAAGCTTCTAGGAGGCAGGGGGAACTAAAGGGCTTACAGCCTGGCTGCTGAAGTTTCTGCACAGAAGTGACACACATCAATTCTGCTCACATTTAATTGGCCAAAATAAGCCATGTGTGACCACACCTAACTTCAAAGATCTCCCACTTCTACATTAGGGTATGAATATTTGGGAATTGTTACCACAATAGTTTTTACTAGTTTTTACAAGCCCAGTGAGAATATGAAATGTTGTCTTTTTATTTTTATTTTTATACCCCTATTATTACTGAGATTGAGCATATATTCACATTTTTATTGGCCATTTTTGTTTCCTTTTTTGAAGATTGCCTGTTATATACTTTGCCCATTTTTCTTTTTTTCCCTCTCTCTCTTCTTTTCTGAGAGACAATGCAAGTGGGATGGGACAGAGAGAGAGAGGGAGAGAGAGAATCTCAAGCAGGCTTCACACTCAGCGCAGAGCCCAACATGGGGCTTGATCTCATGACCCTGAGATCATAACCTGAGCCAACATCAAGAATCTGATGCTTAACCTACTGACCCACCCAGGTGCCGCATTCTTTGCCCGTTTTTCTATTGAGTTTTTAAAAATTGATGTTGTAGGACTTCTTTATATTCTGAAGGATACAATCCTTTATGCTTATATGCATTATAAGTATCTTTTTCCAGACTGTGGCATTTCCATAGAGCTCATAGAGAGCTTCTTCATTCTTTTTAACAATTGTGTAACATCTCATTGAATAGATGTACCATAATTTATTTAACCAGCCCTCTGTCGATACACATTTGGGTAGTTTCCAACCTCGTGTTACAAATAATATGCAGTGAATAGCTATAATGCATGCATCACTTTGCTCACATGCAAGTACATCTGCAGGATAACTTTCTCAAAGTAGAGTCCCTGGGTCAAAAGTTTAATACTTTGCTGTTGTCAAATTATTCTTCAAATGTACATCTAACAGTTTCATCAATAATGTGTTAAAATACCTGTTTTCCATATAGCCTCACAGAGTATTGTCAAACATTTGAATTTTTGACAATCTAATAGGTGAAAAATGGTATCACAGTATAATTTTAGCTCAGATTTCTTTTCTTTTAGAGGAGTTGAACATCTTTCATATATCTTATTTATTTTGCACTGACTGCCCACATTTTTTGCCCATTTTTTCATTGTATTGCTAGGGTCTTCTTATCAATTTCAGAGTTCTTTATGTAGTAAGGATACTAGCTTTTTGCCTGATATGAATTACAAATAATTTACCTATTTATCATTTGTATTTTCACTTGGTATATGGTGTCTTTTGGCCATCAGAGAGCTTTGTGTTAAGCTACTCAAATTTACCAATCTAATCTTTCATGATTTTAAATTTTGAGTCATATTTAGAAAGACTTTTTATATTTAAAGCTATAAAAAATGCTCTTCTGTTTTCTTCTAGAACTTGCGTGATTTTATTTTGCCCATCTAAGACTTAATCCATTTAAGTTATCATGGTATAATTTATGAAGTATAGATCTAACTTCGTTTTTCTTTTCAAATTGACTACCCAGTTACCCATGGTATCAATAACCACAAGTATTGAGGGGCGCCTACATGGCTTAGTCGGTTAAGCATCTGACTCCTGATCTCAGCTCAGGTCCTGATCTCAGGGTCATGAGTTCAAGCCCAACTTTGGACTCCATGCAGGGTATGAATCTACTTTAAAAAAATAATAATAAACACGTGTACTAATAGACGTCTTTCCTCCACTAATTTGAGATACTATGTTTATCATTTACTAATTTCTAGTTTAAGGTAATGCTAACTGCAAACCCAAAAATTGTTCAAACACAGAAGTTTACCTGTCATTTGAATAAAATCCAAATAGATGTTTCTTGTTGATAGGTAGCTTCCTTTATTGGTAATTTGAAGACCCACATTCTTATCATCTTCTGGTTCTACCCTCTTCAAAACATGGCTTCTAAGTAGCCAATGTTTATCTATTTCAAGTCCAGAGAAGTGAAAAAGCAGAGGTTTACATGTGAGATATTCTTTTTTGTTGTTGTTAGTTTTATTTATTTTTTAATTTTTTAAAAGATTTTATTTATTTATTTATGAAAGACCCAGAGAGAGGCAGAGACATAGGCAGAGAGAGAAGCAGGCTCCTTGTGGGGAGCCAGATGTGGGATTTGATTCCAGGACCCCAGGGTCACAACCTGAGCCAAAGGCAGATGCTCTACCACTGAACCATCCAGGTACCCTACATGTGAGATATTCTTATGGGACAGGCCTGGTTGTAGAGCACATGACATTTGCTCACATTGAATTGCTTTCACCTCAATCACATGGCCACACCTATTCCTCCATTCGTGGATCCTTTTCATTTCTAATTAATATCCCTATTGCCTTCTCTCTTTCTTAATAAATTTTGTCAGAGGTTAATATATTTTATTAGGTTTTTCAAAAAATCCAGCTTAAAAAAAATCTCACTGATGAAGAGATTTAAAATTATAATTGATTCCCTCCTACCCTCCCAACCCATAAAATTCCTTGCTAGTGAAAGGTTTGGTGAAGACTTAAGTCTTGGGAATACATATTTGCCATCAACTTGCTCTGCTGCCATCAGAATTGGATTTGGACATATAATAATATCATAAGTAAGGAGCCTTAGCTTGTAATGCAAAAATGGATAACATTCAGAAAAGGACATGTGAACAATACATATACTCTTTGAAGTATTATAGAATCAATAATGAAGCTCATTTTTATAATGAACTTGATATTATAAAAATGTGATTTGGTTCCTGAGCGATTTTTGTATTTTTCTCTCAAATGATTAAAAAAATAAATTGACTGAAAAAGAATTAGAAGAGTCTTCCACAGTCTTAGCTAGAAATGGGCTACAAGTTTTTCTCAAGGTATAGTGCACAGTTGTTCAGAGTAAAGCAGAGAGTGCTTAGCAGACTCTCACTTTGATGCATTTTGTTCATATCTTTAGTACTCCTTAAATATATATCAAGAAAAGGACAACTGAAGAGTAGAAATTTATTTTTTTTTTGAAGAGTAGAAATTTAATTGCAGGTTTTTGTATCAGTGACATGTATTTAAAGATTAAGCAGTGACTGCAGGCAGATCTCTGTATGTGCTGTGTATATGTTGACAGTCTTATCATGTGTTTCACATTTAATGATATTCTGCTTTTGGAATTTTAGCATATGAGTTTGATACCTCACCCTGGTTCTGAGTTGTCTTATATTAATAATTTCCTTTTGGGGTGCCTGGGAGGCTCAGTCAGTTAAGCATCCAACCCTTGATTTCAGCTCAGGTCATGATCTTAGGGTCATGCGATAGAACCCCACATCAGGCTCTGCACTGAGAGTGGTGTCTGCTTAGGATTCTCTCTCCCTCTCCATCTGCTTCTCTCTCTTTCTCTCTCTCTCTCTCTCTCAAAAACAAACCTCTTGTGTTTTTTTATAATAAAAAACAAAAGTGATGCCAAAGAAACAAAAACAAGATATATCATTGTGAAATTCACACTGCCATGGATAAAGAGAAGATCCTAGAAACCTCCACAAAAGAAAAAGAATCAGGTTAAATTTTAAATTCAAAATATAGGGATGGGGGCATCTGGGTCGATCAGTGGTTGTGTCTGCCTTTGGCTCAAGTTGTCATCCCAGGGTCCTGGGATCAAGTCCCGCATCATGCTCCTGGCAAGGAGCCTGCTTCTCTCCCTGCCCATGTCTCTGCCTCTCTCTGTGTCTCTCAAGAATAAATAAATAAAATATCTAAAAAAAGGCGGGGGGAGGAAATAAAGAAAGGAAGAAAGGAAGGAAGGAAGGAAGAAAGAAAGAAAGAAAGAAAGAAAGAAAGAAAGAAAGAGAAAGAAAGAAAGAAAAGAAAGAGAGAAAGAAAGAAAAGAAAAGAAAAGAAAGAAAAAAAGAAAAGAAAAGAAAAGAAAAGAAAGAAAATGGCCCTGAATTTGGCATTCTATAATTGTTAAACTTCAAGTGTGACAGCAGAGTGTAATCAGTCCGTGACTCAGTTTATCTCCCACACATACTTTCTCAGGAAGTTGTTTTTGGATATAATAGACTCATAAAGGAAAAGGAAGGTGTAGTTACCCAAAACACAAGGGCCTCAGAGGAGAGACATGAAGGAGATCTTCTTTCAATTATGCACTGGAACGAGGGATAAGAAAGTACAATCACAGAAAAGTATTTGGAGCTTCAGTGAACAATATTTACGTAATCATAATAATGTAAACATTGGAGTTTTTGTTTTCAATGTTTAGAGTCAATGTACGTGGGAAGTATATTTTCATCTTGTCACTGTTTCCCATTCCTTTCAAACTAGACCGTGGTCTCTACTGGACCACATGGTTGATGATCAGATGGAGGTGTGCATACATCTCAGTGGATGCTGAGCTTGGGAAGCAGGCCAATGACCAGACAAATGAATTATATGTCAGGGAAGCCAGCACTGAGATTTATGTGAATCAAAGGGGTGAGTGGACTGAGTGGAGGCTTTAACTTATTGTAATTAGGTCCAGAAAAATCAAATACCTGAATACCTGAATTTTGTGAAGTAAGTTCATAAAATTATAATATATAATGTATATTATTTTAGCTTTCCTCTATACTTGAAAATAGAGATATTTAAAGAAATATTTAAAGATTATTCAACTATATTAAGAAGCATAATAGCAGATAATTTTGGTTGCTTACCCAGCAGCCATTCCCTAACTTCTTTGCTAATTTTGTTCAGGTATTAAGTAGTCCAACGTTTTTAAGGAAAGCTGGCCCTTCACTAGTCCTAGAAGATGAATTTTGTAGAGTCTAAACTAATGGTGATTTAGCTTCCTTACCAGTGGTTTATTTAAGAATAGAAGTAACAAAAACATCATGCCATACAAAAACAAAAGAACCCAGATACACAAGAGGTCTTTCCATATTGTGCTCGTTCTGGCAGTGCCTACGTGAAAACTAGAATTATACAGAAATTAGCATGACCCTGTGCGAGGTTGACTCACATTAGGATGCATTCCATATTTTTTGTTATGTACATTTTACCACAATTTTACTTATTTTTTAAGATTTTATTTAAAAATTTTTTTTTTTATTTTTATTTATTTATGATAGTCACAGAGAGAGAGAGAGAGAGGCAGAGACACAGGCAGAGGGAGAAGCAGGCTCCATGCACCGGGAGCCCGACGTGGGATTCGATCCCAGGTCTCCAGGATCGCGCCCTGGGCCAAAGGCAGGCACTAAACCGCTGCGCCACCCAGGGATCCCATAAGATTTTATTTTTAAGTAATCTCTGTGTGACTTGAACTTGAATTTTTAAAATATTTTTGAACTCACAACCCCGTGACCAACAGCTACATGCTCTATTGACTGAGGCAGCCAGGTGTCTCTCAACAAAATAGATTTTTTTTAAAGATTTTATTTATTTATCTATTCATGAGAGACACACACACAGAGGCCAAGATATAGACAGAGAGAGAAGCAGGCTCCCCGCCAGGATTCTGATGCAGGACTCGATCCCAGGACCTCGGGATCATGACCTGAGCAGAAGGCAGATGCACAACCACTGAGCCACCCAGACATCCCAACAAAATAGATTTTAAAAAATACTGAAAGTATAGAATTCTAAAGATCTGGAAAGGATCTTAAAGAGTCTCTTTGTTTTTTCAGCTGGTGAAATTGAGGCATAGGGAGGCTAAAGTCATACCAATTAGTTGGTTGCAAAGTTAGGATATACTCAAATTCCCAAACTTCCAACTGAGTCAGTGTCTTTCTTTTCTTTTTTTTTTTTTTTAAGATTTTATTTTTTGATTCCTGAGAGACCCGCAGAGAAAGGCAGAGATATAGGCAGAGGGAGAAGCAGGCTCCCTGTGGGGAGCCCAATGTGGGACTCAATCCCAGGACCCTGGGATCATGACCTGAGCCAAAGGCAGATGCTCAACCACTGAGCCACCCAGGTGCCCTAGATCAGTGTCTTTCTAAGCCAGTCTCTTCTTTCTTGACAAACTAGGGTGCCCTACCAGAAAGGTGCTCTGTTAAAGATCAAATTTGTATTTTTCCTTTCTTTCACAGCACAGGCTAGGATAGAGCTTGACTGAGGGAAGCCTTATTTATTTAATTTTTTAAATATTTTAAAATTATTAATATTTTTCAAGATTTTATTTATTTATTCAGGAGAGACAGAGAGAGAGGTAGAGACATAGGCAGGGAGAAGCAGGCTCCCTGCGGGGACTGTGTGATCCTGGGATCACACCCTGAGCCAAAGGCAGACACTCAACCAACTGAGCCACCCAGGTGCCCCAGGAAGCCTTATTTAGAAGGACATGGATTCCGCTCACCCTGGAAGGAAGACATAGCCAAACTTTTTCTGTCTTGATATAAACAAACCGAACAAAAAACTGCCTCATTTTTTGGAAACTGGTTCTCATTGGAGAAAAATTAAGAAATGAGATTCTGGAATCCAGATACACTATTATCCTGACCCAGCCCTCCAAGGCTGTGTGTGATCTGCTGTGGTTGATTGCTATAAGTGGGTCCCTGGGAGGCCAACTGTGGAACATCCTTGACAAGCTTAGCTTGTCATCCCTCAAAGGGCTTACCTCCCTGCAGGGATATAGATAAGCAAAGGCATCATCAATAAGCAGTGGACAAACATTGTCCTTTGGGTTGAGTGGGAATAGTCTCCAAAATCGACAATGTGAGATAATGAGAAACTATTGCATTAGCCAGTGATCAGACTCCAAATAGGAAGACAACAGAACCTGCTATAGACTGAATAGGTTATCTGTTGGGGTATCTGGGCAATGTTGGGGTGTCTGGGCAATGCTGGGGTATCTGGGCAATGTTGGGGTATCTGGACAATGTATGGGTGGAATTTTCCACAGTGGGAAATAATGGGCTTTCTGCTAAAAGGGCTTGTGAGTAATTAAGCAATTGTTTGGAAAAAATAAATGTATTATGAGTATTTGAGTTTGTGGACTAGGTGATACTACTGTTATTGAAAATATTTGTTTATTTCTTCATCAGAATTTATCAAGTATATATTGTGTGCCAGATACTGTGCCAAAAGCTGGTGATAGTAATTATGCCTCTACTGAGTTTAGAGAGGTATGGATAAGATGCATCACAGAGTAAACTGTTCTGCTAGGGGAAGCAGAGGGTCCAAAAGGAATTCAGAGAAGAAACCACTAATCTACACTTTGGGTAGCGGAAAGAGAGGCCAGGAGAAGACTCTCCAAAGAAAATAACATGTTAGCCTGAAAGTTGAGGTAGGAGCTCTTCCCACAACTGGGATGACACTGTTCCAGGAAGGAGAGACAGCATGCACAAAACACTGAAGGTAAGAGGATGCAGCTCTCTCTGGAAAAGATAAGTGCAAGTTTAATGTGCTTGGAATAGAGTGGAGGTAGCAGAAAAAGGTGTGGGTTGAGGCTCTGGAGACCTAGGTCTTGATCCTAAAGGGAATGGTGAGTCACTGAAGGATGCTAAATGGGGCAGAGCCATGATGAAAGTTTCTAGAATCTTTTCTCTGGTTACTGTGTAAAGAATGGACTGAAGAATAAAATGATTTGCAGGGAGACCATTAGGACACTGTTGGAATAAATGAGAATGATGGAGAAAAATAGATTTGAGTTAGGAGATGCTACCTTGCAGGACTTGATTGACAAGATTTGGGGGATGAGGGAGGAGAAAGAAAAAGCATGATGCATATTGGTTCTGATAAAGTGGTCATAACATCATTGTGTATATGTGTGGAGAAAAATGCTCAAGGCATCTTTTGCTATCCAAACTCAAGATCCAGAAACTCAAGTAAATTTTGTAATCGTTTCTTTGCTATCCAAATTCCTGCTATTGACTAGTTGAGATCTAAGAACAAATCAATTTAGATAACAAGGTGTTTGGGTTTTTTTTTTTATTTCCTACTTAAATGGAGGATCTGAAATTCAGGATTCAGATAGTAGGAGTATTTGTAGAGTATTTGTTTTTCAGTTTTGTTTTTAAAGAAAGCCTTTTATGCTCTTCCTTGCTATTGATTTAGTATTTTAGATAAAAAGTCTACATCATGAAGGAGGAAGTTTATATTTTATTTTTTTTTTGGAAGTTTATATTTTAATCAGTTGGTGTTTAGGAGAGAGCTCCTGAGATATAAGGTATTAAATGTATTCCTATGGCAAGATTACAGTTTTAAATATAAGTAGCTCTATTTTTCAGTATTCTATTTTTTATGTTGTAGATGTGTTAATAACTAAGGAAATATAATTGCTGTCAAGTGACCAGTTTTGACAAAAATCTATTGTTTTTACAAAAACCAATATGATTTATTTTTTAGATTTTATTTAATTATGAGAAACACAGAGAGAGAGGCAGAGAGAGAAGCAGGCTCTTATGGCGAGACTGATGCAGCGCTTGCTTGATCCCAGGACCCCAGGATCATGACCTGAGCCAAAGGCTCAACCACTGAGCCACCCAGGTGCCCCCATTACGATTTTTTAAATATTCAAAACCACTCTAAGACTTCAGTGAAGAAACCAAAGCAAATTTGGCTTTAGCAAAGCACTTTTAGGAGAGTTTTTAAATAAATTTTCATTCATATTTACTTCTGGTATAACAAGATTTTTATCATTCTTTTATTATTTTTTAAAGACCTCATTTATCTATTCATGAGAGACACAGAGAGGCAGATGGCAGAGAGAGAAGCAGGTTTCCACAGGGAGCCCAATACAGGGCTCGACCTGAGCCAAATGCAGACACTCAACCACTAAGCCACCAGGTGCCCTTTACCATTCTTTGACATATGTGACTGCCATACTTTTTCTCAAATTGATATAAAGTATGTGAAAACAGTGGCTAAATGGCAGTGACAATTCTCTGGTATTCCAGGATAGTTTTTCAGACTCAGAGGTGACAATATATATCAAACATTAATGACTTTTTGAGATTTGTGAGGTATTTCAAGATGTTAAAGCCAAATGAAAATGGTCATAATATTTTTACAAGGTTGGATAATAGGAAAAAATTTCATTTTAGGGCAGCCCGGGTGGCTCAGCAGTTTAGTGCCACCTTCGGCCCAGAGCCTGATCCTGGAGACCCAGGATCGAGTCCCAAGTCGGGCTCCCTGCATGGAGCCTGCTTCTCCCTCTGCCCCAACCCCCTCTCTCTCTGTCTCTTATGAATAAATAAATTTTAAAAATCTTTAAAATTTTTTTCATTTTAATTTTTTTTCTAGGTAAGAACACCTTGAATCACCTTAACTACTATTCCTTTCTGCAAAGCAAAAACATTTGGTGGTCTATGTAGTTTATAAATGTAGATTTCAGATAATCTTAGGCTTGCATACATTTGTCTTCTGCTTTTTAACATTTTGTAACCACTCACTTCTCACAGCCCACACCCCTCTCAGCTGATGCCCCATTTCATTCCATTTTCCTATCAAAAAAAGGTAGACTATTTCATCTCCTTCCACCATGTCTATGATTTACCTATACCTGCAGCCACCGTCTCCTTTTCATCTTGTACCAAAGTTGACTGGTCAGCCACTCTGCCTCTGCTCTGGATGGCTTTGTCTCTCACCTTCCTAAGAACTCCACTCCCTTCTCCTGCATCAGCTCTAACAGATCACTCCTGAGGGAGTTCAGAACATGCTGCCCCAAACAATGCCACCTTGACATTTTATTTTGAGCTGAAGGCACTTGAAAAACAGCAGATGCAGGAAAGGCTCTCTGACCAAGCTTTATCTACTTAAAAACAGGACATAAAACTTCCATGAGAAAGATACCCTCCCTGTAACAGAGAAGAAAGCAGCCTTATCACCAGAGACTGGGAATCCATGTTGACACACATCTCTACCAACTTACTAAAGTGACTCTCCTTCCACTAGTTTTGCTGCCTCTCTCCCCATTAACTCCTAGTCACTTTCCTACAATTTTCTGCTTGTTGCCCAAACTCCTTGTCATTTCTTCCCAAATGTATTCTTAAGAGCTTTCTGGTCTGGTCACTTCTTCTGGCCTTCATTCTCTTGTGAAGGTCCACATGAACATGTGAAAATAAAACTTGTATGCCTTTCTCCTGCTAATCTGTTTTACATCAGTTTAATTCTTAGACCCAGCTGGAGATGCTAAAGAGTAAAGAATTTTTCCTCCCTTACACTCCCATCCATAAGCATGCGTAATCTCATACTTTATAACATCTCTCTCTTGACCCTACATTTATCCTTCAGCTACTCTCCTATTTCTGTATCCTCTGTCACAGCCAAGCTTGAAAGGACAGCTCCTTAGTAGTAGTCTTCAAAGTCTATTGCTTACTGCACCCTAGAATTTTGTAAAGTTATGTACTTTCTTGGCACATTTTAAGTTAACATTAAAATTTTTTATGTTTAAATAGTTGCAAAAGCTGTAATTTCCAGAATATTGTAAATATTTGTGTTTTAACAGTCACATCAATCTTTAATCTTTTATTTAAAATAAATCTAAATACAATTTGATACTCATCATCCACTAAGTCTTCTACAAATTTTACATCATTCCTTTTCTACTTTAACTCCTAGTTCTAATTCATTTCCCTCACAAAAATTTATCCTAATGTAATATATTTTATGCTTCAAAGTCTTTTATTCATTTACCCTATCATACATCTCAGAAAAAGAAAAGTACTTGAAATTAAAATTTTTCCTATGACCAGAAGTCTCTAAAAGTTAATGTCTTGTGGATTTATTATAATATTAATATACAACTGATAAAAATCACATTAAAGTAAAATTTTATTGGAAATGCTATCTTAATGAAATGAATGGACTTTTTTCAATTGGCTTTAATTCTTGAGGATAACTCATTGCTCAGAATGACGGGGCTCAGCATCAATAATATCCTGGTTTTTCATTTATATGTGATAAGAAACTTCTTCACATAACTAAGTAGACAGAAGTAGAAGAGATTTTGTTATACCAATATTAGTCATTTCTTTGGGCTCTGAATGCCAAAACTGACATTGTGTGACCTATCATCACATTATCATCTGCAGACTGACAACTAGGTTCTCCTTCAATCTGGTTGAAAGCAAAGAATAAGAAAACATCAGAATTTCAAAAATAGTTTCTTGGAGTTACTGCTCTCTCAGTTCCATGCCAATGTTTTGACCTGCCCTGCTGCTCATCCTCACTGGACGTTTTGACACCCTGGGACAGTGCGCCTTCGTTAGAGGAGGAGGAAGAGAGCAATGCCTTTCTTTTGTAAAAAGGGAGAAAGGTGATGTGAAAGCTGCAGTGGGAAAGGAGAAGCTGTGCCCACAACACAGGCATGCTCTCAGGAAGAGCATTTTTAGGAAAGTCTTTAGCCTAGTTTGAAGGCCACTGAGATACACCTGCTGCTTCTCCTGATTCTTGTTCACTCTTAAAATCCACCCTATTCGCACCTCTCTCTGCAACTCCATTGAAAATACTTTTACATCAGCAACGAACACCTTTGACTCATTGTGGAGAGTCTGCGGGCGCACAGGTTCCTGAGCCTACACAACCCATCTCGTTAGGAAGGGGCTGTTGGGAGCATACGCACGCTCATTTTCCCTTAGGAATCAAATGCACTTGAGTGCACAGGTGTTCGGATTCAGGTGAGACTCTTCCCAGGATGCGCTGGGGGGTCCCGGCTCCTGTGGACATGGTCACAGAATGTTTGTGGATCCCTCTTTGGCCAGATTCCAAATTTGTGAACAAAAGGTTAGTAGACTTGTTTTTGTGACCGGAGTTTAACGTCTTTTCTTTCTTTTTTTCTTGAATCATTTTTTATGAATGTAAATATAGTAAATATTCATTGTAAAACATATCTAACAGCAACCCAGTAGAAAAAATAGGCTCTCAATCTAAAATTGTCAGGGGGCTAATAATTAAGCAAAAGCATTTGTTTGGGGTCAAAGAATTGCAAATTTCAGTGTACACAGATTTTGGCAGCTTCCCAAATATTGTCCCCCCAGGGAGCAAAATTAAGGAGTTTTAATGTTTTTATTATTTTTCAGGGATGTATAGTTGACATACAATGTTACATTAGTTTTCAGGTGTACAGCATAGTGGTCTGACAAGTCTATAGGTTATGCTATGCTCACCACAAATAGAGCTACCGCCTGTCACCAAAAGTCAGGGGTTTTTAAAGACAAAAAGGGAATGCTTGTATAGGCTGTTTACAAAGAATTTTGATTGGTGTTGGTGGCAGAAAACTATTCTTGACTAAATGTAATTGGTTGCTAAGGCTATCACTAAGCCAAGGTCTATCACTGTAGCAAGTTGGTGCCTAGTCCTAGAAGTACTTGTGATTTGGCCCAGTTAAAAAAATTCATCCATCCTCTCAGATGTGCCCACGATCCACACCTTTTTTTAAAAAAATTTAAAAATTTAAATAAAACGTTTTTTAAAAGTAAGATATTTGGGGCCCTAAAACAGTGAAACAAAGTGGATAAGATTTAAAAGATAGAGCCAAAAAAATAATAATAAAATAAAATAAAAGATAGAGCCAGAAGCCAATAAACTTTTGAAAATAAAAGTGAAGATTAGGGGATCCCTGGGTGGCGCAGCGGTTTAGCTCCTGCCTTTGGTCCAGGACGCGATCCTGGAGACCCGGGATCGAATCCCACGTCAGGCTCCCGATGCATGGAGCCTGCTTCTCCCTCTGCCTGTGTCTCTGCCTCTCTCTCTCTCTCTCTCTCTCTCTCTCTCTCTCTCTCTGAGTGACTATCATAAAAAAAAAAAAAGTGAAGATTAATATTTATCAGAGTTTAATTAATATATTTATATATAAATATAACCATCAATGCCATTTATAAAACAGTAAGATGTTCAACAATAAGTAAACAATTATAATGCTTCTATAAACTAGAAAAGTGTATAGGTATTTTTAAAAAATCATCTTTTTGAAAATCATTGAAAAACATTGGGGAAATGTTAACATTTTGAGGAAACACATATGTATTTTTATGACTTTAAAAGACTTAGAATCATAGGGTGCCTTGGTGGCTCAGTCAGTTAAGTGTTTGAGTCTTGGTTTTGGCTCAGGTCATGATCTCAGGATCAGGGCATGGGAGGTGCTCCATGTTCAGTGGGGAGTCTGCTTGAGATTCTCTTCCTCCCTCTATCACGGCCCCTCCTCCCCTTGCTCACTCTCTCAAAATAATAAATCTTTTGGGGCAGCCCAGGTGGCTCAGCAGTTTAGAGCCACCTTCAACCCAGGGCGTGATCCTGGAGACCCGGGATCAAGTCCCACGTAGGGCTCCCTACATGGGGCCTGCTTCTCCCTCTGCCTGTGTCTCTCCCTCTCTCTCTGTGTCTCTCATGAATAAATAAATATTTAAAAAATAATAAATCTTTTAAAAAATTAGAATCACTATATATATACTTTGTTAAACTTACCATTATTATAAACACTATGAAACCAGTTTCCCCACATCTTTCTGTATAGAGCTTATCGCCAGATATTTCATTGTTTGCCAATCTGTTGAGTAAAAAAAAATACCTCAGTGTCGTTCCAATTTGCTTTCTCTCATTATAACTGACCCTAGACATCTTTTTTTTTTTTTTTTTAAGATTTTATTTATTTATTCATGAGAGACAGGCAGAGGGAGAAGCAGGCTTCCTGCAGTGTGCCTGATGTGGGGACTCAATCCTAGGATCCCAGGATCACACCAAAGGCAGAGGACGCTCAACCACTGAGCCACCCAGGCATCCCTCTAGGCACCTTTTTGTACGTATAAGGTCTATTTGTTTTTCTATAGATTCTTTGTTTCCCAGTCCTTTGCCTTGTGAAAGGTGAAATAAAAGAATCACTTATGTCAAGGGGTTTATAAATGGAGCCAGGGGGCTATTAAGGAGTGTGTTGGGTCAGGAATCCTGGATTGTAGGACACATGAGCCCCACTCAAACCAGTTAAGCCAAAAAGGAAAGGCATCAGTTCACACAACTTAACAGCTTCCAGGCCACAGTGAAAAAAAATCAAGACTTCCGGCATTGTTAGATTAAGCAGAGTCATTTGTAATTTGTCTCTCTCTGTATCGCTCAACCCTGCTCTCTTCTTTGCTGGTAGGCTCTGCACCTGTCTTGACTTGGAGATTAACTGAGCTGATTAGATCACATGTTGACTCCTGCACTGTGCACTGTTTTGATGAGCAGGCCTGGGTCCTGTGTGCTCCCCTGGTTTTCACATTCAGGCAGCTGTGACGTGTAGGTCCCCTGAATGTCCTTGCTGTGATCCTGTAATTCAGGGATCATGCTTTTGTTGGAGGAGATCACCAGATTGCATGGGTCAAGGCCTCGGGGAGGTCGCTGGGGACTCGCACACACCATGTACCCAGCTAGAACACAGTGTGCTGCAGATTCGGCCTCCGGCAGGGCCTACACTTTGGCTACTCCGCACAAGGAACCCGAAGGCAGGAGTGGGGGACAGGGCAGACCGCTGGCCCTAGAAGGAGTGGATATCTGACCCCAACGTGGCAGATGCAAGGAGCAATAGAGGAGTCCTCCTTGCTCCAAAGACTCTGAAAGCCTGCTCTGTCTTGCTTTTACGTCCTGTTAAGATACCAATTTAGAGAAACTTTTACTGTCTATTGGGCATTCTTGGTTCGAAGGATTAGAAAGCAGGTTTTGATAAGAGGAGGGACATTTTTAGGGTTCTGGGAGCTGGAGGATGAGGAATAAATGGGGCAGGAGGTAGGACATGACAAAGAGTGTGAAAGACCCTGCCACTCCCCAGCTGGCCTGAGGCTGGAGCTGCACAAGGCACAAGTTCGGGATGCAGGCAGGTGACATGGTGTTATCACTGAGCTGAAGTGACAGCTGCGAGAAAGCGAGAAGGAGCCCAGTGTCTGGTGATAGAATCATGGAAGAGCTAGTCCAGGGTGGGGAGGTGGGGACAGGTAAAGGGCTGAGGTCGGCGTTGGGCATTCACAGGGGAAACAAACTGAGCAAGAGGGGGGAGATAGAAACAGGATTTCCATGTGCTGGTTTTCTTTTTCCAGTGCTTGCCACATACCAGGCCCCTTTACAGATGGCTTCCCTTTCCTCTGTTCCACAAGTCAGTTTTTAAAATTGTGATAAATATATATAATACAAAATTTATCTTTTTTTTTTCTTTTGCCATTTCTAAGTACGTAGTTCAGTGGCTTAAGGACATTTATGTTGCTGTGCAGTCACCACCACCATCTGTCTCCAGAACTTTCTCATCATCCCAAGTTTAAACTGTATCCATTAAACAATAGCCCACCATGTCTCCCCTCAGCCCAGAGCCTGATAATCATGGTTCTACTTTCTGTGTCTCTGAATTTGACTATTGCAGGTACTTGATAGAAGTGGAATCATACAATATGTATCCTTCACTTAGCATCATGCCTTCAAGCTTCATCCATGTGTAACATGTATCAGAATTTCATTCCTTTTTAAAGCTGAATAATATATTCCAACTTGGGTTGTTTCTACCTTTGGGCTGTTGTGAATAGTGCTTCTGTGGACATGGGTACACAAATATCTGTTCTAGTCCCTCCTTCACTTAACTTTCGTAGATGCCCAGAAGTGGAACTGCTGAGTCATTTGGAACTCTATATTTAGTTATTTGAGGAACTGCCATACTGCTTCCCACTGGGGCTGCACCATTTTTACATTCTCACCAACCATACACAAGGGTTCCAATTTCTCCACATTCTGACTAGCACTTGTTTTCTTTTCTTTTTAATAATAGCTTTATTAATGGCTATGAAGTGGTTATCCCATTGTGGTTTTGACTTGATCCTTAATGATTAGTGATGTTGAGCATCTTTTCATGTGCTTACTGTCCATTTGCATATCTTCTTTGGAGAAATGTCTGTGCAAGTCTTTTGCCCATTTTTGAATTGGGTTGTTTTTTATTGTTGAGTTTTAAGAGTTCCTTATTTATTCTGGATATTAATCCATTATCAGACAAATGTTTTGAAAATACTTTTTCACCGTTGAGTATGATGTTAGCTGCGGGTTTCTATAAATTGCCTTTATTATATTGGGGTAGTTTCCTTCTATTCCTAGTTTGATGTTTTTCATCATGAAAAGGATGTTAAATGATGCCAAATGCCTTTCCTGAATCAGTTGAGATGATCATATGTTTTTCTCCTGTTCATTCTCTTAATGTGGTGTATTACATAGATTTTTGTATGTTGAATCATCCTTGCATTTGTGGAATAAACTCCACTTTGTCATGGTGTTTAATCCTTTTAATATGCTGCTAAATTCAGTTTGCTAGTACTTTGTTGAGGATTTTTGCCTTAGTCTTCATAAGGGATATCAGTCTTTTAGCTTTTTTTTTTTTTTTTTTTTGGTAGTGTCTTTGGCTTTGGTATCAGGGTAATGCTGGCCTCATAGAATGAGTTACAAAGTGTTTCCCTTTTTTCAGTTGTTTGGAGAATTTGAAAAAGATTGGTTAGTTCTTTAGATGTTTGATAACATTCCTTTGTGAAAACATCTGGTCCAGGGATTTTCTTTGTTGGGAGGTTTTTTTTTGTTTTTTTTTGTTTTTTTTTTTTAAGAATTTTATTTTATTTATGATAGTCACAGAGAGAGAGAGAGAGGCAGAGACACAGGCAGAGGGAGGAGAAGCAGGCTCCATGCACCGGGAGCCCGACATGGGACTCGATCCTGGGTCTCCAGGATCGCGCCCTGGGCCAAAGGCAGGCGCCAAACCACTGCGCCACCCAGGGATCCCTGTTGGGAGGTTTTGATTATTGATTCAGTCTCCTTATCGTTCTATGCAGATTTCCTGTATCTTCATGATTCTGTCTTAACAGGTTTTGTGTTTCTAGAAAGTTTCCCATTTCATCTGAGTTATTCAGTTTGTCAGCATTTAATTGTTCATAGTACTCTCTTAGAATATTTTTTATTTCAGTAGAATTGGTTGTAATTTCCCACCATCATATAATTTTGAGCACACACCTATGTGCCAGGTGTACTTTGTTAGGCTCTGGAACCCATCTTTGAATATCATGGTATCACAGACTTACAGTGCAGCAGTGCATTTAAAATGTTATTTAGGGAGCAAAGTCGGATAACCTTCCACTTTTCAGAATTATGTTAACTATAAATAAATTTAAGACATTGATTCCCAAGTCATATTCAGGGAAGGAACGCCCTTATGATAGTCTTATCAGCCCTTACTTTTTGCTAAAGGTCTCTGGCCTCAGACTGTGTCTGGTAAATAGTCTTGGAGACAGGACCCACTAGCAGCGGTGCACTGCAGTCCAGCACTACTCATGGAACCACAGGTACTCAAACTCAGTATGGGGATAGGGCCCCTTTTCCATTTCTATTCAGTATAATATCCATGCAGTAGATGACACAAGATACACTAGTCTTAAGGATACAGTTTTGGGGGTTTTTACATACGTCTAGATCTGTGTAGCCAACAGTAGATCTAAAATATTCCCATCTCTCAGAAAAATCCTTTATGTGTACATGAGACATGGGAAGATTTGGGTCCTAAAAGTCTTAGTCTAGCAGCAGTATAGAGTAAGGAGAATGAGATGGATTCTGAGTCTTCATCTGGGAGCCTTGAGGAGGCATCTGTAAATTCTGTTCACTCTTCCAGGAGTGGCTCAGATGTTGACATGTTCGTAAAAATCAGGCATGGCCTGAGCCCTCCAACAAGCTCTCACTTGTGCTTACATACATGCCACACACAGACCCATCCATTCAACATTTATGGGATTCGTAGGTCCTGACCTGGTGGAGTATCCAAAGGTATAACACCACAGTCCTTGCCCTTCTGAAAGAGAGCCAGTGTGGCTGCAGCCCAGAGACCCCCAGGGCTCATTTTCTCATTTTTTAAGATGTGGTTTGCAGCAGCTACCATTTTCCATTGTACCTTCCTTTGCTTCTCAGAAAACCCTAGCTCCTCCCTCCCCCTTCCTGTCATGGGCATCACTCACTGACCTGAAAGTTAGGTTGGAAGTGGGGTCATCTTGACTCTGCTCATCTTGCTCTGCTCCTGCTTCCTCAGCCACGGCTTCTGGAGTTACCAGTTTGCTTATTTGTCCAGGAAGTGGGTCCAGTGATATAGTATTAGAAGGACATGGGCTCTTTAGTTTGGAGAGCATCCATTAGGGGGTAAGTTGATTACTATTGAGAGGGATTTCATAAGAAGGAAGTGGGAATGGGACGCCTGGGTGGCTCAGTGGTTTAGCACCTGCCTTAGGCCCAGGTTGTGATCCTGGAGTCCTGGGATCGAGTCCCACATCGAGCTCCCTGAGTGAAGCCTACTTCTCCCTCTGCCTGTGTCTCTGCCTCTCTCTGTGTGTGTCTCTCATGAATAAATAAATAAAATATGTTTTTAAAAAAGGAAGTGGGACTAGTTGTTCATTGTCTGTGAAAGAAGCAGTAAGAGAAACAGGCTCGGGTTAAGAAAGGAAACCTGGTGTTTGGAAAGCAGGAAGAAAATCCTCGTCCGAAGAGTGGCCAGGATGGTGCCACATGGCCTTCACCCCAGCCCTCTGATAGGAGAGGACAGCGAGATGGCAACCCAGAGGAGAGTTTTTTAGTTCTCCTAATTCCAGGCAACAGATAGGGTTGGGCTGACACTCTGGTCTTTCTAACTAAACCGTTCTATGATTCTATGATGTCACTGAAGAGAAAAGAATGGGGAGCTGGGCTTGGCTCCAGCTGCTCCAATTCCTTTCCTCTGGATTCTGATAGTTTTTGGGGTGAGGGGAGATGAGCTGAGTGATCACACGTGTCCCAGCTCAGTCTCCCCTCTAACCACCTCAGACCCCACCACATTTATGGAGAGAAATTAGCCAGTGTGAGTCAACTTCATCGAAACAAGCACAGCATCTTTTATGAAGCTGATCAAAAGAACAACAATGAAAAATAGCCTTTTATTCTTCTGTTTCTAGAAAAGTTAAAGAACAAGAAAACTACATTCAAACTAAGCTGGAAAAGAATATTTGTACAACCTGTGATTGTGAGAGTGGACAAGTCTTCTAGCTAAGCCTATGAGCTTTGAAACCACAGCAATCACTTTCTTCATCCTCCTTCTAATTTGCTTCGTTTGCATCCTCCTTTTATTGGTGGTTTTTTTATATAAATGGTATAAATCCATGCTGATAAATTGGGATCAGATTTCAAGTCACACTAGCAAATGTATCTAGAAATAATATAAATCAATTTAAAATAGAGCAAATAATGCTATAGCTATTTACTTTTTCCACTTCAGAATTTTAGAAATTCTAATTTCCTGTTTAAAAGTGAAGTTCCCTACCAAGTAAATCACGACCATTCTCTTCTGAATTTTCTACTTATTTGTTTTCAGTTCCCAAAGCAAAGTTGAAGAGACAGAAAAAGTTCCTTGTACAGATGGTAATGGAGGTGAAGAATGTGTAGCTGCTGCTAATGTGGAAACAAACAATACAGGAAACCAAGAAAAGTAAGTCTGTATCGTAGAATATGATAGAAAGCCATTTTGGGGTGTGATAATGGTGGCTAACATGCATGAATTTTTAAAATCCTGCTGATTATCTAGGACTCATGTAACACAAATCATGGACTTGAATGCACCCACGAGGCCTGGCATTCTTGTCCAGAGACGGAGTAAAGACGTGGCGGACACACCCTTAGAAAACAAAGAGATGGAAGACGAGGAAGACAAAATGAAAGAGAAGCAAGAGAATGTTAAAGGGAATGGCGAAGAGGTGATGGGCTTTTCTCCTCCCAAGGTCCAACTCAGAATTCCTTTCATTGAAAAAGTGGTAAATAATTTGGCTAGGTGCAATGAGCTAGTCTTGCTTGAAACTTAAGTTTGTTTCTAGAAGGAGCACAATGTCTGCAATCATCTAAACCATTCTTCTTAGTTCATGTTATTAAACTAGTCATGTATTCCATCCAAATCTAGATACTTGCTCATTCTTCACTCTTACATTTGTGGTGGTCTTAATGATTCCCCTTCATTTTGCTTTTCTCAGAATCCCAGGATTTTAGAGCTGGCGGAGTCCTTGGAGATCATCTAGGGATCCAGGCTTCTCATGTTACAAATGAGAAAATGGGATGAATTGTGCAAGGTCATTCCTCCACCGGGGCCAAGCTCAGGATCAGACCCCATGTCCCTGTTCTGGTTCCAGGCTCCTTGTACAACAGCACACAAACATTGCCTGGACCTTCTTGAGCTCCCTGTCGGGACCCTATGATAGGAACAGTTCACATCTTCCCTCAACACAAGGCCCATGCCCAGAGGCAGAAAGATGGTTCAGGGGGCTCTTTTATAACCATAGAAATATGAAAATGAGATCATGATGGATTATCACTGCTTTCCTGTATCATTTAGAAACACATCTTATGTTTCTCACAATGTTTCTATATTTAATTTAGAATATAAACGAAATTAAAAAATATAATGTTTTTTAAAGCGGAACTTGTTGCCTTCATAAATTGATCATTTATACTGTTTGTTCCATTCTCTTGCAGGATGACGATATCCAAAAACCACCCATACCTCTCACTAAAACTCATTCAGTTGTTGAAAACCAGAAAAGACCTTTAAAAGGAGTGACATTTTCTAGGGAGGTAATTGTTGTGGACCTTGGAAAGGAATACCCGGCACCTCGAAGCTATACTCGAGAACATAAAGAGAGAAAATGAGCTCAAAAAAAAAAAAAAAAAAAAAAAAAAGCTGAGAGTGAAAGAAATATAAGCTTAGACTAACAATGAAATGACTGGTGGTTACAAGATCATGTTGAAACAGCAAAATATGGGGAATTAAGCAAATACAAATAGTATTTTACCTTTGTGCAGAAAGAAGTGGGCTACATGCAAAATTCTGTAAAATACCCAGAGCTTGAATATAGTTTTTTTTGAAAACTCAAATCTGAGTTCAAGAAATTGATTGTATTAAGTGTCCTTAAAACAGTGTCTACTCAAACACTGTTCTAACATGTAAATAAAGTTATTTGTGTTTGTGCAGATGTCTGTTAGGTAAATCATATTTAAGGGGAACTTTGGAGATAGTACCTGTTCTTGATGCTCTCATCACAGGCATTCATGACCAATGGCATTACTGCTATTGTCATAGAAACTTCCAATAACAAGGACTAAGATCTCCTACTACATAATCCCTATTGAGCTCAATCCTCAAACCCTAATAGTACCGACAGATGCTTTTTAAGACTTACAGAAAACAACCTACCACCATCAGTCAAACATCCTGGTACTTTAGGCAAGTCCTACGTTTATACTATTTTTTATTTCAGTAGTTTAAAATTTGCTGTCCCTATGTGGCATGTGAAGGACAAGCCGTTAAAGCATCATCCAAACCACTGCAGTAAACGTGTGAAAAGTACAAGGGGCTACGAGAGAGATAAAAAGCAGAAGACATAACACTCGATTCAGGGGCTAGCACATGGTCATACATATGACACACACTCGATAAATGTTGAGTGAGAGAATAAGTGAGTGATACAATTAAAAGGTGTGACTAATTCTGAAAGAAGAGTATTGACACCCTTTGGTGTTGGGAGAAGTCCTTGAGTCTGGGCTTTTGTGTGAAGAGAAGGGACTTAACGAATGGAAGCATTGGATAATATAAGCTGAAGGAAGAGTGTTTTTCAGATGGGAGAAGCCAAAGCAAAGGATTTCTCTTTCTGCTGCTTGTTAGTGTGTAGACTTCTGTGCGTTGATTTTATATCCTGCAACGTTGCCGAATTCCTGTATCAGTTCTAGCAATTTTTTGGTGGAGTCTTTCAAGTTTTCTACACAGATATCATATCTTCTGTGAAGAGTGAAAGTTTGACTTCTTTGCTGATTTGGATGCCTTTTATTTCTTCTTCTTGTCTGATTGCTGAGGCCAGGACTTCTAGTACTCTGTTGAACAACAGTGTTGAGAGTGGACATCCCCGTCGTGTTCCGACTGTAGGGGAAAAGTCCGGTTTTTCCCCACTGAAGATGATGTTAGCTGTGGATCTTTCATAGATGGCCTTTATGATGTTGAGGTATGTCCCTCTACCCCTACATTGTGGAGGATTTTAATAAAGGATGCCATATTTTGTCACATGCTTTTTCTTCATCTATTGAGAGGATCTTATCCTCTCTTTTATTAATGTGGTGTATCATGTTTATTGCTTTGCAGATGTTGAACCACCCCTGCAGCCAAGGAATAAATCCCACTTGGTCGTGGGAAATAATCCTTTTAATGTACTGTTGGATCCTATTAGCTAGTGTCGTGCTGAAAATTTTTGCGTCCATGTTTATCAGTGATATTGTTCTGGAATTCTCCTTTTTGTGGGGTCTCTGTGTGGTTTTGGGATCTAGGTAATACTGGCCTCATAGAAAGAGTTTGGAAGCTTTCCTTCATCTCTGTTTTTGGAGCAGTTTCAGAAGAATAGGTGTTAATTATTTAAATGTTTGTTAGAATTCCCCCCAGGAAGCCATCTGGACCTGGACTCTTGTTTGTTGGGAGATTTTTGATTAGTGATTCAATTTCTTTGCTGGTTATGTCTCTGTTTGGATTTTCTATTTCTTCCTGTTTCAGTTTTGGTAGTTTAGATGTTTCTAGGAATGTATCCATTTCTTCCAGATCACCTAATTTGTTGGTATGTAATTGCTCATAATATTCTCTTATAATTGTATTTCTTCAGTGTTGGTTGTGATCTCTTTCATTCATGATTTTATTTATTTGGGCCATTTCTCTTTTCTTTTTGATAGGGGGTTTATCAGTCTTGTTAATCCTTTCAAAGAACAAACTCCTAGTTTGTTGATCTGTTTCCTTGTCTTTTTTTTTAATTTAACATTGATTTATACTCTAATCTTTATTATTTCTCTTTTCCTGCTGCATTTAGGCTTTATTTGCTGTTCTTTTTCCAGCTCCTTTAGACGTAAAGTTAGATTGTGTATATGAGATTTTTCTTGCTTCTTGAGGAAGGCCTGTATTGCTATATATTTTCCTCTTAGGAAACTTTTGCTGCATCCCAAAGGTTTTAAACTGTCATGTTTTCATTTTCATTTGCTTCCATGTATTTTTTTTTTAATTCTTTAATTTCCTGGTTTACCTATTTATTCTTTAGTAGGGTGTTTTTAAAACTCCATGTATTTGTAGTCCTTCCAAATTTTTTCTTATGGTTGACTTCAAGTTTTAAAGCATTGTGGTCTGAAAGGATGCATGGTATGATCACAGTCTTTTTGTACTGATTGAATTCTGGGTTGTGACTCTGCATGTGATCTATTCTGGAGAATGTTCTATGTGTGCTTAAAAAATATTCTGCTTTAGGATGAAATGCTCTGAATATATCTGTGAAATCCATCTGGTCCAGTGTGTCATTCAAAACACTTGTTCCCTTGTTGAGCTTCTGCTTAGGTCATCTGTCCATTGCTGTGAGTGGGGTGTTCAAGTCCCCTACTATTGTTGTATTATGATCAATGAGTTTAAGTTTATTATTTACTGATTTATATATTTGGCTGCTCCCAAGTTAGGGGCATAAATATTTACAATTATTAGATCTTCTTGTTGGGTAGACCCCTTTATTATAATATAGTGTCCTTGCTTATCTCTTATTACATTCTTTAGTTTAAAATCTAATTTGTCTAATACAAGGATGGCTACGCCAACTTTTTTTAATCCATTCTAATACCTTATGCCTTTTGATTGGAGCATTTATTCCATTTACAATTTACATTCAGAGTAATTATTGAAAGATATAAATATAGTGCCATTGTCTTACCTCTAAAGTCACTGTTTCTGGGTGGCCCTGGTGGCGCAGTGGTTTAGTGCGACTTTCAGCCCAGGGCGTGACCCTGGAGACCCGGGATGGAGTCCCATGTCTGGCTCCCTGCATGGAGCCTGCTTCTCCCTCTGCCTGTGTCTGTGCCCCCCCTTTCTCTCTCTGTGTGTCTCTCATGAATAAATAAATAAATCTTCAAAAAATATATAAAGTCACTGTTTCTATAGATTGTCTCTGTGCCTTTCTGGTCTTTGTTTCTTTTGGTCTTTCTTTATGCTCAAAGGGTCCCCTTTAATATTTCTTGCAGGGCTAGTTTAGTATTCACGAATTCCTTTAGTTTTTGTTTGTCTTAGAAACTCTATCTCTTCTTCTATTCTGAATGAAAGCCTTGCTGGATAAAGTATTCCTTGCTGCATATTTTTCCTATTTTGCACAATGAATATATCATGCTAGTCCCTTCCGGCCTGCCAGGTCTCTATGGACAGGTCTGCTGCCTGCCTTTTGGGTCTTGTTATAGGTTAAGGACCTCTTGTCCCAAGCTGCTTGCAGGATTTTCTCTTTATCTTTACAATTTGGAAATTTCACTATAATATGTCATGGCATTGACCTATTTTTGTTGATTTTGATGGAAGTTCTCTGTGCCTCTTGGACTTGAATGCCTGTTTTCTTCCCCAGATTAGAGAAGTTCTCAGTTATAACTTGTTCAAATAAACCTGCCCATTTTCCTGCTTTTCTTCTGGGACTCCTATTATATGGATATTATTTCGCTTTATGGAATCTCTGAGTTCCCTAAGTCTACTTTTGTGATCTTTAGTTTTCTTTCCCTCTTTTTTTTTTAATTTTTTTTTAATTTTTTATTTATTTATGATAGTCACAGAGAGAGAGAGAGAGGCAGAGACACAGGCGGAGGGAGAAGCAGGCTCCATGCACCGGGAGCCTGATGTGGGATTCGATCCCGGGTCTCCAGGATCGCGCCCTGGGCCAAAGGCAGGCGCCAAACCGCTGCGCCACCCAGGGATCCCTCTTTCCCTCTTTTTCCAGCTTCATTGTTTTCCAAAATTTAACCTTCTATATCACTGATTCACTCTTCTGATTGATTCATCCTCATTTTTATGGCCTCCACTTGGGATTGCATTTCAGCTATAGCATTTTTAATTATAACCAGATTAGATTTTATTTCTTTTCTCTTTACAGTAAGGGATTCTCTAGTATCTTCTAAGCTTTTTTCAAGCCCATCAGTATCTTAAAATTATTGTTTTAAATTCTAGTTCAGACATATTACTTATATCCATATTCATTATATCCCTGGCTGTGAGTACTATCTCCTGTTCTCCTTTTGGGGTGAATTTCTCTGTCTCGTCATTTTGTATAGAAAAGAAGAGCAGAAAAAGAAAATGACAACAACAAAAGAAACTAGATCCTGGGTGTGTTCTGGTCTGTTTGTTAAAAGAAACTAGACCCCAAAATAAGAAAGGAAGAAAAAATACATGTGTATAAAAATAAAATACAAGTAAAAGGAAACAATTTTTATAATTTTAAATTTAAAAAATATAAGATATATATAAAAATAAAAATTTAAAAAGAAAAGAATTAAAAATAAAATAATTGAAAAAATAACAAAAGACTAAAGAATAGGGACATCTTGGTGGCTCAGTGCTTGAGCATCTGCCTTTGGCTCATGTAGTGATCCCGAGGTCCTGGGATTGAGTCCCACATTGGACTTCCCTCGAGGAGCCTGCTTCTCCCTCTGCTGCCTCTCTCTCTCTCTCTCTCTCTCTCTCTCTCTCCTTCTCTATCTCTCATGAATAAATAAAATCTTAAAAAAAAAAAAGGCTAAAGAATAAAAGTATGCAGGAAGCTGGATACTACCCCCCACCCCCAAAGGATGCTTGGTGAAGCAAGCTGTGCTGGCCTCCTGGGGTGGGGCTGCGGCCTGACTCAGGTGGACCAGCACCCCCAGGGCACAGGGAGGCGGGACCTAGTGTAGCAGCTGCAGCCTCCAGCAAGTGGCGCTGTTTTGCTCCCCCGGAGCCTTTCACCAACATGGGGCAGGGTGAACCTGGTGGCACCCAGGTCTCTAACCAGGAGCTGAAGATTCCCACCCCTCACTCTTCAGTGAGCCCTACCAGGAGAGCAGCAGTCACTCTTGTTTCCCCGGCAGAACACTGTTCACCCTACCTGTGTCTGAGCATTTTTATCTCAGGCATGCGGCTGAGTCTCAAAGCTCCCAATTTTAGGGACGTCCGCGGTGCAGATGTGCGGTTCTTCCTGGTGAGGGCCTCCCCGTGCTCTGCCTCCGGCCGACCCCTCCCGGGGAAGCGGTTGCACCACCAGGCCGCAGTTTGCAGTTTATGGAAACTGCACAGAGCAGAAAACCAGCACCTAAACTGTTCCCAGCTGCCGTCCCCACTCCTACACCTGGGAACCTTGCAACACTTAGGTGCCACCCCTTCTTCTTGGGACTCCAGGGATCCTCAGAGCATTCTGCTCTGCTTCCCCCATGAGCGCCTCTAAGCCGACTTGGAAAGCTGCTGATTCGGGCTGCACTGCTTACAGTACTTTGTGGTAGCCTCTGTCCTGCTGAGTCCTCGGCATTGTCACACCGGCGACAAGTCTCTGCACCTCTTACCTTCCAAATGGTTGGCCGCTTCTCTACTCGTAGACTTGCAGCATTTGTTTTCTCGAACCTCCGACTGATTTCTCAGGTGTTCAAAATGATTTGATAACCATCTAGCTGTACTTGAGGGAGGAGACAGACTTCGGGTACCCCTGCTCCTCCACCATCGTAACCTCTTCCTCTGCCCATTTTTAAATAGGATTATTTGGGGGTGGTTTTTTTGGTGTTGAGTTGTAGAAGTTCTTTATATATTTAGGTATTCTTATCAGGTGTATCATTTGCAAATATCTTCTCTCATTCAACTGATTGCCTTTTTGTTTTGTTCATTGTTTCCTTCACTGTGCAAAAGCATTTTATTTTGGGGTAGTCCCAATAGCTTATTTTTGCTTTTACTTCCCTTGCTCAAGAAGACATATTTAGAAAAAAATGTTTCTATAGACCATCAGAGAAATTATTGCCCATGTTTTCCTCTGTGGATTTTATGGGTTCAAGTCTCACATTTAGGTCTTTAATCCATTTTGAGCTTATTTTTGTGTGTGGCATAAGAAAGTTGTCCAGTTTCATTCTTCTGCATGGAGCTGTCTGGTTTTCCCAAAACCATTTGTTGAAGAGACTGTCTTTTCCCTACTATATAAAGAATTCCTTTACTTTTTAAGCCTGTATACATACATTTGTATGTATATGTCACATTTGGTTTATCCATTCATCCACTGATGGACACTTGGGTTGCTTTTTTTTTTCATGTGAATAATGTTGCTATAAATATTTAAAAGTTTAAGCAAATTAAGACTTATATAGATGATGATTTATTACTATGTATTCCCATATGATCTCATGGTTTCATTACCGATATCTGCATTTGTATTTAGGGAGCCAAATTACTTTGTTGCAAGCTGATGAGAAAAGATTAGAGGAGGAATTAATATGTAAACAATGCAACTATGTCAAGTGAAGACCAATTTCCTGGTGACTGACTATACTAACCATGGTTTTGTAAATGCCCCAATAGTAGAAAATGGTGGCAAAATTGGCCATCAGTGCCCATGACAGTACAGGCACATGGGATTTCCAGTAGAACATTGGTGCCTTAACCATGGGGTGAGCAGCAGAACAGTCAAAGAACAGCATCTGATACTAAATGTTAATTTGCATATTATTGGTTTTGGGCTTTTGTATTTGATTTGTAAATTTGTTTTGGTTTTACAGTTGAATAAGAGCTCAAACAGTAAGAAGTTGATATCCAGTTTTATGTTTCTACATCATAATGGGAGGGGGGTTGGAGCCATGAGGTGTTTCCTCCAGGATTAGGTTTTTGAAGAGTAGCAACCAGAAGATAAATGGAGGTGGCTGTACTGACAGTCTGGATTTGAAGGATGAGGATCTGGAATAGGGAAGTGGCATCAAACAAGAAGATGATGAAGAGAGTGAAGAATGTGAGTTTCTGGTGAGATGTGGGAGGAAAGAGAGTAGGACACCAAGATGGCTTCTGACCTTGGATACCTGAGGGATTGTCAGAAATTGGAGTCTAGAGAGGGGACTAATTTGAGAGAAGAGATTAGCTGGGTTTTAGATCTGTTGAATTTGAGGTATTTGCCAGAAATTCGACTGAAGATGCTCAGTGATCAGTAAAGCTTTCAGAGTGTTTCCATCTCCTAAGCTGTGGATTCAGTAAAAAGTTGAGCAATTCTCTCTCAATGCCCACTGGTGCTTCTCTTGCAGAAGTAAGATCAAACTTCCCACCTTTCCTCTTTAATTAGCTGTTGACCCAGGGACTTTCTTCAAATGACTACCTCAAGTAGGGCACATCATCCAAGAGCCAAAGGGGACAAGTTTGATAAATCGAAACATTAAAATAAAACTTCTGATCAGCAAAAAATAACATCAAACACCAACAACAAACCGAGAAGACCTATTTTTTAAAATCTTTATTAATAAAAAAGATTTATTTATGTATTTATTTGAGAGAGAGTGTGTGTGACTGAGGATGGAGTGGGGAGGGGGGAAGGGGAGGGAGAGGGAGAAGGAGAAGGAAAGAAGCAAACTCCATGCTGACCTCGGAGTCCAACACAGGCCTCCATCTCATAATCCTGAGATCATGACCTGAGCTGAAACCAAGAGTTTGAAGCTTAATGGACTGAAGCACACAGGTGGCCCAAAAGGCTTATTTTTAGAAAACACATTTTATACTGAACAAATTTCAAATTTACAAGAAAAGCTGCAATAGTCATACAAAACTGGGTGCCTTAACTCAGGTTCCCAAGTTAAGTTTACATGCGTTTTATCATTCGTATCTTATAAGAATTTGAGAGTAAGACACAAACATGCTATATCATTTACCCTTAGAATGTTAGCCCATATTTCCTAAAAATTGAGACATTTTTCCAAATAACCACAGGTCAACCATGAGTTAAAATTGGTACATTACTGCCATCTACTCCACATTCGAGATTTGCCAATTTTCCCAATATATTTTTATAAGTCCAGCATCCAATTCAGAATAATGCTTTACATTTACTTGTGGCATCTCTTTGCTCTCCTTCAACTTGGACCAATCCCTCAGAGTTTCCTTGAGTTTTCCTGATCTTGACCCTTTTGAATATTATAGGCCACTTTGTAGAATGTCTCTCACTGTTTGGGTTTCTTGATATTTCTTTATGATTAGGTTCAGGTCATGTATCTTTGGCAGAAATATTCTAGAAGTGATCCTGTGATCTCAGTGCATCATATCAGAAGACACATGCTCTCTAGGGGTGCCTGGGTGGCTCAGTCAGTTGAGCATCCAACTTTTGATTTCATTTTTTATTATTTTTTTAAGATTTTATTTATTTATTCATGAGAGACACACAGAGAGAGGCATAGGCAGAAGGAGAAGCAGGCTCCCTGTGGGGAGCCTGAGGTGGGTCTCAATCCCAGGACTCTGGGATCATACCCTGAGCCAAAGGCAGATGCTCAACCACTAAGCCACTCAGGTGCCCCCAACTCTTGGTCTTAGCTCAGGTATGATCTTAGGGTCGTGAGATTGAGCCCTGTATGGGTCTCTGCACTCAGCAGTTAGTCTGAGATTCTCTCTCCCTCTCGCTCTGCCCCTCTCTCCACTTGCACTCACTCTCTCTAAAATAACTCTTAAAAAAAAAAAAAAAAGCATGGGCTCTCAGTTTGTCCCATAGAAATTGATGTAATATAAATTTTTATCACTTAAGATGGTATCTGTTGGATTTATCCACTATAAA
Source organism: Vulpes lagopus (assembly GCF_018345385.1). Classification (NCBI taxonomy): domain Eukaryota; kingdom Metazoa; phylum Chordata; class Mammalia; order Carnivora; family Canidae; genus Vulpes; species Vulpes lagopus. Next base: position 45,284,959 of record NC_054828.1, read on the forward strand.
AATAAGTAGTTTTTACTTCTTTTAACATTTTGCCAGTATTAGTTGGCATTCTACTAAAAAAAATAGGCTTTCCCTTCTCTCCGTTTATGTGTTTGTTCATTTAATAAATCAGAATCCAAGGTGGAGTGTAGATTGGAACATGCATGGTGCCTAGCTGTGCAGCGTGATGCTCTGGAGACAAGGGTGGGGTGGAGTCACAAACGAGTAGCACATCCAGCGGTTGAATTACTATAGATGGTGAGGCCCACAGGCCTAGAAAAGGAAGCCAGGAGGGAAACAGGAGGAGGAGCAGGTTCAAGGAAGTGGCAGTGAGCCAGAGCTTGCAGGTTATTCCCCACATATCCATTCTACCTTTCTTTTTACAGTAACAGCCCCCCCCCCCTACATTTTATCTGGGGGGGCATGTAAGTTCTGGCCATTGAGGCGAGCACAGAAGTGGTATCTGCAATTTCCAAATCATGCCCTTAAAAGAATTGCAGCACAGTCTCCTTTTATTTCCCTATTCCTGCAGGTGAGGATCCGGAAGTGGTTGTGAGCCACCTCTACCAGAGCAGATCACTGGCTACAGGAGTTGCCTTGAGCTTGGCTGGGAAACCGAGGCTAGAAGTATCCTTGCAGGAGTATTTGGAGGAGGTGGCAGCTGGTGCATACACGGGAGTGGAGAAGATCATCGGGGAGCGTGAGGAAAGCCACTAACACATTTATCAGGTGCTTCCAAGTGGTGCTGTCCTAACAGCTGGCACTGCTCTAATAGCCTTGGTTGTAGTACTTGCTTTAACTCCCTGCTGCCCGTGAGGCGGGGTGGCAGGACCAGGCTGGCTGCCCCCCAGGATGCTTTCCTTTTTTTGTTGGTAGCACAACTCCCATGCGTGAGCTGGGCACGTGGCCGAGCAGAATGCGGACTACACTTCCCAGCTTTCCTTGCTGCTAGGAACCACCACGTGACCCGTCCTAGCCAGTGGTGTCGGCGCGGAAGTATTGGGGGGTGTGGCCTAAGGGCTGGGGATGTGCTTCCGGGCGCTGTCTCCTTCCTGCTTCCGGGTCAGCCGTGGTGGGCGCCGGGTGTGGGGCTGGCCGGGTAAGTTCCGGGCTCTGCCGCTGCCTGTTCGTTCGCGAGAGGAGATGGGAAAGGCCGTCTCGCTTAGTACTGAGTTGCTGTTGCTGTTTGATCACTAGCAGCTGAGTCTGGCTGCGCGGCTGTCTGACGGCGAAGCACAAAGGCGCGGGGGCCCAGCCGCGGGTGTCGGGCCCTGCCCGAGGGGCGCCGCACGCGGTGTACGCAGCCTTCTCCGCGGTACCGGACCCCAGGCTCGGGCCTGGACGCCGCTGCTCCTCCTCGGCCGCACGCCTCCCGCCCTCGGGCGCCGCGGAGCGCTGGCCCCCCTGGGCCTGGATCCCTGCGGTGCCCAAGATTGCGACCGAGAAACCAGCAAGGAGCCGCCGACACCGATGCAAGTGCACGAGGGTTTACTAGCAAGCTCGAGCTTGGGTTTTCTATAGGCTGGTCCAGGGGATTTTCAGAAGGGGTGGAGGAATTTCACAAGTTCTGTTTACATTCTGATATGGGGCTTTAAGGGCATTGAGCTCTGTTCTCATTCTGATATGGGACTTCCTACCTCGGGTGTGGGCTCCGTTGTCTTTCTGATATGGGATTCCCTGCGAGGACACCGAGGACGTTCTGCAGTTTACCCGGTAAAGTTCAGCTCTTATTCACAGGGGCCTAAGATGGCTGTGCTTGTGCTGATGCTAAACTTTAGGTGGGATGGCCTGGATTTTTCTCGGCCTCCACAATCACGACGCCGGACCTGGCAGTGGATTTGCTCCCAAGTCTTGGAGAGACCGTCACTCGGCAACACACCGCTGGGCTAGCAGGTCTGCAGCTGTTCGGGCAGCAGCTCCCTGTGGGGCGGGGTGGGGGGTGCGCAGCCTTAACCTTGGGCCCGGCTGCATAGCCTGTGCCTCCACCTGCTGGGAGGGGAGGAGGCGGTGGCCGGGGACCGTCAGGCTGCTCCCCGTGTTGGCGCCCATTCTGAGCCCCTCATGACTTTCCTCACTTTCACACCTTTGGTCACCGCTTTCCTTCGTTGGTTTGGACCCACCTCTCTGACCTCTACCTGTGAAAATTCCATCCTTCTTTCAAAGGCCCAGTTCTCCCCTTTCGTATTCCTTCAACCAATGTTGTCTTTTTACTCGTATGAATTTGTTCATTTACCCAACATTTACTGAGAACGGTCATGTGCTAGGCCCTGGGGATTCTCCAGTATGCAAAACAGATCAACAGGTAGCTGTACACGGCGTTGCCTTTATCTTTGGGTTTGCTGTAGCTGTGGCTTTACAACTGAAAAAAAAAAAAAAAAAAAACAAACACCCACCTTAGTATGTATAACCCTGACATAACACATACACGTAATGATTTAAGAAGCAATATTTGCCTTTATCATATGTAATCACTCTGATAATTTAAACTCGATTCACTTTCATCTCAATCAGCAGATGCCTACTGAATTGGTTTTATAGCCTATTAATAGTTTGGGACATTCAGGTTTGAGAAATATTTTTTCCTTTCTTCATTCAGTCATCCATACACCTTGTGACATTGCACCCTGGGCTGAGGTAGCTTTGACCTTGGTGTCGAGAGAAGGAAGGCTCCGTCCTCAAGGCAAGTGGGCCAGTGAAAAAATACAGCTTGAGAACGAAATGCTGTGGGTTATCATGTGTTTTGAGCAGATGTGCACAGTGGTAGCTCAATAAATGTTAATGGAATTAAGTCAAACTGCAGCATAGGCATTGGAATTATAAAAGTAAATCAGAATAATGACTTTCTCAACAGCAGAATCAGATCTACTGTGATCGGAAGCTTGAATCAAAGTCCTGATTCTCTAATGCACTGCCGGTAAGAGTCAATCCTGGATGCGTACTTTTCAACTTTCTCTAGACACAGAAAGTGTGGTGGAGTTAGTTTTGTTGAGAAAAGGTGACAAAGCGGGCACCTGGATGGCTCAGTGGTTAAGCGTCTGCCTATTGCTCAGGTCATGATCCTGGGATCGAGTTCGGCATCAGGTTCCCTGCAGGGAGCCTGCTTCTCTCTCTGCCTATGTCTCTGCCTCTCTGTGTGTCTCATGAATAACTAATAAAATTGTGCTTACCCCAGTACAGATGGGAAGAAATACTTAGAACATTTCTCTTTTCTTCCCCAAAGCCTGTCAGGGTTATCACCCTCACTTTGCTGCAGGCAAGATGCCATCTAAAGTTGTTCCCTCCCCATCCCCAAATCAAACCAATCAAAACCAAGCTTGGAACAGAAACGTCCAACCGAACCCTTTCTCCTGGGTCTTCCTATCCCAGGTTGACCTCACCTGCCTTCGGACTCTTCTCCCCCCACCCCCTTGCTTCTGGGCTTTGCCCCACCACGTGGACAGGGTTGTCTTTTTCCCATCAGCTAGTCCCCATCGGCACAGGAGAACATTTATAGGGACATTACCCTTGTCACACATTTGAGAGCACGCCTCTGCCTTCTCACCTCCCAGCCGCTCCTGCCCACAGTGACCTGGCTTCATCGTTCAGGAAAACTGCTCAATGCAAAGGGCCCATTGACCCTCTCGTCAAATCCAAAGAACAATTTCTCATCTTACCTGCACTTGCCAATATCCGACACTGCTGACCGCTCCCTCTGCTGGGGGCCGAGGCTTCCATGATGAAATGCCTTCTTTGTTTTCTTCCTCCTTTGGTTGCACCTTTTCAGGCTGCATCTTCTCTGCCTGTCTCTTGGATGCTGATCTCCGGAGTCATAACCTAAGCCCTCTCCCAGCCTCTCTTCATTCTAGTCTCTCGGGGTGTTGACCCACCAAGCTGAAAGTCCCAACCACCGAAAACACTTCCTCTGCTATACCCCAATATCTGACCTGCTCATGGATTCCACTTCCAAATACCTGTGGCCTCTTCTCCACCTTGACAAATCTCCTTCCTCCCAGTTTTTACCCCCATGCTTGTCCATTGTTTGAAGTTTCTTTTCTTTTTTTTCTTTTAAGATTTTATTTATTTATTCACGAGAGACACACAGAGAGAGGCAGAGCCACAGGCACTGGGGGAAGCAGCCTTCCTCCGGGGAGCCCAACCTGAGCTGAAATCAGAGGTTTAACCCCTGAGCCACTCAGGTGCCCCTGTTCAAAGTTTCTTATGAATGATTTTTCTAGGGGTGCTGGGTAGCTCAGTTGGTTAAGCATCTGCCTTTGGCTCTGGCTATGATACCAGGGTCCAGGGATCCAGCGCCGAGTCAGGCTCCCTGCTCTATGGGGAGCCTGCTTCTCTTTCTCCCTCTCTCCCTCAGCTGTTCCCCACACTTGTGCTCTCTGTCAAATACAATAAACATTTTTAAAAAGTGATTTTTGTAAAACCCAAGTCTGATTATGCCATTTCTCCATTTAGACCACCCGAACAGTTTTCCATCACCCATACCACAAAAGCTCCTCAGCAAGGCCAACGAGGATTTTCATGTTGGGCATCTGGGCCCCCTTCTATGGCCCCATCACAGCCACTCAGGTGCACTGTGCTGCTTCGGGCTTCTGGGCCCGGGCGCTTGCTGCTCCTTCTCATGCTTCAAATCTCCCTTGAGAAAAGACCCACCGAAGCACCACATTCCCTTGGGTAGAATTAGGCACTCGGTCCTCTGCTCCCAGGGCAGATGGTATTGACCATGAAGATGAGCTCCCTGGTCTCCTCCACTAGCAGCCAAGCCCCAGGTCTTCACTTTTTCAGCCGCTCCAGTATAGAGCAGCCTCGCACACATAGATGTACAGGAAATACTGTGCGAGATGTTTACTCGCCCTAGGAAAGGATGCTGACAAAGGGATGGAACCACTGCTTTGATCCTGAAGACGTCTTGACTCAGTTTCGCTCCCAATTTTGATCTTGAAAAAAAAATCTCAAACATACAGGGGAGTTGCAAAGGTGGTACAAGGAACCCTCAGATGCTCTTCACCTGGAGTCACAAGTTCCCAACACTTTGCCACACTTGCTTCATCTTTTTTCCTCGGACCCAAGTGAGTTAATCGCAGACATCATGACACTTTACCCCCTAAATATTCAGCATGTATCTCCAAAGAGCAAGAACATTTTCCTTTGTAACTAAAATTCAGTGCTCAGAAAAACTTAATGTTGACATAGTTATTCAATGTGCAGTCTGCAGTGCAGTTTAAACTTCCCCAATTTTGCCATTTTAAACCGTTAGCTCTAGGATTGTGTGTTGCATTGAGTTGTCACCTCTCTCTTTAGTCTTCTTTTGACATTCATGAAATGTTTATTTTCAAAAAGTCTAGGCCAGATCCATTATGCAGAATTTCCCACAACTTGGACTTTTCTGCTTGCTTCCTCATTTCATTCAGATTAAGCACTTTTGGCAGGAATCTTACAGAGGTGATGCTTCTCCACATCCATTTGCTCCACTGTTGGTGATCCTCAGTTTCTTCCTTTGTAAAGATCACTTTTCTCTTTTGTAGTTAATAAGCAAACTCTGTGTGTGTGTGTGTGTGTGTGTGTGTGTGTGTGTGTGTCACCTTCATACTCTTCCCCAACAATCTTTTGCTCATTGATTTTTTTTATTGTGGTAAAACACACATAAAACTTACCATCTTAACCATTCAGCAAACCGTTCACTGGTATTGAACACATTCATAGTGTTGTACAACCATCATTACTGCCCATTTCCAGAACTCTTTGCATCTTGCAAAACTGAAACTCTATACCCATTAAACAATAACTCCCCACGTTCCCTCTCCTTATCCCCTTGCAACCACTCATCTGTCTCTGTAAATTAGACTACTCTAAACACTTCAGAGAAGCGAAATCAAGCAGTATTTGTCTTTTTGTGATTGGCTTATTCCACATAAAGTTCACATTAATAGCATAAGGTGAACCTCAAGACTGATCCATGTTGTAGCATACATCAGAATTTCCTTCTTTTTAAAGGATATTTTACTATATGTATATGCAACATTTTGCTTATACCTTCCTGTGAACGTACACTGGGTTGCTTCCCCATTTTAGCTATTGTGAATAATGCTGCTGTGATCATGGGTGTACAAATATCTGAGACTCTTACCTCAGTTTTTCAAAGACAAATATTTTAATAATTACATGAATTCTGAAGATTTTCTTTGTGAAATTACCTTTTGGAACAATTTCTTTTAGGCAAATTTAATTCTTGATTAATTATCTACATGGAATACCTTTTCCATTTACATTGTAATAGAATTTTTCCATTGGGATAAATTCTTTGTGTAAATAGTACAAACTACTTTTGTTCATATAAAATTTCAGTGATTATGGCTTCTGCCTTTGTATATTTTCCGATGTCTTACTTTACCCCAGGTTACACTTAGATATATCTAAACCTTACCGCGTAATGTTCTATTAGTAATACTCTGTATGCAGTCTCTACCTCCAATGTGGGGCTCAAGGGCAGGACCCTGGGATCAAGAGTGCCCTGCTCTACTGACTGAGCCAGCCTGATGCTTTCTATGGATTGGAAAAAGATGGAACAGTGAATCCACAAGAAAATGATGCCCACTTACTATCACCCCTGCTATTCTTTCCTTTCTGATACCTTGTGTTCGTGTCCATGCCTTTGGTGAAGTAAAGCTATGAAAGGTGAGATCAACATTTTTTAGAGGGGGGAGTGGAAGGGGATCAAAACACTCTGAACACTTTGTTGGGGACCAAACACTACACAGATGGGATCGCTTTCTGGAAGATGCTGGAACATAGTAGCTCAAGTAAGCAAACACAGAAAATGTTCTCCACCAGTGATTCTGATGGGCACAGAGCACAGGCAAAGGACAGGTCACCCCAGGGGAAGAGAAGGGTCAGGTACCTTCACCCTTTCATTGTCATTATCCGTTTTCCCTGCTCAGACACCTCAGTGACATTTTCCACAGAGTTGGCGCAGTTTTTGCAGGTCCGTGAAAATTCGTGGAAGGAATCATCAACATCCACTTAATTAGTGAAGAACTGCGTTAAGCTGCAATAATTTGCAATTACATTCCGCGGTCACCCAAAGGATTAGTGCGTGAATAAAACGGGGACATTCCTGAAATAACAGAACCTGGTAGCTCGCGCTGCCGGCGCCGGGTTGGGAGGCCCCGGAGCCGAGAGAACCAACCGCAGGAAGAGGGTGGACGCGGTGTGCACCGCGGGCTCCCGGCCCCCCCCCCGGCCCCCGCACCCTCGCCCCCCCCCCCCCCGCCCAGGAGGTGGGCCGGGGGCGCTCACAGCCCGCCCGCCGCGTCCCCGATGCCGCCCTCCGGCGAACTTACCGTCCCGCCTGCGAGCACGTAAATGGTCTTTGCCATAAGAATAAGGAATCCCGGGACGGCGTCCGGGTCCTCCGCTGGCGGCCGAGGCCCCCCTTCGTGCCCCCGCACCTGCGAGTCCCGCAGCCGCCCCCCACCCGGCCGCGCGTCTCGGAGGCCTCAGCCCCCCCCGCAACGCCCCCCCCCGCCCCGACCTCGCGGCCCCCGCGCCCCGACCTTGCGGCCTCAGGCCCCTCCCCCCGCGCCTCGACCTCCCGGCCCCGGGCCCCTCCCCCCCGCGCCCCTGCCCCGGGCCCGCCCGCCGGGCTCCCGCTCCCTCCGCGCCTGCAGCGGGCCTGGCCGGGCCGGGCGGCGCAGGGGCGGGGCTCTCCGACCCTCTCCGGGAGCCGCGAACGCCGCGGCCCCGGCTCGGAGGCCGAAAACGTCGTTGCGGAGCCGCACGGCCGCCCGCGCCGCGACCCTGCCGCGACCCTGGCTTCTCTTCCGCCGCCGCCGCGGGCGCAGACCTGGCCAAGTGGGGCCGAGGCGACCCGCGCTGGGTCGTGGAGGAGCGGGCGACGGCGCCCACGAGGACAGCCGGCACCGGCGCGGCGGGCGGGGCGCTCCTCGGCGGCGGGGCCCGCGCAGGTGGTGCTCCTCGGAGGGGCGGGGCCCGCGCACGTGGTGCTCCGGGGGGGGGGGCGGGGCCCGCGCAGGTGATGCTCCTGGGGGGCGGGGCCCGCGCAGGTGGAGCTCCTCGGGGGGGCGGGGCCCGCGCAGGTGGTTCTCCTGGGGGGGGTGGGCAGGGCCCGCGCAGGTGGCGCTCCTCGGGGGGGGGGGGGGGGCGGGGCCCGTGCAGGTGATGCTCCTGGGGGGGCGGGGCCCCCGCACGTGGTGCTCCTGGGGGGCGGGGCCCGCGCACGTGGTGCTCCTGGGGGGCGGGGCTCGCGCACGTGGTGCTCCTGGGGGCGGGGCCCGCGCAGGTGGCTCTCCTCGGGGGGCGGGGCCCGCGCAGGTGATGCTCCTGGGGGGCGGGGCCCGCGCAGGTGGTTCTCCTCGGGGGGCGGGGCCCGCGCAGGTGGTGCTCCTCGGGGGCGGGGCCCGTGCAGGTGGCGCTCCTGGGGGGGCGGGGCCCGTGCAGGTGCCGCCCCCCCTCCCCGCGGCTGCGGCTCGTCTGCGCGGCCCGGGGACCTCGGCGCCCTCCCTTGCAGAGTGGGCCTGGGCCCCTGACTGGTGTCCGACTTGCCTCTTCCACTTCGACAGCCTGGGACCTTAAGAGCCCCCCACCCCTTCTGCTGTTTCTGGAAGCGAGAAGGAGCCGGTGTGGGGGCGGGGGCGGGGTCTCGTTTGCGGCGGACCCCGCAGGAAACCCGGATCTCGGCGGCACCTCCGACGGATGCGCTCTGGCGAGCCCCGCCGCCCTTCAGGGGGCTCGAGCCTCCTTGCCCGCCCCCCGCAGCACCCGCTGAGCTCTGCGCCCGCGCCCGGGCCTCGCAGGCAGCATCGCCGAGGCCTGTGGTACCTCTCGGCTCGGGCTGAGGTTGAGCATCCCGGGCCCTGGCCTCTCCTGCCCGGGCCTTGTCACCACGGACCACACATGGGGGACTTCTCTCTCCTCATCTGCACTCCCTAAAATGGGAACATTTATTTGGGAAGATTGCCCGAGATCGTATGTCTTGATAATTTGTCTGTTTTGATTAAAACTATGGCAGTCATGACCACCTTTTTTTGTGTGGGCGCCAGGCTTTGCCCACCCATTCCAGTGGGTGAGGTTGCCAGGCGCCCGCTGGCCCCAGAATAAGCCAGTGCTTTTAAGACAAAATACTGCTTTACGCAGTGGACCGTTAGATCTGAAGGAAGTCAGCAGGAATGGTCGTGTTTGGTGGAAATGTAGTCGAAGCAGCACATTTGGAGCTTTGAGGGGGGCGGGTGTCTCGGGGCCGCGGGAGGGGACACGGGTGGGTCCCGGGGATCCGGGCCGGGCTTCCCTCCGTGGCTCTGCCTTCCTGGTCCCCGCAGGACGGAGGGGGATGCCCCCAGCGGGTCCCCGGGGAAGCTCCGCGACCTCCTGGTGGGCGTCGTGGCGGAGGAGGCGGGCCAGGGGAGAGCAGGGAGCTGCAGGGGGGGGGCGGGGGGGTGAGGCTGCCCGGAGCAGCCCAAGGGAGCGCTGAGCTGGGAGGGAAGGGGCTGGGGCAGGCCTAGGGCTGCAGGCGGCCTTGGGGCAGCTCGTTCATTCCGCAGATATTTTAGAGCCCCTGGTAGGGGCCTAGCCCGCTGGGGAGTCTGGTGTCGGGAGTTGCAGGTCCCCTCTGTCCCGGGGGCTTCCTTTGTCCAGGGAGCCCCCAGCCCCCCGCTGCTTAGAGCCCTCTCATTCAGCGGGATTGTCCGCCAGGCCCTGCGGCCTGGGATCCCCGCAGCTGCCCGCTGCCGCTCCTGGGTCCTGCCGGCCCTTGTCCTGAGCGAAGCCACCTGCTTCCATCCTGTCAAAACTGCAGGTCGCCTCTTTGTACTGTCTCCCTCCCTGCTTCATTTCCCCCCAAAGCACTGCTGTTTGATGTCTTTCTATGGTTACTTAAATATACTATTATTCTGGTTCCCCTTCTGCCCCCATTCGTCAGGGCGGGGGATTTTTTTAAAAATATCAGCTTTATTTTATTTTATTTTTTTAAATATCAGCTTTATTGAGATCTACTTCACATACCGTACAGTTCACCCATTTAAAGTGTGCAGCGCAGTGGTTTTGGGTACACGGAGTTGTGCAGCCATCACGCTCACACTCACATCACATCTCACCACTCACAAAAACCCTCAGTCACTCTGGTCTTTGGCAACCACTCACGTGTTCGGGATTTGCCTATTCGGGACATTTCACAGGAATGGAATCATGGAGTATGTGGTCTTTTGTCATTGGCTCTTTTTTAAAAATATTAATTCCCGTGTAGTTAACATAAGTGTTCAGTTAGCTTCAGCTGTACAATCTTCACCAATTGTTGTTTCTTGTGTTTCTGATTTTAGCCATTTTGATAGGTGTGAGGTGATGCCTCATTGTAGTTTTGTTTCCCTGATGATGAGTGACACTGAGCGTCCTTTCATGTATCTCTTGGCCATCTCTGTGTCTTCTTTGGAGAAATGTCTGTTCATGTCTTCTGCCCATTTTAAAAAATAATTTTAAAATTATGTATTTATTTATCTGGGAGAGAGAGCACAAGCAGGGACAAGGGCAGAGGGGTAAGGACAAGCAGATTCCTTGCTGAGCAGAGCCTGACATGGGGTTCAATCCCAGGACCCTGAGATCATGACCTGAGTCAGATGCTTAACTGACTGAGCCACCCAAGCACCCCTGTCTTCTGCCCATTTTTAGTTGGATTATTATTATTATTATTATTATTATTATTATTATTTTGGTGTTGAGTTGTATTGGTTCTTACTTTTTTTTTTAGTTCTTTTTTTTTTTTTTTTTTTTGGTTCTTACCTTTTTAAAAATATTTTTACTTCTTTTTTTAAGTAAGTTCTAAACCCAACATGGGGCTTGAACTCACAACTTCAAGATCAAGAGTCGCAGGCTCTACCAACTGAGCCAGCCAGGCACCCCTGTATAAGTTCTTTATATATTTTAGGTTCTAACCCTTTCTCAGAGATATCATTTGCAGATATCTTCTCCCAGTCAGTATGTCGTCTTTTAGTTTTGTTCATTATTTCCATTGCTGTGCAGAAGCTTTTTATTCTGATGTAGTTTGTATTTATTTATTTATTTATTTATTTATTGAGAGAGGGAGAGCACATGTGAGTGGGGGAGGAAGAGACAATCCTGAGCAGGCTCCAGGCCCAGTGCACCAGTGCAGAGCCCGAGGTGGGGCCCAATCCCATGACCCTGAGATCATGACCTGAGTTGAAATCAAGAGTCAGATGCTTCACGGACTGAGCCACCCAGGCGCCCTTATTTTGATGTACTCCTAATAGTTTATTTTTTGCTTTTACTTCCCTTGCCTCAGGAGACATATCTGGAAAAATGTTGCTGCATATGGCTCGTTTCACGTTGCATATTTAGGTGACTGGCTCCTTTCCCGTAGCATGATGTTTTCAAGGTTCATCCCTGTCGTAGCATGTTTCATCCCTTGTGGCTGAAGGTATTCTGCTGCGCAGACATGGCACATACTGTCCATCTGTTCATCAGTTGCTGGACATTCGTGTTGTTTTCATTCCGTAGGTCGTTTGGTCAGGGCTGGGTGGTTCGGTTTCCAGGTCCATTCGCTGTCGGGACTACCGTGTGCTTGTTGAAAGAGTAAGGTTCTCCCGTGACGCCCGGTACCTGGCCGGTTAGTAGTCTGTGCTCCGTGAATATTTGTTGAAATAATCATGGATGTGAAGACAAAGGGGAAAAGGAAGAGGAAGAGAGAGGGACAGATGATGGTACCGAGTTAAAGTTGGGCCTCTGCTCAGGAGTCTCGCCCCTTTCTCGAGAGTTGCTCGCCGAGTTCCACGGTAGGCCCGGTTGTCTGCAGCTGGCTGGGTCACAGCAGGGTCTGGCGCCTACAGCCCCTGCCCCAGGACAGGGCTCTGGGAGTCCCAGGGAGGCTCATGGCCTTGTGCCTCTCTGTCTCCCTCACCCCAAAGCAGCAGCCACCTCCTCAGGAAGGTAGACTGAGCCACCCCCGGGCAGCGGCTGGAGGGCAGGCGGAGCAGGGCCTGCCCTGACTGCTGGTGTCTCCTCCAGCGGTGAGTCCCGCAGGTGGCATGTGGGACCCTCAGGGGGAGTCAGCGTTCTGTGTGTTTTTTTTTTTTAAAGATTTTATTTATTTATTCATGAGAGACGGTGGGGGGCAGAGACACAGGCAGAGGGAGAAGCAGGCTCCATGCAGGGAGCCCGATGTGGGTCTCGATCCCGGGTCTCCAAGATCACCACCTGGGCCAAAGGCAGAGCTAAACCGCTGAGCCCCCCAGGGATCCCCTCTTAGCAGCTCTGGAATATGCAATATGGTATTGTTGGCTGTGGTCGTCAGGCTGTGTATCACATCCTCAGAACTTGCTGGAAGAAAAAGAAAAGAACTTGCTGGAAGCTTGGACCCTTTGGTCCTTTGACCACCTTCAACGTCCCCCCTCCCTGCAAGCAGCAGTCTGCTCTCTGTCTGTGCCTTTGGTTTTTCTGGCCCCCACATGCCAGTGAGATCATACAACTTCTGTCTGACTTTTCTCCCTCAGCGGGGTGTCCCCAGGGCCCACCCACTTGTCCCAGGGGGGGGGGCCCTTCCTCGGTGTGGCTGGGTGACCCACCGTCGTGGGCGGCAGGTGTCCACCACACCTTCCTCATCCGTTGACCGATCAGTGGACACTTAGCTGTTCCCACGTTGTGGCAACTGTGAGTGACGCTGCAGTGACTGCGGAGGTGCACGTGTGTCTTCGAGACGGTGTACCCAGGGGGGGCCGCAGAAGCAGCTGGTGGTGCTGCGGGTCAGGCCCATACAGCCCGTGGCCGCGGCCAGGGGGCAGCCTCTGGGTTCCCGCAGGCAGTGGGGCTGCGGGGGCCCTGCTGGGCCGTGGGGCTGGGGGGGCCTGCTGGGCAGTGGGGTGGTGACCCTGCTGGACAGTGGGGGGCTGGGGGGCCCTGCTGGGTGGTGGGGTGACCCTGCTGGGCAGTGGGGCTGGGGGGCCCTGCTGGGTGGTGGGGTGACCCTGCTGGGCAGTGGGGCTGGGGGGCCCTGCTGGGTGGTGGGGCTGCGGGGGCCCTGCTGGGCAGTGGGGGGGTGACCCTGCTGGGTGGTGGGGCTGGGGGGCCCTGCTGGGTGGTGGGGTGACCCTGCTGGGTGGTGGGGCTGGGGGGCCCTGCTGGGTGGTGGGGTGGTGACCCTGCTGGACAGTGGGGGGCGGGGTGACCCTGCTGGGCGCTGGGGTGACCCTGCTGGGCAGTGGGGCTGGGGGGCCCTGCTGGGTGGTGGGGTGACCCTGCTGGGTGGTGGGGCTGGGGGGCCCTGCTGGGTGGTGGGGTGGTGACCCTGCTGGACAGTGGGGGGCGGGGTGACCCTGCTGGGCGCTGGGGTGAGGTCTGCAGACGCCGCGTCCCACCCGGTGGGTCCTTTCCGGGGCTGAGGGGTCTCGCTTGCAGCTGCTTTGCAGTTTCCCGTGGTTCTGCGGCTTTGCTCTTGCTGCTCGGGCTTTTGGGGTCTCCGCCGGACGTTACGCCAAGACCCGTCAGGAGCCTTTCGCCGCCAGGAGTTTTATGGTTTCGGGTCTATGATCCCCTTTAATTTTTGAGAGTGAGTGAAGAGAGGGTCGGGGTCACTGCTGCTCGTGGGAGTGTTACGTCTCCGGTACCTTTAAGGAAGAGCCGCCTTCGGCCCCGCCCCCAGGGCCTCGCCTGCCTCCCCCAGCAGGAGTCGATCCTGATCCTTCCGGGCTCTGGACTCTGTTCCATTGGTCTCTGTGTCTGTTTTAAGTCAGTATCGTATGTTTTGGTCAGTATAGCTTTGTAGTAAAGTTTGAGATCAGGAATTGTGATGCCTCTAGCTTTGTTGTGTTTCTCAGGATTGCGCTGGCTGTTTGGGGGCGTTTTGTGGTTTCAGGCAAATTTTAGAATTGTCCTATTTCTGTGAAAAATTCCATTGGCATTTTGATAAGTGCATTTTCATTGCACTGGATCTATAGATTCTTATGTGCTTTCTTCTGCTAACTTTGGACTTAGTTTTTTTTTCTTTTTTTTTTTTTAGCTCTTTGAGACACAAAGTTCGGTTCTTTATTTCAAATCTTTTTTTTTTTTTTTTTTCTTGATGTATCTGGTCATCACTACAGACTTCCTGCTTAGAACTCCTTTCGGTGCATCCTGTAGGTTTTGGTGTATTGTGTTTCTAGTTTCACTTGTCTCAAGGTATTTTTAAAATTTCCCTTGTGATTTCTTTGAGCTATTGGTTGTTCAGGGGTGTTTTGTTTAATTTCCATGTATATTTGAATTTTCCAGCATTCCTCCTGTTGTTATTTAAAAAAAATTTTTTTAAGATTTTATTTTTATTTATTCATGAGAGAAACACACACACAGAGACACAGAGAGAGGCAGAGACACAGGCAGAGGGAGAAGCAGGCTCCATGCAGGGAGCCCGATGTGGGACTCGATCCTGGGACTCCAGGATTGCACCCTGGGCTGAAGGCAGGCGCTAAACTGCTGAGCCACCAGAGCTGCCCCTCCTCCTGTTAATTTCCGATTTCATACCATTATGGTTTGAAAGGATACTATAATTTCTGTATTTTAAAAATTAATTTATTTATTCATGAGAGACACAGAGACAGAGATACAGGCAGAGGGAGAAGCAGGCTCCATGCAGGGAGCTGGACATGGGACTCGATCCTGGGACTCCAGGATCACACCCTGGGCTGAAGGCAGACGCTAAACCGCTGAACCACCAGGGATCCCTAATTTCTGTATTTTTGAATTTGTTAAGACTTGTTTTGTGTCCTAACATCATTTATCCTAGAAGACGTTTGAGGGATCCTTGAGAAGAATGTGTATTGTGTTGCTGTTTCTTTCTTTCTTTCTTTTTAAAGATTTTATTTATTCATGAGAGACACAGAAAGAGAGGTAGAGACACAGGCAGAGGGAGAAGCAGGCTCCATGCAGGGAGCCCGATGTGGGACTCGATTCCAGGTCTCCAGGATCACACCCCGGGCTGAAGGCGGCGCTAAACCGCTGGGCCACCTGGGCTGCCCTGGTCTATAATGTTTAAGTCTGCTGTTTCCTTGATGATTTTCTTGTCTGGATAATCTCTCCATTCTTGATCACGGGATATTGAAATCCCCAACTTTTATTGTACTGTTTATTTCTTCTTTTTGTTCTGTTAATATTTCCTTTATATATTTAGCTGCTTCAATGTTGGGTATATAAATATTTACAATTGTACCTTCTTGATGAATTAATCCCTTTAGTGTTATATCATAACCTCCTTTTGTTCTTTTCTGACTAGTTTTTCTTAGTACTTTGTCTTATACAAGTGTAGCTACTCCTGCTTTTTTTTATTTTTTTGGTTACCCTTTGCTTAAAATACCTTTTTTCTCCCTTACTCTCAGTTTATGTATGTCCCTTTAAAGCCAAAGTGAGGGCAGCCCCAGTGGCAGAGCGATTCAGCGCCACCTGCAGCCTCGGGTGTGATCCTGGCCCACGTCGGGCTCCCTGCATGGAGCCTGTTTCTCCCTCTGCCTGTGTCTCTGCCTCTCTCTCTCTCTGAATAAAATAATAAATAAATAAATAAATAAATAAATAAATAAATAAATAAATAAATAAAGCCAAAGCGAATCTCTTAATATAGGCAGTTTGTTGTTGGATCTTTTTTTCCCTCTTTTTAATCCTATTCAGACATTCTTTGTCTTTTTTTTTTTTTTAAAGGTCTTATTTATTCGAGAGAGAGCATGAGCTGGGTGAGGGGCAGAGGGTGAAGCAAGCTCCCCACTGAGCAGAGAACCCCGTGTGGGTCTCTATCCTGGGACTCTGGGATCATGACGTGAGCCCAGGGCAGATGCTTAACCCACTGAGCCACCCAGGCGCCCCATTTGTGTCTTTTGATTGGACAATCCATTTATGTTTAAAGTAATTATTGATAGGTAAGAAGCTTGCCATTTTATTGTTTTCTCTTTTGTAGATCTTGTGTTCCTTGCTTCCTCTCTTACCTTCCTTGGTGATCTGCAGCCTTTCGTGGTAGTATGCTTTGACTCCTTTATCATAATCTTTTGTGCACCTCCTACAGGTTTTCCTCAAGTGGTTACCCTGAGGCTTACATGAAATATTTTATAATACACTATTTTAAAAATATTTTATTTATTTATTCATGAGAGACACACAGAGAGGGCAAAGACACAGGCAGAGGGAGAAGCAGGCTCCCCATGGGGAGCCCGATGTGGGACTCGATCCTGGGACCCCGGGATCACAACCTGAGCCCAAGGCAGATGCTCAACCACTGAGCCACCCAGGCGTCCCACATAATACGCTATTTAAACTACTAACAACGTTAGTAGCATACAGAAATATATACTTCTCTCCTGTTTTAGGTTATTGATAATACAATTTGCATAATTTCATATTGTGTATCCAGTAATAAATTATTGTATTTATAGTTATTTTTAGTACATTTTAACTTTTAAAGTAGAGTTGTAAGTGAATTATACAAAACCATTGCAATATTAGATAATCTGAATTGAAGTAGATATTTACCATTACCAGTGGGCTTTACACATTCAATGTTTTTATGATGCTAATTTCAAATATTTTCTCGTTCATTTTTTCATTCTTCTGCTTGGTCAGTTTAGCTGTTGAAGCTTTCTGTATAAGTCTTGAGTTCAGTTATTGTATTCACCTCTAGAATTTCTGTTGTGTTACTTTGTGGTTTGTGTTTCTTTGTTGAATTTCTCATTTTGTTCATGTATTCTGCTAATTTTGCTTAGTTGTGTGATCTTGTGGTTCACTAAACTTTAAGAGATTTATTCTTTTGTTAAAAAGTTCTTAAAAAGATTTTATGTATTTATTCATGACAGAGAGAGAGAGAGGCAGAGACGTAGGCAGAGGGAGAAGCAGGCTCCATGCAGGGAGCCCGATGCGGGACTCGATCCCGAGACTCCAGGATCACACCCCGGGCTGAAGGCGGTGCCAAACCACTGAGCCATCCGGGGCTACCCTAGAGATTTATTCTTAATTACTGGTCACACAGTTCATGGATCTCCATTTCTTTAGGATGTGCTATTGGAACTTTATTAGTTTCCTTTGGTGGTGTCATGTTTGCCTGAATTTTCATGAGCCTTAATTCCTTGCGTTGGTATCTGCGTATGTAAGTGGTTTCCTTTTCCAGACTTTACAGGCTTTACTGTAGGAAAAGCCCTTCCTTTTCGTTTCGCTTAGTTTGGGTTGCTGGGTGGGTCAGCTAGTAGCATTTGTGGTGGGCAGGGCATGCCGTCAGGGTCTCCAGTTAGGTGGGCCACTGCCCATACTCTGAGTCGGAAGTCAGGGCTCTACTGGCTGGGCTCCTTGGTTGGGTGGGTCTGCTGGTTGGGCTCTGTGCTCAAGCGGGGCACTGGGCAGACTCCTTGAGTGGGTGTCACTGCTGGCTGTGCTCCGTGGTCACCGAGGCCTCTGTATGGCCTCTGGTTAGAGGGGTGGTCACTGGAGGTGTTCTCTGGAAGGGCAGTACTATTGGTTGGACACTGTGATTGGGCAGGGCTATGGGCGGGTCTCCACCATTGCTCCTGGTTGGGTGGGGTCTCAGGCTATGCTCCCTGACCAGATGATTCTGCTGGCTAGACTCTGTTCAGAGAGGGCCACAGTGAGGGCTTCCTGATTGCACCTGGCCTCAGGCTGTGCTCTGTGATCAGACCGTGCCCTGAAGTTGCCCAGGTCTGCAGGCGTCACTTCGAGATGAGGTAGCCACAGTGCTGCTGGGCTCTCCGATGGCGATGGGCCTCCAGCTGTATCCTGCAGCTTGCTGGGGCTGGGCTGTGCTCTGTGTTCGGGTGGGTTCACTGGGCACTTTCTCTGGACAAGGCCCCGAACCTCTGTCTAGCATTTGGGCAGGCCTGTAGGCTGAGCTTCAGGGCTGTTTAGGGTCACCATTTGGGCTCTTCAGTTATAGGGATCGGACACTGTGCTCAGCAACTGGTTAGGGTTGCTGGTTTGGCTTCCTGCCCAAGAGGGGCTGGAGGATGGGCTCTGGGGCCGCCCACATTCTCTGATCAGGCTTCCTTTGTGGTCCAGATGATGGGAGGCTGCCCTCAGCAGTTGAATGGGCTGCATACTTGCTTCCTTGCCTGGGTAGGGGCGGTAGATCGGGCTCCACAGCCGGTTTCAGTTCATTGACTGGATGTCCTAATGGGGCATAATTGCCAGCCCAGCTCCCTGGCCACGCAGGGCTACCGGCTAGCTCTGCAGATGGCCAGAGTCTTTGCTCATGCTCTGCTACAAGATTTGAGCGCTGGTTATTGAAAACCCTGTCCCACTCTGCCTGTCTGATCCCCAGTGGTCCCTGCAAGTGGAGACCCAGATGGGCCTTCTAGGAAGCATCCCCCAATGCCAGGTCCCCAAACGGGGACCTGCATGTCCACGTTTTTTCCCACCGAAGAACCCACAGCTCTGTGCTGGCATGGGAGAGGGGCGATTTAGTCAGTCTTATCACTTCTCTTCCCCTTCTAATCAGGTCCTTTCTCTCTGGCCTGCAAGGGTGCATTCTGGGATTTTCCCAGTGGTGTCTTGTCTATGGATAGCTGCTAGCTGGTTTTGTGAAGGGGACTGAAGTCAGGAATAACCCGTGTTGCCATCTTGATGTCCCTGAAATCGGCACCTTGGTATTGAAAGAAATCCAGCTACCCGGAGTCCAGTGCACAACTTCCCCCAGCCACAACCTGCCTCCCCTCATGCTTTTCATGATTAGAACTCATTGCCGGGGATCCCTGGGTGGCGCAGCGGTTTGGCGCCTGCCTTTGGCCCAGGGCGCGATCCTGGAGACCCAGGATCGAATCCCACGTCAGGCTCCCGGTGCATGGAGCCTGCTTCTCCCTCTGCCTATGTCTCTGCCTCTCTCTATCATAAAATTAAAAAAAACAAAAACAAAAAAACAAAAACTCATTGTCCCTTTCTGGCCTCTCATCCCTGTGACTCCTCTTCAGGACAGCCCTTTACCCTGCTCTGACCTGGTGAAGAATATCAGGAGAGGGAAACAGAAGCGTTGGTTTACGGTCCTCTTCCTGCAACCTCATGCTTCCAGCTGGCCCCTAGCTTTGGGGGCGCTTTCATTTGCCCCCACCTTCCTCGTTTGCTTCCCCCGCTGTGGGCCCTTCGGCTGCCTTGTCCTCGGTGGCGGCACCCGGCGAGGAGGGTGGGGGCTATTCAGTGAAGTCAGTTTTGCATAAACCACTTGTTACTTTGTAATCGAAGAATGCATTTTGTTCATTTTAGGTTTAAAGAATCTGGTGCAAAGCACAAAGGATTGATTGAAATGCCCAACCTTGCTGAAGAAAATGAAGTAGATGACACCGAGGTGAGGGATCTGCCAGTTTCTTTCTTTCTTTCTTTTTTTTTTTTTTTTAATAAGCCAAGCTTCTACTGTGTATACATGGGGCATTTGAAAACCCATTTAATAGACTGCGATTCCCATGTGGTAGTTTTGGTGGATCGTGTCGGGTTCGTTTGCCGAGGTTGCTGTCCCGTGGGTGTGGAACGGAGCGGTAGGAAGGAGAGTAAGCCCAGCCGCCCCAGGCTGCCCCCGCCAGGTGCCACGCGGCCCATCGGCCCATCGTCACTCGGGGTGGTAGCAGGTAAATCCCTGTGGCGTCCTCACGCAGATGCCCAGCTTGACGAACAGGGTTCGGTTTCTGCATCTTTGCTGTTTCCCTTTAATAGTGAAAATTCTCAGCTTTTCGCTGGCATCCCTTTTGGCTGCACGGCATGGGCTTTGGTAACGGAGTCTGCGTTGCTTTTGACCGGCTGTCCTGGCTCGCCTGGGAGGTGGAGCTCTCTGGAGCTCCCAGGCTTGGCTTTCGGTGACTGCCCTCTTGCAGCTGAAAAGCTTGGTTCTGGGGAGGGACCGTATGTACCATTTGTCGATTTTCTAAACCAAGATAGTTTGACAAAGGGTCTGATTTGCGAACATATTTAAATGTGAAGTCTAACAAAGAAAAACTAAACCACACTGAGCGACATGCCTACGACTCGCCTTCAGGCGAGGTCACAGAACGCCGGCAAAGGGGGCTCAGACACCCCCTTCACATGTGTGGCTGCCCTACTAAGGGCCGTGATTTCACCTGTTCAGATGCAGCAGAGACGTTTTACATCATATTAAATGAGCCTTTTAGATTCATCCTTTGCTGGCTTACAGGACAGACGGATGCACCAGCAGGGAGCAGGCCCAGCTCGGGTAAATCACAGGGATCCTAAATAGTTCAAACCGGTACCGCTTTTCATTCTGAGAAGACCACAGAAGCCTTCCAAGAGTGGCATTCTGATGCTTCCCTCTTCCTCCCCTCACTCCCCGGCCCTTTTCCTCCTCCCTCTCCCAATCCCAGCCACCCCCCCCCCCAAAAAAAGTAAAAAAGTATAACCCAAGGTCCCGTTACTGTGGGAGCTTGATTTTTCCTAATTACTCTGGCTTTGGGGTTCTAGACTAGCGCTGTTCAATAGAAATGCAATGCAAGCCACATATGGAATTTAAATTTTTCTAGTAGCCATATTAAAAAAGTTAAAAGAAACAGGTGAAATTAATTTTAATATTTTTATTTAACCAAATATATAAAAAAATACCATTTTAACATGTAATTAATATCAAAATTATTGAGATGATTTTACATTGTTTTTGATTAAGTCTTCAAAGTGTGTTGTGGATTATTTTACACTTATAGCACATCTCAAATCAGACCAGCCACATTTTAAGTGCTCAACAGCCAAATGTGGCTAGTGGCTACCATACTGGACAGCGCATTTCTAGACCCTGATAAAAGCCATGGGGTGACTACATCATCAATATAATACATACACATACACGTAACATTGTATATGCAAATCAAGGGGTTCACATTTCTAAGAAATCCACTCTAGATTTGGCCATCGACCCAGTCAATGGACCTTTGATTATAAAACTCTTACAGCTTCTCAAAGTCTGCGAAGAAACCTGGCACATCTCTTGAGTTCACTTCTTCCCCTCAACATCACATTGCTTCTCCCAGCTATATGTCCTGATGTCGTAAGAGCACATGAAACCAGATTTTTCTTAGGTATTTTTCTGATTTGTAGGTGAACGTGAATAAAAAGAAAGGAGATGGGGATATACTGAAGGATCTTATGAAAACTGCAGGTACCTCCAAGGTCATGGAGGCCCTTGGAGATTACCTGAAGGCACTTAAGACGGGTAAAGAAGGCAACCCTTATGAACCAGAGGGTCCCTTTTCTATTTACCCAAGTTATGCTCTGTACTGTGGTCTGGATTCCTAGGTTAGGGTGATGTCTGTAAGGCTTTGGAAATACCTCTCTGTGCTGCAGGATAAACTGTAGTCTGGAGGTTGAGAGTCACAAGTAGGACCGTAATTAGTGATGATTGGTACCATACACCTCACAAACTAAATTTTGCCTATGGAATTGCTAAGAGTTTTCTGGAATGATAGTTCATTCAGTTTGTCTAATTTACTTGTTCAAGGTCTATCTTCTGGAGTGTAAGCTCTAAAGGGGCAAGGAAGGTGTGTTTCTTGTTCACTGCTGTATCTCCAGCTTCTGGCACAACGCTGGGCATATAGTAGGTGCTTATGAATAAATCTTTGTTGAGAGAATGAATGAAAGGCTTTACAGACACAGTTGAAATTTACCTAGATCATACCTACCCTGCATGGAAGTAAAGTTATTCTCTTCTTTCCTAAATTAGAGAAGTCACCTGCCAGGCAAAATGACCAGTGGGGCCTGTATGTTTGCACCTCATCCTTGGACTCGGTTACTGGAGTATCTAGATAACTGGCCCACAGGCTTGAACACTGAGGCCAAGCTTGGTGAGGTGGTGGTGAAGCAATTAAGGGTCTGGTTTTGACAGTAGGTGAAGGTCATAAAGCTAGTAGTAGTTTTATAAAATTGAGCTTTTTGGGAAAAATTTTTTTTTGAAAATATCACTCTTTTACCAAGAATTAAATAAAAGTGAGGCATTTGAAAAGACAGGCATTGGTTGCTGTGGAACTCATGTTCATAATTAGCATCTGTAAAAAGATGATATGGTCTTGAAATTCTCAATGGTATAGAAATTCTTTACAAGTATCAGTTCTCTTACTGTATGCTGTTTTGGACTTTCTGCCTTACTGTTGGTGAAGGGGAAAAAGGTTTTTTTGTTTTTTAAAATCAAAATCACTTCTTGTAGGTTTCTTTATAGAATTTACAATGGGAATGATTTTACCAACGAAAGCTATGGCAACCCAGGACTCGACAGTTAAAAGGAAACTGAGGGAGAATACCTTGCAGGTATGACCTCTAGGGCAAGTATGTAGGGAGGGCAAAGAAAGTGCTTAATGAGGATGCTCCCAGGCTCTAAATGATGGGGAACCGTAAAGGCTAGTGAGGAGGGCAGGGTCATGCATCTTTATATCTCCTGCCATTTTTAGGGGAAATGATGAAATGAGACTTTCATCCTTGATGGAAACAGGCCTTCTTGTGGGATAAGTATTGAATTTAGTTCAGGACAGTGTCCTAAGGCTGGGTTCTTTGGTTGGCAACAGATTATACAACCAGGTGACTTTGAGGTTCACCTACAATAGAAAAAAAATCTCTCCAGACTTTTGGGTTGGGAGGTTTTAGATCCAATCCTTGGCATCTGGTGATGACAGTGGTGGTGGGGGTAATTGACACCCTTTGGCCTTACATGCTGTTGTCCTTTATATGCTTATCTTTGTGCCCTCTGGGCCATTATGTCCAAGTAGGAGTTGGGGTATTAAGCTGTGGCCTGCGAGTGGAACAAAGCTGAAGGGCTCACAGGAACAATGAGCGGTGTTTCACAGTAACCAGGATGGGTGGTGCTAAAAGGCTTTTTGTGCTATTTCCATGTGTCTCGAAGGGGCGTGTGGAATTTGGGGACATTTTGGTGTTTTATTAAGAGGGGAAGACAGAATTTTAAAATCTCTGTAGCTGTAACTCTGGGCATGCTAGTTAGTTATCCTTTTTTTTTTTAGTTATCCTTTGGAACCTCTTCTTGAGATTCAGGCTTCACCTCCAGTGGGGTGGGTGTAAGGATCCAGGGATCCAGGATCCACTATGGCAATGCACATGACAGAACTGTTTGACACAACTATAGAGCAACTGTACAACATCTTCACCACAAAAGATGTAACTTCTCAAGCTAGGATCTTCAGTGCTGACATGGAGAGAAAATGTGCCACTAAGAACTAGGGCTGGTTTTTAGTTTCCCATATGGCCGCCATCTTACAATTTAATTGAAGGCATCTAGAATGGTAGTGATAGAAGTCTTTAACTCCTAAAAAATTTAAGAGGGTAAAAGATGGGCACTTGAGGGAAATATATCCACATTTAGGGGACCCATTACTGAGTTTTCTCCCGCTGAAAGAGAGGGAGAGAAAGCTTGTAAGTAAAGGCTTCAGATTCAGGATTAAAAAACACACAAAACCCAAATCACAGAAATTAATACTTCTGCATTTAGGTTAAAAAGGTGTTAAGACAGGCTGGACTAACATGTCTGCTGTTTGTTTTGCTTGTTTAGTTGGTGCAACAATTTTCTATATCTCCTGCAGTATTAGAAGCTGAGAAGGGAGGGAAATTCCAAATATTTGATGGGAACATCACTGGTGAATATATAGAATTGGTAAGTAATCTTTAGGGTTAAAGTAAGCTGGGACTGACTCTTCTGTTAATACTGCTTTATTTTTATCTTTTTATTTAAATAATTTCTACATACTCAGTGTGGGTCTTGAATTCATGACCTCAAGAGCAAGAGTCCCATGCTCTTCCAACTGAGCCAGCCAGGCACCCAAATATTGCTTTTTAAAAATCCATGCTCTTTTTATCTTGCTTTCGGTTTTTATCAGGGCTCACGGAAACTTGAGAATTTTATAAAATTGGTTATAGTAAAAAGTTATATATACTTGGTTGTAGAAAAAAACATGTTACACCTACTAAGTAATGATAAAGATGAAGACTTAGTTGGACAGTAATTATGTTAATGCTTATGGTTCATAACTAATTCTCAGGTCTTGCTCTGTAACAGTTTCAATTTTTTCTGCCACTAAATCACTATGATCCACGTTGCCCAGTGTTGGTTGCCTCACCCCTTGACATCAGTGACACTAGTAACCAAAATAGAGCTGGACTTCTGTCCTTGATATTGCTGCTGTTGAGGACCTTGTGGCACCCAGGAACCATGGGTGCTGCCGAACACCCTGGAAGATGGGACTGTACTGTTGTTCATTCAGTACCTTTTTTTTTTTTTTTTCATTCAGTACCTTTAGTACGTGGGTTTTAACGACAGGATTTCCTGTATTGTTGGAAGTTTTAAAAGCTGTCTTAAGAGAATTTCCCCTTTGTTTTTAGTTGACAAAAATATTGTCATGAAATGGAGATGTGGGAACTGGCCAGAAGGTATGTTATGTTATTAGTATTCTGTTACTAGAGTCTACAAACACTCAAGCTTGCCCCTGTGCCCCACCCCCCTGAACACTATCCAACAGTTGCACTGAATTTTGTGCCTACTGCAGGGCAAATTGAATTGCAATTAGACTGTAAAGGAGTTCCTGTCTGTAAAGAAGAGAGCATGAAATTCTGTTGGCAGAAGCAGCATTTTCAAGAAATAAAAGGTTTACTGCAGCTGACCACCCTAAATGGTTGAATTAGAAGATTTTATAAGGGTATTACTTTTTGTAAGCAGGAAAAGTATCAAGTTTACTTCCTATTTCTCTTTTTAAAAAGGAAAAAACACAATTTATATTGGATGAAATCCATGAACTTACACAGAATTCGAAGCACTGATTGACTCTTTACTACGACTAGACTCTCATTGGGTTAAAAGGTAGCAAGCAACCTGGAAATTCATTATTAATCTTACCTCCCACAGATGCTTCTCTGGGAGGAGATTGAGCCTCTGGGTACAGATAGTTGAAGTTTCCGACTAGAGCTTGAGCTGTAGTTTTAGTTCAGGAAGACAAAATAAATGGCACGTTGATACTATTCCTTTATTTTACTTCAGGGTTTTTAGGGTCTGTAGCTCTTAGGTTGCAAAGCAGCAGCATGTTGAAGTGAGGTGCATCAGGCCTTCTCATGAGGCTGCTCCCTGCAGCAGTTCCGCACTTTGGGCGGAGGCCTGAAAGGCTATGGGGGAAGTTACTTTTTGGGCCATGACTCCTGCTAAGGAAATAGAATATAATGGAGAAGTACTTCCCTCCCATTCAGTTTTCTCATTACTTTCATCTGAGAAGACTAAAGCAATGTTAAATGTAAACAAGTGAAAAGTCATCACAATCCATTTAATTAAGTGCACAGAATAGCAATCAGTCATGTCAATAAAAATAAAACAATTATTTTTACATCAAGTGTGCTTTATTTCCTCCACAGGTATTCTGTTAAATAAAGCACCATTTATATACTGCCAGGCCACAGCTAAAGAGGATTCTTTACAGAATCAAATTTCTTGTGGTTGTTCCGTATACAAGTAAACTTAATTTCGATAATAAGAACCACAGCGATCGGAGGCGATCTGCCTCTATTATAAGGTACAAAACTGGCACAGAGGACACCATATTATACACAGTAAAAATGCTGTAAGTTTAAATTACATTGTACAGGGCCAGGGAGCCCTGTTCCTCCCAGACAGCCGTGTTAGATGAAAGCCACTACAGTGAACTCTTAATTACATAAAACATACCCCTTATCTGATTGCCCTTTAGGAAGTATACTGAAGATGCAAATGTTTCCATCTGGAGTTCGGCCTGACCAAGAGTTAAGCCTATGAATCTATCTTGCCATTCAAGCAGAGAGCACGGGACAAACTGAAGCACAAAAACAGAAATAAGCAAAACTTATACAAACAGCATTGGGGGGAGAAGGGGACCTTAAAAGTAGACATGCTACATCTAATGTCAAGAAGCAGCTTGGTTTCCTTTGCCAGATATCCTCGTGACCACATGGATCGTAGATTCAATGGTCCTACACAGAGTATCTAGAATGTCATGTTGCTGCATGTGACTAAAGAGTCCTCTGGAATGGCCACAACTGAGTGATAAAGCAGCCTCGGGGTCCTGGGAGGGCAAAGCTTGACCGTCACAGCTTCTCAAGTCAGCTAAGTCAGAGAGAACTGCAGAGATAGAAGTAGAAGGGAATTCAGATTCTTCCTCAGCTAAGTTAGACTCCTTGGAGCAGTGGAGGTCCTTAAATTCTTTACAGTCTTCAAATCTACCATCACTGGACTGTTCTTCTGCATGCTGTGATCTGATATTTGACATGTCTTCTGAAAACGAAGATGGAACTTCCATTCGATATTCTTTAACAGAACTATTTTCAGGGGAAGGAAGATCTTGTTCAGTTCCTGGATCAATAATTGAGGAGTCTCTTGTCTCATTGTCTGAAGTGCTAGTTGGGGTTAGGACCTCCCTGGTTTCTGTTTTCATGTCGCTGATACAGCTGTCTACGGTGTGCTCCTCGTCACTGCTAACACGCCTTCTTTTAACAGGAGTTGCCCCTTCATCATCTGTGAAAATGAACATCATTCTCTGAAAGGAGTCATTAAGATCACACTGGGGGTATTTGTGGGAGGTTTTGTTTTTAGCACTTCTATGTAGGAGACCCAACCAAACAGACAGCTATTGTAAAGCCAGTTATATGGAGTGCATTCTTCCCCTGTCCCACCCTAAAGGTAATATTAGTCCAGAAAGCTAACCTTTAGTTTTTCTTTCTTTGGCTTCTTGCTCTTGGAGTGAGTTTCTCTGCTGCAGACAAGTCCTACATTTGCTTAAAAGCTCTTGCAGAGTTGGAATTAGAGCTGGGTTTAATTGCTTGGGAGTGTGAACTGACAGGAGCAAAGCAAGTGCCCGCAGATCCTATAAAAGCCAGATAGGAACATTTCAAGTACTAAAGCTAACATTTTGACACCACTGTTTTACAGTTTAACACACCTCTACTTTTCTAGGAATCCGTTCTGGCATTTTTAGGGAATGCTAAAACCAGAAAGCCAGCATTAGGATATTACTATATTTTATGGGTTCTAAGTCATTAATACCAATATTTTATCTGTCATGCCACTAATTAGGTCAAGTAAGTGTTCTGAAAAGGCGTAAAAAAAAAAAAGGTAAAATTTAGATAGAGATTTAAAAAATAAGCCCTGAATTATCCCTGAGAAATTAAGGCCTCTGATCTGGAGATCACAGTTGCTCAAATATGATTTCTGGTAAGTATCCAATAGTAAAGTCTTTCTTACTCAGCTCTGTATTCTGTTCTAGCATCTAAGCAACATTTTGTTATCTGGGAGGCCACTGTTGGAAAGGTGCTAGCATTCCAGGATCGTATGACCTGGCAATCATGGGTATCTATATAATGCAACTAATTCCCTAAATTTTAACTAAAGTAAAATTTAGAGTTGACTTAAGGAAAGCCCAGAAGTGCAGGACTTCCACAGTTCTTAACCCCTTTTATTTATTTACTTAAGATTTCATTTTTAAGCATTTCTGCACCAAGGGGGTGGGGGCTGAAACAACCCCAAGATCAACAGTCACATGCTCCTCCAACTGAGCCAGCCAGGCACCCCAATTCTTACCCCATTTAAAGAAGCACTTGCTTTGGAAATTTCAACTCTGTTGGTGAAATCAGATTGCAGGTTCTGATACTGATTTATCAAGTTTGTAATTAGGGTGCTGATCAGATTGGCACAGTTTGCTTCAGAGAACACTTGACCTTGAACCTGGGGGAAAAATTTTTTTAAAAAAAATCTCCAAAAGACTAAAATAATGAAAACACAACCATTAACTGGTTGGAATAACACAGTAAGTTTCCAAAAGCAGGACATACCTTTAGAAGAAAATGTGTCATGAATGTGTAGACAATGTTGTTGTTTAGAAAAGTTCTTTCATCCATTAGGATACATTTTATATATTCTGCAAAAACAGGATCTTCACACAAAAGCTTGATGCAATTTTTTGACATAGCAGACTACAGTGGGGAAGAAGAAGTACTGATGGTTGAGCACTGAAATAACTGCAAGGCTTACACATTGCTTATGATGAACATCCAAAGTCATTTTACAACCTATGAGAAGCCACTTTTAACTCTACTAATCTTTCAGTCAAGTAACTGTCCTCCCAGTAAACTAAATCATCTGCACTTGGACTCTACAGGTTGAGTGTAAAAGGAAGGGACTTGTAACAGGTTTGAGGGGCAAAACGAAAAAAAAAACATTTCAAAAGAAATTCAACTTTATTGATCTAGCATTAAGAGAGGGAACAAGGACTGGACAAATAAGACTAGCCAAACAGGATAAAAATGTTTTCAGGGGACCAAATTAATGAATAATTAATAGGTAACCAAACTACGTAAAGGAAAAGACAAATTCTAAGAATTAAATTTATTCCCTAAGAGGAGTTAAAACGTTAAGAAATAGTAATTTGTTACGTATCCTTTTCCCCCATGAATACTGCCAAGGTAAAAAGCAAATCTCTCTTAATTAAGATAATTAGCGGTTCCCCAATATATGGAAAGTTTACTAAAATTTGGTTTTCCTGTTTTTAAATGGTCATGGCTCTTAAACACAAGTAGTATGTCTTTAAGTAGATATACTCCCTGGATTATATGTATTTTAATAATCATTTGTATGGAAGACAAAATGGACTATTTAAGAAAATAGGACAAACTTTAGATAATATGTACAGGTATATACTTAAAATATCCTATTGGAGTAAAGCAACTTGGTAAGTACACTCAAGTTCATCTAAGAAATCAGGAGTCTAACAGGACCAGGACCAGCTCTTCAGATCCTTGGTGTCATGAAAATCTGCCTCATTCTACCAGCCAGAGCCTCCGCCTGCTGCCTGTGTTTCTTGATGGCTGCTGCTACCACGCTGGCAGGGCTTTAGAAGCCTTAAGAGAGTTTGGTGGTGTTTTAAAGGAAGTTTTTGGAGATGGGGAATTCTGTGGAAAACAAGCCAATAACGGGAAGAGTAAAATGCTGGAGTAGATAAAACAACAGGGAAGCAATGTGGCACAGTACAGAAAACCAAAAAAAGCAACTACCCAAATCAAGAAGAAGGAGAAGAACAGTAGTAGGGGCAGAGGGGGAAAATGCAGAGACCTGCTCCAACTTATGAAATTGACTACGTAGCTAAAAGAAAAAAAAAAATCTACCAGCAAGTCATTTTCTCAAAGTCCCCAATATACTAAAGCCCGGTGATCAATTTAAACTAACCTTTCAAAGAGTCCTATTGTAGAAAACAAAATATTTCTTTAGAGAAGACTCCATTTCTATACTTGAGGAACCCGCAGTTTGTAAGGAGGAGACAGAGAAACAACTATCATAGCACCACTTGACACACATTCACTAGGAGAATAAACAGCATTACAGCCCAGGCAGGAGGCTGCACCAGAGGCATACAGTGTTTCAATGTTTCAGATGCTGTAATTTGGGTAAAGTTTAAGCCAAAGTAAACAAATATCTCTTCCTCTGGGGATGGGCAGCTGCAACCAGGCAGGGAACCAATAGCTTGCTGCCCCCCCCCCCCCCCCCGAGCCTAAAAGTGAGGATCCTTTATGCATGATCCAAGCAATGAGCCGAATCTTAGGACCAATTAGGTTTCTCCCCACATCCCTGCCATTCTCCCCCACCCCTGCCCCAATTAAACAAGCATTATTGAGGTGCCCACTTTAAAGAGTTGGCTCTTAGATACTTAAGATAGATAGGATACAGTATTTCCTGTTCTCAATGAGACTGCAGGTAAGAGTAAGTGATCAGACTCTTGAACACCTCTCCAAAGTAACAAGGAAGAGGTAAAGAAGACTGCTACAATGGTTTCTGCTAGTTTTAAGAAGGATGGAGGGGAGCAAGAGATGGGGCAGGTGAGGGAGAGCAAGAAGTGGCATATGCCTTCTTCCTGTAAATACACCTCTCTGTTTTCGATTTTTAGCACAACTGTTTACATTAACCTATAAATTACAAATTCAAATTATAAATATCGAAACATCCTCTGTGTTACAAATCTACTAAAGTTAAAAACCTCAAAATGGCAACGTGATGCCCAATACTCAATAGCTATTATTTCCATTAATCGTATTTTACCTACCAAGATTCTAAAACACCAATTTCCAGCTTGTGTTCAATCCACTGTTCCTAAAATTACTGACCAAATTGTCAGATGAGATGACAGACCAAATCATCTAAAACTCATTTTCTTTACCTGAGTCTGGCATAGCTCAGTCCAAAGTTTGGGGAACAGTGCAAGATGAAGAGGCAAACCTTCATAGGCAACTAGGACACCTAATATTTAAAAAGAAATCAGAATAGGTTATAATTATAGATTATACTACTGAAATATTCAACTCTGCAGGTACAATTCTATAGGTATCTACTCATAACTATTAGTATTTTCTACATGTTTTAGAACTATATAGAATACTTAAAGGGGAAGAATTCATTCCAATGCTTTAACCAGGGAAATATTTTAGAATGCAGTATACTTTGGCGGAATCCACTCACATTCCACACCTCATTCCCATCAGGATCTGAGGTAACTTAAACCAATTCTGCTTTTAAAGTATTAGAACTTTATCTGGGACAATTTAATAAGGGTTATTGCAAGTGGTTCCAAAGCCTTCTTGGATTAAGGTACCATTATGTATTAGATAATTTTCATGGACTAGCTAAGTTTGGAGAGGAAGGAGGGACAAGGTTAAAAAGAGGATGTGGAGAATTAGAAAACATAGTGTTCCTTTTTCTTTTACCTTGTTTCTCCAAAGCCAGGGAAAATTACCTTTATGGTAGATTTGCATAAACACTGCTCTTGAGTCTAACAGCTTCTAGCCTTGTCTCCAAATTCTTCTGGGTGGACCATACTTAGCTGTATGTCAGTGTCCTATTTGGAACCTCTATTGTTTCAACCTTTCCTCTTCCTATTCCAAATGTCAAAGTGTATCTTTAGGAAATGTATTATTCCTCTACCCTCTGCCCTCCTACCTCTCAAAAAGCACAGAAGTTGCTATACCCACAGGTGTAAGTAAATTTCTCATTCTCCATACTACCAGTATCAGAAAAGCCAGGGAAAATTGATGATGGAGGAGAAATATAATAAAACTATTCTCCTCTAGTTAAGAAAAAATTATGAGTTAGATGTGAAGTCAGCAAACTTTTTCTGTAAAGGGCCAAATAGTAAATATTTTAGTCTTTGCAGCCAAATGATCTCTGTTACACCTACTCAACTCTGCAGGGTAGTATGAAAGCAGTGAAAGACAACACCACATGAATGGGTGTGGCTGTCTTTTGATAAAATTTAAGAATACTGAAATTTGAATCACATGTAATTTTTGTGTCACAGAATATTTAGAATAACCTAGCATTTAAAAATTTTAAACATTAAAAAATGTAAAGATCTTCCTTAGCATGCAGGTAAGCTCACTGGTTATACAAAATCAGGCAGCATGCAGACTATTACTGTTTATTGGACCAAGAATTCAAGAAAATCTTAGGACAGGAAAGTCAGATCAGTCATCCAATTTGGTCATCCAAGGATGCCAAGATTCCCTTTTGTGGTAAGCCTATTTATTTTCCTGTCAAGATTAATCCCTTTGTAGAGAGACCACCCCCACCCCCAAAGAAATGATAGTGACTCTCCTTTGTCCTAACCTAATCTGGATGGGGATGGAGGCATTTACCCACGTAAGAGCACAATACACATAAGCAAATGAGGGCATCAAAATTGTTGGGTACAGGAAAGAGTTTCCATGCTCCCTCATCTCTGCATCATAATTATCCATAAAAGTAGACCAAAGATTGGCAAACTCTGGCTTGCAGGCCAAGTCTGGTTCACAACCTGTCTCTATGGCCATCTGAGCTAAAAAGGGCTTTTGTATTTTTAAAGGATTGTAAAAAGAACAGTGAAGCAAAGAAGAATACGTGATGCAGACCAAACATATGGCCAGCAAAGTACACCCTTTGCAGAAAGAGTCTGCCAACCCCTGAAAAGGCTCTTCTGACCTTAACCCTCTCCGGTGAAAGTATACTGTACATCACAATTTGTTTCTTTAGTTTCTACTTTTTCCTCAATTATTCATCAAAGCATAATAATCTTTATTCCTATTTTCCACAACTACCAAAAAGCCAGCACTATCACAACAAACAAAACCATGGAGGATTTCTGTAATCTTAGATCACTTCCAAGTAATAATCTGATACAAGTATCTTTATTTTACAAGGGAAGAAGGAAATAAATATACACTGGCATCTACTGTGCTAGGTCTATCAGATAATTACATTTAATTTTCTCGTCAACTTTGGGAGGCATTGTTTTATCCTCCTGTCGTCTTCACTCAATGAAGAAATCAGGCTTAGAGAGATTATCTGCTCAGGTTCATCACAAAAGCCAGCGAGCACAATGTCTATCCCAGGCATACCTTATTCTGAAGCCTATAATCTTTTCAGTCATCACTGTATTCCCAAACTTCAGCCATTCATATCACTTTCATTATTGCTTTCCTATCTATCCATCACCTGTACTGTTTACTTAATACTAATCTTTGGATTCACTAATTCTACATTATTAGCCTTAGGCAACATAACATCTAGAAAGTCACAAATTTGGCATACTAGTTGTATATTTTTGTGACATGGTAAGAGGCATACCTATTTATAATATAAAATTATTTTCCCTGGACCATCTTCCACACTACACCCTGAAAAACACTGCCACCTACATACAGTGAGCCAAAATTACTTCTCTCACAGTCCTATTTCCTGAGTTGCACCTCCTTTGGAAGGAGGGCATCCTTTCAGAGCAACACAGTTTCAGTTTCTTTCTAGCATTTTCACAAAGCACTGAGGATCAGGTGCATCTTGGCTTTGTGACTCAAGGTAGAGGCCAATGCCATCTTACTCCACACATTCCTCCAATACCTTCTGGGGTGTCTTTCTTACTGGGCACAAAGCACAGGGAGAGGCAATCAAGGCACCACGTTCAAGCCTTGTCTCATGAAACAGGACAGGCAGGCCTAAGACATATTGGCTTCTGCCCATCTTTCTTCATCCTGTGACTTCAGACATCCTCACTGGGTTCATATCCTACCCCATCCACAAAGGAACTAATATACAATTAAAAAAAAAAACTATCCCAAATATCTTTCCCTCATTAGTAACACTGTATACTGAAGAAGCTACTAGATGCATTATTAAATCTTTTAAAAACTGTTTTTGTAGGTAAAATGGCAATTCAGATGATTGTTGTGAGGATGAAATATTTTATATGTATATTTACTAGTTCAGGGCATCTCCTATCTGAACTATGTTAGGATTGTCTGGTTTTTTATAGGAGTATTTAGACCATCCAAGCATTATCCATGAAGTGGTAGCTTCTGCCAATGGATAAAAGCCCACAAGTAATGCTCCATCACGGGACCAAATCATCAAGACATTTTAGAGAATGTCTAAGAATTCACCTTGTTCTCACTCATACACACTAAGCAACCTTCTGATGTTTGTTTTTCCATGTAGGTTACTGGAAAAAAAAAATCTGTTGGCCCTACCCATGGAATATTCAGATCCTTGTGCCTGTTCTTCCTTGTTGTAAATTAACAGACTGGTAATCAATTGCTAAATTATAGATATATCTATTAAGTGTAATTACTTAGTATAGGCCTAGGATAAATGGATTTGACCTTGGTAGACTGGTAGAAGTTGCCTTCTGATCTGCACTGAATGACTGGTATATTCATTCACCTTTCTAAGTCGTCTTTGGAAAACAGCTAACCAGCTGTCATCTTTCCAATGTACCACATTGACATCAAAAAAGGTAAAGCATGAACCAGAGCTGTGCTTTTTATAATCTGAATTTCTAATTTGTTTAGTTTTACCAGCTATCGTAATTTTTTTAATTCTAGAAATTTTGAAGATTTCCAATTTTTAGGTATACCATGTTGCTTGCAAAATTTCCTTTTACTATTTTTTACTTTCATTTACCAATGCATTCTGAAAACTGTCAAAAGCAACGTTAAACAGTAAAGGTGACAGATTGTTGTTTTATCTCTGAAAATGAAAATTACCTAGACCTTGAAAGAAACCCATAATTTCATCCTTACACAGCTGGGAGTATGTATATTCCTCTAGGTTTTGTGTGGGTGTTTTTTTTTTTTTTTTCTTTCTTCCACATGTACTAAGTTATTTTTCCTATTGTTGTAGGACTGTGGTCACATTCTGCATATTGTTTTCCAATTTGCTTTTTTTCATGTAATCCAAGGTCATTTCCTATCCTCTTAAAGACCATATAATACAAACTATTTAATGACTCTATGATAAATTACAGATTTACTTAACTAAGCTCCTACTGACGGACAGTTGTTTCCAGTTTTTACCCAATAAAAACTGAATGAAAATAAATATCCTATGTGTGTTGTTGGATACTTTTATAAGTAGAGTAGGGTAGACTCTTAGATCTGGTACTGCAGCATCAAGGGCCATGGATAATCCAAATTGACAATACTAATATGCATCCCTAAACTGACTCCATTATAACATCTCTTCTTTCCCCAAACTGTTTAAACATGTATACCATCTAAACTTTATATCATAGTTGGGGGGAAAAATGAGAGAAAAGAGAAACCAACATTAATAAGGAGAGGCAACCCTCCTATGGTTACCAAACATTTAGTAGTTTTGTATGTGTGAAGGAGTTGCCTGTTGACGTCCTTTACTTATCTTACTAACGTTCTTTCCCATCTCACTGAATCCTAAAAACTCTGTTATTGACAATACTAGCCATTTACCTGTTTAGAATGCCAATATTTTCCCCATTAGCTGTACTTTAAACTATGGCATTTTTCAACACGTAGTATTTTCAGTTTTTATGTTGCCAAAATTGTAATTTCTCTTGTTTATGGGTTTTATGTCCTGTTTAACATGGCATTTCAAGTTGGACGGTACTATCTATATGATTCTATATTTTTCTCTAATTTTGTTATAATTTTATTTTTCACAACTAAATCTTTGGGTTAATCTATTTTAGTCTAAGTAGTAAGTAGATTAATAAAATTCTGCCCTCCTCTCCCTACATACGTGGTTCCCTCAATACCATACCGTCTCCACAGGTCTGATAGGTCATGTTTACTGTCTTCAGAATCCTCATGTATCCTTATGTTTGTCTGGGGCTGTTTTTGCCCGTGTATGTTTTTCTACCTACGTATTTCCATACCTACAATACATAGCTTTAAACATTATAGTTTACTTTTATGTAAGAAAGGAGAGAATAAACCTGTATTTGCTGTTTTCATGCAAAAAAAGATAAAATTAATATAAGTGGAGGGCAGGCCTGTGAGTGGTATGGTGATGTGTACCTTTTGTTATTTTGAATTATAAATTACGTATATGTAAGTAAATCCTAAAAAAATAAAATTAAGGATTACTGATCTTTAGTAAGTATTTCAGAAATTAATAGTGTCAGGTTCTCTTATTATTCTTTTTTAGAATCTTTTTTGGTTAAACTCTATTGTTTTTAAATTAATCAAAATACTGTAGTTTCAGACACTTATTTCACATGGCAGTTGTAGCTTTATTCACTCTCCCAAAATTCTTTCCTCCACTTTTGTTTCCCCTAACCCCATGCCTGACTAGCCTCACTTCAAAAACACTCCAATCCTCGACATTAGTTAGTACCTACAATTCTAATATACAATTATTACATACTTCCTTTTTATCTCCTAACAAATCATAAAATCTACTCAGTTACCTATGTAAGAATTACTACAATGTCTTTTCCTCAAAACTAAATGACTTACAAACCAAGTTTTGAGACAATCCCACCCGTGGTCACAATATTGGCCCTTGGATCTAATCTCAAGGCTCAAATGATTAAAGACATAACCAATTTAAATTTACCCTTCCCTCTCTTTGTTACCAAATATAATTTCTTTAAGAAAATTACACAAATTAGGGAGCCCTGGTGGCTTAGTAGTTTAGTGCCACCTTTGGCCCAGGGCGTGATCCTGGAGACCCAGGATTGAGTCCCATATCAGGCTCCCTGTGCATGGAGCCTGCTTCTCTCTCTGCCTGTGTGTGTCTCTGCCTCTCTCTCCTTCTGGGTCTCTCATGAATAAATAAATAAAATCTTAAAAAAAAAAAACTACACAAATTAGAACTCCTTATCAACTTTCTGCTCCCCGTTACAGTCATTAACATGGGCTTAACTTTCTTAAGCTTTTTTTCCTAGTGACTCTCCTTGGAAATAATCATTTCAGCTAAAAGTGGAAGTTAACTTTAAACATTGGGACATACTCTCTTCATTCAGATGAGGCATGAGGAAAGCACTGCTTTTAGGTCTCTGTTAAAATAATGTCTAATTTTCTGCATTAAGAGATAATAACCTTGAGTTCCGGAAAAGGTCGCAGAGTATGAGGATCTAACAAAAATATATAACTCTGAAAAATTTCTTTTCCTGCTCAATTTGTAAAGGCTTTGGTTTCTATTCAATACACAGCCACCAGTCAAATCTGGCTTAATTAAAATTAAGATAAAAGTTCAGTTCCTTAAATCACATTTCAAGTTCTCAACACTCACATATGGCTTGTGGCTATCATATTATGCACAATGATGCAGTTGGGAGAATATTTCCATCCTCAAAGAAAGTTCTATAGAATAGTACTATGTAGAAAACTAAACACTAGGAGGCAGCATCAACAGTGCTTCATGGTAACAAGAGGAATGTAAGTATAAAGTATTATGAGAGTTGATTCAGCTAATGTTGAAGGCTAAGTGTATGTCCATCTCCTCCCTCTCTCCTCCTCTCTTCCATGTTTAATTTCCCCAAAATTGTGTATCTGTATTGATGAGGAAGACAGTCCCAAACAGGGTAAAACGTTCACTATTTGATCAGAGCTGTTCAAGCAGCTAAAATAGCTCCTCACATAACTTCTGGTATAAATTATGTGAACATGATTACCAAGAACCGTTCTCAAGGTCAGCATTTAGTAAGTCCCCCTCCTCATCTGGGAGTAAAGCTGTGTTACTAGAATTCCTAGACATTTTCTCACACTTGATCACTGCCACTGCTAGGTTTTAGTTTTTTACCAAGTGCCATGACCAAACTGTGTAATCATGAAATGGCCAACCTGAGTATGTGCTCCCCTGCCCACCACCCCCAACCTGGCAATTCAGCCATATGTATATAAAACCAGCTAATGATAACCGATGGAAGGAACAACCTTTTAAATCTGAAGACACTAATCACTTACCAATAAAATGGTTTTTCTGAAGAAGAATTATCCCTGACAGCTGTTACCACTTCCTTCTTCTCCGATAATGAAACCTAAGGTATGTTCACATATCTTGCCCTACTTAAAATCGATCAAAACTTTTCCATAGAAAGAAGGGGTTGTGATTGAGGAAAAGCACAAGGGGGAGGTTCTAGAGCATGGCAATATTCTGTTTCTTGACCTGAGTGGTGATTCCATGAGCATTTCACTTCCTATGCTCTGAAACAAAACTACACAACACTGGGAGAGGATCCTGGGCCATCCCTAAAGAAGTTAAGATTCAAAGAACACACAGAGTCTGGGAACTCTGGAGTCCTGGGATAGGGGACATGTCTTCTAAAGACTTATCAGCTAGAAAAAGTCACCCACAGGCAGCAATTCTCTTACAACTCTCAAGCACATCCTGGAGTAATTTGAGATTTTACCCCTTTTATAATTCACTGATGGTTTTGTTTTCTATTTCTCATATCTTCCTTTTTCAAATTTCCTTTCTTCTCATTCACCTCTCTGTTTCATGAGACTTACCTCCTAATTTACTCACATATGCACCTCTGCTTCACCCTGGCAAGCCCACTCAGTTTGCTCTTGGCATTGCCAGCTCCAAAGCACAGCTGGCACTATAGATCTCATCTTATCCTCAAGATCAGGGCTGGGAAAGTCCACCTCTCTAAACCTGCCTCCCTAAGCAGAGTAGTTTTTGGTTTTTGTTTTAAAATTCTGCTGGGCAGATGGAGGAGGACTTGGGCTTCTATGTACAAAAGTGATCAGCCCTACTCCACACTCCTTTATAGGCCAGCTGAAACTCTGGGCAGAACTATTCAATGGAAACCAGTAAGTTGGTGTTTTCTTAATAAAAATAAAAATGTTCCCAAGAATAATTAATATTTTTAAACCGGCACTTTAAAAAAGAAAAAAAGGGTTGTCTCATTTTTGTCTCCCCTTCCTAAGTGGCTAGGGGCTTAAAATAATTCAGTGGAATTTACTGCTTATCTTTTATACTTACTCAGCTTAACTAATGTTTCAGTAAATTTTTCACAGTTGATTGCAACTCGGCATAATAGATGGATGAATTGATGATAAGAAAAGAAGTAGTCTAGCAGCATACGATCATAAACGTCATCTTTGCCCTGAAGGTTAAAGATGATAAAATGGTTGCACTTAAATTGTATAATAAATTAAAGAGCATATTTTGTGCAAATGTAATAAGTTTAACTAAAAAGCTGATTAAATATTTAAATTCTATAAGAACCTACTTTTAAATTCCAAGTTTCTAGAAATGTTAAGATCTTAATTGTCACAAGTTTATTTTCAGTGTGCAAATGCTTATCAATTAAAATTACCCATTATCTCTATATACTTTCTTTAATCAAGTAAAATTACTATAGGATTTTAAAATGTGACACTTTAGTTCTACAGACATCATCAAGAAGAGCTGAATTAAATTTGATTTTTGAAATAGATTTCAAAAGTTTTCTGGAATGGTTACTGCAATGTTAATTATTTTAAATATTTTATCTTATGAGAAGTATAT
Source organism: Vulpes lagopus (assembly GCF_018345385.1). Taxonomy (NCBI): domain Eukaryota; kingdom Metazoa; phylum Chordata; class Mammalia; order Carnivora; family Canidae; genus Vulpes; species Vulpes lagopus. The sequence continues at coordinate 45,323,687 of NC_054828.1, forward strand.
TTAAGATCCAAAGACGGTGGGCAAGGGAGAGTGTGAATGAAGTAGAGTGAAGAAAGATAAAGGGGGAAAACTGTTTAAAAGATGTTGAAACTGAGAAATTATCTTGTGTCAATGTACGTTCTCTATAATTTAGAATTAGCATTATTTTAGGATACGCATTAGAAGAGAAGAATCAAGACTACAAATGGTCAATCTATCAATCAGTGATATTAGGCTTAGGTGAAAGGATTATAATTAAAAGGGCAGTAAAAGAAGTCATTAATTAAATGGCCAAATTTAAACAATAGTAAATACCTAACTTGACTTTTCAGGTTTAGATATATGGCCCAGTTATAATTTAGCCTAGTGACAAATACTAATAGGACTTTCTATTAGGGTTTTTTTTTTTTTTTTTTTGAGGGAGGAAAAAACTTACTACTTGTGCTTATTGTTGATTTTGCAAATATTCAACCAACATTTCAGAGCACTAAAAGGAAAAAGTCCAAATGAGTCTAATCTTCTTAGGATCCACAAAATGGTCATTTAAGTCTAATATAACTGCCAGAGGGGAAATTTCAAATTACTGTGTACTACAGAAACATGGTTTTCCTGGCATCCCAACATACCTTACTGGTTTCCACCATTGTGGGCAAGAGGCACATATTGAGTTCAGGGCGCGGAGGCCGAATATTGCTTTTCCCTCCTATTAGCTTGATATTTTCTCGACAAGGGAAATAAGGTCCAAGAGACACTAAGACATTAAAAGTGTACAGTAAGAATAAATGGAAAAAATAAATCTCCATGTTTCAGTGTGCAGAAAGATTAAATGCCAACCACATTCAAGTACTGTGCTAGATGAATACGTACTTGGTATATTACTATGATGGTAAGTACAATGGTTGTGTTGTAGAAATGGAACCAGAGTATGAAGAAAGTCATGAGGACTCAAAAGCACAAGTTCCTTGAGAACATCTGAAAATAAAAACACAATATGAGTATTAAAAAACTAGAGTATCTCTAACCTGCTTCTTTCGAACTCACAAACCCTGTTAGGGTGACTAGTGGCAGCATGGCAGGCGACAAGTTTTAACGAGTCAAATTGTTTTAGCTGCTGACACTGGGAGAAATTCTGTCTGATGTTCAATCAAATCTGGATCAGCACACTAACTAACCATAATACAGTCATCATTTAGAAACCAAAGTTTAAAACTATTTATTTGTATTCTGTTTATCCAAGAGAAGCGTCACGGAGAAGAGTACACTAAGGGAAATATTTAATGCACATTGATGACATGTCTTCCTAAAATCAACCAAAGCAACTTAGACAGAAAATCCAAGGTTCAAGTTCTTTGGATCTAAGATCTAATCCTTAGTCTACTTTTAATGTTTCATGATGCTAGATGGACTGATGCTCATCCCCTAATCACACAGAAGTAAAGCTCGTGATGACAGGCTATTGGCAATCAGAGGTTAGTGTAGTATAGACCAGTAATTCCACAGAACATCAGGCCGAAACGTACCAAAACCGACTGCTTACACATGACAGCCATTCATGTCATTTCGAGAAACTGGTAATAAAGTTACAGTCTCTAGAGAGAATTTTTTTAAATGGCTTCTAAACTAGTAAAACAAAATTCAGTATAAATTTAAAACGAGGGAGGGGGGATCCCTTAAACAGGCACAAATTATCACATTATAACTATGTAATCAATAAAAAGGCAAAATTCTTGGGAGTCTAAGAACAGCTACTGTGTCTAGGCAAAAGAACAGGCAGTAAAATAATCTTCCGAACCCTTTACAGTATCAGCTCTCCTTTGCAAACATTTGCATGATCCTACCTTATTCATATAGGACCAGAAGATTTCAGAGCTGGAAGATATCTAGAGATAACCTAAGGACAAAGAGCCCAGATATACTACATGACCTGCCAGTGATCATATAGCATAATTATTGGCATGTTGAGAAATGTAACTAGATTTTCTAGGACCTGCTGGCCATTGTGAGTAACACATAAAAAGGACAAATGTCTTCCAAACCCTGCATAACTAATACTACATCTTACAAAGAATATTTCACAAAAATCATCTTCCATCAGGTTTTTATACAGATGTATTTTCCAACTAACTTACCTATACAGGCATTTCTAAGTTCTGGAGGACTATAGGAATTAAGAAGAGTTAACAGTTTATGAGCAAACTCAATTCGTTCCTGCCACTGAATTAATGCTTGTTTCACATCTGCAAATACAAAAGTATACATAAAAATGTCATTTGAGTTCAAACTTCCTCACAATTATTTTCTCTTATTATCTACAGGATGCTAACACTAAGAATATCTAATGACAAACATCTTTGGTGAAAGCTAAGTGATGATTTTCATGAGATGGCTACTACTGTGAAACCTGACAAATTTCTTTAAGCACATACTCTAGGGATGAGTATGTCCATTTTCTAGAAATTTATATGAAGTTCAGAGTTCACATGCAATTTTACAGGGACACAAGACATGGGTTTTATAGTTATTTCTCTTAAAACTAAAAATGGTCTAACCTAAGCCATGGAGGTTTCCAGCTGGAGAACCTTCACAAAACACCCATGTTGTTACTGTGCTTGGGAAGTGTCTCCCTATCTTTTAAATCTTATCATAACACTTATAGGATGCTTGCCTATTTTTTAGGCAGGCATAAGAGAATAAACAAAAGCACTCCAGCCTTATACCAGGTCATGATGAACATTTCCTGATGGTTAGCCAGCAACAGCCCCATCTTCTACATAAACTAGAGATAAATTCTCTGAAGGATGTGGTCTGAAATCCTTATTTCACTCTTTAATAGTTGAAAGTAACAAAAATAAGGGATGCCTGGGTGGCTCAGTAGTCTATCTTTGGCTGAGGGGCGTGATCCCAGAGTCCCTGAATCGAGTCCCACATTGGGCTCCCTGCATGGAGTCTGCCTCTCCATCTGCCTGTGTCTCTGCCTCTCTTTCTGTTTCTCTCATGAATAAATAAAATCTTTAAAAAAAAAAAAAAGGGAAGTAACAAAAATAAGAAGTAGGAATAATCAAACCTTTTCTCTGAAGATAAGGGCGTGTGGACTTCAAAACCGAAAGGAATATGGACAGAAGTTCTACTAAGTCTCCAGTCACATGGCAAGCTGTGGCTTCATGGTACATCATGTGCAGTGTGTTGAAAGACTACAAGTGATTTAAAAAAAGGAAAACCTCATTTCATTTTTACTTGACTGAGCCACAAAATGGTAGTACTCATCCTTTATGACAGATGTTTTCAGACCTTATGTGTGTGCATATATGCACAAAGCAAATATATTTGCTGTCTACCTAAAAGTCAAATTCTCCCAAGTCAGATCTTTTATAAAATATAAAAACAGTGCTCACCTTCAGAGCTGATATTTTATGCATACTTTCTGGTTTGAAGGAATAACCTGTTTAATCAGTTTGTTTTTCATTATTGTTTGTTCTAAGACCACAAGCCTTAGAAATTACAAAGCAGCAGGCAACAAGAAGACTGGGTAGAATGGGTGACTGCTTTAACTAACTTTCCAGGGCTTTGGAAGGAAGACAATGGTGAAATGGTTGTCAGCCATACCCAAAACAGTAAATCTGAATGAAGGGAAAGAGCTCCAAAAGAAAGAATTCCTTTAATTTTATTGGCTTGTTAAATCTTTTAATTCCAAATCCTTAGTTTTTTTTTCCTACTTCATTCTATAAAGGTTTTCTAATCCTCTCGAATCAGTTCCCTATAACCTATATACCATCCATTATTTGAAGTTCAAAATGCAGTCTAGAATCGGTGGTAGTACATAATCCTGACAATGTACTTCTGTGGCATTCAAACAGTGTAAGCTGTGACAATAGGAACCATGTCTGCTTATTCACTGCTCCCTCCCCAATGCCTAGCACAATGACTGGCACAGAGTAGACATTCAAACATCTGGTGAATGAAACAATGAAATTCTCACTCCTTTTCATACTTTTGTTCTAGCCAAACAGAAATAATAGCATTTTTCAAATACAACAATACTTTCTTGCCTCTGCAAGAAATTACCAAGTCATTTATCTAGATCCTCTCCCACTTATCTTTACAAGTCCAAATTTTTCAAAATACAGTTTCAAATATGTTGTATTCCTATTCTATAATACTATTGACTGAAGAAAACTATCCTATCTCTTACATCTCAAGGTACTCTTGGCATATACTCTTTTATCTTCTCTCCTTTGTTAGACTTAAGGGGTAAAATGCACCTTTATGGCTTTAAAATCATCTCATAGTTTGTGGATGTTCAAGAACTGTGGGAAGAATGAACAGGTGATTTGAATCACCTCTAACAGACTCAATGGTTTTCTCTGATAAAGCTAATCTCAGTTTCATACTATCAAATAAGTGAGCTCTTGAGAAATTCTGTCAGTGATTAGATCGTATGAATTTCATCTGTTTCTACCCCTTAAATGATATGAATAAAACTAAACTATTTCCAGTGGTTGTTCTAAACACAAAATAGGAAAAGTATGGAATTACTATGGATAAAGAAACCAGCAACCTAAAAACTGTGACCTAATCACATTTTTTGTAATATAGCATTTACTGATCTATATAATCAAAATCCAGACACCTGTAAAACACTCTAGCATAAACTCTAAATATCCACAAAAAAAGTAGTCTTGGTGAGAATATTAAAATGAGATATATCTACAGTAAAATGAATTAAAATATTTACCTCAGTCATTAGGATCAACCCTCGATTAAATACAACAAGAAGTCTATCTTCATCAGATTCTAATAGTATTCTGAAGGCACTAGAAGAAAAAAAAAAGTCCAGGTTGAGAACTTTGAATCAGAATGGAAAACTTTGGTGATAAAAAATAGACAGATGTAAACTGTAATTTAGCTCTTTTCTGCCTACAGGAGAGAGACTGCTATATCTGTTTCCTAGTAATATAATAAAAAGAGTTAATATTAAGAAACCCTCTAAGTAACATGGAAAAATTATGTCTGCTAGTATCTAGTCAACAATTATCCACAATGGTGGAAGAGAGGTATCATGGAGATATTTTTTAAGTTTCAGTATAAACAATGCTTATTTTTATAATGTGTTTTTAGCTTCTAAACTATTTTAAGCTCTAGATAAACAAAATATACTATCCAAGCACTTGTCAGCTGATTCTTGGGAAGAAACAGAAACATGAGGGGGAAAACATGAAATACATTTTGGCCCTGAAAATAATCTATGTGATAATCATCAAAAGCAGTTAAGACCTAATTTCATTATTAGGTACTGGAAACTGCTGCTATATGTAGTACAACTGGAATTCCTTTTACTTCAATTAGTTTTGTTTTGTTTTTAAAGATTTTTATTTATTTATGTGAGAGAGAGAGAGAATGAGAGGGATGCCTGGGTGGCTCAGTGGTTGAGCATCTCGGAGTGCCGGGATTGGGGATTGAGTCCCACATCGGGCTCCCTGCAGGGAGCCTGCTTCTCCCTCTGCCTATGTCTCTGCCTCTCTCTCTGTCTCTCATGAATAAATAAATAAAATCTTTTAAAAAAAAAAAAAAAAGAATGAGAGAGAGAGAATACAAGCATGAGTTGTGGGGGTGGGAGAAGAGGGAATGGAAGAAGAAGAGGGAACTCCTTGCTGAGCAGGGAGCCCAGAGTGGGGAGGCTCCATCCCAGGACTCCAGGATCATGACCTGAGCCGAAGGCAGACACTTAACTGAGACATCCAGGCACTCCCTATTAGATTTTTCTTTCCTTTTTTCAAAAAAGAATTAAGAAAGCTCAAAATCTTTCTATTTCTTTTAGATAATAAGCTTTTAGTAGTAAACCTTGGAAACAAAATGTATTCAAAATTAATATCAAAACTTTAAAAGAATTCCTTTAGAGGAATTCTGGCAAAAGCGTAATTAATTCATTTTGTGTACTAATAAAGAATCAAATTTGAAAGTTTTCTGAAGAAGATAATCTGAAATAACCTTATCTTGGGTTAAGCATAAAATACTGTAATGTGGGAACCCCGGGTGGCTCAGCGGTTTAGCGCCACCTTTGGCCCAGAGCCTGATTCTGGAGACCCGGGATGGAGTCCTGTGTTGGGATCCCTGCAGGGAGCCTGCTTTTCCCTCTGCCCGTGTCTCTTGCCTCTCTCTCTCTCTCTTTCTGTGTGTCTCTGTCTCTCATGAATAAATAAATTTTAAAAATCTTAAAAAAAAAGGCTGTAATGTTCAAAGAAGTACTACCAAAAAATGTGTGCCTGATAAAGGACATTACCTCCAAATCTTAGATGTAATACACAGAAGCACTTTAAGAAATTAACCTGGACTGGGCAACCCTCTTGGATCCCATCCCTCTTCAGAAGCTCTGTACTAGCGCTCAATAAACTTTGCTTTGCTGCCCACCACTTAAAAAAAAAAGGAAAGAAATTAACCTGGCCTTTATTTCCACAGTTAAAGGGAATTATGTATAATTTGTTGTAGAGTTCCTTTATAACCACTCAATAACTTCTGTAGCTCTGAACAACGATAAAGATGATATTTTGTTACTTTGTCTAATTCTTACAGTTAAAGACAGGTAAATCTGGGCTAGACAGAATGAAAAATACATTAAGTCTCATCCAAAGATGGAGAAAGCTATTTCTGGAAGCTTGTGGAACTAAATCTCCAAGCATAAGGCAGGATGAATCAGAACAGAGAAGAGGATACAAGGTTTAGGCTTAAGACTGTATATTAAGTTTCCTTCCAATCCTGATTCTATGATTGTGATAAAAGATACAACCCAAAACCAAACCAAACCAAAAACTGTTAAAAAGTAACTCAATTTTTACAAGATAAATCTTTCCAAGGTGATTGAATGCAAAAATGCTTCCCTAATTAAAGAATTGGTAAACTTTTGGTTATAAATAATTATAACTCTTTAAGTGTCAAAAGGCTGGTCCCCATTCCCTCACTTGGAAAAACAAACAAATTAAAAAAAAAAACAACAAAACACCAGAAAACACCTTTTTACCTTATTAAAGTAGTCCAGCAGGAGCGGCCATCTAAGCAACGTAAGTAACAACTTATGGTTGTTTTCTTAAACTGTTTAATATCTTCTAATTCTTCCTCTCTCATATCTGGCCTTTGAGCTATAAACAGCTGCATCAGGTTAAATAGTTCTTCTACTGCCTAAAAAGGGCAAATAAGCATTATGGTAATCTTTTAACCCTATAACATTTTGGAATGTTTGCTTCTCATTTCTGAATGTTAGACCCACTTGTCAGCTTTTAAAACTAAACAAATTATATCAGATTACACTACCTTTCAAGAATAGTTACAAAATTAACAATGAATTCTATTTTTAAAATTGAATATATTCTTCACTAAAAGAAAATAATCTTAAATTTTTCAGGAAGACTCGTTTTTAGGTTCATTTTTAGTCTTAACACTGTTTCAAGCACTAGCTTTGTAACTTCAAATGGGCATCCAGACATGCTACCCTAATCCTTTGCTCCATTTCTTTAATGAGAAAACACAATTTCATCACAAAATTTTACAGCCCTCACTAACATTTGAATTAATACCACTTCTGAGGAAACCCTTTATGCAAACATTTGGAATGTTCTTTCTAGACTGATGAATCGTTAGTTCAACTTTCTGACTGATGAAATGTGGGAACTAATATTTAAGTAAAACCGTTAACTGTGGGTTTATAAATTCCTTTACCATGGGCATGTGGGCATACTTATCAATGAACTGAAAAGCCCCAATTCCAAAATTTCCATGGCAAAAATTGATTTAAGCACCATTTTCATGAAAACCTCCAATAAAGCTCTACAATAAAAGATGTTATATTTCATTGATGTCACGAAACAACATTATCAGATAAATATTCTAACTTGCCCAATACTCATCCAAAGGTATATTTAACCATGTTTAGTAATTAAGTCAAATATTTTTTATGAGAATGTGATTAAGAAAATCCACTGAATCTTGATAATCTTAATAAATCCTGTCCTGACTCCTTTGAGGTCAGGCAGACTCACTTTCGTTTCCTTTGGTCTTCTTACAGTTTTGGCTTTGAATCTTTTTTGGTACTTAGTATACTCACTTTCTTGCCTCTATTCTAGGCACTCTAAATTTCCTGGCTGGAAACCAGGTTATTCCTTCTGGATGAGAACAATTTACTACATCATATCTAAAGGACAGGAAAGGTCCTTTTTACAACAGGAAAAAGAAATATAGTATGCAATTCAAGGATACCAATAATTAAAATATTCTTCAATGTATTCATTTAATTAAACTCTTAAGCACTGGAAGTCATCAAAAAGCTCCTGCTCCTCCACTCCCACCATCTCCCATTTAGCAAAAACTTCTCACATTGGCAATTTGTGGCTTCTATATTATAATAGCTTGAAAAAAAGTATTCTGCACTCTTCTTCCAACCCTTTTTCTAGATTTATATCCTCTTGGTGTAATATTCAGTTTACAACAGAGAGTTAAGAAGCAACAGTGACAAGAAATATCCAGGAATGACAGCCATACATGAAGGGGGAAAGTTTTAATATGTAATCTACAAATAGTCTGTAGAAAAAAAGGAATCAGATTTAGACTGCACATATTTGTATCCTGATAGATCCCTTAACCATTTCATTCACCTAAATACAGTATGAGTATTGTAGAGATACTATAGCTAAGATAAAAATACTGTCTAGCTCACATCTTAGTAGAGCATGTAAATCTTAATGATCAGTTATCTAAACAGTAAATACTTCCCTAAAACCATACCACAAAACTGACTTTTTTCATTAGGCACATATAAAAGACACATTTACAAAAAAAAAAAAAACAAATGATAAGAGCTAAGTTCAATTAGAGATAGAATTTCAACATCAACCTAAGAAAAATTATCCATATTACTTAGAAATTTTATAGTAATATAGCATTATATACATATATTCAAGAAAACAAACACATTAAGTCCTTAATAAAGACTGTAGACCATACCTCCATATTTTGTTACCACTTCCCACAATGGGCAAAAATAGGTTATTTCCAATCAACTTGAAGATACAGATATAATTATCAATTTTACTCACTCCAGGGTATTGGCTGGCATGTGGTGTAAGATTCTTAAAGGCCCATTGGATGTTCTGGTGAGAAGCGAGTTGTCTTGTGAATGCAGGAGACTGTTCACAGCAGAGCCTCAGAATGCCGTAGTAGGCGGGCAGCATCCCACGGTTAAAAAGCACCACATCCTGATCATCATGGTCAGCAAGGATGTAATTGAAGGCAATGTTCTTGGTTACCACTGGGTTCTGAACAATAAGGCGGATATTCTCTGGACAGTCAGCACACACATTGTACCAAAATGAAAGCAAAGCCTGTTTATTGTGATTTGTAGCTATTGCTGGCTCAGAAAGTTTAGGCTGGAAAAGGTTCCACAAATCCATGAAATATGTGGAAAACATCAGCTTCTCAGTTTTGGAAATTAAACAGTAAGTCATAAAGCTAAAATAGGGCACTAGCTTTGTAGTGCCATGAACAGCAGCATCAACATAAAGTTTGGCTCTTGAGAGCAAACCAAGGAGCACGTTGTAGACCTGATGTAGGACTACTGTTGTGTCTGGACTGAGTGGAAGGTCACGGGTTGGGATGTGCAAAGACCTTGTTGACCGGAACATCTGGCGGAATGAATTGCTTGGTATAAGGGACACCAGAAGATAAGCTGCAGCTATAAAATGTAAAACAAAACTGTCAGATCCTTATAAGATATAAAACAGACTGAAGAGCAGTCATTAAACACAAAGCCACTCTTCTCTTTAAAAATTAAAATGAATAAAAATTAAGGGACATGAACATTTCTTAATATCTTTCTGCTCTACCACTGGCCCCAAAGAGACTTCCTAAGGAATGATGAAAACAAACATCTTCCATTGTCATTGTTATTTTTTAAGTGGCAACAATAATTGCACTAATAGAAGCTTTCCCGAGATGTAGAATTTTCCACTTATTTTATCACTGCATTTCTTCTCAGGAAATAATATGGTTTAACTTGAAAAGAACACGCATTTAGAGTCAGAAGACCTAGCTAAGACTGTCTGAACATGGTCAAATCATTCAATTTTGTTAGCATGTTTTCTTCTTTACAAAATAAGGGTAAGTTATTTTGTAATAATTTACAGATTAACAGTAAAATATAAAGTTATAAAGACAGAATGAAATCTACTTTAAAGTGCATTGTAAGGTGAAGATTTTATATATATATATATATACCGCCAATTATAGAACATTAACTCTGGAAAATCTTTACAAGTCTCCTAGGCTAAATTTGTATTTTTAAGATTTTTTTTTCATGAGTACAGTTGACACACAATGTTGTATTAGTCTCAGGTGTACAACAGAATGATTCAACTTCTCTATATGTCATGCTGTGCTCACCACAGTGTCACCACACAACACTATTACAGTACCACTGCTGATATTCCCTATGCTATATGCTTTATCCCCATGACTTATTCATTCCATAACTAGAAGCTTCTAGGCTGACTCTGAACACAAATCAAGCATCCCTTCTTCAACATACCTGAAAAATGTTATTAAGCATACAATTCTGAGAAATAAATGACTCATTAGTTGAGTTCATCCATAAAAACAGTTACTGTGTGTGCAAAGCACTGAGCTAGGTACTTTAAAAATATTACTTCATTTAATCCTCACAATCATTCTGGAGGTAGGTAATGTTACACTGGAAAATCTAAATCTTGGAGAAGCAAAGACCAAGGTCACACAGATAGAGGTGAAACTCAGATATAGCCCTGGGAGACAATAATGATGATGATGGTCCAACAACAAGAACTGCTAACATTTATCAAATGTTTATGCTATTTAATACCATAACTTCATGTAGCAGGCACTAATTCTATTATCCTCACTTTCAATCAGACTTAAAACAGTCAGACTATACCCATGTTACACATCTCATGGCAGAGCTGGAATTCAAACCCAGGTAGTCAGATTTATGAGCTAATGTTCCTAAAAACAACCACCAGAGAGCCTCTTCATGGCTTCCAATGCCTTAGAGTTTTTAACTCTTCAATATACCTATAATTTTGTCTCCCATTATTTTACCTATAGCTTGATAATTTCCAGTGTCTGTCAAAGCAAATAAAGTTAGGGTTTCTAAAATTAATTATAACCTATTTTACAGATTTCAAATTAAACCTTATGCACAATTTTGTGCACAATATTACATTTCTAAGTATTTTTTCACCTATTAATATCGCCCTGGTTAGGCTCAATTTGGTATAGGTTTCCAATATTAAAACTTGGCATGTAGGGGTCATCTTGATCAATCACTGTGTAAGTTGCTATTGAGAAAAGTAAATTGTGATTAGAAAAAACTTACTTGGTTACATACTTTTACCCCCAAATCTTCTTATGAAACATTTTCAAACACAACTCAAGGTTCAAAATACTCTACCAAAGACCCACTTAAATTCTACAATGAACATTTAGCTTTATTTTATTATATACCAAACCATCTATTTATTTAGGAGCTATCTGCTTCTAAATAAAAAATAAGGTCTTTTTAGGAGAAATAAATTCCAGGAAGGTCAATATGGAAGAATAGGCTATCACGCTAAACACTGCCTTGCTATGACTAAAGAGTCCCTTCATTTAGTTCTATACTGTAGAGAACTTAGAATAAGTCAATCTCCATTTCTATATGGCAATTCTTCAACTATTTTAAGACATAAACTTATGTCTCCACTTTTTTAAACATTCTGAAGCATTCCTTAAAATTTTGTAGGGTTTAATATACTTCTCAGTAGTTTTTCTTTTATACATGTTACTATAATTCTTATTGTTATATTGATTTCATTCAAATATCTGGGCTTTTTTTCAATTTATAGCAAAAGGACTTATTCATATTACTATAGTCTTATAATTTTTAAGTGATTGACTGTAACAATTTATTTCCCAACTGAACATCTAGGTTTTAATTTTTCATAACCATAATAAATAAAGCTATTTAAGCACCCATATATTGGATGACTTATTTACAACACTGGAATCCTTGAAATGATATTACTGAATTTATAAAGGGCAAAGCATTTTGAAGATCTTGGTACAAATAGCTAAACTGCCTTTCATAAAGTAATATTACTCACAACTTCAACTGCCATGTATGAGGAGGCCACTTCCTCAGTATATGAATATTAGGTTTAACAGCTAAAAAAAACTTTTTTTGGGTTCAGGATATATTTTTTATTGTCTTATGGTCAGAAGTCAGAACATAAATGCCAATCTGCATAGGTGTCAGCATTTATAAATGACCCATCACTATAGGGTTACATAAACTGGCAGGAAAAACAAGCCTATGAGTACCAATGCCAATCCATGCGTACCCAACCAGTACAAGGTATGTTTCCCAAACAAACTTCTTATTTTAGGACAGGCAGAAGAGACATAGTTACCATATTCTCTCCCGACTTTTCTCTTATTATTAACATCTATTGTTACTATGGTATATTTGTTGTAACTAAGGAACCAACACTGCACATTACTTTTAACTAAATTCCATACTTTAGATTTTATTAGTTTTCCCTTAATGTTCTTTTATTTTGGCTCCAGGATCCCATCTAGGATATATTACATTTAATCATGTCTCTGTAAGCTCCTCTTGGCTGTGACAGTTTCTCAGGCTCTCCCTGATTTTGGAAAACCTTGACAGTTTAAAGATTTTATTTATTTATTCAGGAGAGACACAGACACAGACAGAGGGAGAGCCTGATGTAGAACTCGATCCCAGGACCCCAAGATCATGCCCTGGGCTGAAGGGAGGTGCTCAACCACTGAGCCACCCAGGCGTCCCTCAAATGATGTTTTTTTTTGTAATGAAGACCAGACAGGTAAAGTTTATATCATATCACATCAAGGGTACATTCTATCAACACTCATCAGTGATGATATTAACCATAATCACCTGGCTGAGTTAATGTTTGTCAAATTTCACTTATAGTTATGCTACCCACAAACCACAAGAAACTCTTAAAGAGAGAACAAACTGCAGGGTGATGGAGGGGAGTGGGTGGGGAATGGACTGTGGGGGATGGACACCGAGGGCGCCTGATATGATGAGCACTGGGTGTTTTAAGTGATAAATCATTCAATCTTCCTGAAACAACACTGCACTGTATATTAACTAAAATTTGGGGAAAAAAAAAAAAGTTACATAACCCATTCCCCATTCCTTACTCCTTGAAAGCAAGTCACTAAACTCACACTTGAGGGGTAGGGAGGTTAAGCTCCACCTCCTTGGAGGGAGGATGGACATAAATACATTTAGAATTTTTTTTTGTATAGGAGATTTGTCTTTTCTCCATTTATTTATTTGATCCTTTATCAGCGCGGATTCATAGGTATTTATTTTATACTTGGGGGTATAATCCAGCACTATGTTAATTTTTCTACTCAAGTTCTAGCTTTAGCCATTGGGCGTTCTTTCAGGTTGGTTCTGTGTCTGTCCGACATACTCCTATCATTTTGTTTTTTGAGTATTTCTTTACTTTCTGGTCCTACTAGACGCTCCAGGCTCATCTTGTATATTACCTGCCCCAGACCTAGAATCAGCCCTTTCTTCAAAGAGCTATTATTTGTTTTATTGGAGAATGGTCTTTAGAAACCTACATCTAGGGGTATTCCATGTGCAAGTTGCTATTGCAGTATCACTCATTCTAGGCCCTTTCAGCAGATGGTTAGGAAGTATGATTTTAATGATTAAATTTAATAATTAAATACATTTTAAAAATCAGCTTTGGTTTTGAATATTACCAAAAGAAAATATATTATTTAACAAGCAATTTTCTAGTCTGTGAAATATCTACTTTTCGCATTTGTCCATCTGTCTTCCAAGATGTTTATTCCCTTCTAGCCTCTGTAAAGGTGTTTATCATTTAACTCCCATGATTTCATTGAATATTTTCTCTCAATATTTTCAATACCTTTTTATTATGTTCCTCTTCAATTAATGCTTATCATGCTTTGTAATCTATCAAGCAAGGAAACAAAAATGGTGGTGGTGGTGATATCAACCAAGACAGGACAGTTTCCTATCCTTGAAACACCAAAAAACACTGGATATTTGCAAAACATTGCCATTTCCAAATACTAATGTAACTTTGGCCTTTATTTATTTTTATTTATTTTTATTTTTTGTAACTTTGGCCTTTAAATCAGTATCTCCAAAAGTCTTTGTAATATGCAATGGGCATTACTATAATTGCCTTAAAAACAAAAGAGCAAAACTTGGAACAACAAATGGTTTAAGTTCTGAATATTTGACTTACAAGTCCTGACTCTAGGATAATTGTGAGCCAAAAGAAACCGCTCGACCCAGTTTTCCATATTCTGTAGGACCCAGCTGTGTGCCAGTTTATTTCGGGGTGTCTGTACTGCCAACCAATCCAAACATTGAGAAGGATTGTATTCAATTACCTAAAAATAAAATGACAAGAACAGAGTATAATCCACTAATTGAGGAGTTTTTCTTTCTGTTTTAAAGATTTTACTTATTTATTCATGAGAGACACAGGGAGAGAGGTAGAGACATAGGCAGAGGGAGAAGTAGGCTCCTCGTGAGAGCCCGATGCAGAACTTGACCCCAGGACCACGACCTGAGCCAAAGGCAGACACTCAACCACTGAGCCACTCACGGGTCCCAGAGGAGTTACTTTTTTACTTGCTTTTGGTATATGCCATTAATCACTTAAAGTCAAGGTAGTTTTTTGAAAACTAGTGCCTAAGTTTCACCAGTTTTTCTTCATCTTTTTAAATTAATTTTTTTAAGCTGGGGAGAGGGGCACAGGGACCAGGAGAGAGAGAATCTTAAGCAGGCTCCATGCCCAGCACAGAGCCCAACATGGGGCTCAATCTCACGACCCTGAAATTATGACCTGAGCCAAAATCAAGAGTTGGATGCTTAACAGACTGGGCCGCCCAGGTGCACCTCTTCATTTTTAAAGCTACATTTATCCATAGGAAATATTCAGAAAAATCTGTCATCAGTTTATAAAATAAAAATAAAATAACCAAGGACTCTAACATAGAAGCAGTCAGGGACCCAATGATTTTTAGATCTCATTCAATTTATAAACTGACTTAAAAGTGCTTCTAATTCTGTAGTTTCTCATCTTTATTTTTCTTATTGTGTGTCCAATCTACTACTGCACATGAGAATGAAAAGTAGTAACTGCATTACTAGGGAGATTTTTTCCCATTGGATAAAGAAATCTTAAGAATGTAGATTTGGCTTTTGGGACAGTTTCATACCCACTCATTTATGTACTGTCTAGATGATTTTACATTAACTAAAATAGCAGCTGAACGGTTGCAAAAGATATCACAGAGCCCACAAAACTTAAAATGTTTACTAACTGATCAGAGAAAAAGTTTGCTGACCCCTTGGTCTAAAAAGTAGGTCTTCCCACCATTCAAGAGAAATTCTGCGACCTCAGCAGTTATTCTGAAGGAAAGGACGTGGCTGGTACTTCCTGTATCATTTCTGTCAACTACAGAAAACATGTGGCTTTTATTTCTAAGATTCTATCGCCTTACAGAATTTTTTTTGAGGGAAGGGAATGAAAACGCTAAACTGGCTGAAGACTATTTTTATGACTCTACATACAAGTCTTTAAACTTGTGGGAAACAAGAACTCCTTTTCTCCCCTAAGTCTCCTGACTAAAAGCATGTCTTCTTCCCTGACTTGTGACCTTCTAAAACCATTTGGATTACCCAAGTAAGATGGTACTTAAGCTGGCAATAACTTTATTAGAAAAATAAATTTCTAAGAAAAAGAAATACTGAAACCTCTATTCCAAGACTTACCTCCCATATCCTCTGTAGAATGTAAGATGCAAAGGGAGGCATTCCTGGAGGTCCACCAGCAAACTCCATGAGCATAGTCAACAATTTAAAGAAAGGATTGGCTGCCTGTAAAACATACATAACTGTGTATTTAAATGTACTTGAACCCATCTGTTTCAGGGGAAAAGAAACACATAGAACTTTTCTACACATCACATTTAAATCTATGTTAGGTTAGCAGATCTCAGTACTCCTGCATGTAAACTTGAACTATCATAAGGCAGCAGGATCAACTTGGGATACAAAGTCAACTGCATGGGCATCACATATAATAGAAAACATGTATTTTTCTGGATATCAACTTGGAAAAAAACCACTCAAAACTTTTATTAATGAGACAACCTTATTTATAGAATAATTCAGGTTAAATGTTTCTTGTGGCATCCCTTTATTTCTAAGGTGTAAATTACATCATTTGATAAAGTGTCATTAATGTGGCTAAAACATTACCATTTTACAAAACTACTTTTGTTTAATACTGTATTATTATCTATGTCTTTTTTTTTATCTGGTCAGTCTTCGTTTTTCTTGAATACAATTATGATACATGCTTCAAATCAAACAATTTTAAAGTTTAGTATCTATGTGGCATGCCAATATGTTGAACTTATACATAAATTTATATTTAACTGGGAAAATTACATTTAAGATAGTAAAATATAAAGGAGTAACTCAGCTTATTCAGATTATATAATGAAAAATAAACTTTGTTATGGGAGATACTTTGGTTTTTTCTTTTTTTTCCAACAATTAGAAAGGTTTAAAAACATGAATTAAAAACATGAATTAACTAATGTGTACATACCTCAGGAGTCAACTTTGCTATTGATGTGAAAAGCATAGACACGATCTAAAACAAAAAAGGGGGATTTCAGAACATTCTTTTAAAAACTACCAAAAAGCTTTAAGACTGTTTCTTAGCACTTACATGTTCTGCTAGCCGATTATTGTATCGACAGAGGCTGAAAATCAGATTACAAGTTTGTCTTATATTGATGCCATCGCGAATATGTTGAAACAAGAAGGGGAATCCCTGTTAAAAGTAAAAGTTGTTCATTTAAGAATCGTTATTATTTGTGGGGTGATCAAATCCTCTAATATATAAAGTATTACCTTTCCTCCTGTTAATGCTGCCATGTCAGTCTGTGATAATGTCAAATGCCTGAAAGGAAACATTAGTGGAAATAAGTTTTTCTTCCCTCTGTGCTACTGTAGCTATTTGTATCATGACATGCATCAAAACTGTCAATTACAATGTACCAAGCCACTAACACAAAATGATTTTTGAACATTCTGCTGGCTAAACTTACTTGCTAGACAGACATCTTTTAGATAACTTTTCAAGATTCCAGAATTGATATATAGAAGCCCAAACCTATTTATTTCCCATTTAAATAACTATATATTTGTGTACTATAAACACTAGGATGGGTCTGAATTGTTCTTTATTTTTTGACATGAGACCCTTCAAAACAAAATGAACTTTTAAGAAATACTAAAGAGTTTCAGTTACCAGTTTACCATTTCTGCTATTTCTTTACTACAGAAAATTTCAGATACATAAAAAAATAATAAGATAATGGAAGTATCCCATTACTCAGCTTCAAATTACTAATTCATAACTAGTTTTGTTTCATTTGTACCTCCCACTCACTCAATATGGACTATTCTGAAGCAACTCCAGGTTTTTTATCATTTAATCCAAAAATCTATTTATTTCTAACAGATAAATTAAAAAAAAAAACATAACCACACTACCATTTCACACACTTTAAATAAATCCACAATTCCTTACTACCATACAATATCCAGTGTATGATTACCTCAAGTTTCTAAAACTTTTTTAAATAAATTGTTGACTCTGTTGCAAATAAAGTCCTCTGCTGCAAGTGGTTGAAATGTCTTTTAAATATCTTACAGACTACTGGTTTCCCCTCCAATTTTGTTTTTATCTCGCAATTTATGAGCTGAAGAGAGTAGGTAGGTGGTCCTGAAGAATTTCCCACATTTCCATTTTGCTGATCATATCCTTGTGGTGTTGCTTTAACCTGTTCCTTTGTCCCTGTATTTACTGTAAACTGGTAGTTTAGATCTAGACACTTGATCATATCTAGGTTTGATCTTAAGCATGCTTTATAGGTGGTGATATTGACTTTCATCAGGAGGCACACAATGAAAGGCTGTCTTTTTGTAATATTGTCAGTCATTGATGATCATCTCCTAGATCCATTACTTCATTTGGGGTGCAAAATACAGATTGTCTAATTTCAGCATTATTTGCTTATTCATTAGCTCAAACACCTCCAAGATGGCGAGCTTCCTCTCATTTATCATTTGGTTTCTATGAGGTATAATTCTTGCTTGTAAGACGAATGCTTCGTATCATTCCTTTATTAGTATGTTTCCAAAATTATGTTTTGATTTCCTAATATACTCCAAAGGTTACCAGTAAGTAGTTTCATTTGTTTTTAGGTACCATTACCAACTCATTGATTTAAACATCTGTGATGCGTTTTAGTCCTCTTGTAGTTATTCTATACTGATGTTCAAGTTGTCCAATCTATGACCAGCAGGAATATCCATAATGGGTTCTTGAGTCCTTTTAACACAAGCTTAGTAGTCTTTGATAGCTCTCCTTTCCAAAATGACAAAACATTCTACGCTTCCCATTCCTTTGTTGACCATAACCTGGAATTGCCCATTTTTTCAAGGAACTTTGATTTTCTTGCAGAGCAAATGATATCTAGGGATTACAATTTAGATGCCAGGAGCACTCACTCATTCTCAGTTGGGCAGGATTTCTAAGCCTTTTCAGAAAACGGAAGTATATAAAACATTTTTTGTTTGCTTAAGACAAAATACACCATAGATTCTGTTATTTCCAAATTCAAATTTAAAGAACTTACATAAAAAACCTAGTTTTATATTTGTATTCCTTCTGTCTTTTGCTGAAAATCTTGGGTTTCTAATGACATTAACAGTTACTTATTTGCTTTATTCTATGATATATGCTAGTTTCAGGATAATAATTACAATTACACTATGAACAATATACTTAGTAGAACAGTTTAGGATAATTTTACAATTCTTTATGTCTTCATGTACAACTAGGAATTTACAGTTAAATTAATGTGTTCTAAAGTCATTTTAACGAATTCCTCTCCAGAGGCTATGCCACCAGGTCAATATGTAATTCATTTATTTCAGTCTGCTTTTGATTTTTAGGGATTGCATTTTATTAATTTACTTATCATTATATAAAACATTTACATGATTACATTTAAATCTAAAAAACAAAAACAACATATATTCAAAGTCAAGCTTTCATTCCTGTCCTTTCCAGTCTGTCTTTCCCTTCCCCAACCACAGGAAACTTCTTTTATTTTTTGATTTAATCTTTATAAAAAAAATACAGTAAATTCTTGTTATTTGTAGTACTTATGTTCTATAAAGTGTTGCAAACACCAAGTTAGTGATTACTGAATCATTGCTCATAAGAAAAATACAGGGTGTCAGGTTCTTGTGAACCTCTGGTCACATTTTCTTCAACCAATCAATATGTTACCTTGTTTTAAGTGTGTTTCTGTTTAAAGATACCTTATTAAATACACATTGTTCATTCATTAGCACTGAAATCACAGAAAATTAATACTATTAACTCATACCTGAATGAAACTTGTCTAATGTGCATTTTCTCTAAGGCACATTATGGCCTTCTTGAGCTTAGGAACACTAGATAGCACTTTGCACTATACTTAGCGGCAGTTTTAAACACGAAGTCACCAACAAAAAGCACAAATGTGAAAAACATGGCATAAACCATGAAAAGGACATTTGTTTACAATATGAGAAATGAAACAAGAAGTCATAGTGTCACCCTGTTTGACATTGGCTGGGAAGGTATGTATCATAATTCAAATTTTCTGCCACTCTGCACATGGATATTTGCAGTCCACCCATGACTGTAAAAAGAGCCATGAGTACTGATTTTGGGATTGCAATAAATCCCAGCAAGTACACAAATTGCAAACAGTAGATCCATAATAAGGAATAATGAAAATTGGGTGTACAAGCTCTCAATCTCTGCAACCCCACAGCCACCCCTTTCTCAAAAAGCACCATACATACTTTTATCCACCTTGCTTTTTTTGCTTGGTAATATTGACCCTTAAGATCTCTCCATGTAGTACAGATATATTCCATATTTCTTCTTTTCAGCAATAGAATATTGAGTGGATGCCTGCTTTTTTTTCAAGCAATCCTCTCTTTTTGGTTATTTCTAGTCTTTTTCTATTATAAACTTAACGCTTCAATAAATATCCATGCACACACATCTTTCTGTATTTGGGGAATAGATTTCTCTAAGTAGCGTTGTCAGGTTAAAGGATGAATGCACATATAATTTGCTAAATATTTTACTGTATATTTCTTCAATGTATATTTCTAACATGACTCAGAGGTACAAAGTCATCTCATACAAAGGACTGAAATACTTATGCCACAAGAGTTGATAAATAGTGGTATTATTGAAAAGGAATTATGTAACAAAATTAGTGATAAAACAATTAGGTAAAAGGAGTAAAATCAAACATGCTTTAACCATTTTGAATGTTGAAACATTTCACCTTTCTGAGCGAGACTGTTCAACCAACAGAGCAACTAAAGCTATCATTTTTTCCAGGGCAGCCGGCCTGTATTTTTCTTCTGCCAGGGAAAGAATATCTTCTTCCTCCTCCTCTTCTTCCCCCTCTTCCTCGGACAACACTTCAACTTGAGGCTAGAACAAAATGTTAAAACGAATATATTAAAATTGAATTATCTTGAAGCAAGAATAACTTGACTGTTTCACAGTCTACTCAGGGTAGGAGTACGTACCATGAAGAACAACCAATCAAAGGCCTAACTCTGACTAAACATCATTCAGGACAATTTTAGATGTAGCAAGCAGAACTGTAAAGAACATGATTCTCAATACTATGACTATTTACACCTCACAGAGGTATACATCTTTCAATATATTTTTTTTCTTATAGGCAGGTACTTTGGAAGATAAAACAGGATCAAATTTTATAGAAGCATTATAAGACAGTTTTTCTATTCAGTAAAAATGCAAGTTACACAAAGTATCCTTATTTGCAGTATTCAGATAATCCAAACAAGTCTTCCAAAGACTTCTATTGCTTTCAAATTCAAGAGACAGAAATGATTTTATGATTTAACAAAGCAAAAGAAAAGCAGTCTAAACAGGTAGCTTTTTATGCAGGAATTAGACAGGAGAAGTCCACATTCTGAGAAGCATTACAATATAATGGTTAATAGTTTAGCTCAGGAATCTGACCAAAGATCAAAGACCAACTCACTGTAATCTGAAACAAGTTAACCTCTTTATGCCTCAAGTTCCTGATCTGTAAAATGGACCTAACAATAGTATTTACACCTCAGAGTTGAGATAGGGTTAAATAAGATAGTATAAATAGAGCATAAGCCAAGGTGGTTACTAAAGACAACACAAAGTTCATGTCATGCTTAAATATTATAAATAGACTAGGATACTTAAATTTTAGGAAAACTGTGACAACCTCAATAGCAAGAACTTAAAAATATGGCCAGTAAAAACGGTCACTGAAACAGCAAGCTACTGATATGACATCAAAGTGGGTGGTGGCCATTTTACCTAAATTTATGCTCCAGGGCCTTGCTAAAGAAATTGATCACTTGATTATTCTCCTGCTATATCCATTAAAAATATCAACCAATCTAAGACCCTTAAAATTACCTACTATCAGCACTGGAAGGGACTTTAAAGGGATCTTATATCTAATGATCTTCTATGATACAAACTTGAAAACATGGCTCCCTAAATCCCCAATATGAGAGAGACAGTTATACTTACATTTTCAGGCCCTTTGGTTCCCATGTAAAAATGTACCATTGTAGATATGGCTTGCAAGGAAAGCAAAAACTGGCTCTAAAAATGAAAACATTGATTTAAAAATATAAAACAAAAACAATTAAGTTTTAAATATTGAAAATAGGTATATAATCCCAGAGAGAAACAAGATATAGCCTTACCTCTTCTTCACCCATTTTGGCAAATTCATAAAGGAAGGCAAAATACTCTGTAAGATGTTTACTGTGAGGTTTTACACCATGTTCCATAATTAGTAACAGAGTTCTCACAAATCGAGTGACACAGGAACGACCACCAATATCTTCTACTGAGGCATCCATGTCATCTGACCTGAAAACACAATTTAATATACCTTAGAAACAGTATTAACTCTGTGAAAAGATATTCTAGGAAGAGAAATATCCTTAAAAACCTAAATTTCAGGCAGCCTGGGTGGCTCAGCAGCGGTTTAACACCACCTTCAGTCCAGGGCCTGATCCTGGAGACCTGGGATTGAGTCCCATATCAGGCTCCCTGTGTGGAGCCTGTTTCTCCCTCTGCCTGTGTTTCTGCCTCTCTCTCTCTCATGAATAAATAAATAAAAATAGAAAAAAAAAACAATTAAATTTCTTTCATCCTTTTATAATGAAAACCAATTGTAGTAATTTAAGTAGGTGGATTCTAATTATGGTATCTGGCTAAATCAATCCAAACAAAAAGACTAAGTCATGAAGTTATTTGTAGAGCATTTTGAGGCACTTAATTAAAAATAAACAATAATGTTTTTTCTTCTTGATTTACATTATTACAGACTTTAAAATAGAAGAACTTAAATATTTTTTTTTTTAAGAGATTTTATTTAAGAGAGAATGAACATAAGCAGACTGGGGGAAGGGCAGAGGGAGAGGGAGAAGCAGACTCCCCACTGAGCAGGGAACCTGATGTGGAGCTCGATTCCAGGATTCTGAGATCATTACCTGAGCTGAAAGTAGATGATTAACAAACTAAGCCACCCAGGTGCCTTGAACCTAAATATTTCCATGTGGGTATTTAAAATACTCTGTAGGCAGTCATTAAAAAGCTTAAAATGCTCAAAAAAGGTACTTCTTACCCATCTTCCATTCCTGGCTGTAGATAAAGATGAGCATGCACAGGTCTGAGTCTCTGAATCACATGGATACACAAACGCTGAAACATCTAAAAAGGAAAAGAGCCAACTTATACCAGGTACCAAAGATACTAAAAACTTAACATGTTTCAAAATTCTCTGCCACACATTTCTATTTTCCCCCATAGATTATCTTTTGCCAAAATTCTTTTTTTTTTTTAATTTTTTTAGAGATTTATTTATTCATGAGAGACACAGAGAAAGAGAGGCAAAGACACAGGCAGAGAGAAAAGCAGGCTCCACGCAGGAAGCCTGATGTGGGATTTGATCCCGGACCTCCAGGATCATGCCCTGAGCCAAAGGCACATGCTCAACAGCTGAGCCATCTAGGCATCCCAATCTTTTGCCAGAATTCAATGAGTAGGAGAAGGAAATATGATTTAGGTTTATCTGAGAGAAACATCGATTAAAAAGAGATGGGAGGGGATCCCTGGGTGGCTCAGTGGTTTGGTGCCTGCTTTCAGCTCAGGGCATGATCCTAGACTCCCAGGATCAAGTCCCACATCGGGCTCCCTGCATGGAGCCTGGTTCTCCCTCTGCCAGTGTCTCTGCCTCTCTGTGTGTCTCTCATGAATGAATAAATAGAATCTTAAAAAATATATAAAAATTAAAAAATAAAAAGAGATGGGAGTTCTCTAAATAAGATCTACAAATAAATGGCCAGTAAGCAAATTAAAAGATGTTCACTATCATTAATTATTAGGGAAATGCAAACCAAAGCCACAATTACATACTACTTCACACTCATTAGGATAGCTAAAATCAAAAAGACAGTAACAAATGCTAAATAAGATGTAGTAAAAACAGGAATGCTCACAGATTTCTGGTAGGGATGTAAACTGTGGAGACATCATGAAAGACAGTTAAGTGTTCCTAAAATGTTAAACCTAGAATGACTCTATGACTCAGGAATTCAACTCCTAGGTAGATAACCAAAAGAACTGAAAAACCTATGTCCACACAAGTATTTGTACATAAATATTCACAGCACCATTATTCAAAAATAGCCCTAAAAGGGACACATCCCAAACATGCATCAACTGCCGAATGAATAAATATTTAGTATGTCCATTCAATGGAATATAATTTAGCAATAAAGTGAAAAGAACACATATACATGACATGGATAAACCATGAAAACATTGCTCAAAGAGACCGATCACAAAAGATCACACACACTGTGTGACTCCATTTATCATTAAATAGGCAAATCCACAGAGACAAAAAGTAGACTAGTGGCTGCCATTAGTGGCTGGAAAGAAGGGACAGTATAAAAAGGGCAGTGATGGTTAATAGGTACAGAATTTCTCTAGGGGTGTTATAAAATTAGATAATGGTCGCACAGTTTGGGGATATGCTAACAACCACTAAATTTTACACTGTGAAAGGTCTTGATGAATTATATGGTGTGTTTTTTATCTTAGTAGTAACTGAAAAGTAGCATTTTCAGATTAAATTTTTGTTCTGTATCATAAGTGAATATAAAATAATATTTACATTTTTCTCATCTGATTTTTCCAATGATTTAAGGAAAACAAATTGATTCATTTGAGAGTTCAGAATCTCTCACAGAAATGTCATATCCTGTTCATTTAACTTTCAAGGTCATTACAGTACCCTACCATGGTTAGAATATCTAAGATTCTGAAAAAGAATCAGTACAATTCATTAAGCAGAGATAGAAGGAAATGAGAGAAAAGGCACATACCTACCTTCCTATAACCAGGAAATGTTAATGATTTTAATCACTTGGTTAGAAAGATAGTTGGTTTGCTAAAAGGTGATTTGCTATGAAACAATAGCAAAATGACTTTTTTTTTTTAAATTTTTTTTATTTTTATTTTTTTTTATTTTATGATAGTCACAGAGAGAGAGAGAGAGAGAGGCAGAGACATAGGCAGAGGGAGAAGCAGGCTCCATGCACTGGGAGCCTGATGTGGGATTCGATCCTGGGTCTCCAGGATCGCGCCCTGGGCCAAAGGCAGGCGCCAAACCGCTGCGCCACCCAGGGATCCCGCAAAATGACTTTTATGGTAAGAGGTCAATCTTTTCTAACTACTTTCAATGCTGGGTTAAAATATACTCACAAGCAGATTTAGAATTATTACCTTGAAAGCCATTTCTTTTTCAAATAAATTTTTTCTTACCTGTCTCACAATTTGATTAGGGCACTTAATTAGGATCTGCATTGGCCACCAGTCATCATCAGCCATACGGTCCAAAAACCACTGTAAAAAAAAAATAGTGTGATATTAACCTTCAACCAATACTTGTTGGATTAAAAAAAAAAAAAAAATCACACAAAGGTTTTACTTCTAGTCAATGCTTCAATTATTAAGTTCTTACCAAAACAGATTCTTCCACTGTTAGAAAGTCTAAAACTCTAGGGGGACCTGGGTGGCTCAGTTGGCTAAGCATCTGACTCTTGCTTTCAGCTCAGGTCATACCTTGGGGTCATAGGATCGAGCCTTGAGTAGGCCTCCATGCTCAGTGGGGAGTCTGTTTGAGATTGTCTCCTTCTGTCCCTCCCCCCCTGCTTAGGCATGCTCTAAGAAAGTAAATAAATCTTAAAAAAAAAAAAAATGTCTAATACTAAAATACCTAAAGTCATTATCAGGGTCATCTCATTACAGAATTCCACGAATGGCATTAAATCACAGTATAACCCTGCATGATGGCAACCTACAGTCCTTAACATAATAAAATGAAATACTATTTTCCTCTTAGTCCTCAAAGATACCACACTGCAGAACCTTTTGTTCCTATCAATATATGATCTGAGTAGGATTTTCTTTAAGAAGAAATTATGCTCTCTTCGTAACAAAAAACACACCTCCCCCCATTTTTTGAGAGAAAGAGAGAGAACAGTGTGGGAGGAGGCAAGACAGGGATTCTTAAGCAGGCTCCAAACCAGTGCAGCACAGACATGGGGCTCGATCTCACAACTCTGACATCATGACTTGAGCCAAAATCAAAAGAGTCATATCTGCATTAACCGACTTAACCGACTGAGGAATCCACGTGCCCCCAAAAAACATCCTTCATGTTAAAACAATTTTTTATTGATTTCAAGATATCTCTTTATCACATATTTAACTCCTATACTGAATTTTACTATGTGTATACACACAATCATTGACGACTGTAGGGAATTTTAACTCTTTGAGAGAGTTCTGGAGGCCAATCTTTAGTAAAAACAAAACAAAAACCAAAAAACTGAAGTGGCAACTTATAAATAAAAACAAACAAAAAATACAACAAATTATGACCTAATCAACATTCTGGATCAAATAGCTTTAAAAAAAGTCACTAAGAGGGAGGGGAGTAGAGGAACTTGTTAACTAACACCAGGAGGATACAATCAGTCAAAGCAAGCATGTGGAGAATTCTGCAGATCAAATGACAAAGTAGCAAAGAGGGGGGAAAAAAAAGTAACTGTTCTAGATGAAAGCTAATTTACCGACAATAGTGAAATGTGGTCCTTGTTTGAATACTAATTCAAAGAAGCCAAACAAACAAACAAACAAACAAACAAACATTTTTTAGACAGAGAAAAGTGAACACAAAATGAGTACTGGATGTTAAAGGAATCACTTCTAATTTTACAAGGAGTGAGTGAAATCATGGTTATATGTATTTTTTTAAAGTTCTCATTAGAGATACATACTCAGTATTTATGGATGTATGATATGCTATCTGGGCTTGCTTTTAGACACTTCAGCTGAAAACAGGCATGGGAGATAGCAATAGATGAGAACAAAACAATGTTACTGTTTGTTGAAAATTGGGCAATAGGTACCTGAGAGTTCTTTATCTTCCTACTTTTGTGCTTTTTATTGAAATATTACAAAGTTTTAAAAAATTATGGATTTGTGTTTGAAATCTACAATGATCAAATTCTCCAATTTCATCGCTCGAAGGCAAAATCAGATAACCTTCTATACAAGAAAAAGTTCTTCAATTAATTTCATCTACTACACACTATGTTATCCCCACCTCTGGAAATTTTTAAGATTTGCATTCCTAGAAATTCTAGGCTTATACCACCACTTTGGGAGCTAATCAAAAAATGATAAAACAATGTTAAGGTGGCAAGAGGGTTAAGTGATCATTACGTGTGAGCAGATTATTCTTAGGGATATATTATTATACGGATGTATTAGAACATAATACAGAAGATAAAACTGGACATAAACTGATAGACTGGGATATATGCATTTTTATCTAGGGGAGGGAAGGAAGATACTATTTTCAAGTATTTTCTGATAATACCCACAATTAGTTAAGAAATATCTGGTAGTCTTTTGAACTTTCTATATTTAAACCTAGAATGATTCTATGACTCAGGAATTCTACTCCTAGGTAGATAACCAAAAGAACTGAAAATGTATGTCCACACAAATATTTGTACATAAATGTTCACAGCAGCATTACTCAAAATAGCCCAATTATTTAATCAATGTAATGGACAAAACAAATTATAACCTCAGCTGTTAAGTATTTTAGGGAACAACTTACACTGGGATTCCTATGATTTATAATAATGTAAATATATAATAGATTTTGCTGTAGCATCTAAGAATAAAAGAAAATTAAAAAGTGCAGCTTAAGCTATGCATTGTTTGTTTAATTATTTCACCTCACCTCACAAGCTGCTTGACTATTATTAAATTGTTTGGTCAACAGTTCAATCCACTGAAGCATGGTGGGCTAAAAAAAAAAAAAAAGAAAAGAAAGAAAAAAAATTCATTTAAGGCATGGACTTCTGAGCTTAAGATAAAGAAAACCAAAAGCCACCTGGTAAATGACAGAAATTCACAAAACAAAACACATACCTTTTCTTTTGAATGTATAAATGTTTCTAGGACAAAGGAGGTGCTTAACTGTAAGAAAAGATACCATTTAGCAAAAACAAATTTAAAAATTATCTTAAAGTAGTCAATTATGAAAAATCTATCTAAGGCTTATATCTTACCTTTGCTGTCATTAGGGACACAGCTTTGGGATCTGGTAATGTACTGGGAATACAACTACATAACTGCCACATAAACCTAGAATTTAAAAATAATAAGTTACAATTCTTACAGAATAAATTTGTTTTAAATGTGTAACAAAAAAATCTATTACTAAATTTACTAAACTTACCCAAAATATGTATGTTCAAAAATGTTTTTGTCTTGAAGAAACTGCATGTTATCATGCCAAATCCACTGAAGAAAAAGAAAATGGTTAACATTAGATATCAGAAAGCATTTGCTTATAACATTTTATAAGTATTTTTTTTTAAAGACAAAACCAGATTTTCTCTAAAAGAAACAAAAAACCAAAAAATACAGGCACTTGTAATTCATGCTGGTTCTTTCCCAGCTATGTGGAATACGAAAATAGTTACTAAGCCTGCTCTAGTTTATCATCATGTATCTGGCTACCTCAAACAATCGCAGTTCTTTAAAAATACAATTATAAAGATTTTGAAAGTAAGAGTCTGAAATCCCATCTGTCTGAAGAGCAAATATATAAATGAATACAGTTATGTTGTGTTCCACTTTGATGAAAACAGGTTATGAAAAAGGTTATGTTCAATAACTGGCAAAATAAAAACAATTCAGATTGGCAGACCTAAATCATGTTATTTCCTTTTTAATCTTCTGTAACAATTATGAAAAAAGATTATTTCTAATGTGAGCCTTATATAACTGCTCTGCTGACCTTAGTTTTTGTGTTCTTTTAGCTCTCTGAATATCTTAAACATGCTCTAAATTAGAATTCCATAAAATTATTTTTTTTAAAGATTTTATTTATTTATTCATGAGAGACACAGAGAGAGAGGCAGAGACACAGGCAGAGGGAGAAGCAGGCTCCATGCAGGGAGCCCGATGTGGGACTCGACCCTGGGTCTCCAGGATCGCGCCCTGGGCTGAAGGCGGTGCTAAAACCCTGAGCCACCCAGGCTACCCAAATTATTTTTATCTGGAACAAATTTATATTCTGATTATTGATATTACTGCCTTTATTTATCCCTCCTAAATATTTTCAACTACTCCCGGCCTCCCAGCCTACTACTGTAGCCCAGCACCAGGTCTTATAATCATGTATTAGGGCTCCTGCTTCACACAGATACAGACCTAGTCACTGAATGGACTGCTTCAGAGTTCTTAGTCTTCTTGCATTTCTATGCACACAGCTTTCTAGAAACCTGTGGCCTCAAAAACAGTTTGACAGCCTTCACCCATCAGTGCTTTCTCATAGCAATGGAGTCCCATTCCAAGCTTTTCACTTCCATCCAGGAGTTTAGCTCTAGATCCTATGTCACAATTTTCGTCTCCTTTACCTCTCAAGAACTTTTGGCCACCATTATCTAATTTGTACCTAAGCCTGGTAAATTTTGTGGTTTCCACCAGACTCAATGCTTTTATTTCTGTTCCATTTCTGTCCTACAGAAATATTCATCTTGTTTTTTGAGTATCCTTTTTAAACATTTTATCAATACAACATATGTGTAGCCACGTGGATGTGTTTAAGTGTGAAAATTACTGCACTACAGGTATTTCCTATACACCCATTTAACTTCATCGTGGACCATATTTCATTGCACTTACTATCATCACAGCCTCAGAGGTCATTTTTTAGCTCCTAAAACATGCCAATAATCTATGTCTTTACTAAGGGAATTGATACATAATCGTTTCTTTGCCTGGAGTACCCTTTCATGTAATTAAGTCTTCACTAACTTTCAAGTCTCAGTTTAAGCTTAATCTGAACTATGTCCTAATCATTTTCCCCTGCAATTCCAATCAACTACCCTTTCTGAGCATTTTGTTTTATCCATAAGTCATTACAATTTATAATGTTAGCTTAATAAATTTTATGGTTCTAGGATGCATGAGTGGCTCAGTTGGCTAAATATCCGATTCTTGATTTCAGCTCAGATCATGATGTTGGGGTCGTGAGATGAAGCCCTGCTCCACACTTAGCAGGGAGTCTCTTTGGGATTCTCTCTCCCTCTCCCTCTGCCTCCCCTTCAACTCTCAAATAAATAAATATTTAAATAAATAAATGCATACATATATAAATAAATAAACTCCCTAAAAATAAGTTTATGGTTCTAAATTTCCTATTTATTATTTGGGAAAGTCTGCTCCTAGCTATATTTTAACTGTACATATAAAGGGCCACACTTCAGATTATACCTAAAATCTATGTTAATAGTAAATAACAGTATTATTATACTTTAATATTTTTAGTAAAAGGTATATGCAGGCAAACTCTTTTTCCATTAGTAAGCTAAAATGATGATAGGGAAAAACAGTGGTTGGTTTAGATCTTCAATCAAGAATATTCTAAATAGTGTTCAATTTGATTTTCTTGTTAAAGTAGAGCAAAAGTCCGGGATTCCCTTTTGTCACAAACATGTATCAGTGGTTCTCAAAGAATGGTTCAGAGACCTATGAGGGTACCAGTGGCCATTTTAGGGTATATATAAGCTCAAACCCATTTTTAAAATAAAATCCTGATGCTATTTGCCCTTTTATATTAGCATTCTCTCCTGAGCATACAATGGAGTTTTTCAGAGGCTAAATGATGAATGAGATCACAACAGAGCAAATGCAAACAGCTATTATGAGACTCCAACTGTTGTCTATTAAATCAGATATTAAGAAGATTTACAAACACAAAACAGCACCACTTTCCTCACGGAATGGTTTTGTTCTGAAAAAGTTTTTTTTTTTTTTCATAAAATGGTATTTATATTAGCATGTCATGGCTTAATTTTCGTTATTTTTAAATAAACATAAATTTTAAAATTTGTTTTGTTTTTAATATGGTAAATAGATATGGCATTAAAACTAATTTATTAAACTCAAGGTTCTCAGTATTTTTTAAGAATATAAAAATTTTGAGAATAGGAGTCTCAGAACCATTAATGTAAAGAATATACATCATTAAAGTTTTCTTTTTTCATGAAAGTTTTATATGAAATTTCATTTCACTTCACAAGTGAGCTAGGCTGTCATTAAACATGATTAGGTCATTCACAAGAAATCTAGTGAAACACCTAATTTTGCTGGTAAATGCAATGCAGGGGGTTTAAAAGACGATCATATTCTTGGCTGTTTATCAGTAACATTCTGAGGAGGCAAGATACCAGTTAAAAGTATGTCTGGGGAACAAAGCCTACTTGGTTTTAAGACTTGATCACAACAGTGCAAATATCAAGTAATCAATCAGATAGTAAAAGCTGAATTGTTTAGATGGAAGAGTAAATGTTTATCAGGTATACCTGTAGGTGTACCTAGTTTGTACTTTTGGTTGAGTTTGTAACACTGATACAACACACAGTGAGTTGTGAATATATTTTATAGCTCTTAAGTCATTAAAGTAACGTTATCACTTATTACATCATGAAACAAAGAAAGCCTAATTACTACAGACAAGAAAGACACTTTTAAAAAATATTTAATACATATTTTAAATGCGTTTCTTTTTTTTTTTTTAATTTTTATTTATTTATGATAGTCACACAGAGAGAGAGAGGCAGAGACACAGGCAGAGGGAGGAGCAGGCTCCATGCACCGGGAGCCCGATGTGGGATTCGATCCCGGGTCTCCAGGATCGGGCCCTGGGCCAAAGGCAGGCGCTAAACCGCTGCGCCACCCAGGGATCCCCTAAATGTGTTTCAAATACATGGTACATTTCTATGTAACATGAAGCAAAAATCCAAGAACATTACCACACATACAAGTTAACTGATAAAGCTTGCTCCAATTCCATCAACCATTTTGCTTGTTTTTCTTTAATGTTACTAATAATTCTTTTCTTTTTTAAAAGATTTTATTTATTCATGAGAGAGACAGAGAGAGCGAGGCAGAGACACAGGCAGAGGGAGAAGCAGGCTCCATGCAGGGAGTCTGATGGGGGACTTGATCCCGGGTCTCCAGGATCACACCCTGAGCTGAAGGCAGTGCTAAACCGCTGAGCCACCCGGGCTGTCGACTAATAATTATGTTTCACTCAATTTATATGCACCTGTCCTATGTCTGTATTACCAAGACTATTAGCAAATAACATTAAGGTCTACCCGGGATTACAAATCCTAACACTGCCATAGCCTATTCCTGCAGTTCTATTTCTTGTATTAATACTTAACATGCCTTTAAATTGCTAAAGTTATACCTCTAGTAACTCTGACGAAACATCAAATTTGAATTCTTTGCCATTTTCTTCCTCTGGTTCCATGCGTTTGTAAAACAGCATATATGCACTGTGTGTCTTTAAGAGGCAAAGAAAAAAAAATTATTTTCATTTTGACAAACTATAAAATTAGATAATATGGAAGAAAGAAAAAAATGTAAATTACAATGAAACAAAGGATTACCTTTTCAAAGGAGAAATCCATAAATTTATCTGTAACAGAATCATAGGTCTTGGTCTGTTTAAAAAAATAAAAGTTTTCCTTCTTTAAAAAAAAAATATATATTTATCTCAGTTACATTTATATATGAAATATTCCATAAACAGCTAAATTCATTCTTTATAGTAACTTTATACATTTTTAATAGTATTACATTCATTAAAAATCCTTAACAGAAGTTTTTGACTAAGAGTAAAGTTGACCCTTGACCCTTGAATAACATAGGTCCACTTAAAGGCAGATTTTTTTCCCCAATAAATATGAAAGAGTACTATAAATATATTTTCCTTTTGATTTTAAAAGATTTATTTATTTTAGAGAGGTGAGTAGGAGGAAAGGCAGAGGGAGAAGAGGGAGAGAATCTCAAGCAGACTCCCAGATGAACAGAGCCCTATGTGGTGCTTGCTCTCACGACCCTGAGGTCATGACCTGAGCCAAAATCAAGAGTTAGATGCCCATCCGACTGAACCATCCAGTCGTCCCTCCTTATGATTTTCTTTTTTTTTTTCCCTTATGATATTCTTAGTAACATTTTTTCCTCTAGTTTTATTGTAAGAATACAATATAGTGTAACATATAAGATACGTATGAGTGTTCAAAATAATTGTGTGTGTTCATGTTATCAATAAGACTTCTGATCAATAGACAAAAGTTATACTCATATTTTCAACTGTTGTAGGGGCCTGGCACCTTTAACTCCTACATTGTTTAAGGGTCAACTGTACCTAAAAACAAAGATTCAAAACATTTTTTTTTTTTTGATTCAAAACATTTTTAAAGATACTTTACCATAAAACATATAAAGTATAATAAGATATACTTGCAATTTAAGAACTAACTTTTAAGAGAAGAGCTTTGCAAAGTTTACTTGTTTCTTTACTTTTTTTAAAAGATTTTATTTATTTATTCATGAGAAACAGAGAGAGAGAGGAGAGAGAGAGAGAGAGAGGCAGAGACACAGGCAGAGGGAGAAGCAGGCTCCATGCAGGGAGCCCAACATGGGACTTGATCCCGGGTCTCCAGGATCATGCTCTGGGCTGAAGGCGGCGCTAAGCTAAGCCATCCGGGCTGCCCTTTTTTACTTTTTTTTTCCTTTTGAGGAACTATCCTAGGAATAATATCTAGAGATACAATCACTTTAATTATGGCACATCAGCAACTTACTCATTTCTTCCTTCTACCCATTTTTGAAGTGTTAGCAATTTGCCTACTTCTTTTCTACTCAAAGTAGTACATAAAAGCACCAAAGAGCAATAAGGAAGGTCTTTATTAAAATCCACAATGTGAACAGTGATTTCACAATAGACATGGTTATTAAAATGAAAAATAACTTTACTTGGGCTTACCTGTGAAATGGAAATGATTAATGCTTGACTTATGAGAATCAAAACAGCATTTTTTATTTTTTTATTTTTTTAATTTTTATTTATTTATGATAGTCAGAGAGAGAGAGAGAGAGAGGCAGAGACATAGGCAGAGGGAGAAGCAGGCTCCATGCACTGGGAGCCCGACGTGGGATTCGATCCCGGGTCTCCAGGATTGCGCCCTGGGCCAAAGGCAGGCGCTAAACCGCTGCACCACCCAGGGATCCCCAAAACCATATTTTAAAACTGTTCTCAGAACATTGGTCTTGGCTAAAATGCCTATGAAGTGCAGTTACGTTATTATTATAACACTACTACTCAAACCTAATTGTCTTTTTCATGTCTTAGGGCTAATTATATAACAGGTAAGATAGTCTCTGTATATCCTGTCAATAGTCTGTAACCAGACTGATGCTATTATTTTGGAGGGGGGGGAGGATAGCACTGAAAGAGTAATTCTTTGAAGTTCAGCTCGAGTCAATTTCTTCAACAAAGATTTTTCATATCAACTCAATAGAATAACTTCTTTTTGCTTGAATCCCATTCAAGTGGACAACTTTTACCATGTTGCATGACAATGCCATTCAATTCCTATCCTACTATTTTCAATTTTAAGTTTTAACCTTTTTAATTAGTTGAAGGCAGAAATTATAATTTAAAAAGAATTTCCCAGTGTCTGGCATATATGCCAAACAGACGAGACATCTAATAAATAACTGAAGAAATTTAGATTTAATCATAGCAATTAAAGGAAAGTTATGTAGTTCTGCCACTGGATTTTATGATACTGCACATCACTTGGAAAGTCACAAACCATTTATAACTTCTGAATAAAACTTACTGTCATCTCTCCACCAAAACATTCAGAGGCCAGCTGAGCAGAATCAAAAGGTTTTACCTCAGCATCATTAAAAAGATACCTAAAACAGAGTACATAGTGTCGATCAACTACATACATACTAAGTACCTGATCAAGTATATACATACTATTATGCTTATTATAAAAATATATTACATAATGACAAAATTATAAAACTTGAGCAAACTATTTTTAATGAGGTAAATAAACTCTAAGTTCTTATTTTGACAACACTAATCTATTAGAAACTGGGAATATAATTTTACTAATTGTAACTGTCCTAAAATCTGATAAATCCATTTATAAACTAGGAGTACCAGAAGAATTCATGAAAACAAAGAAATAGTTTGCATAAACATAACATGTACAGCTATTGGACAGAAAAGATTAAGAGATGGAAGAACTTCCAAAGATAAAGATACCATCTCAACATTTATAATCAAAATAGATTCAAAACAGATTTATGGAATTTTATTCAAATGGACACAAGGTAAGACACCATGGACATGTTGGCTTAAAGAGTTCAATGCAACTATTCTGTGAAATGGAAATCCATTTACCAATGTACATTTTATTCAAAGCAATATCCCTAACACTTTTAGAACAATGTCTACCTTAGATACATAGCTTCTATACGTGATACTCTACCTAACAACATCTGAAGACTAAAAACAGCTATTAAGCACTGATGCAATGACTTACAAACATTATCTTGATAAAAGATGATAAAATAATGTTCAGGTTGGAAAGGGAAAAGTAAGGCGGAGAGAGTGGAGCACGCAGGTAACTTCAAATTGTCATATACAAGAACCTCATAAGCACCCTATAGTGGTTAGAGTTACTCAGTAAGCAGCTCTTGAATGAGTGAGCAAAGAAAAGATTTGGAAGGTGCAATATTGTTTATGAATCTAAAGTTGAGTGCAAAACTTTGTTTCGTTTTTCTTAGGAAAACATTCATCAAATACTCAAAAGAAATGTAAAAATAACTGATTTCTACTGTCTAATGAAAGTCCGTATCCTTTAAAAACTGCCTCCTTTTCTAATTTTATTTTTATTTTTTTAAGATATTTTATTTATTTATTCATGAGACAGAGAGAAAGACAGAGAGAGAGAGAGAGAGAGAAAGAGAGAGAGACGCATGGGAACACAGGCAGAGAGAGAAGCAGGCTCCATGTAGGGAGCTCGACATGGGACTCGATCCTGGGTCTCCAGGATCTAGGATCACACCCTGGGCTGAAGGCGGCGCTAAACCGCTGAGCCACCCAGGCTGCCTGAGAAAGTTTTTAGAGAAATAAAATCAGAAAACATATCTAAAGCAAAAACAATAATAAATTTATACTCTAAAAACAGGAAAAAATTTTTTTCAATCCCAAGAACAAAATACTTAAAACTTACCATTTGTTGTTTTTATAAGCATGTGGATTGACTATATCTCTGATGAAGCTATAATAGTGCCCACCATCTGCCGTTCCTGTGTGAACAGTCACTCCTATTAAATCATACTCATAGCTTTCTGTGTCTTTTGAATGATCACTGACTTCCTTAAAACCTGAAATACATAAAATAATGGTAATAATTTTGAAAACTGCACAGTAACATCTTTGACTCACTTTACTATTTAACATATTTTTTTCTTACAGAAACAGGCACAGGTACATTATATAACAGGTACAAAACAACTCCATCTGCTAGTCATTCCTCACCTATAACCTACAATTTTAAGTGCATTTAAACAAATCATTTGGAAAAACAACCATGTGCAGTAAATATAAAATAAGCTCTTTTTGTTTAATCTTATTCTTATTGAAATAGTACAAAACTTTTTATTCAAGTTTATCTTATTAGGAGCAGGCAGATACAAGATCCAGAAACGTGTTAAGATACTCATGCCCTTTAATCTCAGGTTAAGAAAATGGAGCACTATGCAGGTAGCATGCTTGCAATTGTTTGTTAATAGAAATATTCTGTATTAGGAGACAGAAACAAAATAAAAGACCTCCTTCTTGTCCCCAAATATTTAAATTTGAAAGATATAAAAGATACTAAGGAAAAATTACAGAATGATCTGTAAGTTTGAAGATTTACGACTTAGATCTATATTTCTAGCATCATATACAAAGGACAGCATAATCAGAAAGAACTAAGTGAAAGCTGATTAGGTTAACTAGAGTGCACTCTAAACTGGAAAGTGACAACTGAGGAGAGAAGGAAACAGCTGACAGTGTCTGAGTAGTGACTGAGTTCAAATATGCTAGGATCTGACTCTGAATGTGTAAGTTATGGCCTAAAAAAATCCTTCATCTTGGCATGAACTTCTGCTACTTCTATACAAGGTAGCATCATGAAGAATACCAGAAAGCATAATAACTGGACAGTCTTGCTGGAATTTTATAAATTGTTTGAGAAGAGTTCTAAAAAGTAGGGTGTATATAAACAATGCCTACTTCTTAACTTTGCCTATATTTTCAAAGTTATCATCTTCTACTGGCTCATTTGCTACAACTTCTAAACATACTTAAATTCTAAGTGTAAGAATACCTCCCTTAAACTATTCCTCTTTAGCTATAGTCACCATCTTCTCTCCTCTCTTCAAAGAAAGAGTACATTCTTCTCTTAAAAGAATAGTCCATGCTCATTGTTTATACTTCTCATCTTAATGAAACATTTACTGGATGCTTATTAAGTGTTAGGCAATGGAGTATAAAGATTATATGCAGTTCTCTTTCCCAAATCTTAAAATATAGTGGCTTCTTCAAAACTTAAAAATTTTAATCAAGAGAATTTTTTTATACAAATAAAACATCGTCAGAACCCTATTATGTAAAGCAGGACTTCTCCAACTAAAAAATGGAAAGGCAAGAGCTAGACCTGTT
The DNA here is from genome assembly GCF_018345385.1 of Vulpes lagopus. Lineage (NCBI taxonomy): Eukaryota > Metazoa > Chordata > Mammalia > Carnivora > Canidae > Vulpes > Vulpes lagopus. Next base: position 45,361,142 of record NC_054828.1, read on the forward strand.
CTGCTTTTTTTGCTTAACTATTTCCATTTCTTACTCTGTGATCTTCTAGGCACACATACATAACTTTGAAAACCAGTGGTCTTATGGAAGCAGTAAAAATTCGAAGGTAACTAGATATGAACCAAGTGTCATCTTCAACTCATTGCAATCTACCTTTCTATTGTAATACTCAAATGAAACTGCTCTGATAAAGGTGACCAGACATTCTATATGCTGTTTTCAGTCCCATTCTCTCTGAAACGATTCCTTCTCGTTAGCATTCAATACTTCTGACCAAATCCACTTTTTCTTGAGATCTTCTTGAAATACTGACCCACTATTCACCTATGATCAAGCCACAAACCCTTTTTTCTTCTTCCCTCTAGTAGTAGACTAAAAAGTCAACTTCAAACTGATAAAGACCTTGTTTATTTTTTAAAGACCTTGTTTTTTATTGCCACTCTATTCTCATTAAAATGAGAATAGCAAGTTATAGATATTCAATAACTTTGTTAGATTCATTTATACATTCAATCATCAAATCCTATTAACTCGCCATACACTTCTCTCCAGCTCTACTGGAATGCCTGCTCATAAACTTTCTCTGTGGTTTATCAAAATAGCCTCCCACAATCCTTTCATCATCCTCTAAACCATTTCTATTGCTGTAGTCAGAATAATCTTCCAGATCCCACCTGGTTATCTCAGTTCCCTGCTTAAAATCTTCCAAAGATTTCACATCAAAAAGATTACAATTATTAACATAGCCTACAAACAAAACGATTTGGCCACTACCTTTTGCCCATCTCATCAACTCTACCTCCACCTCCTACCCACCTAAAGAAATTAGCCATTCCTCTCAATCTATTCCTTACTCAAGCTCTGCTTCAATGATGCCCCTAGATTTGTGATATACTTCCATCCAATCTAATGACATACATCCTGTTTGTAATTCCTTGTTCAATAAAACTTGCCTAATTAGGCTTATGTTCTGTGAGATAAGGAACCGTTTTTTATCTTGTTCATTGCCATGTCCCTAATGCCTAGAAGAGTGCCTAGAACATAGTTCTATAAATGCTAAATATCTACTAATGAAATGACGGAACGTGCCATACTGTATTTAAATACATTCTCCTTTCTAAAATTCAAATTCATTTTATTAAATGTATAGCTGGTTATTTCATAATTATGACTGTCTAATAATACAGGCAAGAGAATGAGATAAAAAAAAATTACCTTCTTTCCTATCACTCTTTCCCATTAGAAAATCTTCTGTATAGGGTGTCATATCCAAACGTAATGGGAAGGAAAAGTGTGTGTTCACTTTCTCTTTCATCATTGTTACCATATTAAATGTATACCTCATAGTATTAAAACTTAGAATGCGAGGCAATTTCTTAAAACACGCCCTGAAAGACAGGAAAGAAACAAAACAAAAAACACCTTAAAAATCTCTTCTAAAAGTACTTTATCTGGTGTCACTTACATTTATACCATACGTATTTCAGTATTCAACTCAGAGTAAATAATAAATAGTATTTTAAATCATGCTCTTATTAAATACATCTATACCTATATCTACCTCTTACATGTCTTTTTTCATTCTGAAAGGGTTTTCCTGTGTCTAAGTATGAAAATTATAAATTTACAGCATGCTGTGGTAAATTCCATGAAGATATATATGTAAAGGTGCTATGGAAGCATAAACTTCAAAGGTAAGGATGATGTCTTTGGTTCAAAATTTTCTTTTCCATCTTAAATAGGAATTGAATTATTTTTATAAGTTAGAATTGCAAAGTTTACTTGTATCATTTACCAGATGTATGATCCTCAACAAGTTACTTAACTTCTGAGCTTAATTCCTTTTTTTTTTTTTTTAAGATTTTTATTTATTTATTCATGAGAGATACAGAGAGAGAGAGAGGCAGGGAGAGAAGCAGGCTCCCTGTGAGAAGCCTGATGTGGGACTTGATCCCAGGACCCAGAGTAATGACCTGAGCCAAAGGCAGATGCTCAACTACTGAGCCACCCAGGGGCCCTGGTAGTTCAAATTAAAACAAACCAAAATTTTAGTTTAAACATATACAGAAGTTTGGATTCATGAAAAATGTGAATTTGATTTCTTCAAATTCTTCACTCAACTTAGGATTCTAGAGATTCTGAAATCTTAGAATTTAAAGAGAATCTCTTTAAGAGAGCTTAGTTTAAAAAAAAATTAGGAGGGCAGCCCTGGTGCTCCGCGGTTTAGCGCCGCCTTCAGCCCAGGGTGTGATCCTGGAGACCCAGGATCGAGTCCCATGTCAGGCTCTCTGCATGGAGCCTGCTTCTCCCTCTGCCTGTGTCTCTGCCTCTCTCTCTCTCTCTCTCTCTCTCTCTCTGTCTCTCATTAATAAATAAATAAAATCTTAAAAAATATTTAAAAAAATAAAAAAATAAGGAATTTAAAGAGATAAAGAAGGTAGGGAAAGCATTTCATAAGCAGAGAAATTAAGTCTAAAAATCCATCATTACCAATTATTTGGGAGATTGGCAAAATATGCTGTTAGGTAAGTACAAAGGACTCAAATGATGAAGGGCCTTCTGTGCAATATCAGTGTATGAACTGCATCCTGAGTTAAGTCACTAAAGGACTTATGGTGGTCCATGAAACCATGCAAGATTTAGAGGATAAATGATGTAATGGAACTAAAGAGACGAGAGTTATGTTACAGACTTATTTAATCTATAAGACACAGAAGTCACAGTTGGTTGAACAAAGCACAACATTCTGATTCAGCTCAGTTGAATTAAGAATCTTAAGACTGATGTTATGGTGGTAGAACTACTCAGTAAAGAATGAATAAACAGAAAAACAGAGGTTTGAAGATAAAGCAAAAGATGATCCTTAAGCTCCTTTCTGTTGTGACCACTTACTATGTTATCATAGATATTCAAAAGTATGGGAAAAATATAAAAGGACCGAGTAATACTTTGCCTGAAAAATGAGAGTACTTCAGAAAACAGCAGAATTGTATTAGCCAAAACAGGGAATATCTCAAGAAGTAGGAATTTATAAAAAATGACAGATATTTTCAGAAGCTTATTTCTTTCAACTAAAAAGACATTCTCAAAAGAAAATGCCAGAGTTTATTAATTATCTTTTATTGATTCCTCACTATTCCCCCCTCCACAGTAACAAACTTTGTGTCTTAACTCATACCCTAACCCAATTCTCATTGGATGAGCCTGTCTTATCCCTGTAACTGCTTGCACAGTTATGCTTTCACTTAAGTATGTCTACCGTGTAACTTTTCTCTCTTGCAACCAACTTGACATCTGGAGACTGAGAAAAAATAGTATTCCTATCAGTGCAGATTTCCCTGAAAAAATCTATTAAGTATTTTAAGAGCTGGCTTTTCATTTTCTGTCTTCCAACATGCTTAGATCTATCCAGAAAAGTCCTGCTTGATCCTTAAGCCCTTTCTAGGTTCCATTTTCCTTACTGTTTTTTTATTGCCAAACTTCTAAAGTTAATGATCTAAACTTGAGGCCTATACCCTGACAACGCTTCTATTGCTACAACCTGAAAAAAACATTCCACAAAACTCTTTTTGCAAAACCCAATGCTTTTTCTCAGCTGTCATTTTCCCTCTTTTTTGTGGACTTCGTCAATTGAATACCCTCTTTGGGAGAGGTAATCTTCGGTAATGTAGAAATTAGGAAGGTAATCTTCAGTAATGTAGAAATTAGGAAGAGATCCTGTTCGGGAGATGCTCTTCCTAATTTCTACATTACCATCCTATGATGGTAATGATTTTCTTTCTTTCCTACCTTCAATTGTCACTTTTTCTTTCTTTCCTACTTTCAATTGTCACTTTTTCTTTCTTTCCTACCTTCAATTCTGTCACTTTTTCTTCTGTACTTTTAGGTTGACTTAAGTCTCATAATCAGCCCTTTACAAGGGGTTCTTTCTCAGGCAGATATTCAAATGATGTCAACCAATTATGCAAATAATCCCAAAATCTAGATTTTTTTTTTAAAGATTTCATTTATTTATTCATGAGAATACACGGGGGGGGGAGAGAGAGAGGGGGGGGGGCAGAGACACAGGCAGAGGGAGAAGCAGGCTCCATGCAGGGAGCCCAACGTGGGACTCAATCCGGGGTCTCCAGGATCACACCCTGAGCTGTAGGTGGCGCTAAACCACTGAGCCACCGGGGCTGCCCCCAAAATCTAGATGTTAATCATCTTATGTCATTGCGTATTACCAATCAATCATATTTTCTATTACTGGTCAATGCAGGCTTTTTGCACATACAAGGTCATTTCTATTTCTCTGCCTTTGTTCTTAATAACTGGATATGATGCTCCCTTCTTAATCCAATTTCTACTTGCCATTCAACATTCAGTTATAGAATTGAAACCTCTTTACTCAACTACTCTGTCCTAAACTGGCCATCTTATGGTTGGCTCTCAAGAAAAATAATATCCCACTTCAGAGAAGGATCTCTCCAGTTCATGAGGAGACCTTTTATCATGATTCACTAAGTGCACAGCAAAGGGCTAAAGCAATCAGACCTTGATAAATATTACCTTGGTAAATAATTAAAAGGACACAAAAATTTGGAAAAATTTAAAGAACTTCAAAGTATACTTGAATAATTGAATGAAATGTTGCCATACAAGAATAAGTTTCAGGGCACCTGGGTGGTTCAGTCAGTAAAGCAACTGACTCTTGATTTCAGCTCATGATCTAGTTGGGGGAACTGAGCCCCTCATCAGGCTCTGTGCTCAGTGTGGAGTCCGCTTGAGATTCTGTCTCTCCCTCTGCCTCCCACCCTGCCCCTGCTTGCACTCAATATAAATAAAATCTTTAAAAAAAAAAAAGCATAAGCTCCAAGCAGCTGACCCTAACCTTAATCACATAATTTTTATAAAAGTTTAACATGAATTCATTGCTTGTATTTTACTTCCATTTGACGATGTATCAAAATGGTAAATATTACATTTCAAAAAGCGTACCTTTTTTCAGCTCGTACTTTTTTCCCACAATGAGAACAAGTATACATGTTGTCACCTTCTAAAGTGTCTTTAATAGTTACTTCATCAAGAGATTCCTGTGTATTAAATCAGATTTTAAGGTTTCATATTATTGTTTACAGTAGGCAAAATTACAAAAAGTAGTAATTATCATTTGGGCAGGATGCACAGAGGAAAAGAAACTTTTTAATAACAAAATTCTGAATTTTAGCATGAAAAAAATCCCCCCCAAAACTGACAAGATGCTCCATGAATTTTACTAAGTTTTTCAAAAGTACAATTTTTCAAAAGATAAAAATTGTACTAAACATTTCAACTTAGGGGGGAAAAATCAGCTTTGTGGTCTACTTTTAATTCTTATTTGATCTGCATAGCTAGAAGAATAGATGAAAACATGAAAGTTAATTTTCTATTGAGATGACAAACATAAAACTGCCGTATACAAGTATCTAGAAGCAGAAACAGTCTAAACAACATATACAATGTTACTTACATAAATGTTCTTCATATCAGCCACTTGGCACCTCACAGTATAGAACTCTTCAGCAGTCTGACTAACATGTTCACAATCCTGGTCAATCAACAATCAAATATCAGTAATTTATTATAATAAGCTAAAATATACATTAAGATTTCCAAAAGTAAAGAATAGATACAATACTTACCAAGGACACAACATTGTTTGTAATTACACCTCCAAACAAACTTTTGACGGTATTTTTCTTTAAAAACAAACAAAAGTGAGTAATTAAAATTGGGCAGGTCTGTACAGATTTCAAAGTAACATCAGTATTCTGGTACTAACCAGTTCTGGAGACATTTCTTCAATTTTAGTAATGAGATCAGTAAAAAATTCGGTCATATCTTTTTGCTCCCCAGTATTCAGAGGCTGCTTATCCATGGTGTATGTTTTACAAAAGGGTCTAGGATTATATGCTTTGCATTCACTCTCCTGCAAAGGAAAAGGGGGAGAAACAAATCTACATCTCAAAAAAAAGAGAACATTATCACAAGGTTCTTGAATAAATAACAAAACAACAAAACAGAGTAAATCTACAAAGCAACCACTCTTTTCGATTTCATTTTGTATGATTTTCATGGCATTTTCAGTTTAATAGTCTTGGTGCCCAAAGATGCTTAATTATGAAGTCTGTGTTTTTTTAAATCTAATAATTTCTATGAAGGAGTCTGGGACTCAAGAGATACATATCTGTACTATCAAACATAAAATACTAATATTTTGTGGGTTAAATAAATTTTCCTACAGACTCAACTTTAGTAGGTTTTTATTTATTTATTTATTTTTAATTCATTTGAGGGAGAGTGAGTGCACAAGTGGAGAGCACCAGCAGGCAGGGAGGGTCAGAGGGACAGGGAGAAGCAGACTCTCTGCTGAGCAGGGTGCCTGACGTGGGGCTCAATCCCAGAACCCCAGGATCATGAGCTGAAGGCAGATGCTTAACAAACTGAGCCACCCGGGTACGCCTGAACTTTAGTAGTTCTTAAGAGTAGTTTAAAACACTCTTCTGTTTTGTCAGTTCAGATGGCATGTTCCAACTGTGTTAAATGGAGATTAAAAGCGGGATGAAGAGTGCCTGCATGACTCAGTCGGTTAAGCATCTGACTCTTGATTTCAGCTTAGGTCATGATCTCTGAGTTGTGACACTGAGCCCAGATCAGGCTCTGTGCTGGGCATGAAGCCTTCTTAAGATTGTCTCTTTCCCTCTCCCTTCTACTTCTCCCCTCCCCCAAAACAACTGCAATCCCTGAATGACTAGTGAATCTTTTCATTTTGTTAAAAATTTCATTTACTGAATCCTTAGTGTCAGAAGTTGAAAAACACAGGAATAAACAATATAATCTCGGTCCTCAGGATTCTAACAGGTAAGACTAGCAACTTTCACTACAAGTGGCAGGTATGAGACAGAGTTGTAGAATTACAGTTTTCTTAGAGGAGCTCTTAGAGGAGCTGAAAAACAAGTTGCTTTGGGAAAGATGACAATAAGAAGAAAAGGGAGAAAAGTGCTAAGGAAAGAGTGCTGCAGGTAGAAGGTGCTAAGGAAACAGCTGCACAAGTGATGAAGCAACAGTGATGATGGGCTTCCAAGAGAGGATACCTGCTACAGGATGAGGCTGGTATAGGAAGGAGTAAGAGAAGAGGTTGAAGGGGAACCTGGCTGCCTTAGTCTCGGGGCTGTGGGCTTGAGCCCCACATTAGGTACTGAGAAAACTTAAAAAAAAGGGAGGGGGGTTAAACAAAAGGGGCAAAATCAGAAGATATGTGCCATGCTGATCAAACTGAATACTATTTTGTTCGTAGTAAAAAATTACTGAAGTGTTTTAAGCAGGGGAATAATATTGTAAGATTTGTTAATTTTTTAAGATTGATTACTTTTATAGTTTTGGGGGTGGGAATTAAGAGGAACAAAGAGAAATCAATCAGAAAACTCTACGGGGGGATCCCTGGGTGGCGCAGCGGTTTGGCGCCTGCCTTTGGCCCAGGGCGCGATCCTGGAGACCCGGGATCGAATCCCACATCAGGCTCCCGGTGCATGGAGCCTGCTTCTCCCTCCGCCTGTGTCTCTGCCTCTCTCTCTCTGTGACTATCATAAATAAATAAAAAATTAAAAAAAAAAAAAAAAAAAAAGAAAACTCTACGGGGGGGTGGAGGGGAAGAGACCAGATACAAAAAGTTCTTTAAAGGATAAATTAACAGTCATCACACAGGTGACTGACATACGACTACTAAAAGTCACTTTGACAACACCAATAACTGACAAATTCAATTTGAAAAATAAGAGTAGATAGTTAAGGGCAAATCTAATACAAATGAACTTCATTTAATGTCTGCAGCTTATGTAGGTTATAGCTAATTAGTTTTCCATATATAGTTGTCAAACATACCATTAAATATGTAAACATTTTTTGAAGCTCCAGAAGAGTGGTCTTGTGCTTCATATCTTCTGAATACTGGAAATTAAGAGAAATGTTCCATTATAACATACTGATGGTAGCAAATAAGACATTCTAACGAAGAAAGTGTTAAAATGTGCTTAATACCGTATCTGTTTTCATTCTTTTAGCTCTATGTAAAAAAGTCTATTCAATTTAGCATTTTAAAAATTGAAGTATTATGATATAAATATAGCCATCACTATTATAAAGAAAACTGAATAAAGAAATCTTTTAAAAAAATTGCTTTCAGATCAAAGCTCATTTGGTGCAATACTGTTTTCACAAATTAGTAACTGTGCAAGAACAGAAAACATCATATGTGTGCAACAGAGATATTTTCTACAAATAAATTCATACATTAAGAAAATTGCTCTAATAATAAATGACATCTCTCCATCACCTAGTCATACCTTTATTTTTTTCTATAACAGTAGTATATCCTTAATACTGTAGAAAAATTACTGGCCAAGATGCCTGAAAACCCCAAATATTCAAATATCATTAACTGAGATTTAGGTATCTAACTAGATCCGTTCACTAGAGGCTTAGTCCTGAACACCATCCTTACAGGCACTTATTAGATATAGTCCAGCTCATCCAAATATTTTTTTTTTTTTAAAAACTATGAAATACGACCCTTACTACAAACTACTACCTGTCAAAATTGTGAATAAGCTCTGACAGTCTCATGGAATAATAAGCTTCTCTATGCCAGAAGTATTACAGTAGTGTCAATTTTGTGAGGAGTGTTCAGTAATGTGGTCTGCTATTTAAGAGCTTATAATCGAACTGAGGACATAAGGACACTGAAATAGGAATCTATTCAACATATCATATAATTTTGCAGTAACTAGATTATGTACAACAGGAACTGAGTAAAAGTAATCAACAAAATTGAGAAAACAACTGTAGTAATATTTCCGAAATATGGGAGGCTTAATACTCCATGAGATTAAAAGTCACACAAAACATTTTCCAACACGTAACAGAACTGATACATGTAAACTATACATAAAAAACAAAAATGCTCAGGAATAAAGACCTGGATTTATATTTTCATTGCTAGAGAATGAGTTGTTGGCTGAAGAACAGAAGTGACTGACTTCTAAATTAAGAAAAAGCAAGAATGTTTTATTTTACTTAATGTATAAGTTCCAAATATATACTCCACATATGTATTTTCTACTTAAAGAAATACATGTTTGCATCCATTAGGATGGCTATTGTCAAAAAACAGAAAATAAGTGTCAGCAGGGTTGTGAATAAATTGGTACCTTTGTGCGCTGCTGGCAGGAATGTAAAATGGCATAGCCACTGTAGAAAACTGGCATGGTGAGGTCTCAAAAATTTAAACACAGAACTCCCATATAATCCAGTAATTCCACTTCTGGGTATATATACAGAAGTGAAAACAAAAACTCAAATGGATACTTGGGACACTCGTGTTCATGGAAGCATTATCTAGAATAACCAAAAGATATAAGCAACCGAGAAGTGTCCAATGACAGATGAATGGATAAATAAAATGTGGAACAGATCATATAATGGAATATTATTCAGCCTTTAAAAAGGAAGGAAATTCTGATATGTGACACAAGGGTGAACCCTGAAGACACTATGCTAAGATTGTAGGATTCCACTTAAAAATGAGGTACCTAGCATAGTCAAAATCATGCAGACAAGTAGTAGAACGTAGTTGCATGAGGTTTGGGGGAATGGAGAATAGGAAGTATTTCATGGGTACAGTTTCAGTTGGGGGAAGTGAAAATATTTTTGAGATTGATGGTAATGTGTCAGTGTACTAACTACCACAGAACTATACACTTATACACAGTTAAGATGGTTAATTCTAAAAAAAAAAAAAAAAAAAAAAAAAAAAGATGGTTAATTCTAGTTGGGTATATTTTACCACAATTAAAATACACGCAGCTTCTTTTAAATTTTCTATGAACATCAGAAAAGGAAATAAAAATAACTAATGTATTCAAGTAAATAATCAAGTGTGCATTTGACTAGAGTACTTTCCAAAGTCATGTCAAATTCTATTAAGAATTTTTATGTAGAGACAAGTCTAAATTTAGTTTCTAACAAAAAATACTGTTTATGAAACCTACTCCTAATTAGCACATTTAATTGTTTTTTTTTTTGGTGCTACATTTTAATTTCTGAAAATGCTAATGGCTAAACAGTGATCACTGATATTTAGAAAAGAAATCAAGTATGGCCATGTTAGCAGCTAGCCAGAAAAAACAAATCACTAAAACTATGCCTCTCTGATCATCCCTAGTTGTATAAAATTAAGAAGATGGGGCCACAAATCTAGACACAAAAATTTCCATATGCTAAATGAATCAATTATTCAACTATTTCTAAGCATAATCAGTCTCAGAAGAAAACTTAAAAATATTAATATAACTATATTGTAACTTGGAGATTCAATTTGAAGCCTACCTTAAACATATTAAAGATTCATTGAAAATACATAAAGAATTGCAATACTTTTGGTTGGGGGGGGGAGGGAGTTAGGACATCAAGATGACATAATGGAGGAAAACAAAAACCCAAGTTCAAGCATAAAGTAAGTTTGCCAAGAAATTATAAAAGCCGTGCAGAAAGCAAACTAAAAAATAGTCCATGGTTAAAAAGAGTATAAACAAGAAACAATAAGAAAAATAGTATGAAGTAGATCTTACCCAAATAAACTAAGCCCACAGTGAAATTTACTTTGGGATAAAAAATAAAACAAGTTATGGGATCGCTGGGTGGCTCAGCAGTTTAGCACCTGCCTTTGGCCCAGGGCGTGATCCTGGAGTCCCGGGATCGAGTCCCACATCGGCCTCCCTGCATGAAGCCTGCTTCTCCCTCTGCCTGTGTCTCTGCCTCTTTCTCTCTCTGTATCTCTCATGAATAAATAAATAAAATCTTTAAAAATAAATATATAAATAAAACAAGTTATGATTCTGGTATATTCTACTTTGTTTTACACTTTGCTTATTTTCTATGTAGGAAAATTTATATTTATTTTTACTGAAAATATCATTTTAATTGTATACACTGAGTGTACATATTCCACAACTGTGTTTTCCTCTGAGAAATAAAGAAATTACACTATGTTAGGAGTAACCTATTGAAATGTAAAAATATTTAAGATATTACGAGCTCTGTAATCAAATACTGTCATTTTTTAAATTCTTAAATTATTTTCTCAATGTTTTACATTGAAATAATCAAGATTTATTAACAAAATTTAAAATTCTTTTATAGTTTTAATACTTAATGTGAAGAAAACTTACCTTAGCAGTGAAGACAGCCTGTCTTGCCTCAGGTATCATATAAAGTTGCTGAATAGTAGAAGCCAAGTAACAAGTAGCTCCAAGGTTAGTTAGGCCAACAAATCTACATTCAGCACGAACATCCTCATGGGGCCAGTAGTCCCACTTATAAGGTGCATGGGCTGCTGAAAAAAAAGGGAGGAAAAGATGCCCCCCCCAAACAAACTATGAAGCATAATGTATTTTGCTTTTACTAACAGCCACTACTCTCCATTACTTCAGTCAATATACATTAAACGTTATATATGACAACCTAAAACTAATGTAACATGTCAATAATATTCAAAAAATAAATTAGTAAGAACACATAGAAAAACTAGTTCATGCTCTAAGATTTCAAAAGACTGCCAAAATTTAATTTTGACACTAAATTATTCAATCAAAAAATTCCAATACTTGGGATATCTAGAAAAAGTCCTTTACACTTTTTTTAAATCAATATTTACATTTTTAACATCTTGACAATGATAGTTTATAATGTTAAAAGTGTATGAATAGTGAAATCTCTCTTTAAGCCATGCCCTCCAAAATCTCTTTCCTGCTCATAAAATTTAGAAAGATTAAAAGGAAAAGTATGCTTACACTGCATGTGTTGTGCCATAACCCAGTTGTGTATTAGCCTATAGTTCTCAACGGATCCTTTTACCATCTCTACTAACAAATCATAAGCAGCAGCTCTTGAAGAATGTGATTTGCACTTTGGCTGTTGTCTGTCTTTTAGACTAGGCAACAAAAATAGGAGATTGAAGATATCTCTTAAAAATTCCTGGAAAAAGGAGAAAGGCCAAGTACATTATCTAAAATTACATATCAGTTATATTCTAAATATAATGAATATCTTACATAGAGTAAACTGTATGACAATCTACAATTTACTTAAAGGCTATTTAAACATTTAGAGCAGCATCATATACAATCATCTGAAAGTCTTCCTAATGTTCATTTCTCTTAAAGAAAACAGAATGGGTAGAGATCACCTTTATTCCTCTTTACCTCTTGATAGATAATAGGTTCATTCTCAATTCCCATCTATAATCCTATTATTTTCTACTCCATTAAGTGACCAAAAGTTTTTGTTAAAGACCCATTACGTCCTACCTTGACTGTCTTTGCTATTTACTTTGGTTTCTCATTTCACTCTCCTAACAGTAACAGCAGCAGTAGCAAAAGCACCACCATACTCTTAATGAACAGTTATGATGCCAGATAATACCTCAAGGCCTCCATACAAAAAATAGAGGAGGCTAAGAACCTTGCCTGGAGTCACAGAGTTGGAAGAAGCCAGAGCCAGGATTTCAGACACCAAGCTCCTAATTTCTATCCCAGTGAAGTTCAAACTCAAGTACAAGGTTCTACCATGCTAGATGTATTCTTCTTTAAATTCAATCTACCTGAGAAAGGGTCACCTTTCCCACTTGCTTTTTATTAATTGGTACTTTGTTACTTTACCAAAGGTAGTTGTTTCTCCCATGCCTCAAATACTACCCTGGTACATTGTTCTGGGGTATAAAACCTCGCAGTGTATTGTGTAGAAAAGAGGTAATGTAGTTAAGACTAACATAACATTCTCTTATCCTCAGAATGGCTGGTTTGTAAGGCTGGCTCCTGGTTGTCATGTGAAAATTTGAATGGTTAAAAAAAAAAAAAAAAGAAAAAAACAGAAAGTTTGAATAGTAAAGAATTTGTTCCTCTAACTTTTCCTATGATAAAAATGACTTATTATGCCTTTTGTATTTGGTTTGCTAAATACTTGCTTTCTACCTGAGAGTCTGGAATTTCAGACACTTGTGTTCAGTTATATAGGTACTATAAATGACAACCCCTACCTTCACTCCATCTAAAACTCTGACTCGTTAGGTTCAAGAGAGTTCATTCCCCTGATAAGACGACACCTCACACTTGTTACACTCATTGCTGGGGAAATTAAGCACATCCTCTGAAACTCCAATAGGAGAAGACTCATAGAAGCATGTACCTCATTTCCACCAGATTGGCTGGATGCTGTCTTTTTGTTGCTAATTTCATTTTGTATTATTTCACTATAATAAATCTTAGCCACGAGTACAACTAAATGCTGAGTTCTTTGAGCCCCCTTAGTGATAGACCGAACCTGAGGATGGTCTTGGGAACCTCTACCACAGGTACTAAGTAAAAGACAATTTGAAATACTTTCCCCATTATGATCTCACCTCTTCCATCTCATGACTGTCAAAGAAAGTACAAAGTTCTGAATTTGCAACAAAAAGTTTGGCTAAGAAATATGGAAAGTGAATAGGGTCTACTTCATATAGTTAACAGACTGATAAGTCTGTATCCTGCCTATCTTAGAATTCAGGTTAGATGATGTGTCTTGGAGACAAAGACAACTATAAAATAACGGCATACAAAAAAAATAGGATTGGCTGATAACTAGTTTAAAATGATATTGGGGATAATTATTGGGGATAATTCTCTCCCTTTGCCCTCTTCCCCTCTAAAAAAAATTAAAAATAAATAAAATTAACTATCTTTGCCAATCAGTTTGGATCCAGAAACTGAATGAGCAAAGTTTCCATAGCTCCAAAGCTTTGATGTATTTAAAATGTACTTAAAACCTATGATAAGATAAAAACATTTTATCAAAAATATTAGGTTGGTAAAAGCCTAATGAAATGAATAATATTTTTATTTTCCTTACTCTGAATTTACCAGAAAAGAAGATCTCTCTATGTGAAAGGGTAACTGATACACATTAATAGGTCCATTTTTTAAAAGATTTATTTGAGAGAAAGAAAGAACATGCACACTGAAGCATGAGTGAGGGGAAAGCGGGGGGCGGGGGGGAGAGAATCTCAAGCAGAGTCCCCACTGAGCACAGAGCCTGACACAACGGTCAATCCCATGACTTTGAAATTGTGACCTGAGCCACAACCAAGAGTCAGACACTCAAATGACTGAGCCACCCAGGCACCCCTTAATATATCCATATGATAAATAATGGCAAAACCATTTTGGTATACTTCACAAAAAGAACCACCTCAAACTGCTGAGAAAATATTAAAATTAGTTTCTGATAATCAGTGTGATTTTTAAGATGTAACTCAGAAGAAACTTAAAGATTAATACTGTTAAAATAAAACTTCCATTTCTACTATACACATGTAAATGTTTACATTTCCATTATGTAAATAAGATTTCCCAGAACCTACATCTATAAATTTTAAAGGAGGAAGAGAATTAATGAACACACATTTGACCTTAACAAATAACATCCACCTGTAACTACATGAATTAATTTTAAAAGACCCATCCTTCTTGTTAATACATTCATTTTTAATTAAGTTTCATTTAATGTCTCATACTTCTTTGGCAAAACTTTTACAAGTAAAAGTAAAGTATATTTGGTCTTGCCTATGGTTCTGCAGTAGAATGCATGCCCTGGGTTGTAGTCTCTGCTATTCCCAAATAAACCCATTTTTGCTGGTAAAATAACAGGCAGCTTTGTTTTTAAAGGGTAACATTACTTGGTGATCAGAAGTGGAATGCAAGGAAGACCCCCCCAACAGCTCCAGTACCCACAGAGCCAACTAGACTCATTGCTTTCTTGCTGACCTTGAGGTTTGAGGCTTTGAGTCTTTTAAGAAAGTCCCATTTGGGAATTCTTCACATCCTAGGATGACTTACAAGGAGAACATCAACTTTGCCACCCCAAAAGTTCATAAGAAGGAAATCTCTAAAATCATGTAAGGTGACATCCATGCTGAAACAACTTTGACCCAGATATAACAAAGAGTATTTACAATGGATAAAAATAAGAAAGTTTCAGAGAAAAATGAGATATCCTAAATCCATTCTGTTCTTACTAATCAAACTGCAAAACAACAGACTATAAAAATGTATCAAGAATATAGTTCCATTTTTGAGACTGAAAAAATTCAAACAGAAAGTTTGACAAAATTATTGCTAGATTGCCAACTATTTTTAACGCTAGAAAATGAACTTTTGACATTTGATGAAGATACAAATTTTCTTCTACAAAATATGTTACTAAAAAGTTTTTAAAGTCTGCTGTGTATATGTAAAAAAAAGTACATTTATGTTGCTTTGATTGCTCATGTCCAAATAAACGTAACATAATGATAATACAGAAGAAAATTTCAGATAACACCGTGAGGTCACAAGAAATAAATATTTTTTTCAAATAAACAAATTCCTGGAAATTATATTCTTTAAAAATATGGAGTTGATGGAGATTAAATAGTGTACTTGTGATGAGCACCAGGTGAAAGATGGAATTGCTGAATTACTATATTGTACACCTGAAACTAATATAACACTGTATGTTAACTACAACTAAAAACTTAAACTAATAAAACAAAAAACAGAGTTGAAAAATCTAGAAATTTTTCAAAGTTTAAAGATCTGTGAGAGAACACCTAGGTTTCCTCTGTGAGCCATAAAAGTTTGAGGACCACTGCACTCTGCTGGCTCTTGATCTGTCCAGATATTTTGCTAAAAGCACATTCTTTTTTTTTTTTTAATTTTTTTTTATAAATTTTTTTTAATTTTATTTATTTATGATAGTCACACAGAGAGAGAGAGGCAGAGACACAGGCAGAGGGAGAAGCAGGCTCCATGCAGGAAGCCCGATGAAGGATTCAATCCTGGGACCCCAAGATCGCACCCCTGGGCCAAAGTCAGGCGCTAAACCGCCGAGCCACCCAAGGTCCCCGGGGTTTATATTTTTAAAAGGGAATTAGAAAACTGGAGAAAGAGGAAAAGTGAACAAGGGAGGAAGAGAGCATGACGAGAAAGAAAAAGCAGTAGAAGCAGTGGTGATGGTGGCGACAGACTGCATTTAGCTTGCAAGGCCTAAAATATTTACCAGAAGGCTCTTTAAGAGAAAATGCTGATTCCTGAACCACAGTAAATTCTCAGAAATTTTTAAGAATTCTTAAATAATAAAGTAAAATCATTAAAGTAGAAAATATATTTTAAATACCTAGGAGATAAGGAAAACTTTTTTCTTTCTTTTTTCTTTTAAAGATTTTATTTATTTATTCATGGCAGAGAAACAGAGGCAGAGGGAGAAATAGGCTCCATGCGGGTAACCCAACGTGGGACTCGATCCCAGGTCTCCAGGATCACACCCCAGGCTGAAGGTGGCACTAAACCACTGAGCCACGGGGGCTGCCCAGGAAAACTTTTCTTAATATTACACCAAACCAACTGCTTTAAACACCTCCACTTGCATATACATTTCATATTTAATGTGTCCAAAATAGATCTGATTCTGACACTCCTACCTCTCCTCAAAACTGATCTATCCTATATATATCCTATATCCTGATATATCCTATATATTCTATAAATGGAATTATCATTCATTCAATTTCTTAGGCTTAAAATTGAGTCTTTCTCTCCCACTTCACAATCCTATCCAAATTTGCAGTCTATGAGCTCTACCTTCTTCAATAAACATCCCAAATCCAAACACGTTTTCACCATCATCCCTCTCCAGAACCACTCCAAACTTCCTAGCTAGATTCCCAACACATTTGCCCTCCTAGCTTTCTACCCAGAGTCTAGATCAGAGAAAAGATTACACAAAATAATGGTTTTCAAACACCTGCAAAGAAGCTCAACCTTACTCATATTACAAAAAATAAAACAAACCTGGGAAAATCTTTTTTACCTACTGTACTGGCAGAAATGAAATATCTGATAATTATAATGGGTTGGTAAGAATGTGAAGAAATAGGCACTCACCTATATATAGTATAGGTGGGACCATAAACTGGCTCAGTATTCATTGAAAGCAACATTGTTGTATCAACCAAAGTCAACAAGATACATACCCTGTGAACCAGCAATTCTACTTCAGAATCTTTTCCTACAGACTTTCCAAGTGACCAGATACATAAACATCTTCAGTGCAATATCACTTATAAGAGTGTAAGACAACTTCCATCATTAGGAGCTAGTTAGATATATATGTGTGTGTATAGATATACATACAAAGAGTATTATGTGGTTGCCAAAAAAGAATAAATTAACTATATATGGTATATACTGATAAGAAGACTCTAAGACAGGTGAAAAAAGCAAACCATAGAGCCATGTATTTAGAATTTTAACATCTATAACCAGTATTGCATAGTGGTTAAAAGCTCGGCTAAGTGAAGTGTATGGGTAACTTCAGTGAGGCAAGTTGCTGAACTATGCCTTAATTTCATCATTTGTCAAAACAGAGTCTAATAACATCTACCTTATAAGGGCTCAAAACTTTGATAAGATTATTATCTGTATAATAAAATGGAAGAAAAAAATAAGTGGTCTTTAAAAAACACAGATAAGCAAAAAAGAATTCTGGAAAAGAGGAGAGAAAAAGAATAAATTCTCTTTCATATTTCCAAAATGCAGAATTTTACAAATGAGAAAAAAAAATGACAAAAGATACATAGACATCGATTATAAGCAGAAAACTCACAAGTTAACATGAATAGACAGTACATACAGAAAAAGACACTCATCTTCAACAGTAACTGAAGATATAAAACTAAAGCAACAGTGAGACTTGACAGACTTTGCATGTAAGCAATGTCTCAGATATCCCCTTCATATGTGGGAGTATCTGAGAAAAAGACATTAGAAACATTCTAAAATAGTGCAGCTGGGAGAATAAGAAGATATAGGCTTTTGTAAACTAATGAATTAAGATCAAAACGAATCAAATTTATTTTAAGAATAGGAATATATAATGGGACAGGTATGCAAAGAGGTTGTTTCTCACAGTTGCATTTTTTTTGGAAAAGGAAAAACAACATAAATGTCAATAAAAAAATTGTTTCTCTCTTTATGTATCTAATTTTTAAAAATATATTTTTAGTGTATTCACTTTTTCAAATAAAGACAGCAGATCACAGAATGGTAGTTAATATAAATGATATACTTGAGCATTTAATATGTCCATGAAAACTTCTGGAAGGCCATTCATCCATCACCTAACCATCATGGGAAATCAAACATATATATGGTGATCTCCCCTTTGCACTATTGAAAAACTTTTTCTTTTTTTACAATGATTTTCACATCATAATATGTTATCAAAGAAATCAGCATTATTTTAGAATAAAAGTTATATACTAGCTTATGCAAGATAATACTTCAACCAGTAAAACTAGATCAAATTATTCCCAGTGAGTATAGGAAAAATTTAAAAAGGACCTAGAGAAATAGCCTAAGAAGGGACTTTGTCAAATAGGGGAAGTAGTATAGAATAAGATAGTAAGACTGTCACCTTAAATTTATCTTCAGAATCCCTAACTCTATGCTCATGAGGACTATCCCATCCTCCTGGTTTTTCCTGAGTTTCTTACCACAAATAGTAACCTCAAGTAAATAATCCTCCAAACCAAAACTCCCTCCCTTGATGCAGGCAATGACAAAACTGCTAATGGCAGAGTAAATAACTTAATCTAAAGAGTAATCAGACTTTTGTGGGTATAGAGTCATCAGATGCTATCAAATAATAGATTTTATGTCAAATGGGCTTCTAAAATATGAAACCAGTAAGAGAGGTACTCTAATGACTACTTATTAATTCTGAATATTATTAATTCAAAATATTCAACCCTACAGCAATTGGAGTAGAGGTTACCTTTCTGTGTACAAGTCATAGGATTTGTTTCTGCATTCTAAATATAAGCTTAGCATTTATATTTTATTCAATGTTCAACTTTTCCTACCCACAATAAAACTCTAGCAAGTTTTATGTTTGCATGTTTAAGAAAATTTAATATATCCACATAAATTCAACAATAAATATTCAACCATATTTCATACAAACATTTGAATTTCTTAATACCTACCTGTCCTTCTCTTGAAAATTTAAAGGGTGGTTTGTGTTTAATAACACTTGTTGCAAGCCTAAGTAGTCCTGTAAGCCCATCATCTTCTATATTACCATCTTGATGATCAAGGATTTCCCTGCTACAAAAAGGAACACAAACAAAACAGATAGTTCACATAATTATGTCCTTTATCTTTCCTCAATGATATAAATGTCAACTTCACATCAAATTTTACCTTCGAATACAGTCAGCCAAATGTCGTGCCAAAGCATCTAAGTCGAGGAGTGTGGTCTTAATACAAAGAGAAAATACAAAATTCAAATATAGATTTTTGTGTTTAATAGCCAGAGATTACTAAAACAAAAAACATCCTTCCTTTGTAAATAGTAAGAATTTGTTTCTCCCGAATTCATTAGAATACTAATTAAATTATAAATAATACTCTTATAAGTCACTCTTATAAATAATGTCAATTAATATAATTATAAACACATCATTGACAGTCCTTCCAAAAAGAATCCATGGAATGTCAGTAACAAATTATGATAGTCATAGTAATGTATGGAGAAGATACAAAGGTTTATTATTTTCTAGCAATTTTATTGACATATAATCCACAATACCAGTTAATTTGCCCATGAAGGCCTGTTAAATGGGCTTTAAAAATAAATTTAAAGGGCTAAGTGGCACCATCAGTTAAGCATATTCTTAGGGTTGTGAGATTAAGCCCTGAGCCAGCTTTGAGTTGGGCATGAAGCCTGCTTAAAACTGTCTCTCTTTCCCCCTCTCTCTGCCCCTCCCCCCACTGTATCCTACCTCAAACGCTCTTACTCTCAAAAAAATAAATTTAAAGGTTTTAGAAAATTTTAATTTTCATTATAACTGAGCAACAAAATTAAAACATTTCACACACACACACACACACACAAAACTTAAAAGGATTCTCAAGAAACTCAGATCTCTAAGAAAAAATTATGCTGACTGGCAACCAAGAAATATTAGATTCCAACTTCAAATGGGCAACCCCAGGTTAAATAAAGAAATCAATGTTTATCTGATTGATATGAATAATCAAGTTAAAACACATTCAGTATTTCTAATTATTTCTCAAATGAAAAATATTTTAAGAATTCAATGTACCCTGCTCCTTAAAAGTAGAAAGTGCAAATATTATAGGATTTTTTAAAAATGCAAAGTGTATATAAAATGCACATGGATTAAAATACACTTTTTAAGACTTTTTAAGTTATCTTTCCACCCATTGTGGGGCTTGAATTTACAACCCTAAGATTAAGAGTCACATGCTGTACTGACTGAGCCAGGCAGCCGCTCTTGGGTTAAAATACATTTAAAAGAGAGAAAATGTTTCATAAATATTTAAATGTATCTTCTTAAAGTGTTTCTCACTTTTTGAGAACACTTAAGATGTATTTTAGCTTACTCAATTTATGGAGAAGAGACTTACAAAGCAATTCTGTCTTTGAAATTAACTTGTTTTAAACATCTGTTTAAAACTATTTTAGTCTAAGAAAATTAGATGAGAAAACTAATATTTTTTTAACCTTAAAATAAATTCTATTTGAATTGCAATTTTATTTTGCACACAAAACTCCAAACCCACATGCTATTACAGAACACTGTATATTTACATCTAAAGTCTAAATTTTACATTCTAAGTTACATTTTATATCTACAAATCTTACTGAGAAGAAAAAGAAAATTACTTATTACCAGATGAAGATATTTCAACAAAGGACAAAGTAAAAAAGAAAAAAGAATTCGGGCAAAACAAAAATGTCCAACTACAATAAATAATTAAGGCATTTTCAACTCTTATAGAATGATAAAAATGCCCTTAAAAATAAGGACTTCTATAAAGTCTTTAACATATATTTATCATGTTGGATGGATCGTGCACACTTTAAGGTATAATTTTCTGAACGTACCTGACTAGCATCCTTTATATGTATGTTGTCAACTAATTTGCACAACAACCAAAAATACTCTTTACATCCAGGTTTTAACATTGGTTCTTCTTCATAATCATCTATCTATTAAAAAGAATTAAACTTCGTGAAAACATTTTAAAAAGGAGGATAACTTAAAATCACAATACAAAACGACAGACCTTATGAAAAAATTAAACCCATGTAAAAACAGTATTCAAAATTTAACAAAAAATGGAAAGAACACTCTTAACTTCTGTAAAATTAGAATAACGAGATCGAAAAGGGAAGAGTATAAGAACTTTCAGAAAAACATTACCCTTGAATTTCTTATAACCTACTTGAAAAAATTATATAAATAACATTAAATAATGTATTATGAACTAAAAATTCAATGAAAATGTGTCAACAAAAGAAACCTACAAAAGATAAGCATGAATAAATCTACCCAAATGCAATGGTTTATTATAGTTTTAAAATCTAAAACATAAAAAACACCTTATATATATATCTTACAGACTTGATGACAAGTAAATATGAAGGAGGAAAATAGTAAATCCTACAATGCAGGGATCCCTGGGTGGCGCAGCAGTTTAGCGCCTGCCTTTGGCCCAGGGCGCGATCCTGGAGACCCAGGATCGAATCCCACGTCGGGCTCCCGGTGCATGGAGCCTGCTTCTTCCTCTATGTCTCTGCCTCTCTCTCTCTCTCTGACTATCATAAATAAATAAAATTTTTAAAAAAAATCCTACAATGCATCATATTTCTGGGGTTAGTAAATGAGCTCTGAGTTTTTTATGTTGTAAAAGGCCTTTTTACAAGACCAGTATATACCCTGGATAAGGAAAGGAAATTCAAAATTTAGGACATCAATAAAGATTAAAAAAAAAAAAAAAAGAAATCTATGTGACTGAAGGAGAAGAAAGCTACATTTATGTTTTTTTCATTTGATTATAGTAAGAACAAATGCTATCTCCAAAACACAATATCCAAAGGAGACTCCAAAGAGCTGAAATCAAAGAACATAGATTCCATTCCCAGGTGTAACATGGACACAGTATGTCCACAATACTGTCACTTTAAAAACTGTATAACTATCCTCTTGGTAAAAACTACATACAGTACACAACTACTCAAAATTACTGCGAGTATATAATACAATAATAAAAACGTGGAGCCAAGAAAATTGCAGAAATAGGTGGCTCAAGTTGTGATCCCAGGCAGTCCTGGGATCAAGTCCCACAACAGGCTCCCCACAGGGACTCTGCTTCTCCTTCAGCCTAGGTCTCTGCCTCTCCCTCTGTGTCTCTTGTGAATAAGTAAAGTCTAAAAAAAAAAAAAAAAAAAAAGAAAGAAAGAAAGAAGAAAAAAGAAAAAAGGAAAGGAAAGGAAAGGAAAGGAAAGGAAAGGAAAAGAAAAGAAAAGAAAAGAAAAGAAAAGAAAAGAAAAGAAAAGAAAAGAAAAGAAAAGAAGAGAAAGAGAAAGAGAAAAAGAAAAAAAAGAAAGAAAAAGAAAAAGAAAGAGAAAGAGAAAGAGAAAGAGAAAGAGAGAAAGAGAAAGAGAAAGAGAAAGAGAAAAAGAAAAAGAAAAAGAAAAAGAAAAAGAAAAGAGAGCCTCTCCTAAACACAGTAAAATCTTACCCTGATAGGTTTTAGTGCTTGAGCATCAGGAAGAAATTTCAATAGTGTTGAAGCAGCCAATAGCAGAAAAGAGCGATTGATTGAGTCTCCTCCATCCAGCCCTGACAGAGATAACTTATAAAGACCATTGCAAGACTCATGACGGACTGCAGTCTAGATGAAAAAAGCAAGTTCAAAAGATTGAGTTAACTTTTAAAAAGTTAATCTTAAAATCAATTGTCAGCTGAAATAATGTTAGATGGTTTCTTTAATATTTTTTAAATGCAAAGTTCTGATTACATACTAATGCACATAAATATTATCAAATAAAGTACCCCCAACATATATAGTACTTTGTATAAACATGTTAGAAATTCCCAAATGTGGACATGAAAAACACCAAATAAACGTAACAATAACAAATACAAAAGGGACAAAGGAGAGGATATTCATAATCATTTATTTATAAACTAAATAAAAGGATAAAATATTTGCAGAACAAGAAGCAATTTAGAAAGTACTTATACAAAAACATTTTAGTTTCTAAGGGACTTGCCCAAATGTCACAATCAATGCCTGCGACACAGCCAGAACAAGAATATATATGCATTCAATTCAGAGCTTAAGTATATTAAGACAGGACTGTCTTAAAAAGATGTAACTATTTTGACTATTGTGGTTAAGTGTTTTAGCAAGAGTATGTTTCTACTATTTCATTTAGGAATATAGTGTAATATCAAGATGCAGTTAGTGACAATTATACTGACCTTCAGTGTTTACATTGGAATCAAAATATACTTATTTTTATTATCTCTTGTGTCTAAGGACACACTGCAATTAAATAGAAAAAGGAAAAGAAGCTTCTTCTAAAATACAAATTACCAAAATAAACTCTAGCTCTTCCCAGAAAATGTTCAAAACTCCAAAGCAAAATAATCAAAATTTTATTTCAGAAAAAGAAAAATATGAATGCTATAGACTTTTAACATTCAGTTTTTTCATTTTAAAAATTATTTAAAATTCAATTAATTAACATAAAACGTATTAGTGGTTTCAAAGATAGAGGTCAATGATTCATCAGTCTTATATGATACCCAGTGCTCCTTATATCACATGCTTCGCTAATGTCCATCATCCAATTACTCCATTTCCACACCCCTCTCCCCTCCAGCAACCTTCAGTTTGTTTCCTATGGTTAACAGCCTCCTAATGTTCACATTTAAGTCTACATAGTTTCAAAACACTCAAGACCTTAAAGTGTTTAATAAGTACATCCCAGATAATGGGATATACTTATGGAATTATGTCCATTTGTTTCTATTAGCTCTTTAATTATCAATGCTAATAATTTTAAAAATAAGAAGAGTAATAGTACTGATTTTCAATGTTTATCTTACCTCAGGAATAAGGAGAGTCAATTTCTTTAACCAATCTTGTAAATGGTCACTATCAGCAAGGCTAGATTTCACTAAAGAACAGCAATGTGCCCAACTCACCAAGAGCCACATTGAATAATGTGAAACTAAAGAGAAGTTAGAAAAAAAAATATGACTGTAAGGCCTGTGCTGTAAAGAAAACACAATGTTCATTATTAAAGATTACCTAAACAAATTTTTGTCTATTAAAAATTAGCTTTGTGGAACCCTTACTTACCTTCATGCCTAGACCTGTGATCGGACTGAGCTTTCAAAACTCTGTAAAAGGGGGAAAAAAAAAAAAAAAAAACCACCACCACTCATTAATTTCAGCAATAAAATATAAAGAACTCAATTTATTACCACATATCCCTTTAATATTTATACAATGTACCCTTAACAAAAAAGAATAAATTAAGAAAAATATTTGTTCCTATGGTCTTTATCTTTTAACAAAACATGGAAAAAATTATTACAGACCACTGCATATGACTGTTCAGATTTAATGAACAAAATCTAAGTGAATACAGTATTGACTGAAATAACTGAACCCTCAAGAAGCGCTCATGATGGAGCACCTGGGTGGCTCAGTCAGTCAAGCATCTGACTCAATTTGAGCTCAGGTCCTGATCTCAAGGTCATGAGATTGAGCCCTGCATTGGGCTCTGTTCTGTGTTCAGCCTGGAGTCGGCTTGTCCCTCTCTCTCTACTCCTCCCCCTACTCTCTCATGCGTGTGTGCTTTTTTTCTCGCAAATAAATAAAATCTTTAAAAAGAAGAAAAGAAGTGCCCATGATTTAGTTACTAAAGAGACGCAATATTAGAAATAGAAAGGTTATAATGGTTGATTCTAAATTTCAGACTTCTAATTAAAAAAAAAAATCCTACACTGATATACAATGCCCTTCCTTTAGTATTGTTAATGCAAATTTCTATCAGAAGGTTAAAAGCCAATTACTAAAAAGTAGAGAAAACTAATTTAATTCTGTATTATTTTACATCAATTTTTCTCCACACGTTTAGTTACTCAGTGGAAAATGTATTACTTCAATTTAAACAAAAGTATTAAAAACTTTCATTTTAACAAAATCAGTAAGTGAGAATTATTTGTCTTACAAATACTGTTTAAAAAAAGAAAAGCACTGATTCCTTGCATCCTTATTTTCTTATAATTAACAAAACACCTTTCAAAATCTCAGAAAGCAACATTCACCCACATTATTGATTTACAGTAAAAAGTACTGGGGCACCTGGGCAGTGCAGTTAAGCACCCCATTCTTGGTTTCAGCTCAGGTCATGATCTCGGGGTTGTGAGATAGGAGTCCTGTCTCAGGGCTCTGCCCTCAGCATTGAGTCTGTTTAAGATTCTCTCTCCCTCTCCTTTTCCCCCTTTCCCCTAAGTTCACACGCACATGTACTCTCTCAAATCTTTAAAAAAATAAAAAGTACCAAGAAGTTAAAACTTATAAATCACATAATCTGTTCATATTTCATGTTTAATTATTATCATACTGGTATAACCAACTTTACCAAAAGCAACCTACCCATCCACCTTTTAAATATGTAGCATTAGAAAATTTTTGATGGGGCATCTGGGTGACTCAGTCAGTTAAGCATCTGTCTTTGGCTTGGGTCATCATCCTAGGGTCCTGGGATGCAGCCTGGAGCCTAGAGCCCCACTCCCTGCTTAGCAGGGAGTCTACTTCTCCCTTTTCCCCTACCCCCAGCCTGAGTTCTCATGCTCGCTCTCAAATAAACAATCTTTTTCTTAAAAAAAAAAAAAAAAAAAAAAGATGATTTTTGATAACAGGCAAAAAGTTTGTTCTAGCTGCCTTAATTTATACAAACTTATTAGCACCTTATGAACTCAAGGTGGGAGCCTAAGAAAAGGTAACAGTGCATGAACAGGCACAGATTAAGAAATACAGGGATGGGGGTAAAAGAAGGGGGCTTACATTACAAAGATTATAAAAAGTTAGAATGGAACTGGAAGAATGAAAACAAGAACAGCCACAGAGTGAACCAGCTTGAACAGTAGCAGCTGGTATCAAACCTGCATGTTTATTTTTCCTTGTGTAACATTAACAAAGTGAACATTCCTTAATTCTCAAGAAATAAAAGCAAAATAAAAGTTACTGAATGGTTTTAGTACTTCAATATATTGTGGTATGTGGGATAATGAGCTAGTGCGTGGGTTAGTGAGGACACAGAGGAGGAGTTAAATATGATTTAACTGGAGAGTTAATTGGTGGCTGGGTATAAAATATATTTTATCATACAAATCAAAGACATGTTTACAGTACTTTCTTCCTTTCTATACGTTGTCCATTCCTAAGTTTTACAAACAATGAGGTAAGGTATCTGGCACTAAAAATATAATGGTGAGCAAAATGAGATACAGTTCATATAGAATTTAGAGTCAAGTGGGGTAAAGCACATATTGATCAAGTAAAGAATGTGAATTCAACTGAGATGGAGTCAAAAGAAAGGTAAATTACAAAAGAAATAATCTTAAAATAATCATGCTATTTACATTCAACCACTGCTTATGAAGGTGACTTTTAAAAGCATCTAAAAACAGCAATTAGCCACAAATACGGTTAAGCACTTTCAAACGTGTTTACATCAGCTTTATAAATCATTTGAGTACAATGGCAAATTTCAGCCCAACAAAGCAGCAACAGAATACTTAGAAATTAATTTTACATTCTTTAACATAGCTTATGTGATTATCTAAGGCCCCCATGTATAGTCAGGTCCCCATGTATTAGTCAGCAATTATCACACTTGAATTTCTGTATTAAAATTTCATACATTAGGGCAGCCCCGGTAGTGCAGTGGTTTAGCGCTGCCTGCAGCCGAGGGTGAGATCCTGGAGAGCCGGGATCGAGTCCCACATCAGGCTCCTTGCATGGAGCCTGCTTCTCCCTCTGCCTGTGTCTCTCTCTGTGTATCTCTCATGAATGAATAAAATCTTTAAAAAATTTTTTCATACATTATTTTTTAATCTCTACTGTAGCACAAATAAATGGGATATTACATGCTCAAACTATATTCTTATACACACATTTCCAGCTCTGTCCACCAACGGCCCAGATGCAAGAGAATCTCAGTAGCAGTGAGTCCACCAAAAATCCGTATTTTTGGAAGTTTCCCACCAACAGGAACTACAGCTTCTTAAAGAAATGGCTGATTTCAGGGCTAAGGTAGGAAACTACATGCCTTGAAGATCTTACAGGGACAGGAAAAAATAAAAAAGGATGACTCCTTTCCGCTCCAAATAATAAGGCTATGTCAAAAGGACATGAACAAGCTTGAGAAGGTCAACTCAGGTATAATTTGAGTAAAGTGAATAGTGATAGTCATGAACTACAACAAATTGAAAAATCCGTGAATTCAAACTGATACTAACTTAAAGGAAGAGAAAGCTCTTCCTTATAACAGAATGTCAACAAATAAACAGAAAAAAGAATGCTTAAGAATCAGAAAATCACTACTTTACATTTACTAATATTTAATTCAGACAAGAATCACACCAAATGCTAAAAATCAATAAACAAAAGTTTTATGAGAAATCATTTTCCACAGGTCACTTTTAATTAGTAAAAATCAGAAATTTTATTATAGAGAAACCTGCAGGAAACCAAATAAACTAATAAAAATTAGTATAACTAGTAATGAGACCAACTGACATCAGCAGGATATACTGGGAAAGACACATTACTAATGGAGTACTCCTGCTAAAAATAAAAATATATCATCTGAATTTAATCACAAAGATCAAAAACATTAGAATTAGAAAACCTAAATGGAAAGATGTTTTATAAAAGAACGGGCGTGAAATACTTAGAAATGTCAGTATCTTGAGAGAAAAGCTACTGAAGTATCCCCGGTAAAAGGAAATGGAAGAAATAACAACTAAATGCAGTACATGATCCTAGACCAAGGGGGAAAAAAAGTGTCATAAAAAAAATATTCATGGGACAATTTGAGTATGGACCATACATTAAATAAACACTATCAGAGCAATATTTAAATTGCTATATTTGAGTCTTTTACTCATTATTAAGAAAATGTCCTGGTATCAAAGTGTTATTGGTAAATGGGCATATCTGACACTCCCACAGAACTTGGGACAATATGTAAAAAAAATATGGGCACAGAGACACACAGAAAATGCACACTCATGATATGTAATAAAATTGGCAAAATATTGGTAATATGCAAATGAAGGTGAAAGTATGAGAGTTGAGGTACCCTAACAATTTTTCTGCTAACCTTTAAATTTTTTCAAAATGAAGTTTTAAAGCACTATATTTCTGGTACAAGTATATACGAAAATTATGTAAAACTTCATACCTAGGAGCCAGATTATCATACGTATAAGCAACAGACATAAGTCGCTGAATCAAACTGGTTCCTTGGACAAGAACAAGAAATACCTTTAAAACAAAAACATTAAAAAAAATCTTTAAATACACTAAAACACAAAAATGCATTTTTACCACAAAACTCCAAATTACTTTGATTTTTATCTATGACAAGATAAGGAATATCATACTGTAAAAATACTAGTATCAGAAAATTAGAATTTTGTAACCAAACTTAGGAACAAACTTAAAAAAAGAAAATTTACAAATACAAAAGCAAAACTATTCTTTATATTTGATCTACAAATTCTTTATGTCACCCAAGTGAGTGAAAAAAATATATTACATATGTCAGTGGTTTGTTGGGGTGATGAAGAATGAAACATTTTTTGCTTTTGAAATAGGGGAAAAAACCCAAGCAGTGGCAGATAATCTCAACCATCCTGAAATAAACAGAGAAAAGAATGAATATAGGGCAGAGATTCTATTTTAAAAACCGTTAGGTTCAACATTTAGTTTGCATCCTTTCAAGCTGCTTGATTTTTTTTTTTTTTAAGCTGCTTGATTTTAATACATACTTAATTTTTAGGTTCTGGTTCTTCTATATCGTGTTCTATATAAGTTCTATATAATGGGAGAAAATAATTTACTACTTATACAAATAGAGAGTTATAGACTCCTTTCAGCAGATCGCAACCCTTCTGGGCACTAATGTTTTAAGCACTGTTTCCATCCTGGAGATGTGAGTCCAGTGTAGCAGATAACACAGAAAGCACTGTAACACAAGTAATACAATGTGCCACTAGAACAAAAGAGAGCAGCAACGAAACCTATCCCTGGTGAAATCAGGGCAGACGGCTTCAAGGAAAGCTGTTTAGGCTGAAATCTTAAAGTCTGACCTGGAATTTGAACCTTCTGAAAGGGCTTTATGGGCAACAAATGAAATAATTCATGATAGTCAATTATAAAAAAAAACCTAGGGTTCTTCCACACTATCTACAGGATATCCAAACTGGATAACTTGTCTCTAGAATTAATATAACAAAAATTTGTTCCCCAAAAGCTTAACATAAATTATGATTATGATAAGCTAATGGAAAAATAAACACCTTTTCGAAACTATAAAAACACTGGCATGTGTGAATAATACTATTATTAAAATCTCAAGAGGAAATGACTAAAGTCAAAAGCTTTGAAGTTATTTAATGAGTTAACAGAACACAATTTTAGTTCTTAAATTATAACCTAGGAAGACTATTCTGGAGAAAAAGTAACTGAAACATTACAGCAATGCAAGGTTAAAATAAGTAGTCAACAATATGCAACACTGTAGAACACATTTAGATTACACTGTAGTCCCCACAGTTCTATTTTAATTGTATTAGCTGTAAATGATTTGGAATCCTAGCAGAGGTCACTTGTCCCATTTAATCTCCAAAATTCTGAAAGGGAAATATGAAATATGCATCAGGTTTCAAATTTCACTAGTAGTTTCCAATCTAGGTTTCACTATACTACTTCTCTATCAGAAACAACTCATTACTCTGGTGTTTCTTTCCCAGCTATGAGGTAAAGTGCTAGTTTCAAAAGGTTACAAATGAATAAGAGATCTCACTAGATCCCAGTACAAAGATGGAGCCATTCAAAGGGCAAATATTTGATCATATGAATGACAGAATCCACAGACAAAATTCTAATTATACTGCTGGATGTGCTAGTTATTGTGCCATTTTTAGTCAGCTCTGTATCTACCATTCTACAGAGTTGCTTTGTGAATCTAGGGCTGGTATATCACAAACTAAATTCCTCCTTTGCCAGTTGATTTCCTAGGAGGTTCTGCTAATCTGAGACAGAGATTACTTCCTTGTTTTTTCTATTAACACTGTACCATAGTTAACCCAGGAGAAGCTATTTAGTTTCAGAAATAGTAGCAGAACCCCTTCCTTAGAGGCCTAAACCCCAGGTCAACAAGATCCTTCCTTATAATCTCCTCATTTCTGATATTCCCAACCTTTTTCTGTATGTTCCTTAAACTCCAGGAGTGGTGAATGGTTACCTGTCTGGGTTACCTCAGTATTTTCTTTTTATATGTTTAGACCTCCTTTTTTTTTTTTTTTTTTTTTTTTTTATTTATCAGAACTATTTATTGAAAGTATTATCCTTTCCTCACTCTGTTGCACCTCTTTGTCATAAAGCAAGTGTCTATATATGTGTGGTTCTCATTTTGGTCTCTCTGTTCTCCTTAATTAGTTTGCTTATCCCTGCATCAGTATCACACTGCCTTTGTAATTAGCTTTGTTGGTCTAAACCCCATAGCATTTTGATGGCTGATCTCTAGTAAAAAGCAGTTATGATCATGGCACTAAAGACAGGGCAAAATAAGGAGCCTGGGTTCAAATCATGACCCCACCACTCTTTGTGTAATCCTGAGCAAGTTAACCTTTCCATAAACCTCAGTTTGGCTGGTATGAGATAAATGTTGTGGGGTATGAACGAAGAATTTCCTCTGCACTTTCAAGATTCTTCCAGCTGGACAAAGCATCAAATTGACCTCGGGCCGGGCAGGTAGTGCGGGGCTCAGCACAAGCTTGTTTGAGCGCATCAGCGCGGCTGCGACGCCTGTCCCACAACCCAATGCAGACATGTGAAACCAATTCTTTTTCTTTTGTTTGTTTGTTTTTTTTTTGTTTTGTTTTGTTTTTTTTTGAAACCAATTCTTTATTTTAAATCTCTCCTGTTGAAACATCTGTGTGGTTATTTCCCTAGGCTCTCACAAATTTAGTATATAAATTACTGAGTGTAAATGATTAAATCCTACAGTTAGAGAACATTAGAATAGCATACAATTCATTCCTGCAATTTGGATAATGAACTAAAAAATATTACTATTTCATAATTACTACTGGATTAAAAAATGAAGGTATCACTTCAGCTGTTAAGTCATATGTGGTAATCTAGAATTGCATTTCTTATGCATTACCATATTCTTAACTTTGTAAAACACAAATAGAATTCATTACTACAATTTAATGGTAACTTCTGTACTTTACCTCTGTTAATCTTGGTATATGAAGACCCTTGGCATGATCACCAGCAGCCTTTCTTGATTTACCAGGCCAAGTTCTTTTCCTATGGCTTTCTGCTATACCAGACCAGGCAAAGACATCATGATAAGCTAAATCCAAATCGGATGGATCTACTGCAAACTGGCATATTAACTTCAGCAAGCAAGCAAGACAGTCTAGCTGCCACTGTGGATAAGAAGAAAACGTCATTTCCCTATTTTGATTAATTTAACATGGCCACTATACAACCTGAAACTAAAAGCTAGAAAGTAAAAATAATTACAGCTAGTACTTTATCTATGTGCTAAAGAAGTTTTACTACTTATATATTCTGTTGAGTAACAATCCAATCTTACAAAAATGACAAAAAATATCTAGATACTAAGAGGTAAAGAAAACATCCAAATGTCATCTGATCTACTGCTCAGATTGTAGTATAATTTTTTTAATTACTAAAATGTAAACAAAAATGTAATTTACCCCAAAATGAATTAAGAGACAAAGTATTTATAGTTGTTTCTCCAGCCAAGTAGAGAATATAATCCAGTGTTTTGGAAGCCAAAGCAATTCTCAAGAATTCTAAAAAATAACTGAAAATTGTGTACTTTACATAAGTACATTTAAAATAAAAGAAATATTTGGTATAATAGTTTAAAATTTTCATTTCTGATTTAAAGATCTACCTTAAAATTTTAAAAACATGTCAAGTAAATTGATATAATTCTTGTGCAAGATGAGAGTTTCACAGTATTCTCAACAGTTATTTTCCTATCTTCCTAATCTCACTGCCAAATTGTATAATAGCTATACCAATATACCTCGGAAGGGAATTCAGCAATACTACATTACAGATTTTCAAGAAAGTTACAAAGAAATTTCAGTAAGATTAGTCCTTTCAACAAATGGTGGTAGAAAACTGAATAGTAGCCATATTAAAAAAAAAGAAACAGACAAAAAACCCCACCAAACCCTCAACCTCACTCTACATATACAAAAATTGACTCAAAATGCATCATAGAACTAAATGAAAATGGTAACTATAAAACTTAAGAAAAACAGAAAAATCCTTGTGGACTTCAAAGATTTCTTAGATAGGATACAAATTCTGTTAAAATTAAAAACTTCTCTGCTTAATAGACACTGTCAAAATAATGAAAAAGCCAGCCACAGATTGCAAATATTACTATATTACAAATATTACTATTGCAAATACTATATACCTAGCAGAAAAATTTGTCTAAACTGATTAAAGAAAAAAAAATCCTCTTTACTAAGATCAGAAGGGAAAGGAAGGGGTGGGGGGCCTAAAGATAAGTATAGACGCTTCATTAAAAAAATGTGGTCACTATGAAACTTGTGAGATGCACTGAGAAGGAGACTTAGTGGAGGAAATTTATAGCTAAAAATGCTTAAAAAAACCCCTCAAATCAACAACCTAGCTTTCCCACTTAAGAACTAGAAAAAGAACAAGCTAAATCCAAGCTAGCAGAAAGGAAATAATAAAGTACAGAGTTGAAAACAGAACAGAAAAACACGAAAATCAATGTAAATAAAAGTTTGTTCTTTGAAAACAAAACTGACAAACCTTAAGCTAAGAGAACTAAAAAAAGGAAGAGTGAGGGACGCCTGAGTGGATCAGCGGTTGAGCATCTGCCTTAGGATTAGGTCGTGATCCTGGGGTCCTGGGATCTGGTCCCACATCAGGCTCCCTGTGTGGAGCCTGCTTCTCTCTCTGCCTATGTCTCTGCCTCTCGCTCTGTCTCTCATGAATAAATAAATAAAATCTTTAAAAAAGAGTGAAATTACTAACATCAGAAATAAAAGGAGGAATTTTTCTGTCAAATCAACAGAAAAAAAAGGATTTCAGAAGAGTACTATAAACAACTATAAACCAAAAAGCTGGAAAACCTACATGAAATGGACAAATTTCTAGAAACACAAAATAAAAGCTCAATCATGAAGAAATAGAAACTCTGAATAGATCTATAATTAAAAATCTCCCAACAAAAAAAGACCTGACAGCTTCATTAGTAAATTCTACCAAACATTTAAAAAACTAATGCCAAGCCTTACCAAATTCTCTAAGGAGGGAACACTCCCAACTCATTCTATGAAGCCAGCATAACCCTGTATCAAAGCCAGACTGAGATACTACAGAAAAACTACAGATGAATATCCCTTATGAACAATGATGCAAAAATCCTTGAAAAAACATAAACAGGAGCTAGCAGCATATCAAAAGGATTATACAGCATGATTAACTGGGATTTGTTCTTGGAATGCAAGGATGGTTCAACATACAAGACTCAACCAATATTCCATAACAAAATGAAGAGAAAGACCACATGATCATTTCAACTGATGCAGAAAAAGCATCTGAAATAATTCAACACTCTTTCTTGATAAAAACACTAAAAAAAACAAACAAAAAACAACAAAAAGGACAGAAATACAACAAAACTACCTAAACAGAACAAAAGCCACATATGAAAAATTCATAGTGAAAATCATTCAATTGTGAAGACTAAAAGCTTTTCAACTAAAATAAGGAATAAAGCAAGGACATCTGCTTTCTTAATTTCTATTCAACACAGTGGTGGAAGTTTTGGCCTCAAGAATTAGGTAAGAAAAACAAACAAAAAGCATCCACACTGGATGAACAATGAACACTATGAAAAGAAAACCACTATGAAAAAGAAATAATTCCATTTACAATAGCATCAAAAGAATAAAGTACTTAAAAATCAACCAAGGTCATCAAAGACTTCTACAATGAAAATTATAACACAAGGCTAAAGACTGAACATTTATGAAAATATCAATACTACCCAAAATAATCTGTAACAAAATAATGACATTTTTTGCAGAATAAAGAAAAACCCATGCTAAAATTCATATGGAATCTCAAGGGATACCAGAGCCAATACAATCTTAAAAGAACAAAACTGGAGGACTCATACCTCCTCATTTCAAAGCTTACTACTGAGCTATGGTAATCGACATCATGTGGTATTGGCATAAAGACAGACATATAGATTAATGGAATGGAACAGAGTACCCAGGAATAAACCTTCACATATATGGTCAAATGATTTTTGACAACAGTGCCAAGGCCAGTCAACAGGAGAAAGGACAGTATTTTCAAAAAATTGTGCAGAGAAACCTGGATAGCCATATGTAAAAGCATAAAGTTGAACCCTTACACACTAAAACACCATATATAAAAATTAACTCTAAGTGAATCAAGGTTGTAAATAGAAGCCCTAAAACAATTCTTAGGAGAAAACAGAAGCTTTCATGACAATGTATTTGGACACATGATTTCTTAGATAGGACATCTATAGTATAAGTAACAACAACAACAACAAAAGACATATTAGGCTTCATAAAAATTTAAAAATTTTGTGTATAAATAAGACTATCCACAGAGTAAAATGGCAACCTACAGATGGGAGAAGATATTTGCAAAGTATGTATCTGATAAAGGATTAATATTCACAATATAGAGAACTTCTAAAACTCAAAAAACCAAATAACCTCATTCATAAAGGAGCAGAGGAGTTGAAAAGATATTTCTTTGAAGAAGATATATAAATGGCCAATTAGCACAAGAAAAGATCCTCAACTTCACTGTTTATTAAGAAAATGCAAAGTAAAACTACAATGAGAAACCACCTGACGCCCATTAGGATGGCTAATATCAAAAAATCAGAAAATGAAATGTTGGCAAATATGTAGAGAAATTAGTACCTTTGTGCACTACTGGGAGGAATGTTAAGATGGTATAGCTGCTGTGAAAAACAGTATGTTGGGTTCCTCAAAAAACTGAAAACATAAATGCCATATGAGCCAGCAATTTCACTCCTGGGTATATACCCAAAAGAACTGAAAGTAAGGTCTCAAAGATATTTATATACATCTATATTCATAGCAGCATTATTCACAATAGAGAAAATATGGAAGCAACCCATGTCGTCCACTGATGAATGCATAGATAAGCAAAATGTGGTATACACAGCATACAATGAATTATTACTCAGCCTTCAAAAGGAAGGAAATTCTGCAATATGCTACAAAGGTGAAGCTGGAGGACATTTGCTACTAAAATAAGCTAGTCAAAGACAAATATACCATATGATTGCACTTACACAAGGTACTCAGAGTAGTCAAAAGCATGGAGACAAAGTATAATGGTGGTTTGTCTCAAGATGGGGGGAAGGGAGACTGGGGAATCATCATTTGACAGGTAAAGTTTTACTTTTACAAGATGAAAATAGTAATGGGGATAGAGAATAGTGACGATTCCACAATAAGGGCATAGATATGTAATACCAGTGAACTACACACTTAAAAATGATTAAGATAGTGAATGTTAAGTGTATTTTACCATGATTTAAAAAAAAAACCTACATTGTCACATAAAGCACTTGTAAAAATACTCAACATCACTAGTCACCAGAGATTGTGCAAAGCAAAAGCACCATAAGATAATACTACATACCCAGTAGAAGGCTCAAATTAAAAAGACTGACCACACCAGCTGTTGCTGAGGATATGAAGCAATTGGAATTCTCATATGCTGCAGCTGGCTGGGAAAACACTTGGGCAGTTTCTTACAAAGTCAATCTTATATTTACCATTATTACTCAGGAAATTCATTTATTTTCTTGGTATTTATCCAAAAGAAACAAAAAGTTATGTACACAAAAAGACTTGTAGATGAATGCTTGTCAATTTTATTTATAATAGCCCAAAACCAGAAACTCCAATGTCCATCAATAAGTGAATGGATAAGCAAGGATAAGCAACTTATTAAGGGTATACTACTCAGCAATAAAAACAACCAACCAACCAACCAATACATGCAACATTTATCAGCAACATTTATCAAAATACATACTGAGTAGAAACACGAGATACAAAGAACATACTATATTATTCCATTTACAAGGAATTCTATTAAATGCAAATGTAATCTGTAACAACAAAAAATCAGTGGTTGCGTAGGGCTGGTTGGTTGGGAGAAGTGGGGGGAATTGATGGTAAAAAAGCAGAGTACAGGGGAGTCTGGGTGGCTCAGTTGGTTAAGCGTCTGACTCTTGATTTCAGCTCAGGTCATGATTTCAGGGTTATGAGATCAGGCATGGAACCTGCTCAGGACCCTCGCTCTTCTCCTTTTGCCCCTCCCTCCTTACCCTCCCACTTCTCTATACCTCCCCTTAAAAAAAAAAAAAGGCAGGGTGGAACTTCTGAGGTAATAGAAATGCTCTTTATGTTGTGTTGGCAGATTACACATGTAGAGTTTAGGTTCTGAAGAATGTGTATACTTTTTAAATGAGTTCACTACCTACTGCATGAAGAGTATATCTCAACTTCATATCACACACAAAAATTAATTTAAAATGGATCAGATACCTAAATATTCAAGAATTAGAGCTGTATAATTCTTTTAAAAAAAGCATGGTGATTAATATTTGTGACCCTAGATGATATACATCCAGGAATTAGCCTTCTTTTTTTTTTTTTGGAATTAGCCTTAACATTATGCTAAGTGAAAGAAGCCAGTCACAAAGGACCATATACATATTATATGGTCCATTTATGTGAAATGTCCACAACAGGCAAATTTATATAGAAAACAGATTAGATTAGTGGCTGCCCAGGGCTTAATTGTTTTCATCAATGAGGAGTGACCGCTAATAAGTGTGGGGGTTTCTGTTTGAGGGGATGAAGCTGTTCTGGCATTAGTGGTAACAGCTACACAACTCCACAAATATACTAAAAATCAGCTTTTTTTTTTTTTTTTTAAGATTTTTAAATTTATTTCTGAATGACACAGAGAGAGGCAGAGACACAGGCAGAGAGAAACAGGCTCCCTATGGGGAGCCAATTGTGGGATCGGATCCCAGGATCATGGTCTGAGCCAAAGGCAGATGCTCCATCACTGAACCACTCAGGTGCTCCTAAAATTCCCTGCTTTTTAAATGGATGAATTTTACTGTATATGAATTTTAACTCAAAAAATTTTCAAAGTATACTTCAACTAAATTCC
This sequence comes from Vulpes lagopus, assembly GCF_018345385.1. Lineage (NCBI taxonomy): Eukaryota > Metazoa > Chordata > Mammalia > Carnivora > Canidae > Vulpes > Vulpes lagopus. The sequence goes on from NC_054828.1 coordinate 45,398,725, forward strand.
TTTTTAAAAGAAAAATTAAATTGTCTAAGAAACAAGAATGATTCTAAATTTTTAAGTATTCTATATGCTAGGAGAGATGCATTATAAATGGGGATATTAACTTGAAAGCATCTGTGTCGCAGGCATGCTTAGCATCTCAGGCATTGGCAGGCTACAATGTATCACATACAGTAGTTAAAATTTTCTCATTAGTTATACTTCATAAAAGTAATCACAATTTCAAAGGAAACACACAAAAAACCCTCTAGTTTGTGCTTGATTCCCTGTAAACTACTCAAAACTAAACTTAGAGCAGTTTATAAATAAAATTTCTATAAATAGACACATAACCACTCATTAAAAATTTTAGTTATATTCTCCTACTGTGCCAAAGAACTAAAAGGCACATTAGAATTCTAAGAGATTAATGGGACAATAAGATATGACTAACAATAAAATACATTATAAGTCACAGAATTATAATAATTAATAAATTGGAGTATCTAGTCTAAAAAGGAAAAGAACATAATCAAATAAATAAAACAAAAATGGAAAAATAAGTATTAAAACCAGTGGTAAGAATAACAATTATCTTAGTACACAGTAATGCATTTTCTAAACATATTTTATTAATTTGATATTAAATCAAGAACACCTGACTCGTAGACTCCAAGATAATTCTAAAACACAAGTATTAAAAAATTAATATTTGATGGCATGTATGATAATGCTATTCTGTTTTGTTGGAAGTGAGGAAATGGAGCATTCTTTCCATTTAAGTTAACCAAATTGTAGTGTTTGGTACAGCGGTATCAATTTTTTAATATTTCACAAGCAACTTCATTTTCCTAATATTATAGAATAGTGCTTCTTCAAGTTAATAGAGGTAAAGTATCTTTAACAAAAAACAACTTCCATTTTGTTGGGAACTAATAATTTTGTGAAACACTGTAAAAAATTCTGTAGAATGTTCAATAGCTATAAAAATTTCTGAAAGCTTACTCTCAATTTCATTTCAGAGCACTCACAAATGGTCTGAAAACACAACACGTATTTGAGTAGCACTACTCTAAAGGAAGAAATAGCTAAAACAAAATGAAGCAAAGAAAAAGAATGTTCTCAAAAAATTGAACACAAATAAACCAGTTTTTTTTAAGCATCCAAACATGAAGACTATATAAATATTAACATGTAATTTATTAACTTAAAGGAAAAATGTTTATGAATTAGCCACAGTTCAGAGTTGTGAATTTTGGCACTTAAATTTTAAGAGAGTTGTGGGCAGCCTGGATGGCTCAGTGGTTTAGCGCCATCTTCATTCAGCACGGGTGTGATCCTGGAGACCGGAGACTGAGTCCCAATCCCACATCAGACTCCCTGCATAGAGCCTGCTTCTCCCTCTGCCTATGTCTCTGCTTCTTTCTCTGTGTGTCTCTCATGAATAAATAAATAAAATCTTTAAAAAAAAAATTTAAGAGAGTTGAGATGAAGAACTCTTCATGAATAGTTTATCAGATGCTCCATTTAAAAAAGATTAATTTTACTACACTCCATAATCTTCCTTACAACAATGAAATGTAGCAAAAGTTATACTTGCTAATAGAAAATGGAAGTGCTTAAAACAGGGTAACTATTAATTTGTTAAAACAGTGAACTTTCACGTACCACAGTCCAGGATTCCTGCTCTTTAGGCTCCAGAATTCCAGAATTAAAAATTTCTAGTAACTGTTGAAGCCCTCCAGCAGCAACAAACTGTAAGCAATTGTGAGAGTACTGATAAGAGAGATGCAGCTACAAAATGTCACAAAAGACCAGCTTTTTGCTTCAGAAACTGGATTTGTGTGTGTGTGTGTGTGTGTGTGTGTATGCATACGTATGCATATGTAAAATACTATATATCTCTAATCTAGGAAATTACTCTGATTTAAATACCCAGAATAACTTCTATAAAAATAACATACATCGTATTGTCAAGAAATTTTTTTTAAAAAGACTCTTGCAAAAATCTAAAGATATCTTTATATTCCTTTGACCATTTAATCGCAGACACTAGGATGTCCTAACAAAGTATTCCAATAAAGGAAAAAAAGTGCTAAAAACAAGAGTACCAAAGCATTTAATAATCTCACCTTCTATGATTTAGAGTAATATGCGATTTTTAAACTATGCTTTATTTTAATAAATTAGTTTAAAACCAATTAATAATTATGATACCTACTTTTGGAAAATTAGAGATAATTTTAATCAATACAATGCATCACATAAATGATCAAACCTTGCAACTCCAGGAATTTTTACTATTTTCCACTTGATCCTCACTTGAATCATCTGAATCTGGATAAAGATCACTATAACTTCCCTGTGGGAATGGCAAAAAATAAGAAGAAGAAAAAGTGCAGGAGAAAAGAATTATTGTAGAATTAAAAACACATTCTGGAATTCAGCTCCAGAGAAAACACAAGTATTTCATGGTAAGAATGAAAATTCAATTACCGTTGATTCTCTTCTTATCCTCCTGTTAGGTTTTCCCAGTGCTTCAATAATTTCCAGGGCATATAATAGCTTGTGAGCACTTTTAATTTTGAGAAGTTCTTTCCAATTAAGTCCATCATTACTCTTAAATTTAAAAAGAAAAACAGGTTTTATCAAGCCAACTAAGGGACCCCTTCCAAAAAAAAAACTTTAAAGAAATTGATACTACATAAGAATTCAAATATTACATATATATACACATTGATATATGTTCAAACATATGAAGACCAATTGTAAAACTGGTACTCATGGTGTGCTGAAAACACCAATTATTTGTTAAGTTTTGTTAAAAACCATACGAATAGCAGCACAGGGAAAAAAATTTGGCTTGTTAACCTTCACAACAGATAAGACAACTCAGTATCTTTCCAATGGACAACACCACGCAGCCTAGAGCAGTAGTAAAGTATTTAATACTTATAAAGTCACATCTATACATTTAAAAGTCATATACAAATACATATATCTTAAAATATTGTTCTTTCTAATCTCAACTTATGAAGTGATTTACACACAAAGTACATCTTTGACAGCAATATTAGAGCTACTCTGAGTCATCAAGAACCATTTGCCAGGCCAACCTTCTTCACATCTAAGTCATTTGAGATATAGGACCTTCTGAAATTACATGGCCACTGTTTTTCCTTTCATCCTATAGGTGTCCTATACATATCTCCACAAAGTAACCCTTTATCATATAGCTTTTTAAAAATCTAATTTTAACATATCTTTACAAAGACCTCTAACATTTGTGAGGTCATGACCCTATAGGAATATGTTCAGAGCATACAGTAATATAAAAAAATACCATTAAAGACAAATTATGTTTTCTAAAGATAATTTTAGAAAACATCCTTGGCCTTGTATTAGGCCTTTATTATTCAACCTCACTAGCAAATGAACATTAAAATGAACTGGAGCTTTTCAACCATTAAATGGGCAAATTTTACTGAGGATATAGGTCAACATGCAATCTCATACACTGGATGAAATATAAAATGATGCCATTCTCTAGGAGAGTGAAAAGACTTTGTGGGTTTACCTGTTCATCTGAGATACTCTGGAATGCCATCAACATGTTAGGACATGTAGGAAGAAGCATCAGTAGCTCCCATACACGCCTAGAGAGATTTTCTGCATGAAGATGAAGTTCTTCACATCTTAAGCTCTACACAAATAAGAACAGCTGCTTATCAAGACAGACCACTTAAAAAAAAAAATCTAAAGTTCAATTTTTTTGCATAAAATGCTTGATTATCAAATTTGATAATATTTTTCAGTCTTACTTAAAATATGAGAAATAAATCATTTGTTTCATAGTCAACAATTTATACCTTTATTATTTTACTATTATTTTACTATTTATAAACAAATACACTTATTCAATAAGTTGATCATTATGTCAAAGTAATAGTTTTCCAACCTGTTATTACTGAGCACTTTTCGGAAAAAAAGTGACCAGTAAATTTTGACACTTTATTCAGGTTACTTTTCAAATAGAAGTGAAAACATCTGTTTAACAAAGCCATTCAAGTTAAGTTCAAGAACATTACACCAATTGTTTCCTCTTTCCAGGTCACTATTCTAACTACAACAAAGTCCCAGTGAATTAAATCCTTGACCTTACATTTGGGAAAAAGAGAACAGCTGTTTTTTATATTGCTAATCCATACCTTATTTTCTAGTTTCAGATAAGCAGAAGATTAAGAGAAAAGCAAACAATTTTAAAGAACCTACTTTTTTCCATTATCTATTAAATTTGAATTCTGTAATACGCTGAGATAATAGTAACCTGAAGACTGTTTCAGAAAGTATATAAAAAGCAGTTAAGTTTCCTTTATTAAAAAAAAAAAATTAAAGCATAACCTCAAAAGGTAAACAGGAAAGCTAAAATTTACAGTTTTAGAACTTTCCAGAGTATGAGTTTGTATATTATAATTCTATTAATGCTGCTGTCATAATGATTTTTCACTATAATACAGTCCATGGGATGCCAAAGGAATCTTCATATCTATAAAACATTTAGTTCTTTTTATATAAGGATATAAAGCTAGTATACATGGAAAGCAAGTAAATCATAGAGTTTCAAAGTATCCTTTGCTTTTCTCAATCCTGATGGAGAGAAGCAACCCAAAGTAACATTATTGATTTAGCTGGCGAAACGATACTGAAAGTTCTTCAGTAAAACAGAATTTTTTTTAACATTTATTTATTCATGAGAGACACAAAGAGAAGGAGAGGAAGAGACATAGGCAGAGGGAGAAGCAGGCTCCACGCAGGGAGTCCAATGCGGGACTTGATCCTGGAGCTCTGGGATCACGCCCAGAGCTGAAGGCAGACACTCAACCACTGAGCCACTCAGGCGTCCCTGTTTTGGTAACCTTTTAAAAGACTAAACCAGTCTTGAACAACAAAGAAACCCCACATCAACAATGGCATACTTACCACAAAATTCAATTAAGTATCTGCTAAAAAATGAATTCTTCCCCTCCAATTCAGGCCTCGTGTGGACTATTACATAATAATGGCCTATTAATTGGGCTTCCTACATCTAGTCTTTGTTTTCTCTAATACATCCACCATACTAACCCCAAATTTTGTTTCTAATGGCCTATGTTAAAAGCTGTTATGCTTTTATTTTGTTCCTTTAAAACCTTCCATGATGATGGCAATCCATTTTACAGAGAAGAGAGAATCTCATGGCCCCTTGTGGTATAGGTTCCAATCTCCTTTTCAGTTTTTTTGAATTACACTATATTCACATTCCCAATTTTTCAAACATCCATTCACTTTTCTGTGAATCTGTAATGCTCTCTTTGCTCTCAGCAGCAGCAGGACCCAATTTAAAACTCCCCTTTTGCAAAACCTTCCCCAAATTTTTGTTCCCTATATTCTCATAAAACACTGCTTAACAACCTCTCAGAAAACTGAAAAATTCTTCTAATTATCTTTCTCTCTTTTAAACCGCCCATACAGTGCTGACATGAAGTAAAAGGTCAGTAAGTATGTGGGCATACAATACTAACGGTAAAAAAAGTAGAGGTTCATAAACATCTGTTACTGATTATTCTACTTGAACAAAAGATTTTTTTTTTTAAGAATTTAAAAATGAGCCACCACAAGAGAAACCAGGATATGGGGAACAGAGGACTCAACAGCAGCTACCACTGAATCCATGATCAAACAGATTTTGAAAAATGGAAAAAAGTCATTTAACATTCTTGAGAAAGAATAGTAGCACTATTTTATTTGTCATGCAATCTCTAATTCACTGGATGAGACACATCAGTGAACATTCTCTTGGGATAAGGCTACTTAATTTAAAAATAAAAGTCAGTGGACGAATACTGAATTCTTTAAGTGACATCATACACTCTCGAGTTTAAACCTTTATTTTTTTTAAAGATTTTATTTATTTATTTATTCGAGAGAGAGAGACAGACAGACAGGCAGAGAGAGAAGCAGGCTCCATGCAGGGAGCCCAACATGGCACTCAATCCTGGGTCTCCAGGATCAGACCCTGGGCTGAAGGTGGCACTAAATTGCTGAGCCACCCGGGCTGCCCTGGAGTTTAAATCTTTACGGTGATTACCCAAACCTTACTTCTCTAGCCCAAACCCCTTTCTTGAACTCCAAACTCATTTATCCAACTGAGCATCCATTCTTCATCTCAAATGGAATCTAACCAGTTGCTCAAACCAGAAACCTGGATACCATTCTCGTTTTTCTTGTTCCTGAACATGAGTGAAACCCCATCCCTAACACGCCACCTACTGTTGACTTAATTTGTCCATTCCTATCATTCTATTCCAGGGAATCATCAAGTCTTCCTTGGATTAGAGCATTAGATTCCTCACTTTTTCTATTCCTGCCAAACAAATCTATTACCTTAAAAACCATATCAAAACGTGTGCTTCTCCCTCTGCTTAAAACACCTTACTGCTCTTCACCTTACTATGAGGACAATAAAAAAAAGTTCTACTCACCTTTCCAATCTTGTTTCTCTCATTCTTCTCTCACTACCCTCCACATTCTACTCATTATTAGCCCTCCAACAATTCCTAGACCTGCCTGATTCCTTATAGGAAGGGGCTTCAGGAATGAGATTACTGTATGCAGATGATCTCTCAATTCTCATTTAGTTGGTTCCTTTTCATCCTTTGAGCTCAGATTACATATTGTTTCCTTCAGAGAAACCTTCCCTGACCACATAATATTTATAAATGAGTTTCTATCATTACTCCCTAATAATGTTAGTCTTAGCAGCTGCCTATGTCTAAAATTTAGCTGTTTACCTGAAACTATCTGCGAGGCCTGTCAATTATTTGTCTCCATCTACCTCTACTCCCTCATCCCATGCTCATGTGCACATGTCCACAGTCTCTCTCTATCAAATAATTAGAATCTTAGAATAAAGATTTTACTGAAAAAAATTATTTTCCACTCAACAGAAAGACAAGTATGACACTATAAAAAATGAAATGACATAGTCACCTCACTATCTTCCACTGCCACTTTTCCTGAGGGTGGTTTAAATGATGCAAGCATCTCTAATAAATCAAAGAGAGTAGTTAAATGAGGTTCTTGTAAAAGCAAAAGCATCGGAATGTTGTCCTTCTGAGGAGGTGGTAGGCAGGATGCTGGCAGCTGAACACCTTCCCCTTTCCGTTCTCTCCTTGGTGCACCCAAAGATACAAATACCATCTACAAAAACAATACCAACAAGGGAAAACAACACATTAGACATACTAAGTTTTAAATCTAAGTAGAAAATAATTTCACACACACACAAACTCCACATATACTTAAAAGCAATAACTGTTTTTGAAGGATATTTTCAACAATTCAACTGCTAACTATAATAGTTAATAGATTAAAACTCAAACCACATTTGTGTGTACCTGCATATCCTTAAAACCAAGCTCATGAAGTGCTTTTTCATCATAATCTGTTGTTAACTCATGTCCAGATGAAATCATCCTCACAGGTCCCATAAGGCCTCCTTAAAAATAGAAAACTTTAAGTGAACAGTATTATAAAAACTAACCTATGTGGTGACACAAATACATGACTGCATTATGTGAGTCTTCCTCCCAACCACTCACTCTAAAGAACCTCATTTCACTAAATTAATCCCTTACTCTACCCTATCTTTCTTTAAAGACTTACTAGCATCTGATATTATATATTTATTGGTCTTGCTTCAAAGAAACAAAAGCCCAGTTCCATAAAGGCAGACATTTTATTACATTCAAAGATCTACTGCCAGCATTAAGAAATAGCAAGCATTCAAATTTATTGTTTAATCCAATAAATTTTTTAAACAAGGAAATGCTTGATAAGAGTAGAAAATTAAGCAAAATGATGAAATATCTGATGGATGATATAAATATTGTTAAATTTTATAAACTGCTTAAAAAAATCCATCAGACACGATATAGCACTTTAGGAATGGGTGAAATAAGGACACTGCTTTTCCATAATGATACAATTCTCCATCAAAACCATGTTAATTTTTAAATGTTTTAAAGCTAGTATTGAAATTCATCTCTATTAATTTTTTAGGTTTTCCTCTCAGCTCTTCTGATATTGCTTAGTTTATGCAGCCAGTTTATGATTCAGAGTAATTTCATCAAATTTAAAATTAAAAGCCCATTAAGATTTTAGATAGAATAGATCAAGAAATAAATTAGCTCTGTATTTCTACAATATTTGTACAGACATGCTAAGTAGATATATTAAATGAACACTTGACCAAGTATATCATAACAGAAACTATGATAAACTTCTAATACTTTGGCAGACTTTTATTAAATGTCTTTTCTACTTTATTGAGATAATAATACAATCTATGACTGCTGATCATTTTTAAAATATTGAGATAAAACATCCTTAGTTATGATGAAGTGCTAAGAATTACAGTTGGCTTGGTTCCAAGCGTGCCAGATACTGTAACCATGCATAACTTTGTTCCAAAAGAGAACTAAGATGGCTAGTACTTTATTTAGGTTTTTGGATGTGAGACAGGCCTACACGTATTGAGTATTACACATTAACTTTTCATTATAATGGTTCAGTTGGCTCTTAAAATTAACTGAACAGCTTTCTAACTTTTTCCACTTTTGAAAGTATCCTTTTTATAAGAATTGCATATTCCTTAAGAGTTCTGGAAAGAGTTACTACTTCTAAAAATATCAAATCTTAATGTAAGTAAAATGTTTCAAAACAAAAAAGAGTAACAAGAAATCTGGAAAAACCCTTAGGTTATCATGGTATATTTACATATCTAGTTTTTACCCTGTGAAACTCCAATAAAGTAAATTTTTAAAATTTTACTAATACTGGACAGGGGCAAAAAGGGAAGAGACAATACCAACCAAGTTTGCAAGCTGAAAAGCAAGTGAACTTGTGACAAATAGCAAGACCCCAAAAAGATAAATCTCAATCTAGAGACAGTCTTATAATCTGTAATTTGATTTATACTGGTTGAATACAGGAAGAAAATCAAGTCTTAAAAAAGTGGGGAAAGGTGCAAGGGAGTGAGAAGGCAAGGAGGAGGGAGAGAAAGGGAAAAAGAGAGGGAATGGAGAAAAGAAAAAGAAGAGCAACTCAGTGATCTGTGAGACATTAATGAAGAGTCTAGGACACATTTAACTAGATGCATAGAAATTAGGTCAAAGGGAAAGGAAAAAAAAATATTTGAAAAAAACAGTCGCTAATCTTTTCAAAAGTGATAAATATTATAAAGACAAAGGCCCAAGAAGCTGAACTTACCCAAAGTGCATAAACACAAAAACACAAGGCACATTAAAATCAAACTGCTAAAAACCAATGTCAAAAAAAAAAATCTTGGGGCACCTGGCTGGCCCACTTGGTAGAACACACAACTCTTGATCTCAGAGTCATGAGTTCAAGCCCCATATTGGGGGTAGAACTTACTTTAAAAAATTTAAAAACCAAAACAAAAGCTGCAAAAAAATTATTTAAAATCAACAACTGTTAAAAAGACATATTGTAGGGGTGCCCAGGTGGCTCAGCTTGGTTAAGCATCTGACTCTTGATTTCCGTCCAGATCATTATCTCAGGGTTGTGAGATTGAGCACACTGTGGGCTCTGTACTAGGTGTGGAGCCTGCTTAAGATTTTCTTCCCCCCCCCCCCCAATACCCAATTAAAAAGGGGGTAGAGGTACAAATGAGTGGCTCAGTCAATTGAGTCAGGCCCTTGATTTTGGATCAGGCCCTGATCTTGGGGATCCTGGGGTAAATCCCCAAGCTTGGTGCAGAGTCGGCCTGAGATTCTTCTTCCTCTCTCTTCCCCTTCGCCCCTCCCCCCTTGCTTGCACCCTCTCTTCCTCTCTAAAATAAATAAAATCTTTAAAAAAAAATACACACTATATATACAAAGGATAAAAGAAAAAAAAAAAAAGGCTTTTAACCAGAAACACTGTAAATGAAATGACTATGGGTTTAACTATTTACTAAGTCCTGAAAATAATTCTTGACCTAAAATTCTACATCCAGTGAAAATATCCTTCAAAATTGAAGGCAAAATGAACTTTTTTCAAATAAAAGCTTAAGAAAACATACCACCATAAGACAAAGTCCTAACATTTTTAAAGGAAGTTCAGTATAAAGGGGAAAAAAGGGGGAATGTAATCAAATGGGAATTTTGATCTATAGGTGGCAATGAAAAATGCCAAAATGGTAACTATTTGGTAAAAGAGAGAAAAGATGAGATGAAACTAATAAAAAAAATATAGATACTTTGCTAAACCTTCTATTTAAAAAGCAGGAACTGGGGTGCCTGGATAGCTCAGTTAGTTAAGTATCTGCCTTTGGCTTGGTCATGATCCCAAGGTTGTGGAACTGAGCCCCCAAATCAGGCTCCCTGCTCAGTGAGGAGCCTGCTTCTCCCTCTCCTTCTGCTGTTCCCCCCACCCCACTTGGGCTCTCTCATTCTCTCAAATAAATAAATAAAATATTTAATAAATAAATAAAAATAAAATGCAGGAACTATGAGCCCGAATTCTTTTTTTTAAAGATTTTATTTATTTATTCATGAAAGACATAAAGAGAGAGAGAGAGAGAGGCAGAGACACAGGCAGAGGGAGAAGCAGGCTCCATGCAGGGAGCCTGATGTGGGACTCAATCCCAGGTCTCCAGGATCAGGCCCTGGGCTGAAGGCAGTGCTAAACCGCTGAGCCACCCAGGCTGCCTGAGTCTGAATTTTAAGACTCAAAAAATTTAAAAAGTACTAATAGCCTCGAAAAAATATTTCAACCATGAAAATAGGAGTACTCAAAGAACAACAAAGATGTTGGATACTAAAAGCATGAAAACTCAAAAGAAGGAATGCAAAATAAAGTTAAACACATCTCTTAGGAAGTTTAAAGCCAAAGAAGTAAAACATGAAAAAGTAAACCTGGGATACCAAGAGATGAAACATGGAAATATAAAGAATTTCTAGAAAGAGAGAAATTATTAAATGGTAGACTGGAAATCAATAAACTAATTAAAAGAAAATGTCCTCAAAGACAGATACAAGTTGCCAAACTAAAAGTTGCCAACCTATATAGTAAAGAGTCCATCACAACTGTTGAAAACAGACCAAATATCAGAGCAGGTATTACAAGATTTTAACACATCAGGAATAAGAAGACTCATTAAGTTCTACAAAAGAAAAAAATAGAATATGTAAAAATAGGTCATAAAGCTAATGGCTTCAGACTACTCAGCAACAACAGAAATAAGAAATGCAGTGCAGAAATATATCTACAAATATCTGAAATGGGGCACCTAGGTGCCTCAGTCAGTTGAGCATTCAACTCTTGGTTTCAGCTCAGGTCATGGGTCCCATGAGATCAAGCCCCATGTCTGGCTCCATATTCAGGAGGGAGTCTGCTTAAAAGATTCCCTCTCTCTGCCCTCTCCTCATTCTCTCTCTCTCCTTCAAATAAATAAATTAAAAATAAAATAAAATTCTGAAACAAAATTATTTCCATCCTTGACTTTTATACTTGGCCAAATTATCATTTAAGTCTAGAAACATGAGAAACAAATTTTTAATTATTCAAAGAATCAAAACTTTACTGAACAACCGCACTGTATTCCAGTAAAAAACAAAAACAAGTCAAACAATAAAGAAGACATGGGATACCAAAAACTGGATATCCAACATGTGACAGAGACAAAGAGAATTACCAGGACGACGATAAAGGATACCTACTGCCGTGTACCAGATGTGGAGAGCAATCAGTAGGATCAGTGATAGTAGAGAAATGTGTTGTTGTGGGGCCATCTTGACCAAAATCCCTTCTACCTTCTTAATATCTTCACTGAGGAAGGAATGTCAAGTGGACCTGACCTATATTCTTAGCTGAACCTAAAATACCTTCTACATACTCCCATTTCCATGTCCTACTACCTGAATCAGGAGAAAACATTCATATCTCACAAAAGAAATTATTCCTTATTCTATTCCTGAGAGCTGAAATAGGTCATGAAAAGATTAGAAACTCTATGACTATGTTTCCCTTGGATATTCCAGAATCTTGCCAAAATTACAGCACAGACAGGTTTTGACTGTGCCAAGACTTAAACTTGAGAACTCTCCTGATATCCTCAGATGAGGATCTATAAAAACCTTTAAAGAGGGACGCCTGGGTGGCTCAGCGGTTGAGCGCATGCCTTCGGCTCAGGGTGTGATCCCGGAGTTCTGGGATTGAGTCTCACATCAGGCTCCCAGCATGGAACCTGCTTCTCCCTCTGCCTATGTCTCCGCCTCTGTGTCTCTCATGAATGAATAAATAAAATCTTTAAAAAAAAAAACAACAACAAACCTTTAAAGAAGGTTAAAATACACCCTCCCTCTTTAGCTTATTTCCTTCTCTGGTCCTTTAATAACTCTTTCTCTAATCTGTCAAATTCATACTTATCTATTTAACAAAAGTAAATACATATTTTAGGTATATATACCCGAGGTAAGGCTTTTATAAAGAACACACACAAAAGATGATAAACTAAAAAAATCAAGATAGTGTTAAGGGGAAGTGGAAGAGAGGATATTAAAGAAGCATACATAAATAGCTTCTAATAATGTTCCAGTTCTTACTCTGGATGGTACTATACATGGACAGTTTTCATCTTTTTATTACTCATTTCATATTCTCTTCTTGATGTACATTTCAATGTAACAAAAGAGAATACCTTTTGACCTGAAAATTCCATAACTAGGTATTTAGCCAACGTTCATTAGATGATATAGGTATAAGGATATTCTCTGTGGCACTGCTTATAAATGGCAAACAAATGGAAAAAACCTATATGTCCATTAACAGAGGATAAGTAAAACACATCATGGCACCACCATATTACAGAATATGTAGATTTAAAAAGAATGAAGTAATTTTTATATGCACTATAAATGGACTGCTACATTTGTGTCTGAAGTACATGAATAATTCTTATAGTATATCTTGGTATCCCTTGACGAGTATAAAAGAGAAGGGAAAGAGGTGGTTTAGAAATGGATAGGAAGGAGACTTTTCAATATCTATTCTATTGTACCAAGAATATTAATTATCCAAGAACAAAATTTAAGATCTGATACTTTTTTTTTTAATGATAGTCACACAGAGAGAGAGAGAGAGAGGCAGAGACATAGGCAGAGGGAGAAGCAGGCTCCATGCACCGGAGGCCTGATGTGGGATTCGATCCCGGGTCTCCAGGATCGCGCCCTGGGCCAAAGGCAAGCGCCAAACCACTGCGCCACCCAGGGATTCCAGATCTGATACTTTTAAAGATACATATGATTTCATCTTGAGCATGAGCCTCCTCACTAAAAGATGCCAAAGAATTATCATTGCACAAAGGCAGATTAAAATCATGAAAGAAGCTTTTAAACTTTAAAACTTTTTTTTCTAAACTTATATATATAGCTTGTCACATTTTACTTAAAATTTAAAGGTCTCAAATTATAACAGCTTTCATGGTTGTTCCTCTAATTAATTCATATTTTCTGTGCTATGAAAAGACACTACAAATGCTCTACTGGTAACAATAAAGGAAGAACAAAATATACCCTTTGAGCCAATATGAAAAATTTCTTAATATGATACTCTTTTGGAAGGAAGGGGAGAGGCACAGTGGGATTTAAGGATGTATTATTTTCATGTGCTCTAGAAAAAAAATGAAATATATCAAAATGCCCCAAAAATTTATTGGGTAAAACTAGGTACTTAAGTAGTGCATGGAAAGAAAAGCTTGTAATTCCCACACTGCCCATCAAGTAACCTCAAAAGTAAAATGTTTTTAGAAAAATGAGGAAAAATATTTGCAAATAACATCCGAAGCAACTCTTAACTGTTCTCTATGATCAATGGCACCCTACCAAAGGAGGGGAGCCATGAATATGCTTTGTACTCTTAAAAGATGCAAAGGTCCTAAGTTGCTATTTAACAGAACCTAGAAAAAAATAAAAATTTAAACTGTTGGACTTACCAGGAAACTCTCCTTTTCGACTGCTTTGACCAAACTCCTGAAGCTGAGCTTGTTGATTTATTTGTTCTTTCTGTAAATTTTCATACCAATGAGTTACTTCAGCCCTAAGATCTGCTACCTGGTCACTAGGATACATTTCAATAGTCATCTGAAATATGAGATGCAACCAATTTAAAAATACAACAAGAATAGATATTTGAACTGGGAAATGTTAACAATTTGGAAACTAAAATTATGTAACTACCTTGTCAGGAAGTCCAGCTGGTTGGCATACGACCCTTAGCGGCAGGGACTGTTTGTCACTCAGTGCTTTCAAATGACTACTAATACCAGTGCCTTCAATTTGCCACTGTCTAAGATGGTATGCAAACCTAAAACACACAAAAACCACACAAAGGAAGAATGCCACTTTAAACCATGTTAATGTCAGAGAAGTTTTTAATATTTTACAAAATGAAAAAGCCCACAAAAAGTTCTAGCACATTCCAATGTACTCTACAGCGCTAAGATTCATCATACTGCATTAAACTTAAATACATAAATACAGCTAAGAGTTCCTTAAGATAGTTTACAAGAAAAATTACTGAGGAAAAAATATCCCACCAAGAATATTTTTTTTTAAAGGAGGGGAGGGGAGTAGTAGAGGCAGGAGGAATTCAAAGCAACAAATTAATCCAGAAAGTGAAATGGCAAGTTCCCATTCCTACATTCACAACGGGAAAAAACATATTAGGAAACATTTTTCAGGGTCAGAAATGTATCCCAGAAAATATATGCTTAACAGAATTTGAGAGCTGATTCCGTGATTACTAAAATTATAAAATAAACCACAAAGACTAATCTCAAGGGTGAAAGGCATCTAGCAGGTCACTCACTAAATACTGTCAGTTTTCTAACTGATTTTCAGTTGTTGAAGACAGGATCCAGGATACCTGAATTTCATTAAGAAAAGAATTATCAATGTCAAAAACTAATAAGCAATTCTAGAACAGAAGGACAAAAAGTAAATAAATGGACTTGGTTTCCTAGAAGGGATCCAATGTCCAGCTTTTATGGCTGAGCAAAAGAATAATCTTAAACCTTTTGAGGCTGGATAATTCTTAGCTGGGTCAAGGGGATGCAGGGGAAATGGTCTTGTGCACAATACAATGTTTAGCTGCATCCTTAGTCACTACCTACTACATGCCAATAATACCCCCTTCTCCCTTTAGCCATGGTAACCAAAAGTGTCTCCACACATTACCTAATGTCCCCGGCAAACAAAATGATTCTAGTTTAAGAACCACTCTTCAAATTATAGCTTTTCTTCTTTAAAACAAAACAAAACCCCACACTTTTTTTAATATAAGGAATACACAAAGACAATAATTACTTAATATCTGCATTCTATAAATGTTAGGCAATTTTAAATTAGTAGAATTAAGTACATCAAGCACTTGAAATTGTACACTGATAACAAATGTGTGCATGAAAATTCCTGACATTTTTAAACATC
This sequence comes from Vulpes lagopus, assembly GCF_018345385.1. NCBI lineage: Eukaryota > Metazoa > Chordata > Mammalia > Carnivora > Canidae > Vulpes > Vulpes lagopus. The sequence continues at coordinate 45,414,231 of NC_054828.1, forward strand.
TTAGTTTTTTTGAGTATTTTTTTCTAGTTTCTCTACTTGCCACTCCAAAAATATTTATAGAAATTATTTAACATCAACATTAACTTTAGAGTAAAATATGAATAAAAATATAAAGATTTCTAGCAAAGGATACTACAATCATTTTCCAGGAGTTAGAAAAAAATTATATATCTGAGAAGGGATTTTTGAACTGAAATTTATTCAGCTTATAAATAGCACCATTGAATCCTAGGAAACTTATTTTTAAAGACTTTTAAAATAAATGTTTATTTAAAACACAGGTAACACTGTGTGAGAACGAAGGGCGCTCTTTGGTTTGTTGTTTATAGACTCTGTAGCAAAAAAGAAAATTTTGGAAAAATATATATCATCTCATTAACAATAACTATCTCTAATAGGAAGAGATAAATTATGATGACTTTCATTTTCTGTGGTATTACCCTTACTATAATATCTAAATTTTATAAATAGTATGTATGAATGTTTATTTAGTCAAAGACACATCACATTTGTTTATTTTAATTTTCTAGAGTGGTAAAAATTATGAGACAGTGTAACGTTTCTGTTAAAAAAAAATTCTATAGAGTTCCCTTACACATTCTTTAAAAACACAAGGAATTATTTAAGTATAATTCCCACAAATTGCAACCATAATCAAAATAAGGAATTTTGCAATGCCCAATTAAATCATGAAGCCATGATTTTTATAAGGAATGTGTAGAATACCTCTTATTATTCAATATTTCCTGATAATCTAAATAGAATCTCAAAAATCTTCAAATGAATGACTCATTATCAAACTAAACTCTGAAGTTGAAAGATTTTAACAATTTTTGCCAACACAGTTCGTTTTATTTTTTACATTTAGTCATGATTTTTAACAAACATAATTTCTTAATTAAAACTATCTACTCACCTTTCATTTCAGTCGATATATTCATAAATGTTAATTTGCTTTATTTCTGTATTACACAGGGTATGTCTAAATTAATTATACAGATATTCATTAACACAGAATTTTTTGATCATGTTTCCATGGTAAATGGAAATTCAAAATTAAAATACTGTCTCCTAGTCCAGGAAGAAAAAAAAACAGCAAATGAAACAAATGACTCAACTTGATTCAACTATGAGAGATTATTTGATGTTCTTGGTGAGGGTTTTAGTGAAACTTTTTTTGGTGCTGGTGTTCTGCCTTTCAATCATTGTAATACTTTCCTAGAGGTGGAATTCTGTCTAGAGAGTCTTATTCATGCATATCTTCTCAGCGTTCAAGAATTTTTAAAGCTCCACAATATTTACTGGGAACCTATATTGCCTATTTCATGGCAAAACGATACATATTAGGAATAAAAGTACTTCTATTACTAACCCTTCACTTGCATTAAGCTTTCTACCTGCCCCAACAAAACCTTTACTTTAAGAATATTTTTGTACATGTTAGCAGTAAAACAAAACAAAACAAAAACAAATTCACTGTAATAATGTGGTATAAAACACAATTACCTTCTCCTAAATGCTTCCAGATGCGTCTTCAGCATAAGGAGTCCTCTTTCTATAACAGTGAGACTTGAGTGTGATTCCTGTTCAAGACTGCTAGAAGCTATCATGAGACTCTCCATACACTTACTAATAAATTCTTGCTCCTTCTCCAAACCCGTTTTACCTGAAAATCAGATGTTTAGACAGTGTCTCAATCTTCTGTGTTAAAAAAATAAAAAATAAAATAAAAGGAATTGCAGCTAAATTAAACATCCCCCACATAGGGCAGCCCCGGTGACACAGCGGTTTAGTGCCGCCTGCAGCCTGGGGCATGATCCTGGAGACCCTGGATCGAGTCCCACATCAGGCTCTCTGTATGATGCCTGCTTCTCCCTCTGCCTGTGCCTCTGCCTCCCTCTCTCTCTCTCTCTCTCTCTCTCTCTCTTTCTGTCTCTATGAATAAATAAATATTTTTAAAAAATAAAAAATAAAAATAAAACATCCCCACATAAAAAATTATCAGACAATATTCCAACTCACTCACCGTTAATATAATAGGAGTTAATATACTGGATAGCTGCTCGACTGACATCACCAGACTGTGCTCTTAGAGCAATCCCCCAAAATTGGTCCATACCGCAAAGCTAAGAAAAAAAATACAAAAAAAAAAAAAAAAAAAAAAAAAACCAATGATATCTGTAAATTTTATTGTCAAAAAATGTAAATCATTAGAAGGCTGAAGTAGTTTCAAGTTTCAAAGTCATACAATATCAATGAATTTTAATATTCTATAAATATTTAAGGGTAATTCCTGTTAAAATTAAATAAAATGATAAAAGCTTTGAAAATTTCCTCAAGAACTAAAATATACCTGTACTGGTTCTACAGGAAAAAAAAAGAAAGAAAGTATAAAGCAGCTGTTTGTCTTTGTGTATGTTGTGTTTAACTCCAAAGTTGTGGGAAAAATTCAAATCCTCAAAACACGCTACAAGTGAATAAAAAACAAAACACAATTACTAGCAGAAAAAAGCTTCAGTGCTTTCATCCAACTTACTTTTAGATATTCAGAGAAAAATTTTAAAATATGCTAAACCAAGTTGTTAAATTTTTAATTTTAACTGTGTGATGACCAAAAGAATGTTTTCACTGAAAACTACAGAAAAAATGGAGTCAAAGTTCTCCAAAGTTGAGCAGGCTAAAGCAAGGTATCCTTCTGATAGCATTCATATCATCCACTACTTTTTAAGTAGTTCATAACTCTAAAAAGTAGTGTTACTTCGAAATTAGAGTAGGACTACTTCTTAGGTTAAAACAGATCTGACCAGTTATCTGAAATGACCAAATTGAAATTTGTCAAAGAATTAAGACCAAAATATTAAAAAAACAAAATACTATTCAAACAAGGAAAAAATGTAGGAAGAGATTATCAAATTACTCTAGACCCAATTAAAATTATTCTTTACCACATAGGTTAATATCAGTTTTACCCATCTTTCTCTTTACCTATTCTCATTAAGTTCTAAAGAAAAATTAATGAAAAACATGAGTAGATACTACCTAATTCAAAGCTAGCATTAATAAACTGGAGTGTCCAATGAGGAAGACTATCAAATAATCATCTGTGTTGGGAGAGAGTCTAAGAAATAATGCCTTCAAGAAAACCTAGCAGCCACCCACTGAGGCAAATCTAACAGTAAGCCAGAAATAAGACTAGCAATTTGTGAGTCTTCAGTTAATGAAAAGACATGATATGTCAAGATGATTTAAGGTAGACTGTATTCTAGGAACTCTGGAGCTGTCCAAGAGCAAGTAAAAGGTTGGCCACACAAATGGCTTAACAATCAGACTTTAGATAAATCCACTCCTAGTGGACAAAAGTACTTGATTATATTAGCTAGGAGCTTTCAGGGGACTGAAAGAAGACTCAGATGGCCTCTTCTGCATTAAGGAACGTATAGTAAGTTTTTATTAATCACAACCAAGGTTACATTTAGCAACAACGACAACAAGAATCCCCAAATGTGCTTTATAAAACCTTTTAAGACCAAAAGATAAAAGCTTTTTAAAACTTAAGAATAACAGTCTTCATAATAAATTCAATGCTTGGTAGACGGCAGAAATTAATTCAGTAATCTAATCTGAAGAATAAAAGAAAAATTCCATAAAACCTGAACTAATAAAATGACAAGTCTAAGTCCATACCTCAGAGTTTGAACCGCCATCATAGGCACTTGTCGCCAATCGAGCCAAGTTACAGAGATGCTGAAACAGGTTTAAGCCAGTCATACTAATTGTTTCAGGTTTTAGCTGGGGCATCTTAAAAAAAAAAATTTTTTTAATTAGTTTAGTGAGACAATTAATACATTTTATCAAATTTAGATTAACAAATTTAACAATTTTATTGAAGTCATTGCAGAGGAAAATGTATCAGCTCAAACTTTTAGTGATGATTTTAAAAATTAAAAGATAATAATTTCATGAAAATCTTATTCAGGTCATAACTGAAATCTTAATATGTATTTTAATTTTCAATATATATGTAGATCCAAATCGGAGGACATGAATAAGAAGTTTTATCACTTATTATATACCAATCCCATTCACATTTATAAGAAGTGTAACTATATGTACAGTTTGTATATAAGTTAGGGCTTAAAATTAAGATCCTCAAGGATTTGTAGCTTTGTAGATTAAGTGGTTTAGTTTATATGTACCAAAACTTATTTATATATAGTCAATTCTACCAGAGAGAAAATGAGTTTGCCAAGACTATATAATCTCAAAAATAAGCATAAAATAAACAGTCTATGGCTTTATTATTCTCAGGTTTCAAAATTCAAATGGAAAATTATTACCTGAACCAATTGTAGCATCTGATAAAGAACAAAAACTGGACTGAAAAATATCTTTAATAACAATACATGACAGCACCTCCTAAAAAGGATTTTTTGGAATCCACAAAAAATCTGGAGATTGGCTTATCTCTGCCACAGGACTGGCTAAAACCACAGCCACCTAACTAAGAGTCATAAAAAGCAGCTCTCATTTATATTCATAGATTAAAAACACTGTAGAAGATAAAATTAAAGTAAAATCTAAGTGGCAAAATTACATAAGGACTGATGAAAGACAGTACACTTGTCTATTTTAAAAACCTATGACAAAAGAGGGAAAAACTAACATTACAGAGTTTATATTTCAAGAGATAATGAAGAAATATGGAAAAACAACATTAGCAGTAAAATAGTCTAGAAATAAAATTACCTTCTCCAGGAAAAGATGTTTGTAGGTTTCCATTCCCATAGCATGCTGATCTTTACTTCGAACTTGATTTAAAAACCAATGGAGTGCATCATCATAACACTCAGCATCTTCTACTAAACAATGCCATAAAATGTCGACTTGCTCTAAACTTAATCCTAGATAAAAATTACAAATTTTGAATCATGATTCATACAATATCTTGGTCCTAATTCAATGTACTAGAAGCACCAATATATGCAGAAATATAAAGAAGATATTTTATAACATTTTATAAAAACTGTTTTATAAGAGTTTTCACATCATTTATGCTTTCAAAACATACTTATATATAATCCATATATAAATCATCTAAAAACACACAACTTATAAAGTATCCTACAAGAGCCGTTTCATCTGGAAAGTCAATCTCATTAAAATAAAGACATATCACTGTATTACAATAAACAGGATTAATAGAGGGAGAGGGAGGTAATCCCAAAAGTTGAGGAGTCAGTTCTAAGGTTTAAGGGCTAAGAGAATACATGCACATCATGTTCAAAGATCATTCTATGCACATAGAAGAACAAAAAATGCCAATAAGCATTATTTTTGGAACTATGGTGGTGGGGGAAGGATCTGTATAATAAAGTGAAAAGAGTGTTTCCAAACAGCAACACGTCAGGATATTCAATTATATTCAAGAAGTTGATATAATGAGATGAAATCTGTATGGTACTTTGACCCATTATTAAATGATCCCAAAGTCTGGCAGAAAGAATGCAAAAGAACTGTTCAGAACCAAAGAGAAGGCATTATAAGAAATCACAAATCTGAATATGGATAAAAGGAGAAAATCCGGAAAGGAAGAGTAAAAGCATCACAGGGATTTTTAAAGTTCATCATAAAGGGGTTCTAAAGCCTAGGTTGTTCCCCGAACCAGAAGGGATAGGAAATATGATACAATCATAAGAAACCTATTTCATGGGAAAAACAGATGAGATCCAGAATAGAAAAAAAACACCTCAGAAAATATTTACTTAGTAGCAACATCAGTCTACAGACTTTGATCAAAAATAGGTATCCTATCAGTTTCTCACATAACCATACAAGTTGAAGAACTTATACCCTGGAAGCCAATATTTAAAAAAAAAGAAAAGAAAGAAAAAAGACTGGATGAATGAATGAACTAGAAACAATCTTTAGAGTACAATTACATTCAATAATTGAGAAGAAAGCAAAAAGTTGAAAAAACAAACACAGCAACAAAAAAAACAGTATCCAGGTTAACTATAGTAAGCTATATAATAAAATAAGTTATCATAAATGAATCACCAATCCACATTCAAAAGGCAATGTATAAGCTTTCATTATTAAGCTTTTTAAAGAATATATTATTGGTATATTAAATAAGTATTCACTCATCAAATATAACTTTGGAGTTAACTATTATACCTGACAGGACCCATGCTAGTAAGAGAAAAACAACTATAATGTGGGAGAAAAAGTTTTCAGCTTGACTCCATTTGAAAATAGCTATTATAAGCCTATATACTAAAAAAAATAATAATAAAAAATAAAAAATAAATTAAAAAAAAGCCTATACACTAAGAATCTACACTGTGCTCCCTGGAATGGGAACAGTAAAATAACTAATTCATTACTCAAATACTGAGAATAGTTAATGGTTTCCAGTGAGAATCTTAATTAAACAAATATGAAACTTCACAGTCATGTGAAGTTATTTATGCTGATAATATCTATCTTGGTTTGATTTGTCCATGTATAAGATTTTTTTTATTGTTCATTTCTTACATGTTATCAGTCATCATGGGTATGATAGAAGACCTAATAATATGAAATAGAAGTTTCCTATCAAAAACCAGTGTTTCATTTTAAAACCTTTTGGTATCATGCTAGTGGCATTTATTACAAAGAGCTTAACTTGAAGAAATTACAGAGTTAAAAGTAAAATGAACAAATGGTATATCTCAACCACAGACGTGGACTTAAGAGCCATGATGACATCTCTTACGTTAGCAAGACACTTATCAGTTTGACTCTATTAACCATAGTTAAAGAAAGAGAATGCCCTAGAACAAAATTTGTTGACATGCTCACACAGAAAAGAGTATATAAAGAGTGAAAAATAACACAAATGTGTCCCATAAGAGAAAAGGAGCTCTGGCCAAAAGGATGTCAGGCTTCCTCCTCTCCTGTGAGAACATCTTAGTGTGTGGATTTAGATATGGTCCATACCCTAAATACACCAGACCAATTTCTTTAAGGTTAATTATTAATGAAATCAAGTTTTAGATTAAGTAAAACTAGGGCCTCTAAAAGTCTCTATCGCCTGTGAAGCCAAGCAATTTGGGGTAAGACTTGACCTGATAATAATATGTAGACAGTGGCTATTTACAACTAGAGTGAAAAAAGGATTATATAACTAAAAGAAATAAAAAATATAGTCACCCCTAAACATGGTATCTTTCCCTACCCCAAATATTTTGTTCTTGAAGTGAGCTGTTTATCCACCGAGAAACTGGCATTTTCAGAGACTGAAGCAGAAATGTGTGAGGGTCACGCTCATATTGCCATACATACTGAGGACATTCGGTATTGAAAATATGAATTAAATATTAGTTAATCACTATAGAAATCTAAAGGCATGAGCACATTTAACTGGACTCTTCCAAGAGCCAATACAGACCTAAAAACTGATTAAAATACTGATTAAAAGACTGATTAAAAAGCTTACTGAAATGATCAGGTGATCCCAGAGTTGAAAACACACAAGTCAAGAACTGAAGTCGAACTTGAACTTCGGCACTATGGCTGTACCTATATTTAAAAAGTCATTAAAATAATTAACTGAAAGATCCTACTTCTTAATTATTTTTAAAGATTTAAAGGCCCTAATCTTAAATTATACCAAAGAAGTAAAATTCCATCGTAATATCATTAATTATTAAATATTTTAATTACAATTGACCCTCGAACACCATGGAGTTAGGGGTGCCAAACCCTTTGCAGGTGAAGATTTGTGTAGAACTTTTTGACTCCCCCAAAACTCAAGTACTAATGGCTTACTGTTGACCAGAAGCCTTACTGAGAACATACACAACTCAAATATTTTGTATATGTATTAAAGTCTTACAATAAAGCTAGAAAAAAAAAGGTTACTATGAAAACTTTAAGAGAAAATACACTTATAGTACTGTACTGCATTAATTAAAAAAAAAAAATCCACATGTAAGTGAACCTATACAATTAAAACCTATGTTGTTCAAGGGTCAACTGTATATAACTTTGGTTATACAGAAAAAAGGTCATAAAGCCAAATGCTATGTTTGAGATTTATGTTACTTAATAAATTATAAAAATCTGCAAACAATTAGCAAACATACTTTTAAATTAGATGAGAAAGTACGTAAGAACTCAACAGTGGAACAAAAGAAATACTTCATTTTGAAATTATGAAATATGCACATAGGTTAGAATAAACTGCATCTCTATCCAAAAACTGCATGTTTTCTTATCACTGTCCCATCAGTGACAATACTATATTCCTTAAACAAGAAATGCTAATGAGGTATCATTTCCATAAATCTAGTTCATAAAGAATACAGCTAATACAAAACTGGCATTTTTAAATGTTACTTCAAATCTACATAATTATAATTCATGTGCACAAAATCAATAGTAAGAGCTGGAGGCTTGTTAAGTAGGTGATTTCACAAAGTTCTCAGGGAATTCAATTTGTAACATGTGCAAAGGAACAGCATTTTAAGAATCAAATGTTGGTCTGTCAGGGAAAAGGGTAGGAGATATATCTAAAGAGGCAGATGGGGGGGGGCCAGACTGTGGCCAGCCTAAAGTGTCAAACAGAAGAATTTGGTATTATTCTAGATGGAAAAGGAGATCACTAAAGGGTGTTGGAGGTAGAGGGGACTCATGATCAGGTTTACATTTTAGGACTCCTTTAGCAACCCTGTAAACTACATAATGAACTGTGTCTGTGATACTACAAAACACTCTAATTCCCACAAGCACCTGAGCACCCAGTCAATGAAAGTAAATCAATCATGAGTTCTTACCTCTATATTATAAATAAAAGGCTTGTTGTGAATGAATTGCCCAAATTACTTTGCCAACAAAAGGCAGCAGCCAGTCTGAGCCCTGATACTAGGTTGCAGAGAGTCAAAGCACCTCAATTCAACTTCCTATATAATCTTCAACTAAGTGCAAAATTTTAAAAGCTTCCCAAAATTAACTGGTTTCAACTGTTGAAGTTTAAAGTTAAGGTTTTCTAAAGATTAAGTTTGCTGGATATTACTTTTGCTGTCTCATATTAACGTTGGCAAAGAAAAGATGAACTTTCACTTCTTTATTGTTTGCAGTGTCCTTTGTGAAGATGAAAGTAAGTGTGGCAAGATGGCAGTTGCGAAGGAGGGATGAGAGTAAGCCAATCACAGACTAGAATGCCATCCAGATAAAATTTAAGACAGCTCCTAACAGCTTCTCATCTCTCTACTAAAAAGGATGATGGGTTTTGTAGCAGAAGCCTGGAATACAGGTAAAAATTCGAGTTCTAGCTAGCATCCATCAGTTCTGTGATTTTAAGTAAGTTGCTATACTTCTCTGAGCCTGAGGGATACTAGTCACACACATGAAGAATGAAATCTTGTCCTGTACAAAATGCTTTAATTTCCTGCACATTTCCTTCCTGTATTTGCAACTCAGTAACAGACCAACCCTAGAAGGCATGTACCCGGTCCCTTTGTCCTCTTTTCAGCTTCCACAGTTAGACCCACTGGCTCCACACTTCAAAGGATTCTGCTCTGTCAGGGTATCTGGCTGCTAAAATCACTAGCCAGGAAATTTCTTGAGATGCAAAACAAAAGATAACATCAATTGCTGACAAGTTCTCATGGACTCGACTATGACTTCTGACATTATAGGAAATATAAGACAAAAATAATCTCCCTACAGACAAGAAATTTTAGTAGAGAACTTAAGCCTTAAAAAAAATTCTGTTTGTAGCCTCTTTGTTGACACAGACAGGATTTTCTCTAGAGGCCACTGGATTCAAGAAATATATAATGTATCTATTTGGGAAACGAAGTGTTATCTCTCATACCACCAGAATCTTTTTGTCCTAGGTAAAAATCTTAGAACTTGCCTACTAAAATCCCCATGAACAAATGGAAAACAATGGACTACAAACTCAAAAGGTCAGCATGCTTTAACAAAGGGTAGCAAATTTACAGCTCTGTTTTACAACCTGAAGGAACAAGGCAGTTATACCAAGAGGCTAGACAACATCTGTTTTAAGGTTTTATTCTCCTTTAGATGCCAGGCCACAAGGCAAGACCAAAGGTTGGAAGGATAATGTATATCCTAAGAAAGTCTAAAACTCATCTCCAAAGAGCATTACTCCACTATCTTTTTCACTACAGTAACAATGCTTGTATGAGGCTCCACCTCTAATTCCACTAACAAAGTCAGCAACTTCCCTGTAGCCAATGCTGTGAATAATCAAAACTCAGACCTGTGTTTATTTTTTTGGCACTTAACATCGGACTTTTTCTTTTTTTTTTTTTTTTCGGACTTTTTCTTTTTGAGGATGATTCACCTCGGTCTTATCTTCCACAACCCTTTCTAAATTAAGCCTCCCATCCTGGTTCATCAAGCCCACAGGCTTGTAGTGGTGGTGAAAGCTCTTTTGTAACCTTAGTGTTTACTTCTCTATGCACAGGTAACTTGAATTCTGTCTCCTAAAAAATGCTCAAGATGTGGGTTGTGTGGTTCTGCTTATCAATCTTGTGGTTTTTACAGATTTATGGAGATGCTCAGACACAGGAAGCCATAATTCTTTAACCTCTGCTTCAAGAATTAAAAGGAAGATACAGACTACAAAGAACATTTAGAATTTTAATAGCATTTAAAGAAATTTATCTTATGTAGAGATAACTTTGTAAACAAAGCTACAGAATAAATTTAAGGAAATAACTCGGAAATAATTTGATAGGCTTGTAAGATAGGAGATCTTGAAAAATAAAAAATCACTGAGTAAGGGCGCCTGGGTGACTCAGTGGTTGAGCATGTTCCTTTAGCTCAGGTCATGATCCCAGGGTTCTGGAACTGAGTGCCACATCAGGGTCTCCAAAGGGAGCTTGCTTCTCCCTCTGCCTATGTCTCTGCCTCTCTGTGTGTCTCTCCTGAATAAATAAACTTTAAAAATTTAAAAATCACTGAGTAATCAGTAATCAAAAAGTTTAGATTTTAGAGGGCCCAAAATACTAGGCTGAAGGATCTGGAATTTACTTTTTACACAAAGAAGAATCTAAATGGGGATAAAGAGCAACTCTGTTGTTTGTTTTGTATCATAGTTTATTATTAGCCAGGTAACTATAGTTTATAGATTATCTATGTGCCAGGTGCAACTTACTAAATTATTTAATTCTTATAAAAATTAATCAAAATAAGGTTGAAACAATACATTCATCTTCTAAACCCTTCTAAACAATACATTCATCTTCTATACCCTTAGTCTGTATGGTTCACAAGCCCAGGTTCTTTCCTTCAATACTGTATTACAACTCCTAATATAATGAGGATAAGAAATTAAGGAGTAAGGCAGAGAATGAGGCAAAACAACTGATCCAGAGGGTTGGATAACAGGACTGGAACAGCATCCATGGGAATGTCAACTTGTGAAAATACATGAAATATATTTTAGCATTAAGATAACTAGAGATTGATGACAGCATAATGTAGAACTCAAGAATATTAGAGAAAACAAACTACTCCACTATTTATAAAATGTGTGACCTTGGGCAAGTTATTTACCATCTCATAGCTTAAACGTTCTCATTTTTTAAATGAGACTGCTTAATTCAAAAATTAGTTGTTGTATATCTTGAAATTAATACTGAATAGTTAAATGGTATTTGGCATAGAGTAAGCATCAATGAACAGTGGTATTTTTATCATCATTTATGTTTGGAAATGACAGAACAAAAAAAAGGCCCCAAAGTCTCCAAGTGTAAGATGACTGAGAGGATGGTGGGACTCTGAAGGACATAGTAAAATCTGGAGATACAACTAATTTATGGAAAAAAATAATTCATTTTTGGATTTAAGTATGCCCTAACGGTCTATCACTTTTCTGAACACTTGCATAGTGTGCTCAGTTTTCATCTATGTAGTAGTTTTCTATAGAATTATTTTCTCAATAAATACTAAGGCTAGCAGATATACATTAAAGCTAGTTTTCTCAACCTGGCCATCAACCCCCACCAATTGACTAACAAGCAGAAAACTTCTGAATTTTAGATGTTTCCTTCCAGGCAGCAATTTTCCTGTAAGAAACTTTAAACATACCTATACCACTGACCAATTTCTGTCAATTCTTATCCAAAGTCACTTAATGATTAAGTATTTCAAAATTTCCGAATCAATGCCCTAAGAGAATAAAGCAGGATATTGATGATTTCTGGGGGAAAAAAAGGCAAAAAACTTTTGATCCCCCAAAACAGTGACTTTGAACAGAACTCAATGGTGAAAGTTAACCAACCCCCAAGAGTTATATGACCTACATTTCCCTAGGTTAAAAATTATAAAAATAACCTTGTAAAATTCTCCAACTTACAAGAGCTTTTCTATCTCTTAAAATTTTTGCAACTAAAGTTTTTATCACATTCATTTACTATATGAAAGAAAAGGAGTAGAAGTACTAGAACATTATCTTTTAAAGGATAGACAATCAAAACTTAGAAATAACTAACCTAGTTAAGGTACTTACAGTGCATGTTTCTGTCTTCCTTCTCTTACAGCCTGAATATAGTATACCAAATTATCAAAGAAAAGCTTCATCATGTTCAGTTCTTTTTCTGCCCACCTGGCCCAAATGAAAGAGAGAACACTTTTAAAGGCATAAGGTAAGAGAATAAATCTATTCAAGGGCAAGAAAAAAAATGCAGATCTAAAAATTTTTCAAAAGCAAAATCTTAAAAAAAAAAAAAAGCAAAATCTTCCAATTATCAAAATTTTAAAGTTCGATTTATATTTGAATTGTGGAAGATACAAAACATTTTGTCCTAATTTTTATGAGTTTAAAGTATCACTATAGTTTTAAATCCCAAAACACTCCATCTCTGTGAAAAGGATAAAGTGTCTGGCCAGCACTCATCATAAATGACTATCATGAGTTAATATTAAAAATGGTATGATAGGGCAGCCCGGGTAGCTCAGTGGCTTAGCGCCACCTTCGGTCCCAGGTGTGGTCCTAGAGACCCGGGATCGAGTCCCACGTCAGGCTCCCTGCATGGAATGGAGCCTGCTTCTCCCTCTGCCTGTGTCTGTGCCTCTCTCTGTGTGTGTCTCTCTCATGAATAAATAAAATTAAAAAAAAAAAATGGTATGATACAGTCCGTAGAAGGATGGACTATGTGCTTTAGTCATTATTTAGTAAAATTTATCAAATGCCTGGCATGTAATATACATACAATACAAATCTGCTAAATCTTTTTTTATTATAGAATATTTGTTTAAAAAAAAAAATCAGGTATCAGCTCCAAAACAACCTACAAACACTAAAATAAAAAAAATAAAGTAATAAATACAATCAGAGATCCCAGGATCCATAACACCCATACCAACATCATCTACTCCACAGAATTCTTACTACTAATACATCTACTTTGTAAAGAAGTGTTAAAATTCCAAAACTTCTGATATAATTTACATCATGTTTTTGCTATAATGCTTTTTTTCAAAATAAATTACTCTCACCTTGACAATCCCTTAAAGAAGATGACGTTAACACAGAAAAAATCTATTAAGACAGGTTTGAAACCAGTTCCAATACACTTGCAACATGGCTCTGGGCAAGTAACCTCCTTTTGAAGTCTGTTTGCTGGTTACCTGAAGATTTACTAAGAGGATAAGGAGTAACAATTTCCAGTTTTAAAATATGGGTCTTAAAGAGTTTAAGAGACAATATGTATGAAGTGTTGAGTGCTCTGCATAGAATAGATTCACAGTGGAAGTTTTTGTTATTGTTGCCAACTAGCCATAGGAGCTCAGTGTTCTTTTACATGATCCACTTGAGATTTAGGAAGGAAACCAGTCTCAGATAGGAAATCCTGTGAACTGCCATTAACTGAGCTTATTTATATTTACACTTAATTTAAAGATCAAGCTAAAAGGGTCTCAATTCAATATACTTAGGTTCAGGTACTTGATAAGTAACTGACCATACAGAGTAGGTCACTTCTATAAAATGTTACTTTGTTATTCCTTAATATAAACCTTCTCAAATGGCTACAATATGTCACCAACTTGCCCAAATTAGCTATGAGTAAATCCCTTTAATACTTGAGAATTCTGTCATTCAACCATTTAAAAACTATTCAGAGTCAATGACCTGGATTCACATTCCTCTTATACTTAAAGAATATTAAATGCTTCTCCCTATCCCTCTGTTTAGTATCTCAAGGACCTCCCCTTATATTTAGAAATAAAATTGTCACAAGACTCATATTGCAATAACAAAAGATACTGAGATGCTCTTCTAAAAAACAGAGGTTCAGGTTAAATAGGCCCCCTTTAAAAGAGCAAAAAAAACAGCAAGGGCTACAACTGAGCACTTCATCTATTTAGAACTACTGTGAAGTCTTCAAGTAATTTTTCTAAATGATACTCATTTTGGAAGTAAACAAGTGCTTTTCACTAATTTTAGATAGAAGGAATAAGATGAAAGCTATGTTGTTTAACCTCAAAAATGAATCCCTCAAAAGGTCTAATTTTTCTTAAAATCTAAACGTCTCTGAAATTCCTCCAAAAATCTATGTGAATAAAGCAAGTAACATTCTTACAGATTAATCCTAAATTCTCTGTAAATGTAAACGAGTAATAGGGTTGTGTCAAGATAATTCCTAACATGATGTAATGTCTACAACCAATTTCTAGTAATGGGAAAAATTAAAGGCACCCTAGACTGTTTATTTTAGTGTGTATCTTTTTCAGGAATCCTTTACTGTGGTTGATATACTACAAATATTCACCCTAAAATTAGACCAATTTCTTGCTACAGTATTCTTCTTAAATTACAAAGAATAACAAATGTCAGATTTTTTTTTTTTACTGATGCTGGTAAAATCTCCATGGGCTAAATGGCAAAAAACACTCTGGAACATCTAAGAAAACATTTGAGCCACGCAGAATTCAAATATGCCCGGTGCAAAAAAAAGCTATTAAGTTATTCAAAACTTTGATAACTATGATAATTTTTTTAAAAATCCTTAAATGAATATTTGTTTCTTTTTTACTTACATTGTAATCCAATGTGTATCATAACTGCTCCCAAACTGCTGAAAAGTACCAAACAGTTTTGGAAGAAGGCGAAGTGAAATTACTACTGATCTGAAACAGCAAAACAGAGATGTATAGAATAAAATAATTTTAGTTACTAATTCTAGTGTTTTACAGAAATTCGGCTATTTATAAATCTTAAATTAAGCAAAAGGATTTTAAGGAACTTTACATTATAAACATATTTTCTACATAAACACTGAAAAAATTTTCCCTAAAGTTTAAATTTTATATAATGGGGCAAGAAATCCAAGTTTTAACATCTCAATCAAGATTTTTAAAGTAAAATACACTATAAATACCTGAGTATAAAAACAAATGGAGAATATTTAAAAGTACTTTCATGAAATAAAAATTAAGTGGTGGCTGCTTCTGAGGATTTAATCAAGGAAAATGGGAGAAAAGCAGCTTATCTAGAACAGAGCTTCTCAAAGTTTAATGTGCACTTTATTCACCTGGGATAATTTGGTTACAATGCAAATTCTGATTGGCATGTCTGAGATACTAAGTTTTCCTAAAAGCTCACAAATGATACTTAAAATGCTAATTCTGAGCAGCAATAAAATAGCATTTTTCAAACTATACAAATTATTCCTTTCTCCCTAATTCTTACTTAATATGACCTGAATCTAACTTGAAAATCACTTCATTATGAGCCATGTTAATAATGAAAGCACACCATACACTTCAAGTATGAAGGAATAAAAAAGGAAAATCACTCTACAACTTTAAACAGATCTGAATGTGCCTATCTGGAGGTGGGTGGGGGAGGCGGTATAGGGAAGATACAGATGGACAAATCCCCTAAGTCTTAGCAGGCAAGGAGGTGGCTGCATGAAGTCTTGAAAGGAGCAGGACAAACTCCAATGAGGTAGTGAATTTTTTTAAGGAACCTAATATTGCTGCATAAAAATTTTAAAAAATATATGGTATACAAGTAGGTTCTCCAAAATACTTCCTCTTTTTTAGAAGAGTACCAGGAAAATCAAAATAGAGAGCTGCACTTCTGAGTATGACAGAAACAATGGTAGGTAATGAGTAGGAAAAATTAGAAAAGAAAACTTCCTATTTCTGAATAAAATCCAAAGTTGGAGAAATGCATTACTTTTTTGCATTAAGTTGGGCTACAAAGCCCTTTGTGATCTATCCCCATTCCTCATCAGTCTAACTTAATTTCTTTCCAATTGTTCTCTTTACTATCCCTAACACATACACACAAGCATATTCCTGCTTCAGGACTTTGCTACTGATTCTACCTCTACTCTTCATCTAAATATCTATATGAAGAACTCCTTCCCACACTTTATTCAGGTTTCCTCAAATGTCAACAGAGGACTTTGCCAACTGTATATTAAATAACACTCTTCCACTGGCCCAGAACCTCTTTATTCCTCTTGATTCCTTCCCAATGTTTCCTCATTCATCATCACCTAATGAATAATTCCTTAATGTGTCTACCACTAGAATGTACTTAATGAGAGCAAAGATGGTCTTATTAATTTAAAAATCCCTGCATATGATGCACAATGAATACATATTAGCTTAAATAATGATCTAATAAAGAATTTAAAGGCAAGACTTTCAAGTAAGGAGTAAGAAGTACAGTGTAAAATGCTAATACAGTCACAAAGGAGGACAAAAAATATCACCAGATAACAAAATAAATAGCATGTTAGTAGAGTGCTAGATGACTAAAAACCACATTGGTACAGATTAAGGAGTATGCAGTTAATTCATGGAGATAGTAAGTACCTAATATTCTTTATATATTTAAAAACATTTAAATTTGGGGTCACCTGGGTGGCTCAGCTGGTTAAGTGTCTGGCTCTTGATTCCAGCTCAGGTCATGATCTCAGGGACCTGAGATGGAGCTCCCGGTCAGGCTCTGTACCCAGCAGGGAGTTTGCCTGAGATTCTCTCTGATCCTACCCTCACACATACTCTCTCTCTCTCCCCATCACTAAAGAACAAATCTTTTTAAAACTTTAAAATTTTAAATATATTTCTAATAATAAAATTTTAAATATTTTTCAAGAAGCTACACATTACTGATGCTTGGGGAAAAGAATCATCAAGAATCAGGGGGAATCAATGGTAGATTCTTTGTCTAAAATCTCTTGTCAAGGAGTGTCTGGGTGGCTTAGCTGATTAAGCTACCAATTCTTTTTTTTTTTTTTTTTTTTTTTTTTTTTTTTTTAAGCTACCAATTCTTGATTCTGGCTCAGGTCATGATCTCCGGGTTTTAAGATCAAGCCCTGCATCAGGCTCCATGGAGCCTGCTTAAGATTCTCTGTCTCTCAAAAAACTCAAACCTCTTATCAAAATTTCAGAAACATTAGTAGAATTCTTCCTAAAAATTAAGACATTAAAAAAAAAAAAAACAATGTATACGTATTAATTTGACCTAAGGCTTTACAACCATAAAATAAGGACATCACAAAGAAAAAAAAAATAGAAAAATTACATCTAATATCACAAAAGCAAATCTCAAAATTACTTGTGATTTTGGTACACCTGGGCGGGCGCAGTGGTTGAACGTCTCCCTTCAGCTCAGGGTGTGATCCCGGGGTCCCAGGATCGAGTTCCACATCGGGTTCCTGCGGGGAGCCTGCTTCTCCCTCTGCCTAGGTCTCTGCCTCTGTGTCTCTCATGAATAAATAAAATCTAAAAAGACTGATTTTTTAAAATTTATTTTTATTTATTTATGATAGAGAGAGAGAGAGAGAGAGAGAGAGGCAGAGACACAGGCAGAGGAGAGGGAGAAGCAGGCTCCAGGCCGGGAGCCTGACGCAGGACTCAATCCCGGGACTCCAGGATCGCGCCCTGGGCCAAAGGCAGGCGCAAAACCGCTGAGCCACCCAGGGATCCCCCTAAAAAGACTGATTTTAAAAGTGGTTTTAAAATACAAAGAAACAGGAATGCCTCAGTGGCTGTGTGGATTGTCTGCCTTTGGCTCAGGTCATGATCCCAGGGTCCTGGGATTGAGCCCGGTGACAGTTTCCCTTCTCAGAGGGGATCTGACCCTGATCCCTACACTTGTGCACTCTCACACATGCCCTCTCTCAATAAATAAAATCATTAAAAAATAAAAAAAAAATACAAAGAAAGACTAGAGATATACTTTAAGAAGACACTACAAGTCTTACAGTGTGCAATAGCTTTATATTTTCTGAAAATCTTATTATCTATTGCAGTCAACGGTGTTAAAGGTCTAGACTGTTTAAATTTACTTTCTAAATTTTCCAACAATAAGCATGTTTCATTTTATAAAATGTAATGTTGCTTGACACTAAAGAAAAGGAAGCCAGGTGTCAAAAGGATATTGATTGAGAGGATTAGAAATGGTGTGGTTCATATAATAAAAAAACCGAAATTACAAATGCAGAAATGGGACTTGTCTTCTGTCTATAACTACTACTACAACTCTAAAAGGGATGCTTTTTGCCACAATTTATAATATAAACACTGGGGATCCCTGGGTGGTTCAGCAGTTCAGTGCCTGCCTTTGGCCCAGGGCATGATCCTGGAGTCCTGGGAATGAGTCCCGCATCAGGCTCCCAGCATGGAGCCTCCTTCTCCCTCTGCCTGTGTCTCTGCCTCTCTCTTTCTATATCTATCATGAAAAAATAAATAAAATCTTTAAAAAAATAATAATATAAACACTGAGTTATCAGAGAATTATTATATTTTATAGGACTAAAAGTTTATCAGATTTAAAGGTTTATCAGATTATCAAAAAATTCCATTTTTCTCCTTAAAAAAAAAAAACTCAAGGGACACATAGACACATATTTTAAGCACTATAAATTTAAAAAGATTTTATAAGAAATGTCCAAATCTACATTCAAAGTGATCCCAAAACACTAAAACTTTTTACTTAAACTGATAAATTTAAAAGGAAAAATGATATAAAGTACAGATTACAGACTAAAAATTAGTAACAGATACAAAATGCAGAAGATAATTTGGTGATAATATTTATATTTCAATGTTAAAGGAAACATCAGAATATCTATGAACTTGTTATTAAAATTATGTTGTAGAATTTCTCCTGTAACAACTACAAGACGTTGCATAATGACTTAGCAACTTTCTTGCTCAAGTAGTTTTGATTTCTGATATGCTTATAAAACTCAGTATAACAAAGGATCTAGTTATATTCAAACCTATGTCACAATTTCTTCTAAGAGTGAAAATTTCAAATATCAAAACACAATCATAGGCAACAATGTGTTTAGGATGAAAAGGTTCAATGATCCAGAGTAAGAAGATAATAATTTTATTTTTTTAAAGATTTATTTATTCATTCGTTCGTTCGTTCGTTCATGAGAGAGACAAGGAAAGAGAGGCAGAGACACAGGCAGAGGAAGAAGCAGGCTCCATGCAGGAAGCCCGATGCGGGACTCAATCATCAGACTCTGAGCTAAAGGCAGACACTCAACTGCTGGGCCACCCAGGCATCCTGCAGATACTAATTTTAGACTTAATAAAAGTGTTATTACTCTAAACTGCCCTAACTCTGCTTCAATCTAGGCAACAGTGTGGTATTCTTGTAAGAATTACCAATGAAACATTATGTTGCCTTAGCAGGATGAAGACATTTGCTGGTGTTATTCACAGTCATGTTTGGATGATTTTTTTTCCTAATCCTGGACTCCATTATTTGGAGACTGAGATGTCCTCAAAATGCTATTCAGTCATTACAAATTATAGTATACCAAAAGTCAAAAAGCTATACATAATATAGTCTTTAAAAGAGGAACACAAAAGTAGCATATAGTATCATGCATTTCTTAATTATATGAACCTCTATTTATGTGAACAGGGTCCTTGACACATGACCATTTTACTCAAAAATCTTTTGTACAGAAAGGCAAAAACTTCAAGCATATGTGTTGAAGTACTTGGAAAGGATCAAGAATGGAAAAAAAAAAATAGCAGAGAGGATGGATTCCCAGTCTCAATTCAATTCCTGGAAGGGCACAGAACTTCAGGGAGTATCTAGGCACAAGATATGGACCTGCCCTCCCTCTGGTAAACATAATACACCAAAGGAGCCAATTGTACAACCCAACCCCTATATCCATCCTACTCTCTGGACAGTAACCTTATCTCACACATCCTTAGAGACAAATATCAAGCTAAAAAGTAATGGACTATTCGTTGTGGGAGCTACTGTGCCTCATATTCTCACTTAATGAAAACATTCTGCAAAGCAGCCTACTATGTGTTTCTGTAATTTTTAACTTCCTGCACTCATAATGTTCTTATGTGCCTTATAAAACAATCTCTCTGGGATCCCTGGGTGGCTTAGCGGTTTAGCGCCTGTGCGTAATCCTGGAGTCCCAGGATCGAGTCCCACATCAGGTCCCTACATGGAGCCTGCTTCTCCCTCTGCCTCTCTCTCTCATGAATAAATAATTGAAATCTTAAAAAAATAAAACAATCTGTCTGAGGCTAAATAAACACAAAACACAAGTTGTATACCACAGACTATGTAAGGCCTTTTTAAAAAATGTTTACAATGGTTCCATATAAATGGTAGAATTATGGGTAGATTTACTGAAGACTTTAATTTTTTCAGATCTCTATGCTTCCTGAGAATAAACCCATATCACTGTTCCAGAAAAGCTAAGTTCACTTCATCAAATAAATTGGAATATGACCATAGAAAAGAAAGAAAAATGCTGACAGATCCATAAACCATGGCAAATCAGGAACTGCAAAGAAAACTTAAAACTTAGCATAGAGAAAATAAAAAGCTAAAGCCTCACTACTAAATACATTAAAAAAAAAAAAAACAAAACAAAACAACATCAGGTAGTAGACTTCTGTATTCTTTTGCCAATGACAGGAAAACAGTAAATGAGTTAAGGTTGTAGTGACCCATTTGTTTCAACATATGGAAGAACTTTTCTATTACTATTAGCATCTTTGCGCAACATTCCTTTTTGATGGTAAACTCAGGGGGCTAGATTTGAGAAAGGATCCTTGCGTTTTGAATGGGATTTCTAAAACTCTGAGGTCACTATTAACATTGTGAGCCAGGTAATTCTTTGTTGTGGAGGGGCTGTCTCTGCATTGATGGATACTTTGCAGCATCCCTAGCCTGTAATTATACTTCCAATCCCATTCATTAGACAACCAAAAATATCTTGGTTGACATTGCTGGGGGGCGGGGGGGAATCACCCCCATTAAAATCCACTAGTTTATCAGGAAATCCATACTAATGATGTACAAAACTTTTTTTCAAACTTGCATAATAACTTTGGGAAGTTCAGATAGTATACACTTAGATATGTTGCATATTTCCCATCCTGAAAAATACCACTGTGCTCTAAGTGTTATCACATATGACCATCATTCACTACAAAACTAATATTACATAGTAACTGTAGGAAAAGTTTGAGGGCAAAATTAGCTTAATACAATAATTACATTTACTATATACTCAATAGAACATTGTATAGGATAGAGGAATTGACTTGAATAAATGAAAAATGCTTCATCTTCATTTGGGAGCGAACAAATTAAAGCTTAATAAAACAATCCAGATTGACAATTTTCCATTTTTCACACAGACTTTTCCTTTTGTCTCTTTTAAGTTTCCCCTTCAACAGATATGCTAATAGAAAAACTAGAAAATAGAAAAGCATAAGAAGAGAAAAATAAATCCTTCCAGAAATAACCATTTTACAGTCTCAAATACTGCCTACAATCTTTTTTAAAAGTAAGCCTGTAAGTAAATGCCCATGTCATCATATAATCTTTTCAAAAATGGACTCTTTAAAGGCTGCATTATATTTCATCTTTCATACTTCTTCATACTTTCATACTTCTGGTCTTCATTGTGTCCTTTTTTTTTCTAGTCACTAAAAACCCAACAGTAACCATTATCCTGACTACTAAATACTATCATTTTCCTGTTTTTACGCTTTACATAAACGGAATAATAGTGATATATTCTCCTATATCTGGCTTCTTTCGTTCAACATCGTATTTGTGAGATTCAGCCACACTATTCCATGCAGCCACCGTTCATTCAATGTTACTGCTATAATTTCATTCAATAAACAGTCCACAATTTTTCTTTCTAATCTCTTTTGGCACTTGGATAATTATATAAACACTATTTAGTTATTTTGAATAATGCTGCTATGAACATTCTTGAATGTACCTTTAGGTAATCGTCTGGATGTACTTCTGTAACATACACACTTAGCAGTGGAACTACTGGGCCATAAGGTGTACAGATGCACATATGGGAAATTGATACAAACTGTGATTGTTGGGATCCCTGGGTGGCGCAGCGGTTTGGCGCCTGGGCGCGATCCTGGAGACCCGGGATCGAATCCCGCGTCGGGCTCCCGGTGCATGGAGCCTGCTTCTCCCTCTGCCTGTGTCTCTGCCTCTCTCTCTCTCCCCCCGCCCTAGTGTGTGACTATCATAAATAAATAAATAAATAATTTTTAAAAAAACCACAAATTGTGATTGTTAAAATTATATAGTCCTTTAAAAAGTGGAAAATATCACAAATACTTTTTCTAATTAAACTATTAGAATATTTTTATTCAACTAACTGAATGTTAGTTTCGTAGTGAATGATGGTCATATGTGATAATACTTAGAGCACAGTGGCATTTTTAAAGCACTTAAATATTCTATAAAATTAAATATTTATATCAGGTCAAGGCAGAGGTAGGCTGAGAACATTCTATGAGTAAAACAGAATACAATATATTCAATTAGTAACTCAATTTACTATATCAGAGAATTGCATTACCAAAGCAGTATAAGACAAAGAAAACCTGAAATTATACCAATGGAAAAGAACTGAAAACTCAAGAAACTTGTGGGAATCACCTGAGACCCAATAAGAAGTATATAAATATATGGAATTCAAAGTAGGAAAAAAAACCCCACTAACTTAATTCTTTATGCACTACAGAAGTCAAGACACAAAAGATTAACCCATGTGGAAGAACAACATCATTATCAAAATATATTTCAGCTTACATTTAACTTCATTTATTTTACTTATTAGGTTCTTTTATATATGACAGTTTAAGAATATTCAAGTGTAGTTTGGAAACACAGCAGTTACCACTATGTTCCCCAAAACAAGGAGAGACTAAGTATTATTACTTTGTTTCTGTTGGGAGGATATCTAATCAAGAGTGGCAAAAGTGCTGAAAGACAACTGATTAAAAAACAAAAAAACCATGTGAGGTAAAAATCTTCAAACCTAACAGGAAATGCACAATTACATAAAAAAAAAAAAAAAAAAAAAAAAGATCGGTAATGGTACATTAAAAGCTGTGAGTCCACCACATATAGTCAAGTACAGAATACACAAAATAAACTCTAATATATATTTAAAAAAAATTTTTAAATTCCCATTTACCTGTTGTTTCCTAAATTTTCAAGGCAACCTTCAATGAATCTCATTCGAATCTGTCTATCCGTAAACCAACATACTAAGGAACAGAGAAGTTTCTCTGCTTCATTTATTAATCCTTCAGAAAGATTAACCTACAAAAAAAATGTATACACACAAAGTTACTGTTTATTCTGATTGCATCTTTGCTGTAATTTTGTCATCTTTTTGCTCTAGTAGGTAACTTACTGCATCATCATCTTGGACTATATCCCACAACAAAGTGTTTCCTTTCTTACAAACATTATCCAAATTAATGTCTGTCACAGCATTACTGTTGAATTGATGTTTATGAACAGCAGGTCCTGAAAGGGCAAAATATAACATGCGCTAGAGGAATGCAACTGATAGAAATTGTGAATTACAGCATTCATAATATTAACAAATCTGAAGTATAAAAATAAAAATACAAGATTAACACAACAGTTGCTTTGTGAATACCACAGTGTTGTTCAGAGTTTGATAAAACTAAAGTTAAGATTCTTCCTCTGTTGGTCTTTTCACTATTTCTAATGTGAAGAGAACATGTCAAGAGAATAGTATAATTGCTTGAAACCCAAATTAAGCATAAAGAAAATTTTCTGGAAATAATTCTATAGCCAAAGAACATTCTTCTATATTATCTTCTGTATAGTGTTTTATATCCCTACATTAAAAAAAAAAAAATTGGAGATGATTTACCCATAACATTCAATTAAATTCAAAGATTCTACTATTATTCAAAAAAAAAAAAAAAAAGATTCTACTATTATAATTCAGGTGCTGAGGGCCATGGTAAATAAATTCTCACTGGTTCTACCAAGCAAAAACGCTTGTCTTTTAAAACAGTTTTGCTTTAGCCTGAAACTTCCCCACTGAATCGTACATACACATGGATTTCATTAAAATAAGAATTGTGCCATTATTACCATAAGGTTTAAAACACTTCCACCACCCTAAAATTAATTCCCAAGCCCTAATCTGTTTTTCCATTCCCATAATTAGCCTTTTCTGCAAATTTTATGTAAATGGAATCATACAATATGTATGGTCTTAGGTCTAAATTTGTTCACTCAGAAAATATTTGAGGTACATTCATGTCAAAGCCATATCACTAGTGCCTTCGTTTTAATGACAGAGTAATATTTTATTATGTGGAAATACATTTTGATTATATTCAACAGTTAATGGACACTTGGGAGTTTCTAGTCTCTGGCTAATATGAATAATGCTGCCATAAATGTCTATGTAACAAGTCAATTTACGGACACATGCTTTCCTTTCTCTTTGGTAAACTGGAATTGGTGATTCACAGGATAAATGTGTGCTTAACATCTGAAGAAATTGCCAAACTTTTTCAAAATGATTGTGCCATTTTACTTACCCAATAACAGTCTGTTAGAGTACCAGTTCCTGTTCCCCCACATCCCCACATATGTTGCCATGGTCACACTTTTTCATTTTGGCCATTTTAACAGGTGTACAGTAGAATCTCATTAAGGTTTTAAATTTAAATTCCCTAGAGTGACTAATGATGTTTCGTATCTTTTCAGGTGCTATCACTTGTGTACATTATTTGCTAAATTACTAATTTGTGAAAGTTCTTATATATTCTGAATTCAAGCCCTTTATTAGATATATGATTTGTAAATATTTTTCCCAATCTTTGGCTTATCTTTTAGAGGTTTTGTTGGTTTGGGCATTTAGTTTTATTTTTTTTTAATTTTTATTTTATTTTATTTATTTATGATAGGCACACAGTGAGAGAGAGAGAGAGAGGGGCAGAGACACAGGCAGAGGGAGAAGCAGGCTCCATGCACCGGGAGCCCAACGTGGGATTCGATCCCGGGTCTCCAGGATCGCGCCCTGGGCCAAGGCAGGCGCTAAACCGCTGTGCCACCCAGGGATCCCCTGGGCATTTAGTTTTAAACTAATTTTATTAAAATATAAACACATAAGCAAGATATAGAACATTTCTATTAACCCCCAAAATTTCCTTTGGACCTTTTACAATCATTCCCTACCACCAAATCTTCAGTAATCATTAAGTAGATTTCAGCCATTACTATCTACAAGGGATAAATAGTATGTACTACTCTCTGGTAGCTTCATTTGCTTAGATCAAAAATATCATTTGATGTTTTTTGATATTTATCCATTGTGCTGCATGTATTAGTAGTTCTTTCCTTTTTATTGATGAGTACTAATACACAATGTGAACATACTATAATTTGTTAATCTACTAGTTAATTCCAGGTGAGGTTCTTATAAGCAGCACAGGTATGAACGTTCAACGTACAAATCTTTTTGTGGGCATGTGTTTTCATTTCTCAGGTAAATACCTAGGATAGGAACTGCTGAGTCATATGAAGAATACAAGTTCAACTTTAAAAGAAACTGGTAAAATAGTTCTCCAAATTGGCTGTATTGTTTCATACTCCTCAACAGCAATGGAGAGTTCCAGTTGCTCTACATCCTTAGTGTCATTTAACATTATTAGTGTTTAATTTTACCCATTCCAGGGGTGTCTGGGTGGCTCAGTCGGTTAATTTTACCCATTCCAGTAGGTATGTAGTGGTACTGCATTGTGGTATTGGCATTTCCCAGGTAACCAGAAATACTGAGTATCATTCTCATGTATTTACTGACCAATTTTCTGTATCTTCTTTTAACTATTCTAAACTTGTTATCAATTTTTATTTAAAGATTTTATTTAAGAGGGAAAGTAGACATTTGCAGGAGTGGGGGAAGGGGCAGATGGGGAGATACAGGGAAGAATTTAAGCAAACTCCACACAGAACGCCAACATAGTACTTGATCTCACAATCCTAGATTATGACCTGAGCAAAAATAAGTTAGACGCTCAAATGACTGAGCCATCCAGGCCCATTTTTAAACAGTTCTTTATAGTATACAGTATTACAAAGTAGACTTGGAGAGCATTAATACACATAATAATTCTGCTCAATTTCTCACTTCATATACTAAAAAATACATATAATACTAAATAAAAGGAAAAAATGATTAAAAATAGAGTGGTGAAAATTTAGTAAATACAGTAAGACAACAATAAAAAAGTCAAGGCATCCTAATCTATATTATGCACAAGTAACATTTGAAATCAGTAAGTTTAAATAAAAAAAAAATAAAAAAATAAAAAAATAAAAAGGGATCCCTGGGTGGCGCAGCGGTTTGGCGCCTGCCTTTGGCTCAGGGCGCAATCCTGGAGACCCGGGATCGAATCCCACATCAGGCTCCCGGTGCATGGAGCCTGCTTCTCCCTCCGCCTGTGTCTCTGCCTCTCTCTCTCTCTCTGTGACTATCATAAATAAATTAAAAAAATAAATAAATAAATAAATAAAATGAAATCAGTAAGTTGTTGCCAAAGTCCACAGGTTGAATCTCTAAATTTGATCACAGCTTTTCAGCATAAACTTAATCCATCAGGTTTACTCAGTCTGTAGTATACTGGCATCCCAAAACCCATTTCCTAGACTAATAGTGCTGATAGTACCTTACAAAGCATGAAGTTGGACCTTTATTTTTTTAATGTATATACCCGTTTTTTGTTTGTTTTGTTTTGTTTGAAGTATACCTGACACACAATGTTCCATTAGTTTCAGGAGGCTGGACCTTTAAAATGTTAATTCTAAAACTGTATTTCCCTCTTAATTTGCCTCTCTTTCCTCCTCTTTGTTCTATTATTCTTTAACTCCTCTAACCTCCATTCTTTCAAGTATGGTCATATCCTATTACTTTTTTTAGATTGATTTGAAGTGATTAAAACCATCTTTTTTTTTCAACAATTCCATCACTCCAGATGGAACACCTCGCCCTTTAGCAGTTATCTCTCCG
This sequence comes from Vulpes lagopus, assembly GCF_018345385.1. Taxonomy (NCBI): domain Eukaryota; kingdom Metazoa; phylum Chordata; class Mammalia; order Carnivora; family Canidae; genus Vulpes; species Vulpes lagopus. Next base: position 45,441,602 of record NC_054828.1, read on the forward strand.
ATATTTCCCCCTAACCCCAGGCAACCACTATTGTACTTTCTGTTCTCTACAAATTTGACTACGCTAGACATTATACATAAATGGACTCATACAATGTAGGACCCTGTGTAATCTCAATTAGGCTCCTGAGATTTCTAAATATACAACTTAAAACAGCCATGTATTTTCTAAAATGCAGTCATAATTTTATATATATTATTTCCTTTCCTAGCTAAATATCTCTTGATGGAAATGCATCCTTTATATTCATGATAGAATATAAATTCATAAAACTTCATAAAACTTCATTCCCTAGGAAAGAAAACTAACCACATGAAAGTTACCTGGCAAAAATATTTACGTATCATTAAATGTTAAATCCTTTTAAGAGTATAAATTGCTCTTCTGTTTTAAAGAAAGTAATATATTTTACTTACTATGGAACCTTACCTTGACTAAGATGTTCATGGTAAATAGAGGCTAAATTGGGAAGATGTTGTTGGAGATGAGATGTTAGCTCTGCATGTGAATTAATCTGAACTAGTTCCTCTTCACACCCAGATTCTTCACCATCAAAATCAGCCATATTTTTTTCTGATTTTGCACTGACCTGGGAGCTACTGCAACTGACATCATCTGCACTTAGCATATCATCAACCATATGCCTATAACACAGAGAAAAGCACAAAGTTAAACACACCTTGTGAATCACAAAAACTATCTTTCAAAATATTCAGTACAAGTTACATCAGAGTCTAAAACAAATCCACATTTCTGTTGTAACAATATTATGAGTTTTACCAAAACTAAGAAGCCCACATTGTCAGAACTATACATTATACAATATATCCACATAATGTCTGACCCATCAACGTACTTCACAAAAACAAACTCAAAGAGTAATTTTAGAGATCAGTTGACTCACTGTTACATAATTATTTTATCAACTCAAATCACAATGTAAATCATTAAAATTCTTACAACTGTAGAATCAAATGAAGTTACTACCAGGAAAATCCTTCAATTTAAGACTACAATCTAGATGTAGTTATTAGCCAGGAGAATTTTATATGATACAAACATTTATTAAAACAATAAATACCTATTAACCACTCACTTTAAAAAAAAATTTGAGAGCGCACACACATGCAAGCAGAAGGGACAGAGGGAGAAAAAGATCTCCAGCGGACTTGCCACTAAGCCCAGAGCCCAATGCCCAGCTTGATCTCACAACCCTGAGATCATAAACCAAGCTGAAATCAAGAGTCAGATCCCAAATAACTGGCCACCCAGGCACACCAGCATTTGCTTCTGAAACCTATCATACTGGGTACTTTAAAGATGGCAAACAAAAAAGAAAAAAAAAAAAAAAAGAAAGAAAGAAAAGGTCAGGATTAATTTAGAGTTTCACAAGTGGTACCTTACAAAGAGACTATGTGAAGTGCTAAAATGAAATGAAAAATTTAATCATTCAAGGCATTGTAAAGCAGGGAACTGCTGCAGGTATGAAAACTTAAAGAATTGCAATGTGTCAAAATGCATGTATCTGACCTCAGTTTAACAAACTAATTGCTTTGTCTGCCCCTGAGCCGTCCTGGGAAGAACTTCAAACGTGTATATGTATAATGTCAGACTATAAACCACTGATTCTCAGTCACAGGTGATTTTGGTCTCCAGGGGGGCAAAACTGGGCAACATTTAGAGATACTTTTGGTTATCAAAACTTGGGAGATGCTGCTGGCATCTAGAGAGAGAGAGTGAGATTAGGGATGATGCTAAGCATCCTACAATTCATTTAGATTGCTGTAAATTCAAAACACAGAATTTTCTGACCCAGAATGTCAACACTGCCAAGCTCAAATGGGTTAGTAATAAGAAATAAAGGCAAAAGAAATATAGTATTAATATATATGGACATGTGGTTCTTCTAAACAAGCATACTGAATTCTGAAAAGCCTGGCAAATTGTCAAGTCCAAAAAAATTCATCCTGATAATCCACATATTTATATTTTATCATCATCAATTCAAATATTACTACTTACAATGACAGTAATAAATAGCAGCTAACATTTATTGAGTTTTTGTTATGTTCCAATCTTATCAGCCCATAAAATGTTCACATTGAAACCCAAGAGGTAAGTACTATTGTTCCTATTTTATAGATGAGAAAAAGACTGACAGAAAAATTAAGTACTTTGCTCAACATTTGTAACACCTAGTGACAGAACCACTTACTTTTAATTATAAATATATTTTACATATAATCAAAAAGTTTTATGCTAAGGCTTCATCCTTATTAGTACCCTGAAATTAGTATGTGTGTAAAATTTCACTTTTCATGATCACACGTTAATGGAAGTTTCCACAAGCAATTTTATGTCTGCTTTTAGGCAATTATTACAAGTAGCTGAAGATCTAGATCTGTGTTGTCCAATATGATAGCCACTAGCCAGATGTGGTCACTCCACACATTGAAAAGTGGCTGGTCTAAACAAAGATGTTCTGTAAATATAAAACATACACAGAATATTGAAGCCTTAATACAAAAGAAAGAAAAATATATTGTTTTTATACTGATTTACATGTGGAGATACTTTAGAAGTTACTGCTTTAAATAAATTTATAATTAAAATTAATGTCACCTATTTCATTTTGCTTTTTAAAACACGCTCAGAAGCAAATCAGCAATTACATACTTGCAGCATGGATCTGAATTTATAGTCCTATTAGCACTAATCTAGAATATATTCTAATTGAATGAATACAAGCTGTAATTGCTTCTCTAAAGGAAATATAAGCTTTATTCTTTTTAAAGATTTTATTTTTTTTTTAGATAATCTCTGTACCCAACATGGGGCTTAAACTCACAACCCTGAGACCAAGAGGCATGTGCTCTAACCAAATGAGCCAGCCAGACACCCCAATATTATCTATTTTTTAGGAAACTTACCCATCATGGTGGTGATGGTGGTGGTGGTGGTGGTGGTGATGCTGTGGACCAATAAACTGCCGACAATTAAATAATTCATTCCCAATAGTCTCCCCAAGAAAGTCCCCAGTGCGTGTAATACAAGATTCCTGAGATGCTTGTGCTATATGAGCAGCATTCATTTCCCCTGAAATATCATGTTCTGGGTCTTCAGAGTGTGAACAGGCATCTAGCATTCGTATACGATTATCTACTGAAGGCATTGACTCAGTGTTAAAAACCAGGTCCTTTCCTGTTCCATTGCTTGTCCCACTTCTTTCTGATGGGCCTTGGGAATCCCCCAAGCAAATGCCTGCTTGACTTTCTAACTTTCTGTTCCGAAGATCTGTACCACAACTGCTTTTAGTCGGATTATGACCATGATCATCATCTTCATCATCTTCTTTAAGGGCTTCAATATCTGCAATGTCTTCTGACTGTACCTCACTGCCAGGGCTCCCAGCTGACTGGCTGGCATGGCTAGAATTCACCTCATTGCTAGATCCATCACTATGCCCACTACTGCTACCAGGACCACTGCTTCCATCTTCACCACTGTTGGCAGTTTCATCAGAACTTCCCTGCATGGATTCCTGTATTTACAAAGAAACAGATTTAAATAAACATTTAAACTAGTAAAAAAGTAACTGACATTAACACATTGTACTATTTAAAGGCTGCCACAATCTTGACACAGCCCTTTAAGAAATACAAAAAGAATTTAAAACACCAACAAAAACTTAACCTCAATAGTAACTATTTACAAGAAAGGTCTGAATATGGACGTTTATATTCCCAGTTCAAAGGATGTACACAGGGATGCCTGAGTGGCTCAGGGGTTGAGAGTCTGCCTCCAGCTCAGGGTGTGATCTGGGGATCCGGGTTCGAGTCCCACATTGGGCTCCTTGCAGGAAACCTGCTTCTCCCTCTGCCTGTGTCTCTGACTCTCTCCCTCACTGTGTCTCTCATGAATACATAAATAAAATCTTAAAAAAAAAAAAAAAAAAAGGATGTACATGGCAGAAACCCCCAAATCCAAAAATCTTGTTAAAGTTGGGGGGGGGGGGGCTGTTTTCATACCTCTGTGTCTGAAAGTCGTTGTTGCACATGTTTCGTTCTATTAATAAGTTGCTCATCCATTTCAATGTCACTGCCTCCACTCTGATGGGTATCACTGTTATCACTGCTTTGAGGACTAGCTGCAGGTGACCCTGTATTAAATAGATCTTTTGTTTTTACTCCTATTTGAATTAACATGGCTTTATCAGAATGACATAATAATTTGATTATTTACAAAAGCTGTACTCTAAATAGTCCAAAACATAATCTGGAAATATGTTAACATTTGCCAATTATTTCTAAAGAGGATAAACATGATCTCAATTGAAAGTAAAATGGAAAACCAGTTAAGGGTTTGTATCTGCTCAAGAAAAAACTTCATGGCTTTGAAACAAATATGTAAAATTAATTCTAGACGATTGTGAAATCTAAACACACATCATCTTGCCATGCATTTTCTAAGGCTCAACTTACAAGGTGATGGAGCTGCTCTCCTGAGCTCTTCTTCCTCTGAAGGAAAATGAAAAAAACAGGAGGGAAATATTCTAAGTGACTAAGCTTCTTTGGAATAGATTATCAATTGTTCTTATTATTATTACATAACAACAAGATACAGACTGAGGAACCTGAAATAACTTAAGTCCCTAACACCTGCAGTAGTTGTAGGTGACTGACTAGAAAATCCTAAGAAATGCATAGTATATGATGTCAGGAGATTAAAAAAAAAAAAAAAGAAAAGAAAAGAAAATGGGGTAAAGGTGGTATGGTTTTAAAAAGCCCTGGAAAGCTATACATAGAAAAGCACACACAAAACACCTGAAGTGGTAGACAACTTTTGATTTAGAAAACACAGAAATGTGCCATTATACTGTGCTCTCAAAATTATTTCTAAAACAAAGCATGTTATCTGTTTTCTAATCAAAAGCTCCAAAGCTGTTATGAAACAACTGCCCCCTACCAAGGGAAGAACACTAATGAGAGAAAATCTACTAACTACTACAACTTCATTACTGTTCTTTATTTAAAGGGTAAACCAAAAACATTAGCTAACTCCAATTTATTAGCCCTTTCAAAACAAGATAAATCCCATTTCAAACTTATTTTGAAGTTAATACTGAACAGAAATTACTTCAAATTTGAACTTTAGAAAATTTACTTTATAAAAAATACATTACACTTTACTAACCTTTCTTATTTCCAATAGGAAGATTAGTATTTAATAAAGATGCAAAGGAACTCTGTTTAGACAGCTGAGCCTTAGCAGCTAGGGCATTATTCCATAATGCTTTAATTAACATTGATGCCAAGTACAATGTCTTTAAAAAAAAGAGAGAGATTGAAATTAGTGTTTCAAAACAAATTTAATATCCTTTTGCCTAAATGAAATGCCAACAGTAATAACCTACAAATTAAGTTATCTGAATCACAAATTTTCACTTAAAAAAAAAAAAAACAAAACAAACCTTACCATTATGGTTTGAACATATTACCTGCTCAGTATGAACACTTGGCTCAAGAGCTGAGACCAGATTAAGGAGATGTCTAAGTGGTACTGGATCCAGATTCTTGATGAGTGAAGGAAACAAGTCATGGATATAACGACTACAATGTTTCAACTAGAAAATAAAGGTAGAGACAATAATCAAAACTAATTACACTATAAATAAGCTGATACCAAAAAGTCCTGCAGTTTAAAAGAAAGCAGTTGGAACAGTTAATATTTTTTAATATGTTGGGAAAATGCTAATTACCAAGTGTCATAATTGGCAGTACACAAAATGTGAGAGTAAAATTCCACTCAAGCAAAACTATATCTTATTCAAACCAACCACAAGTTTAATTTTCCAACAAGGAAGTCCATGATCCAAGTATAGAGGATTCCAATTAAATTTATATATGTATCACTGAGCTAAAAACAAAATAAGAACTATATTAAAACATAGGCTGTCACAAATAAAATAATAAATTGCAATTAGAAGAACTAACCAAGCTATTATCTTAAGTGTACTATATTTCTTACATTAAACAGTTATGGAATATTCATGTAAGATGTTCATTTTACTAGAGTACACAATAGAAACTCCCTTAAAATAAAGGTCTATATACTAATAAACTAAGAGACAAAAAGTCTCCTTTCTTATACTACATGGACTAATTATGAGAGAAAGGGGTGCCTGAGTGGCTCAGTCAGTTAAGTATCTGCCTTTGGCTCAGGTCATAATGCCAGGGTCCTGGGTTCAGGCCTGGCATCAGGCTCCCTTCTCAGTGTGGAGCCTTCTTCTCCCTATACCTCTGCTCAAGCTCTGGGTGTCTATCTTGAGTGAGTGATTGAGTGATTGAGTGAGAGAGAGAGAGAGAGAGAGAGAGAGAGAGAGAGAGAAAGAGTGTGTGTGTGTGTGTGTGTGTGTGTGTGTGAGAGAGAGAGAGAGTATAACATTCACGAGTGACTACTAAATACTACATCGTGTAAAATGTCTTTTGTAGTCATAAAGCTACAAACTACAAAATCGAGATATGCAACAAATAAGCCAGTAATTACCAAATTGAGAGTTCCAAAAGTAAAAATCTGAGGTATCAAGTTTATCTTCTATGCATAAAAATTCTATCAGAAAATGTACATTTCTCTATTCAAAAACACTAACCTTTTATTTTTCAAGCAAAAATGATCTGAACTCTCTTCTGTCATATCAGAGTAAATATGCACAACCTAATTTTGACATAAAAGATGAAATATAGGGATGCCTCGGTGGCTCAGCAGTTTAGCACCTGCCTTCGGCCCAGGGCATGATGCTGGAGTCCCAGGACCAAGTCCCGCATCAGGCTGCCTGCAAGGAGCCTGTTTCTCCCTCTGCCTGTGTCTCTGCCTCTCGGTCTCTTATGACTAAATTATTTATTTTTTAAAGTATATATTAAGAAATAGTGGCTGAAAAACATCTTAATTTGATAGAAGACATGAATCTACAAATCCAAGTTCAACAAATCCAAGTAAACTCAAAAAGACCTAGACCAACCTTATTATAATCAAACTGTTAACAAAGACAGTAAAATAATGCTGAAAACAGAAATAAGCAACCCACCACTTACAAGAGATATTCAATAGAGTATCAGCTAATTTCTAATTAAAAACTTTGATAACTAGGGGATCCCTGGGTGGCGCAGCGGTTTGGCGCCTGCCTTTGGCCCAGGGCGCGATCCTGGAGACCCGGGATCGAATCCCACGTCGGGCTCCCGGTGCATGGAGCCTGCTTCTCCCTCTGCCTGTGTCTCTGCCTCTCTCTCTCTCTCTCTATCATAAATAAAAAATAAAAAGAAGCTGCAAAACTTTAAAAAAAAAAAAAACTTTGATAACTAAAGGAAGTGGGATGATAAGGGCTGAAAGAAAACCTTTAGTTGATAATTCTTTAATTGGCAAAACTGTCCTATCAGGAAGAAATTAATACATTCCCAGATAAACAAAAGCTAAAGGAGTTTACTACAACTAGACTTGCCCTGCCAGAAATGCTAAAGAAGTCCTTCAGAATGAAATGAAAAGAAGCTAAACAGTGACAAAATAAAGACCTCTGATAAATACCTAGGTAATTAAAAGCTAGTATTGTTTTCATTTGTAACTCCACCTTTTATTTGCTATATGATTGCAAAGACAAAAGCAAAAAGAATTATTACTAATCTACATAACTGGGCACACAATGTATAAAGCTGACATCTGTTGTATGAATAAAAAAAACTGAGGGAGAAGGACCTATACAGGAGGATAATTTTTGTGTACTACTTAAGTTGACAAATTCAAATTAGACTATAATAATCTCAAGATATTAAATGTAATTTCCATGTTAAACACAAATTATCTATAGAATATACCAAAAAAGAAATGAGAAAGGGAATCCAAACTACAAACAAACAAAAAAAAAAATCAACTAGAAACAACAAAAGGCCATAAAAAAAATGATGGACAAAATCACTATAAGACATACAGAAAAGAAACAGAAAAATGGCAGAAGTAAATCACTCTTTGAGGAATTTTTTTTTTAAAGACTATCTGACAGAGAAAGAGAGAGCGCACAGAAGTAAACAGAGCAGCAGGGAAAGGGAGATGCACGCTCCCTGCTGAGCAAAGAGCCTGACGTGGAGCTTGCTCCCAGAAGTCTAGAATCATGACCTGCACCAGAGGTAGACGCCCAATCAACTGAGCCACTCAGGCTCCCCAAGGAATTACTTTAGATATAAATGGTTTCGGGACAGTTGGGTGGCTCAGGTGGTTAAGCATCCAACTCTTGATGTTGACTCAGATCATAATCTCAGAGTCCTGAGTTCAAGCCCCACATCAGGCTCCGTGCTTATTAGCTGGGAATCTGCTTGTCCCCCTCCCTCTGCTCCTCCGCCTACTCACACAGGCATGCTCTCTCTACCTCATTCTCTCTCTAGAAACAAAATCTAAACAAAACATATGTATATAAATATATATACACACATACATGATACAACTGTATGTGGTCTACAAGAAACACAATATATATCCAAAGACATAATAGGCTAAAAGTTAAAGAATGGAAAAAGATATTCTGTGCAACTAAGCAAAAGAGAGCTGGGCTGACTAAAAAAAAGTCAGTAGGCCCTATAATAAAGAGATTGAATCAGAAATTAAACTCTCACTATAGGGCAGCCCCGGTGGCACAGCGGGTTAGCGCCGCCTGCAGCCCAGGGCGTGATCTGAAGACCCTGGATCGAGTCCCACATCAGGCTCTCTGCATGGAGCCTGCTTCTCCCTCTGCCTGTGTCTCTGCCTCTCTCTCTCTCTCTCTCTCTCTCTCTCTCTCTGCATCTCTATGAATAAATAAATAAAATCTTAAAAAAAAAAAAGAAATTAAACTCTCAACAAGGAAATATATATAATGCATGGCTTAACTGGAGAATCCTAACAAACATATAATAAATAATCAACACCAATCCACAAACCCTCCCAAAAAAACTGAACAGGAGGAAATACCAAACTCGTCCTAGGAGACCCAATCTTCATAAGAATAGAAAATTACTACACAGTATCTCATAAATGACAAAAAAGTCTTTCAGAAACTATTAACAAATCAAATCTAAGACTATACCAAAAGGACTATTCACTACGACTAAGTAAGATTTATCCCAGGAATGCAAACATGGTTCAAAAAAAGAATTACTCTAATACATATTAATCAATGGGGGAAAAAGCCACATGGTCATCTTAATTGATGCCAAAAAAACCCATCTGACAAAATCCAACACTCTTTCATGATAAAAATTCTCAGAACTAAAAACTCTTCAACATGATAAAGGATATTTATGAAAACTGCACAGCCAACAGCATACTCAATGATAAATGACTGATTTTCCCCTAGGATCTGAAATGGGATAAGGACACTCATATTTACCATTGCTATTCAACACTATACTGAAATTCTAGCCAGAGTTATTAGACTCCATCCCCCACAAAAAAAATTAATGTATCCAAATTAGAAAAGATGTAAAACTACTGGAAAATAACACAATCTTATATACAGAAAAACCTGTACGTAAACAGCTAGTAGAGCTAAAAAATCAAATAGACACTGTAACACAGTACAGATATATTGTGATAACTAAAGGAAGTGGGATGATAAGCCCCAAAGTCAAGCAAAATTCAACTATATTTTCATATATCAACAATGAATTATCTGACAAGGAATTTAAGGTATCAATTCCATTTATAATAGCATACAAAGAATAAAATACAACTGATCCTTGAACAACACAGAGCTTTGGGGCAATGATCCCCCATGCAGTCAAAAAGCAGAATATAACCTTGACTCCGCAAAACGTAACTATCAAAAGCCTACTGCTAACCGTAAGTCTAACCAGTAACATAAACCAGTACCTTTAACCAGTATACCGATAAAAAATAATTAATACATATTTTGTATATCTAATATATACTGTACTCTTACAATAAAGAAAATGTTAAGAAAAGTTTAGGTGAAAATATACTTACAGTGGTATACTGTGCTTACTAAAAACAAAAAAACTACATGTATGTGGACACAGGCAGTTTAAAAACCTGTGTTGCTCAAGGATCAACTGTACTTAAAAATGAATCTCACAAAAGAAGTGAAGGGCACCTGAGTGGCTCAGTCAGTTAAGCATCTTACTTCGGCTCAGATCATGATCTCAAGGCCCTGGGACTGGGCCGCATGTCCAGCTCTGCACTCAGCGGGGAGTCTACTTCTCTCCTTCTCTCCCTCTGTGTCTGTCTCTGTCTCTGCCCCTTCCCCTGCTCATGCTCTCTCTCAAATAAATAATTTTTTTTAAAGGTAAAATACTTCTGTACTGAAAAAAACTACAAAAGACTGAAGGAAATTAGGGTTTAAAAAAATGAGAAGACACCTCCCGTTCATGGATAGAAGACTTAACGTTAATACTACCCAAAGTGATTTACAGATTCAACACAATCCCTTCAAAATTCCAAGATCCTTTTTGGTTAGAAATGGAAAAGCCCCAAATTCACAGGGAACTGCAAGGAGTTCTAAAGCAAAACCAATCTTCAACAACATCATCAACAACAACAAACAAAAATCTGTGAAACTTACAAGAAAAGTAGGTTTTAGCAGAAGGACGGATAGTAGACCAACAGAGTATAACACCCAGAAATAAACTTTCACATGAATGGTCAACTGATTTTCAACAACAGTGCCAAGATTATTCAATGGAGAAAGGATAGCCTCTTCAACAAAAGGTGCTGAGAAAAATGAATATTCACAAATTGAAAAATGAAGGTATATATTTATCTTACACTATACACAAAGATCAACTCTAAATGGATAAGAGACCTAAACTCAGGACATAAATACATAAAACTCTGCTAAGGAAACACTGGGGAGAACCTTCATCTGATTTTGCAATGGTCTCATCACTAAGACACCAAAAACACAGGCAACACAATGAATAGTTGAAATTCATCAAAATTAAGACTTTCTGTGCATCTAAAGATACTTAGATCATTATTTTAAGTAAGCTCTATTACCAAGGTGGGGCTTGATCTCACCACCCCCGAAATCAAGAATCCCATGGTCTACCAACTGACCCAGCCAGGCACCTCAGAATCTAAGGATATATCAAAGAAAACAAAAGAAAACTCAGAGTCGGAGAAAACATATGTAAATTATATATCCGATAAGGGATTAATATCCAGAAAGTAAAAAGTACTGTTAAACTTGACCAAAAAGACTTCTAAAACAACAGAATACAAAAAAGGAAAAAGGTCGTGAGTACACATTTCTCAAAAAAAAGATATATAAATGGCCTATAAGCCCATGAAAGTGTTTCAAGTCATTAGTCATTAGGAAATGCAAATAAATGCAAATTAAAACCACAATGAGCTATCACCACACTACTAGGATGACTAAATATTTATCCACCTATCTACTTATTTATTTTAAATATGGAACATTTCAATAAATAAATAAATAAATAAATAAATAAATAAGGAACCTTTCACAAATTTGCATGTCATCCTTGTGCAAGGGCTATGCCAATCATTTTAGTATATGTGTTGCTGAAGAAAGCACCTAAATTATTTTTTAAAGATTTTATTTATTTATTCATGACAGACAGAGAGAGGCAGAGACACAGGAGGAGGGAGAGGGAGAGAAGCAGGCTCCATGCAGAGAGGCCAATGTGGGCCTCAATCCGGATCAGGACTGCCCCAATTTTTTTTTTTTTAAAGGCAAATAACAAGTGTTGGCAAGGATGGGAATGGGAATCCCCTTCTATTCTGGGTGGGATGTAAAATACTACAGTCACTATCAACAAAGTTTGATAGTAACTCAGATTAGACAATTACCATATGGCACAGCAATTTTTTTTTTCCTAAGAGAAAGAGAGCATGAACACTCAGGGGGCGAAGGGGGATCCCAAGCAGAGTTCATTCCCAGTGCTGACCCAATGCAGAGCTCAATCTCACAACCCTGAGATCATGACCCAAGACAAAATCAAGAGTCAGAAACTGAACTGATAAAGCCACCCAGACACCTCTATGACCCAGCAGTTCTAACCCTAAGCATATATATACAGAAGAACTGAAAGCAGGGACTCATAGGTATGCCTGTACATTCACATTCATAAAAGCACTACTTATAATAAATAGCCAAGAGAAAGAAGCAAATCAAATGTCCATGAATGTAGAAATGAATACACTAGGGATGCCTGTATGGCTTGGTCAGTTGAGCATCTGACTCTTGATTTCAGCTCAGGTAGAGATCTCATAGGTTGTGGCATCAAGCTGCTTGGAGATTCTCTCCCTCTGTCCCTCCCCACACATTCTTTTCCTCTCAAATAAATTTTTTTAAAAAAATGAATATACTAAACGTAGTATATGCAAACAATGGAATATTTAGTCATATTTATTTAAATTGACTTTAAATATTTGAATTTAATTATTAGTAAATATTTTATGATTCTACTTGAGGTACCTAAAATAGGCATATTCATATAGATAGAATGCAGAATGGAAGAAACCAAGGGCTTGGGAGAGGGAAAAACTGACATTGTTTCATGGGTACAGAGTCTTTGCTGGAGATAGTGTCAAAATTTTGGATACAGACTCTGGGGATAGTTATACTACACTAAATGTATTTAATGCCACTGAACTGTACAGTTACGAATGGTTAAAGTGGTAAATTTTATGTTAACATATATATTTGTACCACAATAAAAAAAAAACAAAAATAGGAGCAAAGGTAATTATATGTGTTAAAAGGCATCATCCCAAAACTCAAAACAAGTTAAAATTAAAACAAAACAAAACAAAAACACATCAATGATTACTTAACACACGAAAAACAGCATGAGAGAAAAATTCTGCCAAAAAAATAGTGGGATAATAGCACCTGGCTGGATCAATCAGAAGCATGTGACTCTTGATCTCAGGGTCATGAGTTCAAGCCCCACATTGGGTGTAGTAGGTATTACTAAAAAATAAACTTTAAAAAGAAAAGGTGGGATATATACATATCTACATAAAATATTAAAAATAAAAGCAAAAAAATTTAAAAAGTTGTTCAGAGAACAATCAACTACTAATCATATCTACTACAAAGTTCTGAGAAGTAGCTTCGGTATCTTACATTCAGTCAAACACTTTAAGTACAAAGAAAAGAGACATCTCAAGTGTGTAGTAACCCAGAACAGACCAGGCAAAAATTTCTCTTTAGGGAAAACAATGGCTACTCAGTGAAATCCACAGGAATAAATATTCATTAATCCTCGATGAGAGAAACAGTAATGAAGAAAATGGACTAGTAGTGAGTCATATACCTAAATACAAAATTAGCCCTGAACAACTATAGAAATTATGGTTCTAGTGTAAAATTTAAAACATATAATTTGATAAGGTACAAATAAAGTAACAGAAACACAGAAAATGAGAAAAGAAATGGTGAGAATTCCCTCATCTTTTCTAGAAGTGAATCAATCATTACTGTATTTTATTTTATTTATTTTTTTTTTTTAATTTTTTATTTATTTATGATAGTCACAGAGAAAGAGAGAGAGGCAGAGATACAGGCGGAGGGAGAAGCAGGCTCCATGCACCGGGAGCCTGATGTGGGATTCGATCCCGGGTCTCCAGGATCGCGCCCTGGGCCAAAGGCAGGCGCCAAACCGCTGCGCCACCCAGGGATCCCCATTACTGTATTTTAGAATAAAAAGAAACCCATAAAGAAAATGAGTAAATAGATAACTAGATTACAACAAACTTTTCAAAGACTAAAATGAAGGGAATATATTTTAAAGTATACAGGTAGAGAAAGGTGTAGATCAGGGTAATTTGTGAGTGAGCAGCAGAGGAAATAAGTTAACCTTCCCAATATAACTGGGGAAGATACTGGACTCAGAGAACTAGATCTGATGGACAGCAGGAGGTATGGAAATAAAAACACAGGATTTCCCTGAATACTCTTAATAAATGTATTTTTCAGTCATCAACCAGTCAGAAAAATACAGACAACTTATGTACTCTACCCACACACCAGAGCTCTCCCTTGGATAAAAAATTATATAAAGCAATAGTTTACAAGCACTGATAATGGTATCCCTTTTCACTCTTTTATAAGTTCCAAAGGCAAAAAGGCTAGTGAATCTAATGAGAAAAGTGTAAGTTGTTTTACCATTACTACCCTAGAAAATGGGGCAAAACAGGAGTCCCATCGGAGACAACACTAAAAAAAAAAAAAAAAAAAAAAAAAACTTCACAACATCCAAGAATACCTAGACCACATACCTAGTTATCTTTTTTTTTTTTTTAAAGATTTATTTCTTTATTCATGAAAGACACAGAGAGAAAGGCAGAGACACAGGCAAAAGGAGAAGCAGGTTCCCCACAGGGAAGCCATATGTGGGACTCGATCCCGGATCCCAGGATCATGCCCTGAGCCAAAGGCAGAGGCTCAACCGCTGAGCCACTCAGGCGTCCCTTTAGTTATCTTTCTTAAATATGAATGGGTAACAAAGGTATATATGAAGACACCCAACAACATAAAAAAAAAAAAAAAAAAAAGCACAGCTCATATTAAAAGCTCCTAAAACGGCAGGAAGGAAAGAATTAAAATCTTAAGATATAACACAGAAGGATACTACAGTGCCCAAATTCTAACTCAAGTAGAGTCATAACAACACAAGCTAGCAGTATGCCATGTCTCATAAAGCAGTAACCTAAATGTATATATAAATACACATGCAGAAGCTAATAACCACTAGAGTATAGAACAGTGCATCTAAAATTAGTCATCACTAATCCTTCTGAGAAACTAATAACAATTACGTACATAATGCATATCTAAATCAGAAGACACTTAAGTCCTTCTAAATCCTAGAGATCTGACTTTTGTCATTGACACAAAGATCTACCCCCCAAATTAGCTCCATTTTAAGATAAAACTATCTTATATCAGTAATTTCCGTGCATTTATGCAAGTATTCGTCAAACTTGGAAAACATTTAACAATAAATTCCAAAGAGTGCAAGAATTCTGAAGGCATTTTTGATGTCCTATGTCTAAAACATTTTATGGTGAAAGGGTGTGTAGAGGGAAAAAGGTAACCTAATCAAACCAGAACAGTAACTTTAAATGGTATAGAATCATTTAAACGTCGAAATATTTGCTTTAACTTTATATACTAGTCCTTGTATTTACTGAAAAACTAATATACACATGCAAAAGTTTCAAAGTTTACATAAGTATAGACAATAAAAATGAAGTATTCATAAGTGTGTGTCTGTGTCTGTGTGTGTGTGTATATATATATATATATATTATTAGCTCCATTCCTCTTTTTATAATTGTTCAAATATACATTGGGAGAATACACTGTGTACTTGGGATTTTCTCTCAATAAAAGATCTATTACCTACGCAGTGTTTAGTGAAACTATTTCTTATATATTATTCCACACGAACATAATATAGTACCTTTAATCCTTCTCATGGCTACAAAGCATTCTATTATATGAATTTCCCAAAACTCATTTAAGTGGTCCTTACAATGACATTCTGTATCTGCTAGTATAGTCAATGCTGTACCAGAACATCTTCATGTACATGTATTTACAGAATAAGTTACCAGAAGTAGAACTGCTATATTGCTTCCCAAAAGTTATACCACACTCTGGTCAATGTAATGCATTACTAAACATAATAGGAACTAACTAATACATGAAAATGCCACTACATTATTTGAACTTATATTTAATTACAAATATAAGCATTTTTCAAATATTTACAAACACTTCTTTTTCTATCAATTTCAAATCCATTTGTCACCTTTGTCTATTTTCTCCTTGGATTCCAGTGTAAGAGCTAAGATACAAACAATGAACACAGCAGCAGCCAATCCAATTACTATGGGTGAACCATGTGTGTGTGTGTATGTGTGTGTGTCTGTGTATCTCAGGTGAGCAGTGAGCTCAAAAACTTACTCCAAACAGAAGAAAAAAAAAGACTCAGGTGACACTGCATGAAACTAACCAGACCAAGACACTCTGAAATTAATTATATTTAGTGCTCAAATTTTTAAAAACTCAAAATGTAAAAATTCCTAGTCATTCTAAATCTGTGGTAGTTTCAGAAGTAAAGTAGTAATGAACTGCAGACTCAATTAAATTAACCCTTAAGATACACTTATTTTATATAATCTCTTACAGATATTTTTAAGTTTTTGCTGTCTCACAGATAATATCCCAATATTTAATTATTCCCTTCTGAGGTTACTTTAAATTCTTGCTAGGGCAAAATGCTAAAACGATTACAGTATTTTTAAAGAGAGGCGCCTGGATGGCTGGCTCAAAGGTTGACCGTCTGCCTTCACCTCAGGTTGAGATCCCGTAGTCCTGGGATCGACTCCCGCATCAGGCTCCCCACAAGGAGCCTGCTTCTCCCTCAACCTACGTCTCTGCCTCTCTGTGTCTCTCATGAATAAATAAAATCTTAAAAAAAAAAAAAAAAACCACACAGTATTTTTAAATCAGTACTAAAACTTACATGAGAAAATAGAAAAATTCTTTAAAAATATATAAAAAAGGGGATCCCTGGGTGGCGCAGCGGTTTGGCGCCTGCCTTTGGCCCAGGGCGCGATCCTGGAGACCCGGGATCGAATCCCACATCGGGCTCCCGGTGCATGGAGCCTGCTTCTCCCTCTGCCTGTGTCTCTGCCTCTCTCTCTCTCTCTGTGACTATCATAAATAAATTAAAAAAAAAATATATATATATATATATATATATATAAAAGAACCAGCCCTGACAGATACCAATACTACCAAAAACCAACAACAAAAAAAAGGTAAAGACATTAGTAAAACCCACAATCAGCAAATGTTTTCTTAAAGGACTAGACAGTACATATATTAGGGTTGAAAGTGATAAGGTCTCTACAACAAGTACTATACTCTGCCACTACAGTATGGAAGTAGCTACAGGCAATATGCAAAAGAACGTGCAAGGCTATGTTGCAAAAAATATTTACAAAATGAAGTGGCCGGCCCAAAAACTTTGTTTACCATACCAATCCCTGGTATACAGATCATGACTGCCTATACTGATAGGTGAATCTACAGACTCCAAAAATTGACCTCATCAAAATAAAACTGGTATGTCAATTCAATAAGGAAAAGAACTACTGAACAAGTGGAATAGGGACAACTACATAGCAAAAAAACGGGGTTAAAAGTTAGGTACAGGACACTTTGAACCAAGAAAAATTCCAAATGGATCAAAGACTAAAATATAGGGGTGCCTGGGTGGCTCAGTCAGTTAAGTGAATGCCTTTGGCTCAGGTCACGATCCCAGGGTCCTGGGATGGAGCCCCACATCGGGCTCTCTGCTCAGAGGGGAGTCTGCTTCTCCTACCTCTGCTCCTCTGTACCAGTCCTCACTCATGTCCTCGCTCTTGCTCTCTCTCAAATAAATAAAATCTTTTTTAAAAAAGACTAAAACATAAAATAAAAACAGAAAATGTACAGGAAGGAAATAAAGGAGAACTTTCTTATAACTGTGGAGTGGAAAAGGCATTTCAAACCATAAGACAAAATCCACAGGCCATAAAAAAAATTCAACCACAAGTTTAAAACCACAAAAATGAAACTGAACAGCAAAAACCACCTTAACCAAAAGACAACATCAAAGTAGAAAAATAGTCATAACTCTTAACACAGACTCAACTCCAATTTCACTGATATATAAAGGTCTCCTACAAAAAAGAACAAGTAAAATCACTGCTAAATAACAAAGAATATTAACAGAGATTCTCAGCAAAGGAAACAAAAGTGGCTCTTAAACACAAGATTTGCAATGTGATTCACATAAACAAAATGCAAATTTAAAATACATATTTCACGCATCAGTTTAGCAAATATCAAGTAGTGTAGAGCACAATGTATTGAGGAAGATGAGGAGCCATTATCGTACCATTATGTACCACATGTAAACCAAACAGATGCTTAATAATTTTCCTTAAAAGATTTATCCTACATAATAATTTTGCACATGGATGAAATGAACATGTTACAATTTACTTTGGCATTGTTTGTAGCAGGAAAGATTGGGAAAAAATAATGCCTATGAATGGGAATTAAATATCACACTAAAACACTATGCTCTCTTTTAAAAAATCGGTGCTTTATGTAGTGATATGTAGCAATAATCTTCAGAATAAAGTGGGGGGGAAAAAGCCAAGTCCATTTAGTATGCAACATTTGTAATAAAGAGCACCCCCCCCCCCGCAAAAAAAAGACAAGGAAAAAGCTTACAGGTAGCCACTTATGTAGAAAATATGATGTACCCTGAGAAGATCTGCATTCCTGGGAAACAGGGACAGGAGGGAGGGAAATACATAACATACACTTTCTTTTTTTTTTGAACCGTGCAGATATATGCTTATTCAAAAGACTAAAGAAAAAAAAAAAAAAACCAGTATAACAGGAAAGAAAAATACCAACACAACATTCAGGATAGAATGGTTTACTATATATCAACAAAACATAATAGGTAAATGTCTCTTAAAAAACCAAGATTAGACATTTCATGTACAATGTCTAATTGACTAATTCTCATTTCCTTCAATTCTACCCGTAATGTAGGAAGACATAGATTGTGAAAAGCCAGATTCCACAGATTCCATACCCAACTTTCTCTATGTCTCAGTTTCTTTAGCTATAAAATTAGAACAGATCTACCTCATAAGGGAATAAAACACTTAGAACAAATAATAAGGAAGCACTTAATAAATGTGACCAGTTAATATTACCTGTGCTGCAGCCCAAATACAGTCAATATGCTGAGTACTCAATCTCCCTTCTGCTGCCAAAAAGTTCAAAATCACTTGGCACTGTTTGATAATCTGGAAAAGAAAATCTCATTATAGCTATCTTCTAAAGTATTCTTCTCTTAATAGATCAGTCATATAATTGTTCACAAACCTCAATATGTAAATTTGGTCCAAATATATGCTCTACCACATTGTTGCTGATAAGCCAGTCTGCAAGTTCTTTTGCAATGGACCTAAAATTAAATAATAAAGACAGTTAACACATTAAAACGTTATTATCATTCTTTCCCAAACCTTGCTGTACTTGCTCGCTAGGTTCCATGAGTCCATCAATTCTACAGATTTTCTATACAGATGATCATGTCATCTCCAATCAAAGATCAATTTCTTGCTTCCCAATCTGTCCCAACTTTTGTTTCCTTGCCTTGCCTTACTGCATTAGGTAGGATTCCAGTACAATGTTAAAAGACCATGATGAGACCAAATACCTTTTTGCTTATTCCTGACTGGAAAACCTTTGAGGTTCTAGTAAAATAATGCTAGCTGTAATTTCTTTACCAAGTTGAGGAAGTTCTCTCTGATTCACTCAGTTTTTACCTTGAATGTTTGAGTTTGCCAAATGCTTTTTCTTTATTCATATGATTGTGTGATTTTTTTTCCCTTAGCCTGTTGATGTGATGGATTACATGAATTGAAATAGGCTTGTATCCCTGAAATAAAACTTACTTCGTTGTGGTATACAGTTCTTGTTACATATTACTGGAGGTGATTTGCTTATATTCTACGAGGATTTTTGCATTTATGTTCATGAGACATACTGGGCTGTAGTTTTCTTACATGTCTTTGGTACTAGGGTAACTTCTTCCTTAAATTTCTTCTTTAAATGATAGAATTCACCAATGAACACATATGGGCCTGATGCTGTTTGATAAAGTGCGTAATGCTTTTTTGGGGGAGTTGGAGGGAGAGGGGGAGAGAGAATCTTAAGCAGGCACAGAGCCCAACACAGGGCTTGATCTCATAACCCCAAGATCATGAACCGAGCTGAAATTAAGAGTTGGATGCTTAGCCAACTGAGCCACCCAAGCACTCCAGCAAAGTCAGTAAATCTTGATTCAATTTCTTTAATAAATACAGGCTTCTTCAGATTGCCTATTTCTTTAAAAACATTTTTAAATGGCTATTACCAGGGCAGCCTGGGTGGCTCAGCAGTTTAGCACCGCCTTCAGCCCAGGGTGTGATCCTGAAGACCTGGGATCAAGTCCCACATCAGGCTCCCTTCATGGAGCCTGTTTCTCCGTCTGCCTGTGCCTCTGTGTGTGTGTGTGTGCCTCTCATGAATAAATAAAATCATGAATGAATGAATGAATGAAAGAAAGAAAGAAAGAAAGAAAGAAAGAAAGAAAGAAAGAAAGAAAGAAAGACAGGCTATTACTAAACATTTAATGAAAAAAGTAGTGACAGGTATATTCTAAATGGAAGAAAATAGATTTCAAAACAGGACTGGCCACAAGAGCTCCCACATCTTTCCATCTATATGAATTATACACAGAAAAACTGAAAAGATGAAATAATTTATCTTATTTATCTATATAAGAATTAAATTTAAAAGCCTTTTAAGTCTAAGGAAGAAAAAGCAAGCTATGAGTTAGGTATATGGGCTTCAAAAGGGAAAACATTAAAACTATCGATATCCCCTCACATGCACATTCTCTCTAAAAATAAATAAAATCTTTAGGAACAAAATGGGGCACCTGTGTGTCCCAAGACAGTTAAGTGTCCAACTCTTGATTGCAGCTCAGATAATGATCTAAGGGTCATGGGATCAAGCCCAATGTCAGGATCTGTGCTCAGCACAATCTGCTTGTCCCTCTCCCTCTGCTTCTCCTCCCTGCTCAATTGCTTTATCTCCAAAATAAATTAAATAAAAATAAAACTAATGATTTACCTATTCTTGGACATCCCTATAAAAGCTATGATCCTTGACTCAATTATCTGACCCTCTCCTAAACATAAAGACAATTCAGCAATTATAAAAAATAAACCTTGTTCTTTTGGTATCTTGAAGGATATTATAAGGAGACCCATGGACTTTTGTAAGGATTCAGAATTATAACTACAATTTAGCCAAGTATAAAGCTGAACATTATTTTTTTTAAAAGATTTTATTTATTCATTCATGAGAGACACAGAGAGATATAGAGGCAGAGAAACACAGGCAGAGGGAGAAGCAGGCTCCATCCAGGGAGCCTGACGTGGGACTCGATCCAGGGTCTCCAGGATCACGCCCTGGGCTGCAGGCAGCGCCAAACCGCTACACCACCAGGGCTGCCCAAAGCTGAACATTATTAATCACAACTACTCAGGGCTGCAGAAACTTACATATAAGTGGATTCCCAGAAGAAGTGGGAAGACCAAAACCAAAGCAAACTACATAAATTATGGCCAAAATATACCACTTTGCTAAAAAATGTTCATTTAAACATCCAGAAATCACAACAAATTCCAACTAAGATACACCCAGGGAGAAACAGCTAGCCTCCTCATTAAACTGCTAAAGGCAAAGATGAGGCAGCCCTGGTGGCGCAGTGGTTTGGTGCCACCTGCGGCCCAGGGTGTGATCCTGGAGACCCAGGGTCGAGTCCCACGTCAGGCTCCTTGCGTGGAGCCTGCTTCTCCCTCTGCTTGTGTCTCTGTCTCTCTCTCTGTGTATGTGTGTCTCTCATGAATAAATAAATAAAATATTTAAAAAATAAAATAAAATAAAAGCCAAAGATGAAGAGCAAAATCTTGATATTAGAAAGAGAAAGTGAAATATGTCTAAAAGGGGAACCCCAGTAAGTTTAACAGCTGATTTCTCACCAGAAGCAAAGAAACAGAGCTATACTGGAACAATGTTTCTGTATTTCACTAAATTATTATTAATATTTAGGAAATCTGAGGTAAAGAGGAAGCAACTAAGATGCTTACTGTAACCTATAATGCAGCCATTAAATAATTTTTGAAGTATTAAAAAATCAATGGAATTGGGGCACTTGGATGGCTCAGTGGTGGAGCATCTGCCTTTGGCTCAGGTTGTGATCCTGGGGTCCTGGGATGGAGTCCAGCATCAGGCTTTCCCCCACCCCCACTCCCACCCCGCAGGGGGCCTGCTTCTCCCTCTGCCTGTGTAGAGTCTGCCTCTCTTATGAATAAATAAATAAAATCTTATAAATAAAAAATAAATCGGGATCCCTGGGTGGCGCAGAGGTTTAGCGCTTGCCTTTGGCCCAGGGCGCGATCCTGGAGACCCGGGATCGAGTCCCACATTGGGCTCCCGGTGCATGGAGCCTGCTTCTCCCTCTGCCTGTGTCTCTGCCTCTCTCTCTCTCTCTCTCTCTGTGTGACTATCATAAACAAATAAAAATTTTTTAAAAAAATAAAAAATAAATAAATAAAATCAATGGAATTAAGATGGTATACTAGGATAAAGGCAGTAAAGGCGAAACAGAAAAACAAAACATATAAAAAAACCAAAAACAAAATGTTTAAAAGAGACAAATCGAGCCAACAGACACTCAATATCATTTGGCATCAGAGAAATACAAATCAAAACCACAATGAGATATCACCTTATACCAAATGGCTAAAACTAGCAAGTCAGGAAACAACAGATGTTGGCAAGGATGCAGAGAATGGGGAACCCTCTTACACTATTGGTGAGAATGCAAGCTGGTGCAGCCACTCTGGAAAACAGTTTGGAGGTTCTTCACAAAGTTGAAAATAGAGCTCTCCTACAATCCAGCAACTGCACTACTGGGTATTTACCCCAAAGATACAAATGCAGTGATCCGAAGGGGTACCTGCACCCCAATGTTTATAGCAGCAATGTCCCCAGTAGCCAAACTATGGAAAGAGACCAGATGTCCACTGACAGGTGAATAGACAAAGAAGATGTGGTGTATATATTTATACACACACACGCACACACACGATGGAATACTACTCTGCTATCAATAAAATGAAATCTTGGAACACCTGCGTGGCTCAGTGGTTGAGTGTCTGCCTTTGGCTCTGGGCGTGATCCTAGTCCAGGGATCAAGTCTCACATCAGGCTCCCTATGAGGAGCCTGCTTCTCCCTCTGCCTGTGTGTCTGCCTCTTTCTATGTATCCCTCATGAATGAATAAATAAAATTTTTAAAAAATTGAAATCTTGCCATTTACAACATGGATAGAACTAGAGGATATATTATGCTAAGTGAAATAAGTCAATCAGAGAAAGACACTTATCACATGATCTCACTCATATGTGCAATTTAAGAAACAAGAGAATCATTAGGGGAAGAGAGGCAAAAATAAAACAAGACAAAATCTGAGGAGGAGACAAACCATAAGAGACTCTTAATCAAAAAAAAAAAAAAGAGACTCTTAATCACAGGAAACACATGAAGGGTTACTGGAGAGGAGGATGGTGCGGGGATGGGGTGACTGGGTGATGGATATTAAGGATGGCACATAACGTAATGAGCATTGGGTATTATTTAAGACTGATAAGGAACACGCCTGGGTGGCTCAGTCCATTTAGTATCTGACTTCTTGATTTCATCTCAGGTCATGATCTCAGGGATTAGAGATTGAGCCCCATATTGGGTCCAGGGCTAGGCATGGAGCCTGCTTAAGATTCTCTCTCTTCCTTTGCTCTGTCTCCTCCTCCCCAACTCACAGGTGTGTGCTCTCTAAAAGACTGATGAGATAAGCCACTGACCTCTACCTCTGAAACCAGTAATACCTTGTATGTTAATTGAATTTAAATGCAACTTTTTAAAAAGATAATAAAGTAGGACATTTTTTACTGAGAAAAGGATGAAATTATGTTGAACATGACAACTATAAACATATGTGGATCTAAAAAAAATGTACCAAATACATGAAACAAAAAACAACAGAATTGAAGGGAGAAAAAGATAATACAGCCAATTCTTGTTACTCTCTGTGGCACACACATAAATCCACTGCACTAAATTAGCTAATACCGACCCCTTGAATCCTTTTTCAAATTATTCTCACCTGCTGCTTTAATGGGTAAAAGTCCTTATTAGCATCTTTATCAACTGCATCATAAAGTGGGTGCTCTTTAGAAGCATTACTCAGTACAATAATGTGACTTTCCATTTGCTGCTGATTGGAAGACTGGATTTGTTTAAATGCGTATCTTATATGATCTAAGTACACAATTTGTTCTACAATCCATATGCAAAATTAATTTAAAGACACGCATTCACAGAACTAAAATTTATCTTGGAAGTTCCCACTTAAAGGTGATGCAAGGAAGGTACCCCTTCTGTAAAGATGCCAAGGGCTATGACCTACAACATTTTATTAGTTTCAGGTGTAAAACAATGATCAGTATTTGTATATATTATGAAATGATCACCACACTAAGTCTAGTTAACATCCATCACCATGCAATTACAAAAAAGTTTTTTTCCTTGTAATAGTAACCTTTAAAATCTAATTTCTTAGCAACTTTCAAATATGTAGTACAGTATTACTATAGTCAACATACTATACATTACAACTCTAACTTACAAACTGGAAGTTTATGCCTGTTGAGTCCTTTCACCCATTTCACTCACTCCCCATCCTCCACCTCTGATAATCACCTACAAGCTTTGATTTGTTGTTTCTCAAGCCCACAAATGAGTTCCTACATCTTTCTCTATGACTTATCTCACTTAGTTAACATCCTCAAGGTCTTATCCATGTTGTCATGGAATGCAAGATTTCATTCTTTTTTATGGCTGAATACTATGCCATTATATACACACACACAACTGATGGGAAATAAAGACAATACAGTCAATTTTGTTGCTCCTGACAGTTCTTTAAAGTTGCTGCACTAAATTAATACTAAAACACTTTCATCTTAAGTCCAAAAACAAAAAAACAAACAAACAAAAAAAACCACACAACTTATCTTCCTTTTTCTGTTATCTTACAAAATGAGCTTCAGAAGTGTTTAAATTATATGGCTAAGGTTGTCCCACTAACCTGTCGGGGTTCACTTTCTACTCAGATGGCCTCAGAACTGAACTTTGCAACTACGACGCACTGCCTACCATTTCCATTCTCTGGTCACCTCTGTGCCAGCACTAACAAAAGAAGGCAGAGCATCACCTTGTTTGCCTTCAGCTGGGAATGTGCATGTTGAGCAGCTCAGATTTTTTACTCCTCTCTGCAAGTCCACAAATGACCATGAAAAGCAGCACAAGTGTTGATTTGGGGGTTAGAAATAAATTGCAGCAAACAGGCAAATTCACAAATAAGGTATACAACACAAAATGAGGATTAAATGGAATTAGAGATTTCAGTAATTACTCTCAGTAATAGAACTAGGCAGAAAGCAAACAATATCACAAACTCATTAGACCTAACAGACATCTATACAAAAATGTCAAAATAAACAGCCTTTTTTTTTTTTTTTTTTGGAAGGACCAAAGTCCACTGAGGCATTTTATTTGCACTTCTGTATTAGATACCTAGAAAATGAATCCCCGGATGTTTCCTTCCATTTTCATCTTATTTCTTTCTGGTCCATGCAATCACCTGAGGTTGTCATTACAATGAAACCAAACTGGCAGGACAGGAGCAGATTTTCTGCCATTTTTCTAGATCTTTGACATGTACATCAAATCTGGGACTGATCACTCCACACTTGTTTAACCTATGAGGTTCAAAACAATTTTCCCAGCCCTGTGCTTACCAATGATTTTATATTTGCCAATGTAAACATGATTCATCATCAGTTTAGAAACCAGAAGAGGACTTTGGAGCACGGCCTAATTAGAATCTGGCATTTGCCTCTCTTTTCAGTACTGTTAATATTCTTGAGAGAAACTGCCAGGACATTCATGTGCATCATTATGACAGCACAGAAAGAGGGGAGGAAAGCTAAGTATAGTCTTCCTAAGGACCCATGAACATTCTGTAGTAGACATCTTATGCTAGTCCATAAAAAAAGACAATTCAATTAAAAACTAGGCAAAAAAATAAAATAAAATGCATAAACAATTTACCAAAACCAAAACAAAACAGGACATAAAACAGAAAGGCAAGTAACCATATAAAAAGATGTTCACCATCATTAATTAGGGAAATGCAAATTAAAGCCATAATGAAATATTTCTTTATACCCAGCAGCACAGCTATAATCAAAAACACATAATAACAAGTGCTCCTGAGAATGGGCAGAAACTAGATCCCTCATAACACTCATACTAGTAGGAATGTAAAATGATGCAGTTATGTTGGAAAATATTTTTTGACAATTTTTTTAAAAAGTGAGATAAATGAGCAAACCAGCAATTATATTATTTACCAAAAAAAAAAAAAAAGAGAGAAAAAAAAACATGTCTATAAAAAGATATGGACATGTATATTTAAAGAAGCATCATTCAGGAGGCGTCTGGCTGGCTCAATTGGTTAAGCATCATACTCTTGATTTTGGCTCAGGTCATGATCTCAAGGTCCTAAGACTGACCTCACCTCAGGCTCTGGACTCAGTGAGGAGTCAGCCTGAGATTGTCTCCCGCTCCCTCTGCCCCTCCCTGCTGCTTGCATATAGGCACAAACACACACACTCTCTCTAAAACAAACAAATCCTCTAAGAAGTAAAATAAAGGACCATTATTCATACTAACCAAAGAGTAAAAATAATTAAAATAGCCAACAATAAAATGTTGTATCTACATAGTGTAATCCTATTCTGTAATAAAAAGTACTGAAGTTCTGGGCAGCCCAGGTGGCTCAGCAGTTTAGCGCCACCTTTGGCCCAGGGCCAAATCCTGGAGACCTGGGATCGAGTCCCACATCAGGCTCCCTGCAGGAGCCTGCTTCTCCTCTGCCTGTGTCTCTGCTTCTCTCTCTCTCTCTCTCATAAATAAATAAATAAAATCTTAAAAAAAAAAAAAAGTACTGACGTTCTAATTCATTCCACAATATAAATAAACCTCAAGAAAAACAGTATAGTCAAAGAGTAAATGAAATAAACTAAATGAAAAAGAGGACTACTCTAATTCCACCCATGTGAAATGCCCAAAAAGGAATAAATCTATAGAGACAAAGTATATTAGCGGGGCTAAAAATAAGACTAGGAACTGACTACAAATGTGCATGTGGGATCTTTATGAAGTGATGGAAATGTTCTACAATGGATTATGATGATTTTCACACAAACCTGTCAATTCCCTAAAATTTGCTGTAAAAACAGGTCAATTTTATGATAGGTACAGTATCTATACCCGAATTAAACTGCTAAAAAGAACACAATTCATAAGCTGCAACAGTAGTTATGGTTTTTCTATTTGTTCCAATTTGCTTATGTTTTAAAAACCCTTCTCTTCCCAATTTGAACTACCTCTACCCACTATTCCTCAAAATTTTGACTCTCCTCCTTTTCTTAATCATGTCTTTAGTATGTATATTTCCTTACACTTCTTTTTTTTAATGGAATTCCTTCCTATCTCTATTTCAGCAAAATCTACCAGTCCTGGAAAGGTGAAGTTCCTGTATTGATATCCCAGGATATATATGGGGTTTTTTGGGGGCAGAGGGGGGCGACAGAGGTATGGGATGATAACTGCATTGGCAAATTTAACATTCTCTCAGGCAGTCTTATGGAGTAAAGAGACTGGGGGAGGGGGGCTACTAAGGGATTAAAAGAGAAATCCAGAGCTGTAGTTTTACATAGTGGAGTCTATGTAATGTCTTGACGGTGGGAAATAGCACTCCAGGCATGACCCAGAATTTATAAAGCTATGACCAATTCTAGGCAAGGTATTTTAAGGGGATCACTGATAAAGAATGTTTCCAGAGATGAAAGAATGGCCTGATAATAAATCTAATCACCATAACATATATTGGAAAGATAAGAACTCGTTAGCCAGGAAAAGAAAAAGAGTAAAGAGACATCTTTGGCTTTCCAATTCATGAAGGGTTGGATTCAACTGAGATTAACCCCATAGGGAAGAAATAAAATCAGTGCACAGAAGTTAGAGTAAAGCAAAAATATGACTTATTCGTATTATTATGAATTTTCTAACAATGACCTACACTATAAACTTAATTTAAAACTATACAACTCTGTTCAAGCAAAAGATATTACTACCCAAATGAGATTTTAAAAGGGATTTATACACTGGACAAACCCCTAAATGGAATACTTGAATAAATAAATATTTCTAAGATACTGAAAAGTCCTAAGCTATAATAACGACTTCTTTCCAATCTTGAACATCGTTAACTTGTTTTTTTCCCATAAAATGTGCTAATAAGGTCTTCACATTATCAGCATCAAATGTACTTTCTGAAATCTATTAATACCATATTCTTTACTACTAAATTCTCCTTTATAAATAGTACCCTTTTGCATTTTTGCGACATTAACACTATGTGTTGGTATATCTTTTAAAAAACAAATGTTTCAATATATTGTTCTGAAAGCTTTTTCAAGACTGTACAAATGAAGCCACAAGGCAAAGAATTTCTAATAAACACTTCAAACCTAATAAAGTCACAATTATCATTTACCATATAAGCAGCTGCACAGGAAGACAATAAACTTATGTATAAATTAATGCTCCTACTTACGTTTCTGTGTCTGATACCAAGGATTCATTATTGCATACATCATTGAAGGTATGAAGTTGATTCTATAATTAAAGAAAAAATTAGTTTTGTATTTTTTACAAATTTTTTTCTGATATGTTACCAACTGTGAAGAAGCATGATTTGAGATATATAAAATCAGTAACTAGATCAAAATTATAAAACATTAGACAAACAATAAGATTCACATACACACTTACCAATTAGTCTGGTAATTTCCTTTATCATATTAAAATAATTTCATTCTACCAGTAATACTCACGCTTTATTCCACTAAGTACAAGAGAGAAAATGAGAAAGCAAAGCTAAATAAGGGAAAATTACAAAAATCTAATGCAAGCAAATGGTATGTCACTAAAGGAAAGGCACCCTCAATAAACATATTTAAGATTTAGTTTAGAAAAATGTCAAGTATTTTCTATATTTACAAAGTCCAATACCTGGGTATAATCTACTTACTTCAAGAATAACTACACTACAAAAACAGGCAAGAACTACAAAGGAGTAAAGTTCATGGAGACCTTGGTAAGCCAGAAAAAGCATATTCATCCTAAAGGATTCAGCTATATACTTAGCTCTAGCAAATTGCTATTATGCAAGAATACAGACTCATGGATACCAGGTCTTCCCATTTCATCAAGACAATAATACATATTTCTCTTTAAAACATTATTTGCTACTGTCCAATCCAAATAAAATATTTTTATTAATCAAATTTGGCCTATGACTCAACTATCTATGGCTTCTGACAGGAACATGAATTAAGTATCTACTTACAATCTCCTAAATTCTTTTTCTCTCCAAAAAAAGATCACTTTCTAAATGTACAAAAATCGTATAGTTTTAAAAAAAAAAAAAAAAAAAGGTGAAAGAATGAGACCCTCAAATCCAGAAGACCAAAGGGCACCCACCCGGCTGGCTCAGTCAGTGGAGCATGGGATTCTTGATTTTGGTATTGTGAGTAGAGGCTCCACAGAGGCTCCACATTGGGCCAAGAGTTTACTTTAAAAGGGGTTGGGGGGGCAGCACCTGGGTGACTAAATCATTTGAGAGTCTGACTCTCGATTTCCGCTAAGATTATGATCCTGGGGCATGAGATTAAGACCCATGTCAGGATTCCCGTTCAATGGGGAGTCTGTTTCTTTCCCCCTTTATCCTACTTATGTACTCTCTCTCTCTCTCAAATAACTGATTAAATCTTTTTAAAAGGGAGGTGTGGGGGGGGGGCTGGGTGGCTCAGGTCACGATCCCAGGGTCCTGGTATCAAACCCCTTGTAAGACTCCCTGCTGAGCAGGAAGTCTGTTTCTCCTTCTTCCTCTACCCGTTCCCTTGCTCCTGCATGCACATGCTTTGTTTCTCTCTCACTCTCTTAAATAAAACCTTAAAAAAAAAAAAAAAAGATCTAAAGTACAAATCCTTCTAATTCTAAGCTTAATTTTCATATTTAAAATAGGGGAAATACTGAAATTATTTATCAAGACAATACAAAGTAACGTATGTAAAATACCTTAGCCTCACATAAGTAGTCCATAAATAACAGGTATTATGATGAGGATGATGAAAGTGTGGAAAGCAAATAAAAAATGACTCGAAATAAGTAAATATAGCTTACCGTTATCTGACTTAGTCCAGCCAACCTCATAGTCAAAGTCGGTGACATAAAGTACTTAAATGCAAGATCTAGGCTTTCTTTATCAAAGCATAATGTTGTATCCAGTGGTTCTTTCACTGTGCTCCACATTAAGTCAGCCATATTTCGAGCCGCGCTCTGTCTTAACTCCTGATCAGAGAGCTTGCATAAATACCTTAAATGATTCAGAAATAAAACATACATAAACACTTGCAAAATATTCCTAAAGACTCTTCAATAATTCAATAATATTCACTTGCTCCATACCTCCAAAATGTTTAATAAAGTAGAACCTGACATCCTAGGATTAACATTTCTAAAAGATGCTTCAGTGGAAGGGGCGGTTGAGGGGGCAGGGGAGGTAACTGGGGGATGGGCACTAAGGAGGGCACTTGATGTGATGAGCACTAGGTGTTATACTATATGTTGGCAAATTGAATTTAAATTTTAAAAATTAAAAAAAAAAAAAGATGCTTCAAAGATTGACCTGAGGCGGTATGTCCTTTGCTGAGACCACTGTAAATCAGAAACTGTCAAGAGCCAAGTAATTTAACATTGGATTCAGATCCTTCCATAAAGCTTTATTATTCTCATAAATGTTACATATACAGTTCCTGGTTTAATAATGAAATTTACTGCTGCTTTTCATTTAATAGTACCTCTACTCCCCACACAGCCAAAACACTTTAAAATGTGTACATCTTAAACACAATTCTTATTTGGCTTCCAGACATCACTGGTTTTCCTCAGGTCTTGCCCATTTTATCTGGTTGGTTCTTCCTCCTCTATCCAACATTTCAACATTAGTAATCTCAGGGTTTGTAATGGATTGCAAAATGGCCCCAAACTATTTCTATCACTTTACATAAAGGTCTTTAAAATACGATTTTGCCATTATTCCCATCAAGAGGTGTCATGTATTTCTCTACTCCCTTGAATCTGAACTTTGCCATGAAAGCTGCTTTGACTAATGGAACAATAAGAGATGTGACAAAAACAGAAGCTTAAAAAGCCTTTGAGCTTGCTCTTTCATGATGGGAACTCTTTTCTCACTCAGAAAAGGAACACAGGCTATCCTGCTAGATGAAGGAAACATGGCTAATGCCCCAACTAACACCTAGCCAACTGGAAGATGAATAGGAACTCGCCTCCACTTCCAGTAACAATCAGCCTATCAACCAGAGGATATATGAATGAGGTACTATCCTTTGAGCATACAGTTCCAGCCAAGTCAGCCCAGATCAAAAGAACTTGTCAGCCTAAGAACTATAAGAAATAATAAATGGCTGTTATTTTAAGTCACTAAGATTTGCAGGTTGTTTTCTTACATGGCAAAAGCAAACTGATAGAGGCTCCATCCTCAACACACTTCTGTTCACTTTCTAGATTTCTCTCCCCAGAAGACCTCATTCACTTTGAGGTGTTTAATAAAAGCTTTCTCTATGCTGATAACTCAATTAATGATCCTGTTCTTAATTATATGCTTATATTCCCAATTCATAAATGCCACTTAAATGCCCCACAGGCATCTCAAAATTAAGGCCTCAAGTTCTTTCAGTCCACATCTCAGTAAATGATACAGTACAAAATAAAAATTGAGGGGGAGTGCTTAAGTGATGCTTACTCCTGTAAATTCCAGAATCACCAATCTTGTAAGTGAAAATAAAATGGACAAAAATTCAATTTTCAAAAATCACCATCAACAATCCTTGTTACAAGTAACCATACATCATTTCTTTCCAAGACGACATACTAACCTTTCAATTGGTCTCCCAACTTCTACTCCAACAACCCTACAATTTATGATCCACTTCAAAGCCAAAGTGATCTTCTAAAAATCATGACTCACCTGCTTAAAACCCTTCAATAGATTCCCATTACTAAAATCAAATCCAAACTCTTTATAATGACTTTAAGATCCTGAATAACCTGACCTTATCCAACCTCATATAATAATTATCCCCCCCCAAAAAAAAAAATAATTATTCCCCCTTATACATTATGTTCCATACAGTCTGCTTCTACTTTCTTTAATGTCATATTCTTTCCAGCCTCAAAGATTATATCCTATGTTCCTCCTACCTGGAATATGTTCTTGCAATTATCATCTGATTAGCTGATTCATGATCTTCAGATGCCACCTTTCAGAAAGACCTTGTATTTCTAATCACATTACCTTACACTTCCATAGAATTCATCACTATCTGATTATTTTCCTAATACCTTCTCCAAAAACTCAAATAGTATCAGGAAAATAGGAACTCAAATCTTTATCTAAGTGAGAAAGGTATAAAGAACTCAAAAACTGACAAGAAGTGGGCAGCCCAGTGACTCAGCGGTTTAGTGCTGCCTTCAGCCCGGGGCGTGATCCTGGTGACCCAGGATCGAGTCCCATGTTGGGCTCCCTGCATAGAGCCTGGTTCTGCCTCTGCCTGTGTCTCTGCCTCTCTCTCTCATGAATAAATAAAATAAAATCTTTAAAAAAAAAAAAAAACTGACAAGAAGTATAAGCACAGAACTCCTTTAACAGTTCACACTCCAATTCTAATCAATACAATTCTTTCTCCATCCTCTTAGGTTTCCTTCTTTGACTGAGACTTAAACTCAAATGCCACCTCCTCCTTCAATTAGACCTTCTATAACCCTGTATTTAAAATTGTGCGCCAACCTCTAAGACATCCCCTTGGCTGCTACTTTTCTCTGTAATGTAACTTTCCGATGAACTGTATCATCTACTTATTTGGTACAGAGACTGCACAAAAAGAGAAATCCTTTCTTCTCTGCTATATCCCCAAAACCTAGAACATAATAATTAGTATATCTTTGATGACTGCACACTATGTAGTACCATGTAACCACTGTTGACCTTTTTTCTTTTAATTTTACATGAACATATAAAGAGGGTCAAGGGGAACCTGGCTGTCTCAGTTGGTGAAGCACACAACTCTTGATCTAGTGGTTTTGAGTTTGAGCCCCATGGTGGATGGATGTAGGTATGACTTAAAAATTAAAAAATAGTTAATGAAAAAAAGGTCCAATATAAATTGTTTAAAAGTAAACATTAAATATGAGCCTACATGAGCATAAAAAATAGTATAACCCAATGGCTAATTAAAATTTTCTCTAGAGGACATGAGTAAAAGGGACTTTCAAACAATGTAATTCTACACTATGTTATAAACTATTAAATATATTACAATGTTAAAGGGAAAAGATTTTAAAAACTTACCTAATAACATAGGTCCTAAAAGGGATAATGTGCTGCATGACAGCAGGGATATGTAGCCATATTCTAATCTATAAAGAAACATAAATAAGACAAAATTAATGTATAATGATTATGTGACATACACATCACTTTAACTGCAAACAAGAACATTTAGTATTTTGTTGATTCTAAAACTACATATTTTACATTTTAAAAAGGATGAACTGGGATCCCTGGGTGGCGCAGCGGTTTGGCGCTTGTCTTTGGCCCAGGGTGCGATCCTGGAGACCCGGGATCGAATCCCACATCAGGCTCCTGGTGCATGGAGCCTGCTTCTCCCTCTGCTTGTGTCTCTGCCTCTCTCTCTCTCTCTCTCTCTCTGTGACTATCATAAATAAATAAAAATTAAAAAAAAATTAAAAAAAAAAAAAAGGATGAACTAAAAAATAGGATTATACATATCAGGTAAATAATTTAACCAATATACATTTTAAAAACATATACATAAAATGAATCTAAAGACTGTTACCTTCTTGCTAAAAAGGGAGTCCACCTACTTAACCAGGTAATATGATCTTACTTAGGATACTCTATACCTCTTTGTTTTTTTTTTTTTTTAAGTTTAAGTACTTTCTTTTTTTTTTTTTAAATTTATTTATGATACGCGCACAGAGAGAGAGAGAGAGGCAGAGACACAGGCAGAGGGAGAAGCAGGCTCCATGCACCAGGAGCCCGACGTGGGATTCGATCCCGGGTCTCCAGGATCGCGCCCTGGGCCAAAGGCAGGCGCTAAACCGCTGCGCCACCCAGGGATCCCTCTATACCTCTTTGTATGACAGTAACGCAAATACCATAGCACTACATTAGCTTTTCAATAAACCATTTTAATTTTTAACAAAAACCCCATCCTTTCATCTAAAAAATATCAAATGATCTGTGATTTCTAGTCATTTCATTATCCATCTAAGGAAAATATATTTTACAGATTACAGTATCAACTATTTACTGAATTAAACTTTTACTGTAAATACAATTTAAGACTTAATAACTTATAATTTTCTCCATACTCCAACTCATTTCAAAATATGCTTATAGTTTTATTCTCATAATTAGTAGGTTAAGTATCAAATAAGAATAGAAGTTCTATGCAAATTATCAAACAAGCAATAATAGTATGCCTTAATAAAGACAAGGGATGCAAATTAAAAACAAATTTGGAAATACAAAATGTATGGCTCCACTCTAATTAAGGATACCTATTTAAGTTCCACAGCAAACACTATCCTAAGGTATAACATTAAAACTTTTCCTTCTAAGACTACAAACAAAACAAGCAAATTTTTAATTCAAATTGATCTGAAGGCCCTACACAGAAAAGAAACTAACTAGAAGTCCTAAGACTAAAAATGAAGTATTAAAACCAGTGTTACCTAACAAACTAGCAGGAAAAAAAAAAATTTTTTAATTCCATTTACAATTGCACCAAAAATAAATACCTAGGAATAAACTTTTTTTTTAAATATTTTTTAATATAATCATGAGACACAGAAAGAGAGGCAGAGACATAAGCAGAGGAAGAAGCAGGCTCCATGCAGGGAGCCCGATGTGGGACTTGATCCCAGGACTCCAGGACCACACCCTGGGCCAAAGGCAGGTGCTAAACCCGCTGAAGCCACCCAGGTGTCCCAACCTAGGAATAAACTTAACCAAGGTGGTGAAAGATCTGTATTGTGAAAATTATAAAACACCGATGAAAGAAACTGAAGATAACACAAAAGATTCCATGTTCATGGACTGGAAGAATGAATTAAACTGTTGAAATGACCATAAGCAAGATACAGTTCCAGTGCAATTCCTATCAAAACAACAACAGCATTTTTCATGGAACTATGTAACAAATAATTCTAAAATTCGTATAGAACCACAGAAGACCCCAAATAGCCATACAAATCTTGAAAAAGAAAAGGAAAGCTGGAGGCATCACTATTCCAGATTTCAAGTTGTATTACAAAGCTGTAGTAATCAAAACAGTATGGTACTGACACAAAAACACACAGATCAATGAAACAGAATAGAGAATCCACAACTGAACTCACAAATATATGGTCAATTAATCCATGACAAAAACAGCAAGAACACACAGTGAGGAAAAAATAAGTCTCTTCAACAAATGATACTGTGAAAACTGGATAGTTACATACAGAAGAATGACACTGGGCCACTTTCTCACACCATATACAAAAATAAATTCAAATGTGAGACCTAAAGCCATACAATTCCTCAAATAAAACAGACAGTAATCTCTTGAACATCATCCTCAGCAGTTTTTCTAGATCTGTTTTCTCAAGCAAAAGAAACAAAAGCAAAAATAAACTATTCTTATTACACTAAAATAAGAAGCTTCTGCACAGCAAAGGAAACAATTAGCAAAACTAAAAGGCAACCTACTGAATGGATGAAAATATTTACAAATGACATACCTGACAAAGATAAAGAATTTATTCAACACAAAAAATAATCTGATAAAAAATGGGCAGAGTCTCCAAATATACAGATGGCATTTTTCCAAAGAAAACATACAGATGGCAAACAGACACATGAAAAGATGCTCAACATCACTAATCATCAAGGAAATGCAAATCAAAACCACAATGAGTTATCACTTGTCAGAATGGCAAGAATCAAAAAGACAAGTTCTGGTAAGAAAGTGAAGAAAAATGAAAATTCATGCACTCGTGGTGGGAATGTAAATTGGTGCAGCCACTTTGGCAAACAGTATGGAGGTTCCTCAAAAAATTAATTATACACACATATACATGCATACACAATAAAATATTACTCAGCCATAAAAAAGAATGAGATCTTCCCAGAAACAACAACATGAATTTACCTAAAGGGTATTACACTGAGTGACATAAAAGGAAGAAGAATACCTCACGATTTCACTTACATGTGGTATCAAAATATCAAAGCAAAACAACTAACAAAAAGCAAAAACAGAGCCATAAATACAGAGAACTGGTGGTTGCCAAAGAGGATGAACATGGGGTGATGGACAATATGGGGTAAGAGGAGTAGGAAATACAGGCTGTGACGCCTGGGTGGCTCAGTGGTTGAGCACCTGCCTTCGGCTCAGGTCGTGATCCCAGAGTCTGGGGATCGAGTACCATATCGGGCTCCCTGAGAGGAGCCTGCTTCTCCCTCTGCCTATGTCTCTGCCTCTCTCTCTCTGCCTCTCTCTCTCTCTCTCTCTCTCTGGCTCTCATGAATAAATAAATAAAACCTTTAAAAAAAAAAAAAAAGGAAATACAGGCTGTCACTTATGAAATGAGTAAGTCACAAAAGCAAAAGGTAAAGAATAAGGAATACAGTCAATCAATATAAAAATGGGGTAATATGGCGATAGATGGTAACTACACTTGTGGTGAGCATAGTGTAACATATGGACTTGTCAAAGGCCTCTGTTACATACCTCAAATTAAAGTAACACTGTATGTCAACTATATTGCAATTTAAAATATTATTTACTCTGAGATAGCATGATTATGGGAACAGAAAATCCAAAATACTTTTCATATAAATGCTTCTAGAATTAAATGGTTTGGCAAGAATGCTGCTTAGAAAGCTAATACAAAAAAAAAAAAGAAAGCTAATACAAATAATTAATACACATACATATATACACATGTACACATACAAATTATATATGCACATATTTTCTGTATTACCAGGAAAAAATACTAAATAATGTTTCATAAATATTCTCCTTAAGGAGCACCTGTGTGGTTTAGTCAGTTAAGAGTCTGCCTTTGGCTCAAGTCCTCAGGTCCTGATCCTGGGACCCAGTGATTAAGCCCCACATTAGGCTCCCTGCTGCATGGGCTCGGGGAGGGAGCCTGCCTCTCCCTCTCTCCCTTTGCATCTCCCCCTCCTCTCTCACTCACACTCTCTCCACAAATAAACAAGTCTTTAAGAGAAACGTTCTCCTTACAATAATCTCAAAAAATGTCTGTCTGTGAGAACTCTAATAAAAACATGCCACACCTTGGAGGAGGCTGGAAAGGTATCTTACTGTCTTTCCAGGAAAGCCTCCACAGATACAACTAGATAACAAACACATTAGCAAGAATAACCCAGAAAAATAGCCCAAACACCTCAACTAAAGGTAAGGAAGAGACCACAACAAAGTAGGTAGAAAGTAGGTAGAAAGGGAAAAGATGTCTGAAGCTAACGGTGTTGGGGAAGGAGCCAGTGGCACAAAAAAGGGCAAAAAACTTTCAATATTTGACTTAGAAAATGAGAGTTCTTAAAACCAGGGGAACTTAAAACTTGGAATTGTTTTTTTTAATAGAAAAAGAGAGCACACATTCAGGAGAGAGTACAGGGGTGTAGGGGCAGAGGGAGAGAAAGAGAGAAAATCCTAAACAGGCTCCTTGCCTAGGACGTCTCACAATCCTAGGATTATGACCTGAACTGAAACCAAGACTGTAAGCTTAACCAACTGAGCCACCCAGACGCCCCAAAGCCTGGAATTTTAAAAATCAGTGGGTTAGGCTAAACAAGAACAGGAAGAGCATTAGTTAGCAGAGTCCCCACCCTTAAAGAGACAGCACCACAAACTGCCCTGCAGAAAGAACATAAAACCACAAGTTTGAAAAACACTGAGAGCAGACAGGAGTGAGAGGGATTTCCTCATTTCAGATCATGGCCAGAGAAACAGAAACTACAGGGAGATCCCTCTGGGAACAAAAGAGCTGGCAAGGACCATTTCCTTCCTCCACCTCCCAGTAAAAAGAATGGGCACATGCAGAAACCTGCAATAGGGCCAACAATCATTACCTAACTTGCTTGCACCAAGCTCCTCTTATTACCCCATACCCCTGTTTTGCTGGTCTTACCCTTCAAAATCTCCTTAGCTCCAGCACTGCAGGTCCTTACCCAAAATACCAGCACAAACCCTACCAACACCCCCAGCTCCTGATCTAACCTCTCCTGCAGGTCCTCAGTACCAGGGGTAGCTGCAGGGGCATATCTCACTTCCCAAGCAAACCACTCCCTATCTTGTTAATTATGCCCAGCCCCTGCTGAGGACCAAATATCACCACAACAGAGAGTTTCTGCATATAACTTGCACTGAAGGAAAAAGAGACTAAGACACAATAACAGAGCCCATGCAACACACTAGGACATATTCCTTGAAATGCCAGGCCCTGGAAAACAGGGGATACTGCACTACAGGGCACTATAAGGCCTCTTCTTCATAAGCCTATTATCATGAAGAGCAAGAGAATTAGCTGACATTGAAAACACAAAGAAACAAAAAAAAATAATTAATAAAAAAGAAAACACAAAGAAACAGACATAGAAGATCAAAATGAAGGACAGAAAAATATCTCCCAAATTAAAGAACAGGACCAAACCACAGAAAAAACAAAATGAAGCAAATTATAGAGAATTTACATTAATGATCATAAGATACCAACCGGACTTGAGATAAGAGTGGAGGACATCACTGAAATAGTTAACAGAGATTTAAAAAAAACAAAAAAAAAAAAAACAAAGATCAAGACAAAACAAATGAAATTTAAAACACACTTGGAATAAATAGCAGGCTAGAAGCAGCACAGGAATGAATTAATGACCTAGAAAACAAGAGTAATGGAAAGTAAACAAGTTGAGTAGAGGAAAGATAATTGTGC
The DNA here is from genome assembly GCF_018345385.1 of Vulpes lagopus. NCBI lineage: Eukaryota > Metazoa > Chordata > Mammalia > Carnivora > Canidae > Vulpes > Vulpes lagopus. The sequence goes on from NC_054828.1 coordinate 45,480,611, forward strand.
AAGTAGAGAATGATCTTAGGGGATCAGTGACTCCATCAAGCATATTAACATCTGAATTACAGGGATCTCAGAAGAATAGAGATGGGGGCAGAAATTTTATTTGAAGAAATAGCAGCTGTAAACTTCCCTACTCTGGGAAAAGAAACAGATATCCAGATCCAGGAGGCACATATATCCCCACAAATTAAATCCAAGGAGATCCACACCAAAACATATAGTAATTAAAATGACAAAAATTAGTAATACAAAAAAAATTTAAAACGGCAAGAGGAGATAGTTACATACAAGGAAAACCCTTAAGGTTATGAGCACATTTTTCAACAGAAACTGCAAACCAGAACGGCATGTTATAATATATTCAAAGTGCTCAGAGGAAAAATCTGCAGCCACTAATACTCTTTCTAGACAAAACTATCATTCAGAATTAAGAGAAATAAAGAGTTTATCAAACATAAACTAATTGAGTTCATATCCATTAAACCAGACCTACAAGAAATATTAAAGGGGACTCTTGGAGTAAAAAGTAAAGAGAAAATGAAGACAAAAAGCAGGGGTGCATGAGTGGCTGTCAGTTGGGTATCTGCCTTTGGCTCAGACCATGATACCAGGGTCCCAGTACTGAGTCCAAAGTAGGGCTTCCTGTTCAGCTGGGAGCCTACTTCGCACTCCGCCTTCCTCCTGCTTGGGCTCTCTTTCTCTGTCAAATAAATAAATAAAATCTTAAAAAGAAAAAGGCATGTGAAATATGACACCATATTCCTGAAACATTGTAAAAAGAAGGGTTAGGAAGGGATTTAAACTTAACATATAAAATTATATTATTAGTTTCTGCTTAACTATAATGGAATCTAAAATTTAAAAAAATAAAACCATGTAAATAAACTTAAGGGACATCTGGGTGCCTCACTCAGTGGGATGTCTGATTTTAACTCAGCTCATGCTCCCAGAAGATCAAACCCCATGTCTAGCTCCTCACTCGCTGAGGAGTCTGCTTAAGGATTCTCTCTCTCTCTGCCCCTTCCCCCACTCATGACTGTTTGCTCTCTCAATCTCACTGAAATAAATCTTTAAAAAATAATCTCAAGTGACCATCAACTTAATACAGACTACTATACGCTGAAATTTATATACAAACCTAATGGCAACCACAAATCAAAAACCAGTAATAAATACACAAACAATGAAATGAAAGGAATCCAGTTATATTGCTAAAGCCAATAAACAATGAAAGAGTACAAGGAAGAAAGGATCAGAAAAAAAAATCTATACAGACAACCATAAAACAAATAACAAAATGGCAATACATATCTATCAATAAGTACTCTGAATGTAAACAGATTAAACACATCAATCAAAGGCACAGAGTGCAGCACCTGGGTGGCTCAATTGGTTAAGTGTCTGCCTTCAGCTCAGATCACGATCCCAGGGTTCTGGGAACAAGCCCCACATTGGCCTCCATGCTAAGCAGGGAGTCTGTTTCTCCCTCTCCCTCTGCCCCTGCTCACATTCTCTCTCTCACTCAAATATTACCAGAAAACAAAACAAAAAACAAAACCATACACACACACACACACACACACACACACAGAATGGATAATAAAACAAGAACCATCTGTATGCTGGCTAAAGGAGACTCCTTCTACACTGAAAGACATGTGGAAATTGAAAGTGAGGGGATGGAGGGATGCCTGGATCTCAGGGTCATGGGATCCAGCGCCACATCAGGCTTAGCACAGTGTCTTCCTGTCCAGCTCCCTCGGGTCCTCCCCCAATTGTGTGCACTCCCCCTCTAAATAAATAAAACTTAAATAAATAAATAAATAAATAAATAAACAAACAAACAAACTCGAAAAAAAAGGTGAGGAGATGGAGAAACATTTGTCATGCCAATAGTTATCCAAAGAAAGCCGAGGAAGCAATACTTACACCGGACAAAATAAGACTTTAAAACAAAGATTGGGGATCCCTGGGTGGCGCAGCGGTTTAGCGCCTGCCTTTGGCCCAGGGCGCGATCCTGGAGACCCGGGATCGAATCCCACATCGGGCTCCCAGTGCATGGAGCCTGCTTCTCCCTCTGCCTGTGTCTCTGCCTCTCTCTCTCTCTCTCTCTCTCTCTGTGTGTGTGTGTGTGTGTGTGTGTGTGACTAATAAATAAATAAATTAATTAATTAAAAAAAAAATTTTAAAACAAAGATTGTAACAAGAAACAAAGACACCATAGAATAATACAGGGACAATCCAACAAGATATAACAATTATAAATATTTATGCACCAAACATGAGAGCTCCCAAATACAGAAAATAGTTAATAATAAACTTAAAAGAATCAATAGTAATATAATAGCAGTAGGGGGCGTTAACACTCCATATACATCAACGGACAGACCATCCAAACAGAAAAATCAATAAGTGAACAGCAGTTCTGAATGACACACTGAACATGTATTTAACATATTCAGAACATTCCACCCTAAGACAGAATTCACATTCTCTTCAATTGCACATGAAACATTCTCCAAAATACATACGAGGCCAAAAACCAAATGTCAACAAATTCAGAACTGAAGTCATACCATACATCTTTTCTAACCACAATGCTATGAACTAGCAATCAAACACAAGAAAAAATTTGGGAAAACCACAAATACATGGAGATTAAATAACATGCTACTAAATAGTGAATGGGTCAAGGGGAAAAAAAAAATCAGAGGAAATCAAACATTACATGGAAACAAATGAAAATGAAAACACAGTCATCCAAAATCTTTAGGATATGGAAAAAGTGGTTCTAAGAGAGAAGTGATAGGGGTGCTTGGCTGGCTCAGTCGGTAGAGCATGCAATTGTTGATTTCAAGGATATGAGTTCAAGCCCCACTTTGAGTGTTAACATTACTTAAAAATAAAATGTTAAAAAAAAGGAAAGTATGGAGCAATATAGGCCTACCTTAAGGAGTATGAACAATCTTAAATATACAACCTAACTCTACACCTAAAGAAGCTAGAAAAAGAACAAACAAAACCCAAATTCAGAAAAAAAATTTTTTAAAAAACCCAAATTCAGGAAAAGAAAGGAAATAATAAATACCAGAGTAGAAATAAATGATATACAAACTAAAAAGAAACAATAAAACAGATGAAACCAGGGGATGGTTCTTTGAGAAGATGAACAAAAGAGGTAAGCATCTAGCATGATTCCTAAGAGAGAAAGAGAAACCAAGGAAACAAAATTAATGAAAAAGGAGAAATAATACCACCAAAGAAATACAATTTTAACAGAATATTATGAAAACCTAGATGCAAATAAACTGGACAACTGAAAATAAATGGAAAAATTCTTAGAGAAACATGTAACTTACCAAAGTAAACCAAGAATAAATAGAATATTTGAACGGAACAAATACCAGCAATGAAGTTGAATCAGTAATCAAAAAACCCCCAGAGAACAAAAGTACATGGCCACATGGCTTCACAGATGTTTCTACCAACCATTTAAAGAAGAGTTAATACAAACTATTTGACAAAAACAGAGATGGAAGGAAAACTTCCAAATTCATTCCAGGTGATCAGTTATCACCCCAATACCAAAACACACACACACACACACACACACACACACACACACACACAAACTACAAACCGAGAGCTCTTATGACTTTGCATGCGAAAATCCTCAAAAAAAAAAAAAAAACATTATTAGCAAACCAAATCCAACAAAACATTAATAAAAATCATACACCATATTTGAGTGGCATTTATTCCTGGGACGCAAGATGGCTCAATACTCGTAAATCAACCAACAAAACACATCACATCTATAAGAGAAAGAACAAAAACTATATGATCATTTCAAGAAGTGCAGAAAAAGCATGTGACAAAGTACAACACCCATTTATGGTAAAAACCCTCAATAGAGTATGTCTAGAGGGAATATATCTCAACCTAATAAAGGCCTGATATGGAAAACCCAGTATCAAATTCATTCGTGAAAAACTTGAAAGCTCTTACCCTAAAGACAGGAACAAGATAAGGATGTTCCTCTCATCACTTTAATTCAAGATAGTAGTAGAGATCAACAGCCACAACAATTAGACAAGAAAATGTAATAAAAGGCATTGAAACTGGTAAGGAGGAAATAAAATTTTCACTATTTGCAGATGATATGATACTATACAATTCCCTAAAGACTCACAAAAAAAACTAGGACTAGGAAATGAATTCATTAAATCACAAGATACAAAATCAATGAAAAGAAATCCACTGCATGTCTATGCACTAACAACGAAGCAGCAGAAATAGAAATTAAGAAAAACCAAGCCAGGGCAGGGCAGAGTCCAAGAGGCAAAAGAGTAGGAGACCTTAGTTTCCCTCTGGCCTGAGGAATTCAAATTATCAGCTATCAAATTATTCTAAACACCTGCAAATTCAATCAGAGATCTACTGCAAACTCAACCAGAGATCTACTTCTAAAAGAATAGCTGAAACTCTACAAACAGAAAAGTGACAACACTCTGCAAGAATAACAAGATGGAAAAATGTACCTTAAAAAAGAGAACAAGAGGCATAACACAGTGCCAAAAACCTAATCAGTATGGATATGATATAAGTAACATTTTGGAACCAGAGCTCAGAATAATGATAATAAAGATACTAGCTGGGCTTCAAAAACCTATAGAAGACATTAGGGAATCCTTTTCGGGTGAAATACAAGAACTAAATTATAATCAAGTCAAGACCAAAAAGACTATTAATGAGGGTGCCTGGGTGGCTCAGTGGTTGAGCATCTGTTTTTGGGTCAGGTCGTGATCCTGGGATCAAGTCCCACACTGGCTCCCCACAGGAAGCCTGCTTCTCCCTCTATGTCTCTGCCTCTCCCTCTAGGTCTCAATCTTTAAAACAAAAGAAGGCCACTAATGGGATGCAATTAAAAAATGGAGGCTGCAACTGCAGGATAAATGTGGCAGAAGAGAGAATTTGTGATAAAGACGACAACCTGGGCAGCTCAGGTGGCTCAGTGGTTTAGCGCCACCTTCAACCCAGGGTATGATCCTGGGGACCTGAGATCGAGTCTGTCGGGCTCCCTGCATGGGGCCTGCTTCTCCCTCTGCCTGTGTCTCTGCCTCTCTCTCTTACTGTGTCTCTCTCATGAATAAGTAAATAAAATCTTTAAAAAAAAAATATGATAACGTAAGAGAACAAAAAAAAGCAGGGGACAAAAAGAGATTAACTACTGGATCATGAGGGAAGAAACTGAGAGATAAGTGGTACCACAAAGCTAAACGATATTAGAATAATTGGGAGCTCAGAAGAGGAAGGAGGGGGTGGTCAAAAGAATTATCAGAGCAAATTACAGCTGAGAACTTCCCTAATCTGGGCAAAGAAATAGGCATTCAAGTCCAGGAGGCTAAGACAACCCTCCCTCAAGATCAATAAAAATAGTCCACACACCAACATTGGATAGTAAAACTTGCAAATATCAGAGACAAAGAGAAAATCCTGAAAGCAGTTCAGGACAAGAGGTCCATAACCTACACAGTAGAAACATTAGACTGGCAGCAGACCAATCCACATAGACCTGGCAGGCCAGAAAGGACTGGAATGACATATTCAGGATACTAAATGAGAAAAATATGTAGCCAACAATACTTTATCCAGCTAGGCTGCCATTCAAATAGAAGGAAAGGGGATCCCTGGGTGCTCCAATGCTGGGTGGCTCGGTGGTTTAGTGCCTGCCTTTGGGTCCAATGTGTGATCCTGGAGTCCGGGGATCGAGTCCCGCACTGGGCTCCCTACATGGAGCCTGCTTCTCCCCCTGCCTATGTCTCTACCTCTCTCTCTCTCTGTGTCTCTCATGAATAAATAAATAAAATCTTTGAAGGGCAACCCAGGTGGCTCAGCGGTTTAGTGCCACCTTCAGCCCAGGGTGTGATCCTGGAGACCCAGAATCGAGTTCCACATCAGGCTCCCTGCATGGATGGAGCCGCTTCTCCCTCTGCCTGTGTCTCTGCCTCTCTGTCTCTGTATCTCTCATGAATAAATAAATAAAATCTTAAAAAAAAAAATAGGAGACATAAAAAGCTTCCAGGACAAACATAAACTAAAAGAATCTGTAATCACAGGGATCCCTGGGTGGCGCAGCGGTTTGGCGCCTGCCTTTGGCCCAGGGCGCGATCCTGGAGACCCGGGATCGAGTCCCATGTCGGGCTCCCGGTGCATGGAGCGTGCTTCTCCTCCCTCTGCCTGTGTCTCTGCCTCTCTCTCTCTCTCTCTGTGACTATCATAAATAAAATAAAATTAATAAAAAAAAAAAAAAAAAAGAATCTGTAATCACTAAACCAGCCAGCCCTGCAAGAAACATTAAAGATCATTTGGGACACCAGGGTGGCTCAGTGGCTGAGCGTCTGCCTTTGGCTCAGGTTGTCATCTCAAGGTCCTAGAATCGAGTCCTGCATCTGGCTCTCCCGGGGAGCCTACTTCTCCTTCTGCCTATGTCTCTGCCTCCCTCTCTATGTCTCATCAATAAATAAATGAAATCTTTTTTTAAAATCCTATAGAAGAGACAGGCAGTTTTCTGAATGGAAACAATGCCAATGTGAAGGAGTGCAATGGCTAAGAAAGCAGTTGTTAGATACATCCTGGACTTCAAGCTCTATTACAAAGCTGTAATCATCAAGGCAGTATGGTACCGGCACAAAAAAACAGATATACATCAATGAAACAAAGGAGAACCCAGCAATGGACCCTCAAGCCTATGTTAACTAATCTTCAACAAAGCAGGAAGAATATCCAAGAAAAATACAGTCTCTTCAACTATGATGTTGGAAAATTAGATAGCCATATGCAGAAGTATGAAACTGGACCATTTTCTTACACTATACACAAAAATAAACTCAAAATGGATCAAAGACCTAAATATGAGACAGGAATCTATCAAAATCCTAGAGGAGGACATAGGCAGCAACCTCTGTGACCTCTGTTGCAGCAACTTCTTGCTAAACACATCTCAAAAGGCAAGGAAAACAAAGGCAATAATGAACTACTAGGACTTCATCAAGATAAAAAGCTTTTGCACAGCAAAGGAAAGAGTCAACAAAACTAAAAAGCAACCTACGAAATAGGAGAAGATATTTTCAAATTTCTTCTCAGATAAGGGCTAGTACCCAAAATCTATAAAGAACTTATTAAACTCAACACCCAAAAGAATAACCCAATCAAGAAATGGGCAGAAGACATGGAAAGACATTTCTCCAAAGAAGCCATAAAAATGGCCAACAGAAACGTGAAAAAAATGTTCCACGTCACTTGGCATTGGGGAAATACACGTCAAAACCACAATACAAATCAAAATCACAAATCAAAACCACAAGGAGATACCAACTGACACCAGGGAGAATGCTAAAATTAACAATTCAGGATATGACAAGTGTTGGCGAGGATGCAGAAAAAGGAGAACCCTCTTATGCTGTGGGTAGGAATGCAAGCTGGTGCAGCCACTCTGGAAAATGGTAAGAAGGTTCCTCGCAAGTTGAAAATAGAGCTCCCCTAGGATCCAGCAATTGTACTACTGGAGTTTATCCCAAAGATACAAATGTAATGATCCCAAGGAGTGCCTACACTCAATGTTTATAGCAGCAATGTATGTCCACAACAGAACAGCCAAACTATGGAAAGTTCTCAGATGTCCATCAACAGATGAATGGATAAAGATGATGTCACAAACACACACACACACACACACACACACACACACACACAATGGAGCATTACTCAACCATCAAAAAATAAATCTTGCCATTTGCAACAACATGGATGAAACTAGAGGGTATTATGGTAAGTGAAGTAAGTCAATCAAAGAAAGACAATTATCACATGATTTCATATATACAATTTAAGAAACAAAACAGAGGATCATAGAGGAGGAGGGAAAAAGTGAGACAAAATCTGAGAGGGAGAGGGATCCCTGGGTGGTGCAGCAGTTTAGCGCTGCCTTTGGCCCAGGGCACAATCCTGGAGACCCGGGATCGAATCCCACGTCGGGCTGCCAGTGCATGGAGCCTGCTTCTCCCTCTGCCTATGTCTCTGCCTCTCTTTCTCTCTCTCTCTCTCTCTCTCTCTCTGTGACTATCATAAATAAATGAAAATTAAAAAAAAAAAATCTGAGAGGGAGAAAAACCGTAAGAGACCCTTAATCATAGGAAATAAACTAAGGGTTACTGGAAGTGGAGGGATGGGGTAACTTGGTGATGGATATTAAGGATGGCACATGATGTACATAAGACTGATGAATCAGCTTTAATAAAACCACCATTTTGCACCAAAAAAAAAAAAGACTGATGAATCAGTGACCTCTGAATCTAATACATATAATATGTAAGATGAATTTAAATTTTTTTAAAGGGGGGGCGGAACAAGATGGCAGAGGAATAGAGTCCCCAAGTCCCCTGTCCCCACCAACTTACCTAGATAACTTTCAAATCATCCTGAAAACCTATGAATTCGACCTGAGACTTAAAGAGAGAACAGCTGGAACACTACAGAGAGAAGAGTCTGTGCTTCTAACAAGTACAACTCATTTTAAGCCACTCTGCACTGAACAAAATGACTAGAAAGAAGAACTCACCACAAAAGAATCAGAAACAGTACTCTCTGCCATAGAGTCACAGAATTTGGATTACAATTCGATGTCAGAAAGTCAATTCAGAAGCACAATTATAAAGGTACTGGTGGCCCTGGGAAAAAGCATAAAGGATTCAAGAGACTTCATGACTGCAGAATTTAGATATAATCAGGCCGAAATTAAAAATAAATTAAATTTAAATATAAATAAATAGATAGATAAAAATAGAAATAAATAGAAATAAATAAATAATCAATTAAATGAGATGGAATCCAAACTGGAGGTCCTAACAATGAGGGTTAATGAGGAGGAAGAATGTGTGACATAGAAAACAAGTTGATGGTAAGGAAGGAAGCTGAGGAAAAAAGAGAAAAACAATTAAAAGACCATTAAGGGAAATAAATGACAGTCTCAGAAGGAAAAATCTACGTTTAATTGGGGTTACAGAGGGTGCCGAAAGGGAGAGAGGAACAGAAAGCGTGTTTGAACAAATCATAGCTGAGAACTTCCCTAATTTGGGGAGGAAAACAGGCATTCAGATACAGGAGATAGGTCCCCCCCTAAAATCAATAAAATCCATTCAACACTTCGACATTTAATAGTGAAACTTGCAAATTCCAAAGATAAAGAGAAAATCCTTAAAGCAGCAAGAGACTTATATGGGGAGAACTATTAGATTAACAGCAGATCTCTCCACAGAGACCTAGCAGGCCAAATAAAAGGACGGCAGAACAAGGACGGGCAGAATATATTCAGGGTCCTAAACGAGAAGAACATGCAGCCAAGAATACTTTATCCAGCAAGGCTCTCATTCAGAATAGGAGGAGAGATACAGAGCTTCCAAATAGGCAGAAACTGAAAGAATATGTGACCTCCAAACTAGCTCTGCAAGAAATATTAAGGGGGACTCTGTAAAAGAAAGAGGATGCCCAAAGAAATAATCCACAAAAACAGGGACTGAACAGGTATTAGGATGACATTAAATTAATATCTTTCAATAGTAACTCTGAACGTGAATGGGCTTAATGATCCCATCAAAAGACGCAGGGTTTCAGACTGGATAAAAAAGTAAGACCCATCTGTCTACAAGAGACTCATTTTAGACCTAAGGACACTGACAGCCTAAAAATGAAAGACTGGAGAACCATTTACCATTCAAATGGTCCTCAAAAGAAAGCAGGGGTAGCAATCCTCATATCAGATAAATTAAAGTTTACCCCAAAGACTGTAGTAAGACATGAAGAGGGACACTATATCATACTTAACGGGCCCATCCAACAAGAGGACATAACAATCATGAATATTTATGCCCCTAATGTGGGAGCTGCCAAGTATGTCAATTAACCAAAGTAAAGACATACTTTGATAATAATACACTAATACTGGGAGACTTCAACACGGTGCTTTCTAAAAATTACAGATTTTCTAAGCACAACATCTCCGAAGAAACAAGAGCTTTAAATGATACACTGGACCAGATGGATTTCACAGATATTTACAGAACTTTACATCCAAACGCAACTGAATACACAGTGTTCTCAAGTGCACATGGAACTTTCTCCAGAATAGACCATATACTGGGTCACAAATCAGGTCTCAATCGATACCAAAAGATTGGGATTGTCCCCTGCATATTTTCAGACCATAATGCTTTGAAACTTGAACTCAATCACAAGAAGAAATTTGGAAGAAATTCAGACACATGGAGGTTAAAGACCATCCTGCTAAAAGATGAAAGGGGTCAACCAGGAAATTAGAGAAGAATTAAAAAGATTCATGGAAACTAATGAGAATTAAGATACAACCGTTCAAAATCTTTGGGATACAGCAAAAGCAGTCCTAAGAGGGAAATACATCACAATACAAACATCCCTCAAAAAACTGGAAAAGAACTCAAATACACAAGCTAACCTTGCACCTAAAGGAACTGAAGAACAACAAATAAAACCTACACCCAGCAGAAGAGAGATAATAAAGATTTGAGCAGAACTCAGTGAAATAAAGACCAGAAGAACTGTAGAACAGATCAACAAAACCAGGAGTTGGTTCCTTGAAAGAATTAGTAAGATAAACAAATCATTAGCCAGCCTTATTAAAAACAAAACAGAAAAGACTCTAATTAATAAAATCACAAATGAAAAAGGAGAGATCACAACCAATACTAAGGAAATACAAATGATTTTAAAAACATATTATGGAAAAAAAACATATTATGAGCAGCTATACACCAATAAATTAGGCAATCTAGAAGAAATGGACACATTTCTGGAAAATTACAAAGTACCAAAACTGGAACAGGAAGAAGTAGAAAACCTGAACAGGCCAATAGCCAGGGAGGAAATTGAAGCAGTCACCAAAAACTTCCCAAGACACAAAAGTCCAGGGCCAGATGGCTTCCCAGGGGAATTCTATCAAACTTTTAAAGAAGAAACAATACTTATTCTACTAATGCTGTTCCGAAAGATAGAAAGTGATGGAATACTTCCAAACTCGTTTCATGAGGCCAGCATCACCTTAATTCCAAAACCAGACAAAGACCCCAGCAAAAAGGAGAATTATAGACCAATATCCCAGATGAACACAGAGGCAAAAATTCTCAACAAGATACTAGCCAATAGGATCCAACAATACATTAAGAAGATTATTCACCATGACCAAGTGGGATTTATCCCCGGGATGCAAGGCTGGTTCAACACTCGGAAAGCTATCAATGTGATTGATCATATCAACAAGAGAAAAAACAAGAACCATATGATCCTCTCAATAGATGCAGAGAAAGCATTTGACAAAATACAGCATCCATTCCTGATTAAAACTCTTCAGAGTGGAGGGACAGAGGGAACATTCTTCAGCATCTTAAAAGCCATCTATGAAAAGCCCACAGCGAGTATCATTCTCAATGGGGAAACACTGGGAGCCTTTCCCCTAAGATCAGGAACAAGACAGGGATGTCCACTCTCACCACTGCTATTTAACATAGTACTAGAAGTCCTAGCCTCAGCAATCAGGCAACATAAAGAAATAAAAGGCATTCAAACTGGCAAAGAAGAAGTCAAACTCTCCCTCTTTGCAGATGACATGATACTGTACATAAAAAATGCAAAAGACTCCACCCCAAGATTGCTAGAACTCATACAGCAATTCGGCAGTGTGGCAGAATACAAAATCAATGCCCAGAAATCAGAGGCATTTCTATACACTAACAATGAGACTAAAGAAAAAGAAATTAAGGAGTCAATCCCATTTACAACTGCACCCAAAAGCATAAGATACCTAGGAATAAACCTAGCCAAAGAGGTAAAGGATCTATACCTTAAGAACTACAGAACACTTCTGAAAGAAATTGAGGAAGACACAAAGAGATGGAAAAATATTCCATGCTCATGGATTGGAAGAATTAATATTGTGAAAATGTCAAAGCTACCCAGGGCAATTTACACATTTCATACAATCCCTATCAAAATACCATGGACTTTCTTCAGAGGGTTGGAACAAATCATCTTAAGATTTGTGTGGAATCAGAAAAGACCCCGAATAGCCAGGCGAATATTGAAAAAGAAAACCAGAGCTGGGGGCATCACAATGCCAGATCTCAGGTTGTACTACAAAGCTGTGATCATCAAGACAGTGTGCTACTGGCACACTGACACATAGATCAATGGAACAGAACAGAGAATCCAGAAGTGGACCCTCAACTCTATGGTCAACTAATATTCGACAAAGCAGGAAAGACTATCCACTGGAAAAGACAGTCTCTTCGATCAATGGTGCTAGGAAAATTGGACAGCCACATGCAAAAGAATGAAACTGGACCATTCTCTTACACCATACACAAAGATAAACTCAAAATGGATGAAAGATCTAAATGTGAGACAAGAATCCATCAAAATCCTAGAGGAGAACGCAGGCAACACCCTTTTTGAACTTGGCCACAGCAACTTCTTACAAGATACATCTATGAAGGCAAGGGAAACAAAAGCAAAAATGAATTATTGGGACTTATGATAAAAAGCTTCTGCACAGGAAAAGAAATAGTCAACAAAACTAAAAGACAACTTATAGAATGGGAGAAGATATTTGCAAATGACATATCAGATAAAGGGCTAGTATCCAAGATCTATAAAGAACTTATGAAACTCAACACCAAAGAAACAATCCAATCATGAAATGGGCAAAAGACATGAACAGAAATTTCACAGAGGAAGACACAGTCACGGCCAACAAGCACATGAGAAAATGCCCCGCATCACTGGCCATCAGGGAAATACAAATCAAAACCACAATGAGATACCACCTCACACCAGTGAGAATGGTGAAAACTAACAAGACAGGAAACAACAAATGTTGGAGAGGATGTGGAGAAAGGGGAACCCTCTTGTGCTGTTGGTGGGAATGTGAATTGGTACAGCCACTCTGAAAAACTGTGTGGAGTTTCCTCAAAGAGTTAAAAATAGAACTCCCCTATGGCCCAGCAATTGCCCTGCTGGGGATTTACCCCAAAGATACAGATGCAGGGAAACACCAGGACACCTGCACCCTGATGTTTCTAGCAGCAATGTCCACAATAGCCAAACTGTGGAAGGAGCCTCGGTGTCCATCAAAAGATGAATGGATAAAGCTGTGGTCTATGTATACAATGGAATATTACTCAGCCATTAGAAACAGCAAATACCCACCCAGCATTTGCTTCAACGTGGATGGAACTGCAGGGTATTATGCTGAGTGAAGTAAGTCAATCGGAGGACAAACATTATATGGTCTCATTCATTTGGGGAATATAAAAAATAGTGAAAGGGAATAAAGGGGAAAGGAGAGAAAATGAGTGGGAAATATCAGTGAGGGTGACAGAACATGAAAGATACCTAACTCTGGGAAACGAACAAGGGGTGGTGGAAGGGGAGGTGGGCAGGGGGTTGGAGTGACGGGTGATGGGCACTGAGGGAGGCACTTGACGGGATGAGCACTGGGTGTTATGCTATATGTTGGCAAATCGAACTCCAATAAAAAAAATATACAAAAAAAATTTACAATGGCACCCAAAATAATACTTAAGAATACACTTAACCAAGGAGATAAAAGACTTCTACTCTGAAAACTATAAAACACTGACAAAAGAAATTCAACACAATACAATGCAAAGAAACAGAAAGGCTCATAGGTTTGACAAATATTGTTAAAATATCCATACTACCCAAAACCATCTACAATTTTACAATCTACATATTTAATGCAAACCCAATCCAAATACTGATAGCATTTTTCACAGAAGTAGAAGAATCCAGACTATAATTTATATGGATCCACAAAAGATCTTGAATAGACAAAGCAATCTTGACAAAGGAAAACAAATCTAAGTATTACAATTCCAGATTTCAAGCTGTATTACAAAGCTGCAGTAATCAAGACAGAATGGTACTAGGGGCGCCTCGGTGGCTCAGTTAAGTGTCTGCTTGGTTTCCACTTGGAAACCAAGTGATCTCCAGGTCACAGGACCCACAATGAAGTGTGGAGTCTGCTTGGGATCCTCTATCTCCCTCTCCTTCTGCCATCCTCTAGCTCACACTCTCTAACATAAATAAATAGGTAGCTCAGTTAGCTAAGTGTCGCCTTTGCCTCAGGTTATGACCTCCAGGTCTGAAATCCAGCCGCATGTCAGGAAACCCTGCTCAGCAGGGAGCCTGCTTGAGCCTCTTCTCTGTCTCCCTCTGCTGCTTCCCCTGCTTGTGTTCTCTCTTCTCTATCAAATAAATAAATCTTTAAAAATAAATCTTAAAAAAAAAAAAACAAAAAAACAGTATGGTACAGAGACAAAAACAGTCACATAGATCAATGGACCAGAACAGAAAGCCCATGCCTGGGGGCTCAGTCAGTTAAGAGTCTGCCTTTAGCTCAGGTCACAATCCCCAAGTTCCGGGACTGAGCCCCACATCTGGCTCCCTGCTCAGTTGGAAAGCCTCCTTCTCCCTGTCCCACTTCCTCTGCTTGTGCATGCTCTGTGTCAATAAAAAAAAGTTTTTACAAATGCTTTAGAACAGAAAACCTAGAAATAAACCAAGTATATGGTCATAAAGAGGACATGAACACAATGGGAAAAAGCCTCTCCAAAAAAAAAAAAAAAGCCTCTTTAACAAATGGTATTGGGAAAACTAAATAGTTGCATCCAGAAAGAATGGAATTGGACTACTTTCTTACACAATACAAAAAACATAAACTCAACATGGATTAAGGACTTAAATATAAGACCTGAAACAACAAAAGTCCTAAAAGCTCTGACATTAGCCACAGAAACATTTTTCTAGATATATCTCCTGAGGCAACAGAAACCAAAACAAAAATAAACTACTGGGACTACATCAAATAAAAAGTCTTGGGGGTGCCTGGGTGGCTCAGTTAGTTAAGCATATGCCTTCGGCTCAGGTCACGACCTCGGGGTCCTGGAATCAAGACCCATGTCAGGTTCCAGCCCCAAACTGGGCTCCTTGCTTAGCAAGAAGTCTGCTTCTCCCTTTCCCTCTCCCCTCCCTGTTCATGCTCTCTCACTCACTCTGGAGTAAATTTTAAAAAATAAAAATTTTGAAGTCTCTGCACAGTAAAGGAAACAATAAAACAAAAAGGCAACCTACTGAATGGGAGAAGATACTTGCAAATGACATATCTAATAAAGGGTTAGTATCCAAAATACATAAAGAACTTAAGCAACACATACGTACAAAAAACAATCCAATTAAAAATAGGCAGAAAATATTAACATATTTCTCCAAAGAAAACATACAGATGGCTAGCAAACACATGGAAAGATACTCAACATCACTCATCATCAGGGAAATGCAAATGAAAATCACAATGATACCACCTCATACCTGTCAGAATGGCCAATATCAAAAATACAAAAAAAAAAAAAAAAAATGCTGACAAGGATATGGAGAAAAAGGAACCCTCCTTCACTATTGGTAGGAATGCAAAATGACACAGCCACCATGGAAAACAGTACAGAGGTTCCTGAAGGAAATAAGAGAACTACCCTACAATACAGGAATGACACTACTGGGTATTTTACTGTAGCATTACTTACAATAGCCAAACTATGGAAGCAGCTCAAGTATCCACTGACAAATAAATGATTAAAGAAGATGTCACACATATGTAATGGAGTATTACTCAGCCATAGAAGAATAAAATTTTGCCATTTTCAAGGACATGGATAGAGCTAGAGAAAGTATAATACAAAGCTAAATAAATCAGAGAAAGATAAATGCCATATGAATTCATCACTCATATGTAGAATTTAAGAAACAACAAATGAGTAAAGGAAAATAAGAGGCAAAACCAGAAATTCTTAACTGTAGAGAACTGATAGTTATGAGAGGGGAGAGAGGGATGAGAGAGATGAGGAAAATAGAGGATGGGGTTTGAAAAAGTGTGTTTTTAATGATGAAATAAAAGAAAATGATTAAAAAATTATTATCAGGGGTGCCTGGCTAGCTCAGTCTGTAGAGCATGTGACTTGTGATCTCAGGGTGACAATTCTGAGCCCCACAATGGGCATGGAGCCTACTTCAAAGAAAAAAATAAAAATAAATACTGTTAAAAAAAAAAAGAAAAAAACAAGTCTATACAGAAACACAGAAAATTATGAGAGAAATTTAAGAACATGTAAATAAAAATACATTTACCATATTTAGAGATAAAGAGACTCAATACTGTAGAGATGACCATTCTCTTAAATCAACAGATTCATGGTAACCCAAAAGGTATATATGCAGAAATAAGGCATTGATTCCAAAGAGAAAGTTCCACAAGGAGCCAAAATGCTCTTTAAAAATGACAGAGTATGGCAACGTAATATACAGCACGTTGTCTATAATCAACTACATTGTATTGCATATGTGAAAGTTGCTAAGTAAGAATTCTTAAAAGTTCTCATGATAAGGGCAGCCCCTGTGGCTCAGCGGTTTAGTGCCACCTTCAGCCCAGGGTGTGATCCTGGAGGCCTGGGATCAAGTCCTGCATCGGGGTCCCTGCATGGAGCCTGCTTCTCCCTCTGCCTGTGTCTCTGCCTCTCTCTCTTTCTCTCTCCTGAGTAAATAAATAAAATCTTTAAAAAAAAAAAAAAAAGTTCTCATGATAAGAAAAAAGAATTGTTAACTATAAATAGGAATGGATGTTAACTAAACTTATTGTGATTTTGCAATATATACAAATATTGGTTTACTACATTCTATATCTCAAACTAATATAATGCTATATGTCAATTATACTTTACAAAAAAAAGAATGACAGATTAATTAGAACTTCCTTTACCAGACAGCAAGTCTGGTTATGAAGCTCCAGAAATTAGGATGCTGGGCAAATAGCTAAAGATTAAGCAAAGAGACCAATGTAGTGTATTAAAAATCCCAGACCCATGCACATAAAACACCTAATTTATATCAAAAACTCATACTGAGAAATGAAGAAAGGATGGTCTTTGCTAAAGTATTGGGACCAATGGTTATCTATAAGAAAATTAGGGGCACCTAGGTGGCACAGTGGGTTAAGGGGTCCAAGTCTTGGTTTTGACTTAAGTCATGATGTCAGGGTCATGAGATCGAGCCCTCCATCAGGCTCTGCACTCAGCGTGAAGTCTGCCTGAGATTTCTGCCTCCCTCCCTCTGCCCCTCCTGCTCACATGCTCTAAAATAAAGCTTTAAAAAAAAAAAATTAATCTTGATCCATTACTCACACCATACACAAAAATCAGTTCCAACTGAGCTGTAATCAAAATGTGAAACAAGAGAACTTCTAGAATATAGGAAGATAAGTTCATGACCTTAGGATAAAATAGACTTCATCCACAATTGAAAACATAAGGCTACCGAAATGTTTTTGATAAATTACAAACCATTAAGCCTGAGGAATATTAGCTCTTGATGGGACACAGGAGACACAATGAAAAGCAATCATAGTAGGGAAGAAGACCGTAGCAATTTAAGTATGTCAGACAAAAGATTTGCATATAAAATATGTAAGGAATCTATACATCTGTAAGGAAAAAAGCAGACTATGTGATCTTTTCACAACAGATAAAAGACTTGAACAGGTACTTATAAAAAACCAAATGGCAAATAAGCCTATGAAACAGTGCTCAATTTTAAGCCTATGCAACAATGTTCGATTTCATTACAGGCATACCTCGGAAATATTACAGGTTCGGTTCTGCTCCTCCATTATAAAGCTAGTATGGACAATAAAGCAAGTCAAATGTTTTTGGTTTCCCAGTGCACATGAAGTTGTGTTTATACTATACTGTAGTCTATTAACTACGAAGCAGCATATCCAAAAATAATGTAATGTTTAAAATTGAATTAAAATTCTTTATCGTTAAAAAATGCTAACCATCACAGGAGCTTTCAATGACTTGTAATCACTGATCACCATAACAAATATAAAAATAATGAAAAATTTTGAAATGTTCCAAAAGCTACCAAAGTGACACAGACACAAAGTGAGCAAATGCTGTTGGAAAAAAATGGCATCAACTGACTTTCTTGACACAGGATGCCACAAACCATCATTTTGTAAAAATCTCAGTATATGGGAAGCACAAAAAAAACAAAGTTCAATAAAACAAAAAATCTCTCTGCTACCATACTTATTGTGCTTCACAGTAACTGACATTCACAACATGTATGTTCTTTAAAAATGCAGAAAAATGGTAGTAGGTCTTGTAATACAGACTAAAGTCAGGCACATGAGTTCCCTAAGTTAACCATCTTTCAAGTAAAACTCTAAAAACCCAAAAATTTCCCAGCACAAATTCCCAAGCAAGGAAAGTTAGAATCAAGAGAAGATTCTTGTGAATAGCTACTAATATTATATTTTACAAGTAGTAAATGGCTAAATTTACTTATCTTAAATTCATAACTTCTACAAATTCAAAAACTTTTAAACAAATTCTATTTTTATTATCTTTTAAAAAAAAAAGGCTTCTTGAAATCAATTTTTTCAATATAATCCAGGAAATGCACCAATTACTCAAAACTTGTCTTTTATGGACATAAAATTCATGTTATTAAAATTCTAGACATTATTCCCAAGATTAAAACCAATTCCAAATAATACTTACATTAGATACAACTGTAATAAATGCATGTGCTATAAGAAATGGCAATGTTTCAGGAGTTCCAAATTCAAAGCAATCCTTCATGAGAGAAAGGCCATTTTTCCCACAAAACAAACACACATAACGAAGCAAATGCAATGGTACTTCTACATCCTAAGGAAAAAAAATATTTTAAAATTCATCAGGAATAATTTTCATTTTATTACCAATATGGAAAAGATACTGATGAGACATAAAACTAAACTCAAAGACCTACACGAACAGAAAACCAAATTTTCCATAAACCTGAGAATAAGAAAAATAAACACTTACATTCATATCACAGAATGCCCCTAATATGTTGCTTTCTTGGGTTGATATATCCTGATTAAAAAAAAAAAAAAAGTAAACACAATCAGGTTATCCTATGACATAATCATCTCCGAAAAAAAAACAATTTTCTGTGTCTATTAAAAAAATACAATATTCTAAAAGACTTGAGTTTATAAAATCTGAAACAGGATTTGCAATTGCTTCTCATAATGAATAATAGTATTCCTAACTTAAGCTAATATGGCCAGTTCTAAAATGTATTTTAAGTCTTCTCTAAAGAAATCATTCTATGCTATGTACTATATATTATCTTGCTTTAAACAAAAATGTTTCCACAAAGAATTGGGTTGTTACAAAAATTTAGTAACTTAGTTAAGTGGCTTTAAAACTGAGCTCTGGAATTCCCCAAGGTATACTCACAAGTTTCACAATGTGCTTTATATACATATGATTTAAACTACTCTAAAGCATACTCATCCGCTGCTGGTGAAAATATAAACTGGTATGACCTTGTTGGAGGACAATTTGGCAATATTTATCAACATTTAAAATGCATATTCCCTTTGACCCAGCGATACATCTTCTGGTTATTTACACTAACAACTAATAAAAGTAGTGCTGGAAAATGTTTAATGATGCTCAATGAAATTATTTATATTTCAAAATTACCAATAAATACCCATTAATTGGATGGCTAATTCAATTGTGGCATAACCAGCCAGTGTTTTATGCAGCTTCCAAAAATAAGGTGAATACCATGATGGCTCTTTTTGGGATGACTGAACAATTCTAAAAATGGAGTTTGGTAATGGTTATATAACTCTATACATTTATTAGAAGGGTTAAAGTTATATACTTTAAGCAATTCATTTTTATGATTATTTCTTTAAAAAGCTATGTACAGGCACAGAAAGATACTATCCTGAATGTTTTTAAAAATCAGGATTAATACAATCTGATTTTCATTACTTTTTATATGTCCAGAAATAATCTGAACTAATTTCCTAACAATGGTTTTTCTTTTTTGTGATGGAAAAAGAAAGGTTCAAGGCTTAAATCTGTAGTTGTATATTCTGTATTTTTTAGTCACACTGAAATGTTACTTTTATAATCAGAAAGCTAGATACTTTCACCTGAAAAAAGTTAGCTGCCAAAGAAACCTTTATTCATTGCTGTTACATGCTTTATCTTAGTCCCATTGCTGAAATAAAGTTTGAGAACAAATGATCAAGGGCATCACATAAAATTCTCACATTTCAAAATATCAAAAACTGTGCTAAGACAGGTCAAAACATTTGTCAAAGTGTACTAAACCTAAATCCTTTCCTGAGCTTCTACTAGTAGAACCACAGATAAAGCTTTAAGTTATTCTTACAGAAGCTTTAGTCTTCAACAAGTCCAGAACGTAAAAACACCTATGGTATTAAACAGAGATTCACGGGCCACATGAACCATGCTACATTTTTAGTCTAGGGTCAAGATTTCTAGTGCCCAACAAGGACACAGCTAGAAACTGTCCTTGGCTCAGCTGGTTAAGCATCTGCCTTTGGCTCAGGCCATGGTCTCAGGGTCCTGGGATGGAGCCCTGCATCAGGTTCCCTTGCTTCATGGGGAGCCTGCTTCTCTCTCTCCTCCAAGCTCCTGTTCTCCCTATCTCTGGGGCTACCTTTGTATCTCTCAAATAAATTTTAAAAAATTTTTAATAAAATCTTAAAGAAAAAATATCCTAACAGAATTCTAATCTGATATGTAAAATGTTGCTCATGGACTTGGTTACATACTCAGAAGAACTGTTTTATCATGTCTTGTTCCTACTCTGGCTACATGAAGCCATTATCCTAAAGTATCAATGCAATCTCATTTTAAGTAGTATACAAAAAGTTAACATAGATCTATAGGTAACAATAGGAACACTAGGAAACCTACCTAAAATCTGAATCATTTTTGTTTAAAAAGTTCTAATTTTTTATGATCCCTAAAAAAAAGCCTTAAAAATCCTATCAGTTTAAAACATTTTTGTCCTTTCACAAAAGCTCACATTTACTAAGTAAAATAACGCCATTCTATTTCCAGAAGTAAAAAAGGAATCTGCCTATTACTTTAAAAGAAAATAGGGACGCCTGGGTGGCTCAACAGTTGAGCATCAGCCTTTGGCTCTAGGTGTGATCCTGGGGTCCTGGGATCGAGGCCCGCATCAGGCTCCTGGCAAGGAGCCTGTTTCTACCTCTGCCTATGTCTCTGCCTCTCTTTGTGTCTCATGAATAAATAAATCTTTAAAAGAATAAAATAAAATAAATGAGTAATTCTACATCTAATTAAACAAATGTTAAAACAAAACAAACAAAAAACAAATGTTGCTCCCTGATAAACTGATAAAAGGAAAGCTAGTGGATTAAGAATATAATTTTTGCTTAAGAAGAAGTCATTAGCATGGAAATCAGACAGTAGTGACAGTTCCCCAACTGTGGGAATATACTACAAATTACTAAACTATATACATTGTAAGAGTGAATTTAGAATTTTTTTAAAGGTTTATTTATTTATTTATTTATTCATTCATTCATGAGAGATACACAGAGAGAGGCAGAGACACAGGCAGAGGGAGAAGCAGGATACTCGCAGGGAGCCCGGTGTGGGACTCAAACCCAGGACCCCTGGGATCGGGCCTGGGCCAAAGGCAGTCATTCAACCACTAAGCCAACCAGGCGTCCCTAGAATTTTTTCAATTTAATAAAGGGTAAAATCTGTCAGTGCCAAGTGGCAAGAGAAAACCAAAACAGATTCAGAAATTTGGAACATAATGTACTTATTTAGTCTATCTAATCATACTACACACATTTAACAAGCACACTGCTTTCTCTTCTTTCTATAATTTTTATACTCATTTCACTTAGAATAAAAACTTAAAATACTGGGGCAATATATCATAGATTTACATATAATGATTCAGGATTAAAAAAGAATGTAACAGCTCCTGCCCCCACAAAAAAAGTTTAACCTGAATTAAATATTACTTATTTCTAATTACATCTTTTAAAATATTATCAACTTTGATAGGAAAGAAAAAAGGATACAGACAGGAAGGGATGGGGGAAGAGAAGGGGCTCTAAGTTCCTATCCTATTACTGACAATAGATTCAACAGCTACAGAGGTTAGTTTGAAGTGATTGAGAAACAGTGTAGCAGAATGACTTGAATTCTACAACTGTCTCAACAATATACTGTGCAAGAGTGATCAAAACGTTTTAACCTGTGTAAGCCAGTTCCTCTTGGGACTCCTGGTTGACTCAGTCAGAGGAGCATGCAACTCTTGATCTTAGGGTCATGAGTTCAAGCCCCATGCTGGGTGTAGATATTAAATAACAAAAAAAGAAAAAAAAAAGGCTAATTCCCTCTTATATGAAATAAGGTGGTTAATTAGGTTTCTTAAGTCACAGCTATCTAAATAAATACTGTTACATGAGTATTGAAATCATCTTATAAAGCATCTTGGATCTATTCCTCTTTAGAATAGTCAAAATCAAAATTAAAGAGGACTATTACCATTTAAACCACATGGCTACTAGGATAGAAACTATAAACTTCAAGTATCTGTAACAGATCATTACTAATGTATTAGAAAACCTGGGAAACAGCTCTATTATGAACAGAGTATTACAGAAGCACACAAATTCTGTATAAGGAGATTTTAGTATAACACTATATTACATTATATCTAAGGTTGTTTTTTATTAGAATTTTACCAGAAAGACATCATGAAACTATTGCTTTCAACCAAGTAGTCACATGGAATGACCCTTAAGAACAGTAATTAATGAGGCACTTTATTTCAAAACAGAAAGTAGAGAAGGGTGACTATGCTTATATTTGGAGATTTTTTTTTCTAATCATTTTTAAAAATGGTAAACTAGTGAGCAAATTGATTTCAGGAAGAAAATAGATGAGACGTGGCATTGCCATAATTCTATTGTTAAGAAATCTTAAACTGGAAAATTTTATGAAAAAACTGCATGAATTTCATATATCTGGGTCCCTAATCGAATTATTTTCAGTATATTTCAATTATCAATTTAAGGCTTTAAAAACACTATTCACATGGTGTTCAGATTAAATTTTGCTTGCTTGTACAGACTCCATTTGTTGAAAAAGGATTCTGAGCTGACATTTTTTAAGGATGTTTACTAAATATCTCACATCGTTTAAGATTCATTAAAAGATTCTGTATGAAAAAATAAGAAACTAGGAATTCTAGAAGGCAGAGTACAATCTGACTTAAAATAATCTTATGCAGAATTCCAATTGAGGAAATACCTACCTCCTGGGCTATGTTTTTAAGTAGTCTCAATTCAACGTGAAAACATTTTCAGTAAAGGATTATTTTTTTTCAAGATGAAGAAAGAAGTTTAAGTCATTATGAAAGATATAGAACAGATAAGCCAGAGAAAATAGGCAGATTTGTTTCTTAAAGCATGTGATAGAAATGTTAAAGTTCACAATGAAATGTTACCCCCTCCTACCACCCAGAGATGGGAGTCTACTTCATACCCCTTTGAATCCTTGTTAATTGTTTCAACCAACAGAGTGTGGGAAAATTTATACCATATTGTTTCAGAGACTGGACCGTAAGAGGCCTCATAACTTACACTTTCACCTTCTTCGATCAATGCTAAGACTACCATGTAAAGCAGCCAATCAATTCTAGTGGAGAATGTGAGGCCATATGGAGAAAAACCAAGGAGCCCTAAACACCACCCAGCACCAACTGTCAGACATATGAGAATCATGTTGGACCTTCAAAGTCTTCCCACTTTCAAAGCAAAGGTATTGCCTAAGTGAGGCTACATAAAACCAACAGAGGAACTACCTAGCCAACTCAGAGAATAATGAGAAATAATAAATCTGTATTGTTGCAGGCTACTTACATAATACGTTACCATATAACTGTCTCAATTGCCACCATGTGTACAAAGCAATGCCATCAACTAAATAAACCTAAGTTTGTTTTTAAACTCTTGGAAAAGCTGCAAAAATATCACTTATTCCATAAGAAAGTACTACCATTTAAAACTATTAGTTCATGGGGATCCCTGGGTGGCTCAGTGGTTTAGCACCTGCCTTTGGCCCAAGGCATGATCCTGAAAACCCGGGATCAAGTCCCGCATCTAGCTCCCTCTTCTCCCTCTGTATACGTCTCTGCCTCTCTCTCTGTGTCTCTAATGAATAAATAAATAAAATCTTAAAAATAAAAAAAAAAATAATAATAAATAAAACTATTAGTTCAGGAATAGTTTAAGTTTTTTAATTAAAGGAATCCCTAATTCTGTTACCAATATTTAATGAAAATGAAATTCAAAATTCCAGATGCTTCTTTTTCTTAAATTATTACTTTTTGGAAAATTGTCCAGTAAGTAGAGCATGGATGTATACCAGCAAAACGTTTAAATCACTGACAGTTTAAGTTTTATGAGTTCAATGTATAAATCTTTCCTTAATAGGACTATACTGAACAAATGTCAAACCAAGTTGCTGCAGAAATGATCTAGAGAAAACTAGAATACTTTTCCTAACCACAGTGTTTTATAAATTTTTCCATCAACAATACCTCTGTCTTCACATTTATTCTTAAGTGAGAAACTGTCAACATAACTTGATATTACTTAACATTCACAATACCTATGTTTACATACCTCTATAGTAGGATGAGTATTATGCTTGTAAGCAGTATATAAAGGAAACTGGATTTGAAAAATTTTTGCCACACATAGTAAGAGTTTTTCCTTTTCATCTGTACTCCATAAACTAAAAGGATCACAACTCTTTGAAGATTCCTCTTCAGTCAGATTACAAATTCTTGTAGAGTTTGGTTTTTTTTCTATCGATTTTTGTCGTTCTGTACTTCCTTCATTACACTCTCTTTCTATATTCAGTGGTTCTTCCACTTGATTAGTCTCATCTTGCCACGTGGAATCTATGTTAATAGTAGCACAATGTTTACAAAGCTGGTCCCGGAGTACTTGAACTTGGGCAATCACTAAGTTAATAAGTGCACATACTACTTGGTTAAAAATCTCCAAATGCTTATATTCCTTGAAGCAGCATAGACATTGCCTATAAGAGAAAGAAAATGTTTTAATTAATGCTTTCTAGAGAGATAACAATTATGTATTTCAAGTATGTAATACAAAAGATAGGGATCCCTGGGTGGCGCTGCGGTTTGGCGCCTGCCTTTGGCCCGGGGCGCGATCCTGGAGACCCGGGATCGAATCCCACGTCGGGCTCCCGGTGCATGGAGCCTGCTTCTCCCTCTGCCTGTGTCTCTGCCTCTCTCTCTGTGTGACTATCATGAATAAATAAATAAAATCTTTAAAACAAAAAAAAAAAAAAAAACAAAAAAAAAAAGATACAAATATAAGCAAATACTAAAGTACTTTTTTTTTTAAGTTTTTACTTCTTCCTTCCTGATAGTGTAACACCATTTTATAAAGTTAGTATCACACCAAAAACTGGAACGTTGGTTAATACAAGGTTACCACTAGATTAACAATTATAGTCTTCAGTTTTATGTGTATTTATCCGCCTTTCTACACAAAGAACAATTTAAAAACAAGAATTACGGCATATATCTTTGCTTCTCTAAGTGAGTACTAAATACTGAGTACTAAATATATATTTAATAAGTATCAGGAACCAGGCTAAAATAAAAACCTTATTAGTAAAGCTAATTATTTTACACAAAGGGATTTATAGTCAACTAATAAAAAGCTGTATTTTAACATTAATAATTTGCTCCAGGGAAGGGGGGCTGCCTCTTGATTTCAGCTCAGGTCATGGTGTTGGGAGTCCCGAGATAGAGCCCTACATTGGGCTCCATTCTCAGCAGGCAGTCTTGTTCAGGATTCTCTCTCCCCCTCTGCCCTTCTCCCTATTTGTTCACTCTCTTTCTCTAAAGTAAGTAAATAAATCTTAAAATAATAATTTGCTTGAAGGCTATCTTGGGAAGGGCAATCTTATACTATTTGGCTGATTAAAAAAGCATTTAAGGGATCCCTGGGTGGCGCAGCGGTTTGGCGCCTGCCTTTGGCCCAGGGCGCGATCCTGGAGACCCGGGATCGAATCCCACATCAGGCTCCCAGTGCATGGAGCCTGCTTCTCCCTCCGCCTGTGTCTCTGCCTCTCTCTCTCTCTGTGACTATCATAAATAAATAAAAAATTAAAAAAAAAAAATAAAATAAAATAAAATAAAAAAGCATTTAAGAATAACACATACATTTAACACTCTTCAGTGTGTGTATATGCGTGTGTGTGTGTGTGTGTGTGTATAAATAAATATAGAAGAGTCAGTAATTCCTACACCCAAATCTAGTTCTTAGACATGTTCAATTAGCATAATGCCTGGAAATACTGTGGATAACCAAAGAGTCTGGTAAATCAAATAAATTATACTCAAGTACCAGATTCTAAGAATCACTACACAGAGGGACATCTGGGTGGCTCAGTCGGTTCAGCACCCACCTTCAGCTCAAGTCATTATCTTGGGGTCCTGGGATGAAGCAACCCTGGCAGACTCTAGGGAGGCTGATTCTCTCCCTCTGCACCGCACCCCACCCCCCGCCCTGCTTGTACTCTCTCAAATAAATAAATCTTAAAAAAAAAAAAAAAAAAGGGTGTCTGGGTGGCTGAGTCAATTAAAAATCTGCCTTCAGCTCGGGTTGTGATCCCAAGGTCCTGGGATTGAGTCCCATGTCAGGCTCCCTGCTCAGTGGGAAGTCTGCCTCTCCCTCTGCCCCTCCTTGCCTATACTCTCACTCTCTCAAATAAAATGCATGAAATCTTTAGAAAAAGAAAAAAGGATAACTGAATCCAATGATGGATGACAATAAACTATTACTTACAATTTGTACTTATCAAACGATCTATATCGTAGTCCAAATAGAGCACCAACTCCCTATATGACCATGTAGACATAATTTCATTTCTCCTAGTGTGGCATATTTGAAGTATAGACACAAATTCTTTAATATTCTTCCCTTTATAAAGTGAAGCCCAATTTTCCTTCCTCCGAATGTGGAGCAGACTTAATGACTAATGTCTAAACAATGGAATGTGGCAGAAATGACTGTGTGACATCAGAAACTACGTCATAAGAGGCACTGCCACTCAGCCTTGCTCTCTTCTCTTCTGATCACTCACTCTGAGGGAAGACAGTTATGTCGTAAGTTAGTCAAGGAGCCCATGGAGCAGGCCACAGGAGAAAAAAATGAGCACTGGTCCCACTATCAAGCAGCACCAACTTGCCAGTGAAGCACAGGGAGTAAATAGGACTAAATGAAAGACAAGTTAAAACCTGCTGGTTCCCTAGGGCAGCCCAGGTGGCTGAGCCCAGGGCCTGATCCTGGAGACCCAGGATTGAGTCCCATGTTGGGCTCCCTGCATGGAGCCTGCTTCTCCCTCTGCCTGTGTCTCTGTCTCTCTGTTTCTCATGAATAAATAAATAAAATCTTTAAAAAAAAAAAAAAAAAAAAAAAGCCTGCTGGTTCCTAACACAGGCAGCCAGGATACAATTTCTACTTGATTCGTGGAAACAATAAAATCTTCCCATACATAAAATGAACAAGATAAACCCTGGAAAACCAGATGCTAAAGAAGACTCGGATAATACAAGAAAAAGAAAACAAGAAAATTAAGCGAAACTATGACTAACTGGTGAACCTCAACTAACCTTCCTTGACTAACAACCAGACTAAGGCCAAGACAAAGATATTTCTCTTACAGAATATGAATGATCTAAAAGAAAAGCCCATTTACCCCTGGTAATGAAGCTTGCTCAGCATTTTACCATCCTACAATGTAGACCAACATCTGAGATACCCCCATCCACACAGAACTTCCAATCCATCTTTCAGTGCCCATCTCATAACCGTGAAAGGATAACCAATGAGACTTGCAAGGAAAGTTGTATCACCAAGGGTAGATCAAAACAAATGATTAAAAAAAATTTAGAGAAAGTAGATAAAAAGCAAAAAAAGAAAAAAGGTTTTAATTTATATCCTCGGAGACAAAAGATACTGGACCACTGTGAACAAGAACAAAATACCATTAAAATACATTCAAACTACAAAATAGAGCTCTTCAATGTGTACAAATATATACTGCCTAGCTTTTGCATATGTGTCAGTCACAAATTAAAAACCAATTACACGGGATCCCTGGGTGGCGCAGCGGTTTGGCGCCTGCCTTTGGCCCGGGGTGCGATCCTGGAGACCCGGGATCGAATCCCACGTCGGGCTCCCGGTGCATGGAGCCTGCTTCTCCCTCTGCCTGTGTCTCTGCCTCTCTCTCTCTCTCTGTATGACTATCATAAATAAATAATTAAAAAAAAATTTAAAAAAATAAAAATAAAAACCAATTACAATTATAGCAATTTGATAGAAGAATATACAACTCTTCTTGATCTCAGGATCTTGAGTTTAGGCCCTACATGAGGTATAGAGATTTCTTAAATAAAACTTCAAAAATATTTTTTAAAGTATACCAATTTGTAGAATTCAACAGAAGGTCCACAAGTAAAATTGTAAAAATCTCTTAGGAAAATAAATTTTAAAAAGATAAGGGGGAGAAAAAAGGTATCATCATCAATCAAGGACATATAGTACCTCACTAATAATACTCCCCAAGATGACAGTAGAAAATATGAGGGTGAGGAAATAAGTAACAAAAAATTTCATAACTGAAAAGCCCACCAAAAGACCTATCATGAAATTACTGAAGCAGGGCGGGGCGGGGGGGTAATAGATAAACATTTTAAAAGCTTTCACAGAGAATGGAAAGAGTGACAAGGAAAAGCTCAGGAACAAAAATAGCTAATACTTCTCCAAAGCAAGGGGGTGGGGAGTGGGGGTGTGGGGAGAGACTGGCTAACTCAATCTGTAGGGCATGCAAATCCTGATCTCAGGGTCCTAAGTTCAAGCCCCAAAGTGGGCATAGAGCTTACTTTAAAAAAATAAATAAAGGGGGATCTGTGTGATACAAATGATAAAGCATCCAATTCCTGGTTTCAGCTCAGGACATGATTTCAGAGTCCTAAGGTCGAGCCCCACAACAGCTCTGTAATCAGACTGCTTGAGATTCTCTCTCGCTCTCCCTCTGACATTCCTGTTCACGTGCGCACTCTCTCTCTCTCAAATAAAAAATAAATTTTAAGTAAATAAATAATAAATAAAAATTTAAAGCTCTCAACACACTATCAGAAGTTAGAACACAATGGAGCAGTACTTTTAAATTTCTGAAAGAAAAATACTTTCCATCTAGAATTCTGTATCCAAAAGACTTCAGTAAGATTAAGAGTAGAATAGATACTTTAAGGCCTGAAATGTCTAAAATAATTTGTTCCCCATGCACCCCTTCTCAGAAAAGATGCCATTCTGACAAAACAAAGAAGAAAACCAATCAAAATGTCAACACAGCACCCAGGAAACTGGAGATCCAAAACAAAAGAAAATCAAAAGAAGTTTCAAAGATGATCTGAAGATATCAATACATGGAATAGGAAGATAAAGACCAAAGGAGAGTCAGGACAGGGGAAAGGGAAGGAAATAACAGATCATATGATGCTGCATAAAAATATTAAAAGTAGGGGATCCCTGGGTGGCGCAGCGGTTTGGCGCCTGCCTTTGGCCCAGGGCGCGATCCTGGAGACCCGGGATCGAATCCCACGTCGGGCTCCCGGTGCATGGAGCCTGCTTCTCCCTCTGCCTGTGTCTTTGCCTCTCTCTCTCTCTCTGTGACTATCATAAATAAATGAAAATTTAAAAAAAAATAAAAAAAAAATATTAAAAGTAGTACTAAGAAAGATTGAAGAGTTTGGAAAGAATTAGTGATTCATAACTAGAAAATTATAAAAAAACAAGCCAGTAGACTCTAGGAAACAAACAAACGAAAAACCCACACAAAAGATAAACAAGAATTTATTTCTTGTAAAATATATAATGAACCAAAGAACCTTTTCTGGCTCACCACTGAGCAGAGTTGTTATTTTTAGAATTATCCTGAGAGAATGGGGAAGGATGAAAGAATGTAATCTTTATATATCAGAAACCAAAGTCCACAGAGTTTACTTAAACTTGATGAAGGAACAGCAGTATCATAATACCATTTCAGAATACAGAGGTTAATACCAAAGCCAACATCTGAAAGAGTTGAAAGCAGAAGGGGAGCGGAGGAGAGAGGGTACAATGAACTTTATTACAGGCCTTTTTCTGTGTTTACTTTTTAAACTGCACACAGGGGTCATAATCTCAGGGTCCTGGGATCAGGCCCCACTTTGGGATCCTTGCTCAGCAGGGAGTCTGTTTCCTTCCTCTGCCCCTCCCCCCTCACTTTGTGCTCTCTTAAATAGAATCCTTAAAAACATAATAAACTATGTACACATTTATACACTAATCTGAGACACACCCCTCCACTACCTAAATTTATCCTATTTTCTCCTTAGTCCTACTGCTATTATTACTAGCATGATAAGACTTTCTTACCCAATTAGTTATATGCTACTTGAGCAGAGTATGCTTACATTTAAAGAACATGCTTAGCAGGCTTAGAGAGAATATACCTTATCATAATGGAAGGCCTTATATGAAAAACCCACAGTAACATCTTATCAATGGTGACAAACTTAGGTTTCCCCCAAGATCAGGAACAAGATAAGGATATCTACTCTCACCACTTTCATTTAACATGAGAATTTCTAGCCATAGCAGACAGAAAAAGGAGGGGAAAAGTATCCAAATTGGTAAGGAGGAAATAAAATTTTCACTATTTGCAAATGACATGATACTATATATACAGTATCTTAGAGACTCCACCAAAAAACTAGAACTGAAGAATTCAGGAAAATCCCAACATACAAAATCAGTGTACAGAAATCCACTGTACTTCTATACATTAATAATGAAGAGCAGAAAAACCACTCCATTTATAATGGCACCAAAAATATAATACACAGGAATACACTTGATCAAGGAAGTAAAAGACCTGTACTCTGAGAACTACAGAACACTTATGAAATTCAAGATAACACAAAGAAATGTAAAGACATTCCATGCTTATGGGTTCAAAGAACAAATGTTAAAATGTCCATACTACCCAAAGCAATCTACAGATTTAATGCAACCCCTATCCAAATACCAACAGCATTTTTCACAGAATTAGAATAAACAATCCTAAAATTTGTATGGAACCCCAGAAGAACTCAAAAAAGAAAAATCTAAAAAACAACCTATCTGGAGGTATCACAATTCTAGACTTCAAGTTGTATTACAAAGCAGTAGTTAGTAATCAAAACAGTAAAGTACTAGCACAAAAACATAAATCACATAAATCAATGGAACAGAATAGAAAGCCCAATAATAAACCCACAATTATATGGTCAATTAATCTTCCACAGAGAAGAAATGGAGATACAATGGGAAAAAGCATCTTCGACAAATGGTGTTGGGAAAACTGGACAGCTCCATGCAAAAAGAATGAAACTGGACCACTTTCTTACACCATACATAAAATATAAACTCAAAGTATTAATAAGGACCTAAATGTTGAGACCTGAAACCATAAAAATCCTAGAAGAGAGCACAGGCAATAATTTCTCTGACATGAGCCATAGCAAGGTTTCTCCAGATACATCTCCCAAGGCAAAGGAAACCAAAGCAAAAATAAACTATTGGAACTACAACAAACTACAAACTCTCTGCACAGCAAACAACCAACAAAACTAAAAAAGGCAAACTACCAAATGGGAGAAGATGCTTGCAAATGATGTATCTGATAAAGGGTTAGTATCCAAAATATATAAAGAACTTACACAATTCAACACACATACACACACAAAATAATCTAATTAAAAATGGGCAGAAGGGCAGCCTGGGTAGCTCAGTGGTTTAGCGCCACCTTTGGCTTGGGGTGTGATTCTGGGGACCAAGGATCAAGTCCCACATCGGGCTCCCTGCATGGTGCCTGCTTCTTCCTCTGCCTGTGTCTCTGCCTCTCTCTGTGTGTCTCTCATGAATAATTTTTTTTAAAAAAGGGCAGAAAATATGAACATTTATTTCTCCAAAGAAAACATACAGATGGCCAACAGACACATGAAAAGATACTCATCATCAGGGAAATGCAAATCAAAACCACAATGAGATATCACTTCATACCTGTCAGAATGGCCAAAATCAAAAACACAAGAAACAGGAATTGTTGGCAAGGATGTGGAGAAAAAGACTCTCTTGCACTGTTGGTGGGAATAGAAATTGGTACAGCCACTGTGGAAAACAGTTCAGAGGTTCTTGAACAATTATAAATAGAACTACCCCCTAATATATTAATCATCATATTACTGGGTATTTACCCTGAAAATAAAAAACACTAACTTGAAAGGATATATGCACCCTCCATATTGATTGCAGAATTATTTACAACAGCCAAGCTATGAAAGAAGCCCAAGTGTCCACTGATAGATGAATGGATAAAGAGGATGTACCATGGATATACACACAGCAGAACATTACTCATATTTAAAAAAGAAAAAAAAGAGGGACGCCTGGGTGGTTCAGCGGTTGAGCGTCTACCTTTGGCTCAGGGCGTGATCCCAGGATCCTGGGATGGAGCCCCATATCAGACTCCCTATGAGAAGCCTGCTTCTCCTCCCTGTGTCTCCACCTCTCTAATGAATAAATAAAATCCTTTAAAAAAAAAAAAAATCATGGAACTAGAGGGTACCATGCTAATGAAAGTATGTCAGAGAAAGACAATTACCCATATGATTTCACTCACATGTGGAATTTGAGAAGCAAAACAGATGAACATAAGGGAAGGGAAGGAAAAATAAAACAAGAAGAAAATGGAGGAAAACTATAAGAGATGTTGAGCTCTGAGGATTGCTGAAGAGGAGGAAAGGTGAAGGAAAGGGTAACTCGGTGATGGGAATCAAAGACAACACTTAATATAATGAGCACTAGGTGTTATATGCAACCAATGAATCACTAAATTCCACCCTGGTAAGTAATAAAACAATATATATTAACTAAATTCAATTTAAGAATGAAAACAAATGAAATCTTGCCATTTGCGATGACACGGATAGATCCAGAGAGATAATGCTAAGCGAAGTCAGTCATCAAGAAAAGACTAATACCATATGATCTCACTCATATGTGGAATTTAAAAAACAAAGGAATAAAAAGGAAACCATAACACAGATTCTTAACTATAAAAAACTAACTGATGGTTACCATAGGGGATGTGGCTGGAGAGATGGGTGAAATAGGTGAAGGGGATTAAGAGCATCCTCATCTTGATGAGCACCAAAGTAACATACAGAAATGTTGGATCACTATATTGTACACCTAAAACTAATTTAACACTGTATATTAACCATACTGGAATAAAAATTGAAAACAATTTTAAAAAGAACATAATACGATAAAATTTCCTAATGCCTAGCATAAAATACATAGTTCCAATTAACAAATTTTAATCCAATTTTCATGAGAAATCTACATGTCAAAACTAAACTGTTTTTTAACTTGGATTCTATAATTCCATCTAACAACATCCAATATTCCAATGGATCTGTCTCTGGCCTGTTACTGTGTTACACATGAAAGGACTGGTAATCCACAGTATCCAACCTTAGCAAAAGTTGTTTTATTTATGAACTAATTTGTGAAAAGCACTGCTTTAAATAGTGGTCAACATCAATATCTCACTGAATTTATCAATATTCCCAAATTTCTTAATGCCAAAATAAAAGGCAGAGCCTTAGAGAGTGTAGAACATAATATATTTGAAAGCAACAGCTTCTAAAACTGTTCATAAAAATAAAGTTTACTGAGACACCTGGCTTTAGTCAATACCGTATACTAGTCTTTTGATCTCAGGATCAGGTGTTCAAGCCCCGTGCTGGATGTAGAGTTTACTTAAAAATTTTAAAGTTTATTAAAACAATGACCAAAAAAAAAGCAAAAGCCTCAGACATTTAAGATCCATGAATGACAGGTATGAAATATACAATTTTTAAAACTGAAATTACAAAAAGCTGACAGAACCTCACCCTTGCTGGCACCTAGAATTATTTTAGAAGATAAATCATGAAATAAAAAGTAGATTGGAAGAAGACAACGAAGAACCTTTTAAATGTCTGCTAAGGAATTTGGAATTTACAAGACAGAAACCTAAGCCTATTTTGTGATGTTTTAAACAAGTCCAAAAAAGGGCAACATAATTCAATGCTTTATCATCCCTATTACTTTCACACCTTTATATGCTTTTATTAACTTGTATTCTTTTATTCTCTTAATCTTCTCTCTCCATTTTGAATTAGTTTTCTTCCCATTCCAATTGCACTATTAATAAAATGATAACCTTTTAAACAAACATATGTAACTTATCTTACAAATAAAATAAGGAATGGCAGCTATACAACTGCTATATAGCAATTAAAAACGGTATATGATGACATGGAGAGATTAGGTTGAACGTTGAGTATGTATGAAAAGTCCAATTTTATAAAACAGGCATGTAGTAAAATCACATTTTTGTAAAATTTTAAACTGTATGATTCACAAGCTTAAGCCAAGGGTATACAAGAAAAAATTACCAGTTGTTACTCTGGGTAGTGGCATGTTTTTTTTTGTTGTTTTTTGTTGTTGTTGTTTTTTTAAACACAGTTTGATTCTCTATTTTCTCAAAGACTTTTACAATGAGTACATAGTTAAATAGTAAGAAAATAATCTAAAATATTAATAAGTTGTAATGCTTATCAATATTAAATTCTTACCAATATACTATTTTTTAAGTGAACACGCTCCTTCTATCTAATCATTATTCTAGTCAATACATTTGAATAATGATTCTTAACCACTGATAATCTAATGAAAACTATTAACACTTTTCTCCTAGAAAACCTATCAGGAACATTTTGTATGAAATGTCATTGGTTCATTAGTGTGTTATGGTACATTTACGGACCTCCATGGTCATGGGCCCCTAAATTAATAATTGCCTTTGAAGATTAACTTATTAGTTGCTGTTTATCACCTACAAGAACCACCATGTTAATCTAGGCAACAGTATTTTCCAATGCCCAAGAAAGAAACAGAGGGAGGTAGTAGAGAGGAGGGGGAGGGGAGAGTAGCCAAAAAATTTTTTATCACTGAACACTGGGATCCACCTGAATATTTTATTATCAGTTATCTCTTCTTCAGCATGAACAATGAAAAGTCTAACATTCGGGGATCCCTGGGTGGCTCAGCGGTTTAGCGCCTGCCTTCAGTCCAGGGCCTGATCCTGGAGACCCGGAATCAAGTCCCACATCGGGCTCTCTGCATGGAGCCTGCTTCTCCCTCTGCCTGTGTCTCTGCCTCTCTTTCTCTGTGTGTGTCTCTCATGAATAAATAAATAAAATCTTTAAAAAAAAAGAAAAGTGTAACATTCCACTCTTGGATACTTTTTTACTACCACCTAATACTACTATTTATTAACATGTGAATAAAATGATAAAGGTTACAATGTTTTTAGTTCAGCTTTTCACACTTTAGCTTACATAACCTTCAACATGTATACCATTTTCTAAAATAAATTTTAACAATTTTAATTAAGATAGGTATTTATTACTTTTGTCAGTCAGGTACTGTACTAAGCACTTGGTCTCTTCACAATCTAAGTAGTGACATCATTATTCTGATTTCACAAATGAAGTAAGAAACTGACAAGCCAACTAATTTGTCATAATCATCTAATACACAAGTGATGAAGCAGGACTTGAAGCCACATCAATCTGGCGCCACAGCCACACTCGTAACCACTATACTCGAGTGCAATAGGAGATAAAAGTAAGAGGATGTCTGTAGTTTGGGGGCAAACATTCTGATGAAACCTACAAATTATGCCTAAAATTGTACATATCAATATTTCCTTTGTAATTTAATTCCCATCCACACACTCCAGGTTATAAATTCCTGATACAAGAGTTAAAAGTATTTATCAATGATAAAAATCAACTAAGAGTGGGAAAACATAACTTCCACCTAACGAGGGGTGAAACGCTAAAAAAATTCTATCACTTCTCTGGATTTCATTTTATTTAGTGGCATAACATGCTGCTACCCAGTTGGAGTTACAGTACATAAATACAAAGTTATGACTGAAATGCAACATTTCTCAGCAAATCCTTTGGACTACTGATGCTAACTTTAAATCATTAACATTAGTATTATGGAATATCCAATCGTCTACCCATAACGAGAGGAACAGCAACCATTCCTAAACTTAGCTATAAATAATTCAGTTGCTCAAGACTCAGAAAAGAGATGCCAATAATGACGCATGTAAAAAAGCTACAATCTTTTGTAGAATATGTGCAAAAACTTTATTGACAAAGAAGGAAAAATCATAAGAAAAAAGGGATATTACTGTAGAACAAATGAGATTTGAAGATAAATTCTATGATCAGCAAGACTGTGAGCCTCAGGACATTTACATTAGTTGCATTCAACATGTTCACTAATTGCACACAAAGCTTCAAACATTCTTTACCCATAAAAATTTTATAAGGACTAATAAATAGGACAGGCACATAAGTAAAAATAATCTTTAGCCAAGACCAGCTAAAATCATATTAAGGGAACAGGAATTTGCAAACTCTTGTTACAAATCTTGATTATAGGGATGCCTGGGTGGCTCAGTGGTTGAGCACCTGCCTTTGGCCCAGGGCATGATCCTGGAGTCCGGGGATCGAGTCCCACATTGGGATCCCTGAATGGAGGCTGCTTCCTTCTCTGCCTATGTCTCTGCCTCTGTGTGTGTGTGTCTCTCATGAATAAATAAAATCTTTAAAAACAAAAAATTCTTGATTATACTAATTACTGTGTTCAATGAACTTTTATTCTTTATATTCTCAATATATGTATTTCTTAAAAGCTGGTCTAATACACCTATTATGCAAATAGAATAAGTAACAAGTGGCTTTCAGAAGAGTCAAAGTGTCCATTCCCACAGCACTGATTTTTTTTTAATAGACTAAGTTTGTTAAAGATCTCTAGCTATGCCATTAAAAATTCTTTAATCTCTCAAAATAATTACTTTTATTTTATTTTTTTAAAATATTTTTATTTATTTATTCATGAGAGACATACATAGAGAGGCAGAGACACAGGCAGAGGGAGAAGCAGGCTCCATGCAGGGAGCCTGACATGGGACTCACTCCCGGGACTCCAGGATCACACCCTGGGCCAAAGGTGGCGCTAAACCGCTGAGCCACCCAGGCTGCCCAAAATAATTATTTTTAGAATTAAAGCTCTTTCTAAATAATACAAGAGTTAAAGAAAATTTTTTTCTGTTTTAAAAACAAAACCATGGGAGGGAGTCGGGGGGGGGGGCGCACTGGGTAGTACAGTCAGTTAAGTGTCTGCCTTCTGCTCAGGTCATGATTCCAGGGTCCTCGGATGGAGCCCCACATTGGCTCCCTGCTGGGGGGGGGGGGGCCTGCTTCTTCTCCCTCTCCCCCTACTCCCCTCCCCAAACCCTGCTCCTAGTGCGCGTGTCTCTCTCTCTCTTTCTCTCGCTCTCTCAAATTAAAAACAAAACCATGAATGGCCTCATGATGAAGAAGGGAAGAAGGGAAGTTATTAAACTGTCATTTAATAACCACATATAGACAACCCAACATTCTAAAAGGGAAATTTCATGACAATGCCAACTTAAAGCACAACTCACAAAGTTAGTCTTTAAAGTATTTAAAGATGCATACCTCTGTGTCCAGGAATTGATATAAGCAAATATTTTGAGAGTATGTTCCTTTCTGAGCTGCAGTCCATCACCACCTTCTATATCTGATACTGAAATAAAGTAGAAAAAACACGTTTTAATATCAGGAACAATTAACGCTAAACCAGTATTAAAGCCAACACTTAAAAAAAAAAAGGCCTAGACTAAATGCTAATTTTTCAGATATTTTTTTATAGATGTATTGGGGGAGCAAGAGAGAAAACACTTTGCCAGTTATTCTATCTAGTGTTGTCTACTTCAAACCTTCCTTCTGTTATATGTTTTGTGATGCTGGGGCTCTGGAAGTCCCATATTTGGGGAAAATGGAAGCTCCATTTTTCATTTCCAGCTGGCTTTCTGTTAAGATCTTCCTCCTTGCCTACATGGCACTAGAAGACCAGAAGGCAGGAGGAGACCAAAGACATGTTCACTTTCTATATATGAAAGCATTACTCAGCAGCAGCACAGTTTCCAAGTGGCAGCTTCCAATAAGCAATCTCATGGTACTCCTCTTAGAGGTACCACCGGTAGCCGAACAGCATCCTCTCTTTAAGTCCTACCCCTTCACAGGGCCCACCTCCAAAGTGATTCTAAGTGATTCTCAGATTTTGACAACCAGCTTTCCTTTGTTTCTCCATCCTTTTTGGGAAGACTGGCTGCTTCTTCAGTTATCACAGTTGTCGTCATCATCATCTCTGGGTGTCATCCAGGTTCCATTTGTTCTTTACCTCCAACATTTGTGTAAGTACTTGTCTTTAATAAATTCCCTTTCAATTCCCTGACTGGCGCTTGACTCATGTACTGGCATTTCATATACAATGTGTACTACAATGAAAGGAATCTACAGTTAAATTGAGAAAGGAAAAAGGTTTTCAGAAACTACAGTTTGTCCAAATAAATCTTCTAATGTAAAATGTTTAAGTGTAGAAGATCTGGTCAGCAAATTTTTTCTTTAATAGGCCAGAAAGAAAATACTTTAGGCTTTGAAGGCCAAACAGTCTCTTGCACAATTAGGTAACTGTGCCATAGTATCTTGAAAAGAGCCACACATAATGTGTAAACAAACAAGCATGGCCATGTTACAAAACAAACATCTGAAAGATCAGGTACACTGGACCAAGGTTTGCCAAGTCCATTCTAATTATTTTCAGACTTTTTTTTTTTTTTTTCAGATTTTATTTTAGGGGCACCTGGGTAGCTCAGTCAGTTAAGCTGCCACCTTCAGCTCAGGTCACGAACCCAGAGTCCTGGGATGGAGCCCCACCTCAGGTTCTCCATTCAGCAGGAAATCTACCTCTCCCTCTCATGCTCTCTTTCAAGTAAAAATTTCAAAAAAAAAATTTTTTCTTTTTATTTTAGAGAAAGCACACGCAAGCATGTGACCAAGAAGCAGAGAGAAAGGGATGGACAAGCATATTCCATGCTGAGCATTGAGCCTGACACTGAGCTGCATCTCAGGACCCTGACATCATGACCCAAGCTGAAATAAAGAGTCAGACACTCAACCAACTGAGCCACCCAGGCACCTTGCTAATTCCATTCTAGACAAAGTCCAACAAGATAACATAACCTTTAAGTCTCTGCAATACCTAGGAGTCATATATGCATTCATTTAAGATTTTGTTTTTTAGCTCTATATACACCAAGTAGTAGATACCCAACTGGTGAAAAGGTAACAGTACCCACCTCATGGAACTTAGTCTAGTGATGAAGAGTAAAGACAAAAAAGAGGTAAAGAAGTAAAAATACTCATACATATAGTGATAAATGCCAAGAAGAAATCACGTAGGGTATTGTGTATCAAATAAGCATAACCCACCTTAGAATGGAGAAGTCAGGAAGAGATTCTCGGAGATGATTTTTTTTTTAATTTATTTATGATAGACACAGAGAGAGAGAGAGAGAGAGAGAGAGAGAGGCAGAGACACAGGCAGAGGGAGAAGCAGGCTCCATGCCAGGAGCCCGACGCGGGACTCGATCCCGGGACTCCAGGATCACGCCCTGGGCCAAAGGCAGGCGCGAAACCCCTGAGCCACCCAGGGATCCCCTCGGAGATGATTTTTAAGCAAAGGCTAGACGGTTAAGAGTTCAGACGTTAAAAACAGAAAGAGATAAATGACAGCATCTCAAGTAAAGAAGTTAACGTTTAAGATCCCTGGGTAGCTTAGCGGTTTAGTGCCTGCCTTCAGCCCAGGGTGTGATCCTGGAGTCCCAGGATCGAGTCCCACATCAGGCTCCCTGCATGGAGCCTGCTTCTCCTCTACCTATGTCTCTGCCACGCCCCACCCCCCGTGTCTCTCATGAATAAATAAATAAAATCTTTAAAAAAACCAAAAAGTTCACGTTTAAAGAAAATCCCCAAGATGATGTGAAAGAATAACCAAGTTAGACAACTGTGCACAGATCTCAATAACACTAGTTCAAACAGGATCAAGGGAGTAAAAGTACATTAGGTAAGATGGGTCAGAGGTGAGGGAATTAAATATACTTTACATGTGACTTAGTCTAAAAGATTTTAAAAACACTTCAAGCTTACAGGTGCAAACACATATGCATACATATTTGGCAACTACTAAGTATAGTAATGAAAGAAACTGTACAGGAAAAGTAACTACAGTATACTACATGGATCAGCAGTAAGTATTTTACAGGACATTAGTAACAAATACACAATACTAATTCAAAAATAATTGGAAAGGGGTGACAAAGGAAAATACTATTCTCTTCTTCCGTAATTAGATGAAAACAGACCAACAAATTTTCCATAGAAGTCAGTGGAAAATGTCTATAAACAGGGGAGGCATGGTGGCTCAGTTGGTTAAGCAGCTGCCTTCAGCTCAGGTCATAATCCAGGGTCCTAGGATCAAGCCCCACATAGGGCCTCCTGATCAACAGGGAGCCTGCTTCTTCCTCTTCTTCTGCCCCTCTCCCCCTCACTATGTTCTCATTCACTCTGCTCTCACTCAAAAAAAAAAGAAAAAAATTAAATGTTTGAAAAAATATTAATAAAAGAAAATATCTATAAAAAATAACATTTTTATTATTTAAACACATAAAAGTAAAAGCTAGGGGGAGGGCAGCCCAAGTGGCTCAGTGGTTTAGCACCACCTTCGGCCCGGGGCGTGATCTTAGAGACCCTGGATCGAGTCCCACTCTCCTTCCATAGAGCCTGCTCCTCCCTCTGCCTGTGTGGGTC
The DNA here is from genome assembly GCF_018345385.1 of Vulpes lagopus. Classification (NCBI taxonomy): domain Eukaryota; kingdom Metazoa; phylum Chordata; class Mammalia; order Carnivora; family Canidae; genus Vulpes; species Vulpes lagopus. The sequence goes on from NC_054828.1 coordinate 45,521,642, forward strand.
TCTGCCTCTCTCTCGCTGCGTGTGTCATAAATAAAATCTTTAAAAAAAAAAAAAAAAAAGCTGGGTGGGGGGAGTAAAACAGAAAGTACCTCTAGGAGAAAGAAAGTGGGACTGCTACAAGAGACTGCTGTTTTTTGTTACAAGCCTGGCAACACTATTTGACATTTTACATAAGCATGTATTATTTAATAAAAATTAATACAGGGGCAACTGCCTGGCTCATTCAATAGAGCATGTGACTCTTGATCTTGGGTTTTGAGTTAGAGCCCTCCACTGGATGTAGAAATTATTTAAAACTAAAAGATCTTGGGACGCCTGGGTGGCTCAGCAGTTGAGTGCCTGCCTTTGGCCCAGGGCATAATCCTGGAGACCTGGAATTGAGTCCCACACCGGGCTCCCTGAGAGGAGCCTGCTTCTCCCTCTGCCTGTGTCTCTGCCTCTCATGAATAAATAAATAAAATCTTAAGAAAGAAAGAAGAAGAAAGAAGAAAAAAAGAAAAAAAGAAAGAAAGAAAGAAAAGAAAAGAAAAGAAAAGAGAGAAAAGAAAAGAAAAGAAAAGAAAGAGAAAGAGAAAGAGAAAGAGAAAGAGAAAGAGAAAGAGAAAGAGAAAGAGAAGAAAGAAAGAAAGAAAGAAAGAAAGAAAAAGAAAGAGAACAAACAGAGGAGCATAGGGGAAGGGACAAAAAAAATAAAATAAGAGGAAATCAGAGAGGGAGACAAACCATAGAAGACTCTTAACTCTAACATACAAACTGAGGGTTGCTGGAGGGGAAGTGTGTCAGGGGGCTGGGATAACATGGTGATGGGCATTAAGAAGGGTCTTGAAGTAATGAGCACTGGGTATTATATACAACTGATACTAAACTCTACCTCTGAAACTAATAATACACTCTATGTTAATTAACTGAATTTAAATAATAAATAAATAAATAAATAACCTTGGGGTGCCTGGGTGGCTCAGTTAAGCATCCAAACCTTGCTTTCAGATCAGTTCACAATTTCAATGTCAGATGATTAAGCCCTGCTTTGGGGTCCACACTCTGAATGTAGCCTGCTTAGGATTCTCTCTCTCCCCCTTCCCCTTTGCTCCTCCTCTCACTCATGTTCTCAGTCTCTCTAAAACAGGTAAGTAAGTAAATAAATAAAATCTTTTTAAAAGCAGCAGCAACAGCAGCAGCTGATGAGTTAGGGCTCCTGGCTGGCTCAGTCAGTGAAGCATGTAACTCAATGTAAGGATCATGAATTTGAGTCCAACACCAGGCAGAAAGATTATTTAAAAAGAAAAAAAGATGCTACTAAATTTAAGGCTTGACTCACTAAATAATAATACAAGATGCAGTCAGAAAATTCTATAAAACACAAATCATAAATACTTTAAAATGTGTCGCCTTAAAGGTAGATCTGTAATTAAAAACAATTTATTTTTTTTTAAGATTTTATTTATTAAAAAAAAAAAAAAAGATTTTATTTATTTATTCATGAGAGACACAGAGAGAGGCAGAGACACAGGCAGAGGGAGAAGCAGGCTCCATGCAGGGAGCCCAATGCGGGACTTGATCCCGGGACTCCAGGATCACGCCCTGGGCCAAAGGCAGGCACCAAACCGCTGAGCCACCCAGGCGCCCTAAAAACACATTTAAAAGGCTATTCAGGGTACCTGGCAGGCTCATTGAGTAGAACATGTGACTCTTAATCTCAGGGTTGTAGGTTCAAACCCTATGGTGGGTATAGAGATTACTTAAAAATAAAATCTTTAAAATAAATAAATAAGTAAAAGGCTGCTCAAAAGGTCAAGTAAATACATATAAGCAATTAAGACGATACTATGCATTTATGAACTTGGATGAACTATTGTCAAACAACATTTAACTATTAATATCTTAAAGGTATCATATTTTTGTATATATTTGAAATTTGTCATAGCAAATTTTAGTAAAGCATCAGAGGAAAAAAAAGATGTTACGTAGAGCAGTAATAATTAAGAGTAAAAGGCAGGCTTCTGATAAAAAGATCAGTATAAAAACTTCAAAATAAAAAAATAAATAAATAAATAAAGTAAAAACTTCAAAATGTTAAAATGATGGCCAATCTAAAATTTTATACCCAGGTAAACCTCCCTCAGGAGGAAGGGTGAAATAAAATTTTGGACAAATATGTATACTTACCATTGGCAGGCCATGCCTGAATCTAAGAGTAAAAAACAGAAATCAAAAGGTACCTCAGGGATCCCTGGGTGGCGCAGCGGTTTGGCGCCTGCCTTTGGCCCAGGGCGCGATCCTGGAGACCCAGGATCGAATCCCACATCGGGCTCCCGCTGCATGGAGCCTGCCTCCCTCTGCCTGTGTCTCTGCCTCTCTCTCTCTCTCTGTGTGTGACTATCATAAATAAATAAATAAATAAATAAAAATTTAAAAAAAAAAAAAAAAAAAAAAAAAAAAAAAAAAAAAACAAAAGGTACCTCAAAAGAAAAGGTGGAAGGGGGAGTAACAGGAACAAAAAGGGGAAAAATGGTAATGAAGGAAATAAACACAAATAAATCTAAATATATAAAGTGAAAAAAATTTTTAAATATGTATTAGTTTGAGAGCCTTAAAATTCAACTAAAATATGAGACAACATGGAAAATGGCAGAAATAAAGACTGGCATTCTTAAAGTGTCCTGAACTGATACATTAGAGGATTTAAAACATTTACACTAATGACAAAAAACAAAAAAAGCAAACTTCAAAAAAACTGCAAACTAGGAAGCCTTTGCAGGGTAATCTCTCTGAGCTCAAATGAAAGATTAGTGGAAAATAAATGAAAAGAATGGGTCAAAAAAAGAAAATTGATGCACACATGATTCAAACATATCACTGAACTACTTCTCTCTTACCAGGTTGCAAAAAGTTTAAATAACACCTGGAGTTGGTAAACTCAGGAGGAAATGGGTATTTTCATACATCAGTGAAAAGACTTTGGCACTATTTACCAAATAGTAGAGAGGGGACAAGGGAGAGGATGGGGGAGAGGGCGGGGGGGGGGGGGGAGACGACGGGGGTGGCGGGGGAGACGATGGGGGTGGCGGGGGAGACGACGGGGGTGGTGGGGGAGACGACGGGAGGAGAGAGAAGAAAAAAAGAGCGAAGAGAAAAGAGAGGAAAAAAGAGAAAAGAGAAGAAAAAAGAGAAAAGGAAAAAGCTTTTTATCAACTGGTATGAAATAATCTCCCAAAAAGTGAATAAAGGCAAAAACATTTTTAATTACAAAATTTTATGATTCTAAAAAAAAAAAAAAAAAAAAACCCCACAAATTTTTACGATTCTTAAATTTAAAAAAAAAAAGACTAATTGATCATAAATCAAATGTTGAAATTTTAAAGAATTCATTGCTAAAAATAGCAATGGCTGCTGGCATTACAAAAATCACAACATGACATGTGCTCTCTGATGGAATACAACAACACATCCTCTGAAGCTGTCTTGCCAAGAAACCTAATCTGAATCTGATGAAGCCTCTAAATCTAATAAATTACAGAAATAGAATAGACTGAAAAACCCATTAAATAATTACACAAAGACACAATAAGCAACATTCAGACTCAAAAACCTCCGTCTGAATGATCCACAGGATCAGCAGTTTCTTCAACAACTAGCAAAGGAAAAGGAGGAGGATGAGAACCTTGAGATTAAATCAGTCCCAGAGGGCAGCCCGGGTGGCTCAGTGGTTTAGCACCACCTTCAAGCCCAGGGTGTGACCCCGGAGACCTAGGATGGAATCCCACATCAGGCTCCCTGCGAGGAGCCTGCTTCTCCCTCTGCCTGAGTCTCTGCCTCTCTTTATCTCTGTGTCTCTCATGAATAAATAAATAAAATCTTTAAATCAATCAATCAGTCCTAGGGCAGCCCCAGTGGTTCAGTGGTTTAGCGCCAACTTCAGCCCAGGGTACGATCCTGGAGACCCAGGATCAAGTCCTACGTCAGGCTCCCTGCATGGAGCCTGCTTCTCCTTCTGCCTGTGTCTCTGCCTCTCTTTCTCTCTGTGTCTCTCATGAATAAATAAAATCTTAAAAAATAAAAAGAAAATAAATCAGTCCTTAAAAAAACAAATCAATCACCAAGACCACTAAGCTATTCTGCTGAGGAATGACTCCTAAAAATTCTTAAAAATGAAAACAGAGGGATCCCTGGGTGGCGCAGTGGTTTAGCGCCTGCCTTTGGCCCAGGGCACGATCCTGGAGACCCAGGATCAAATCCCACGTTGGGCTCCCGGTGCATGGAGCCTGCTTCTCCCTCTGCCTGTGTCTCTGCCTCTCTCTCTCTGTGACTATCATAAATCAATAAAAAATAATAATAAAAAATTTAAAAAAAAATGAAAACAGAATTACTTATTTTTTAAAAAATTAAAGAGATATCAGTAACTACAAACTGCAGAGCAGCTACAATCTAGTACAGGCAGGTCACTAAACAAAGCACAAAAGTACAATGAACAAAACAAATTATTCAAAGAGCCTTAAACTAGAAACAAATCAAGTGTCCAACAGTGAATCAATTTATATACACACATATATGAGAGTGAGCGCAGAAATGCATGCATGCGTATCCCCACAAGGAATGCCACTGAGCATTAAAAAGCAACAGACTACTGATACATTAATAAGACAATACCTTATAACCATATGCTAAGTGGGGAAAAAAAAACAGATACGATTAGTACATAAAGTTTATTTCCACCTTAGTATAACCATACAAAAGACAAATCTAAGTATGGGTGGCATAAAGCATGTCAGCCAAGAGTGAAGTCATCAAAATAGGAATTTTCTACCATCTTCCTCCCAAAGAACAAGGATTTTAACAATCACCTGTAGACAACAGTTCCTTTACAAACATCTGGGAGTCCAATGGAAAAGTTCCAGCACACCACTAGAAACGCCCCCACCTAATCCAATATTGAACACATTGAAAGGGGTAAAAAAAAAAAAAAAAAAAACCAGTTTGACTTTACCTGCCATACCCTTTCCCCCATGTCTCCACAGCATAGTGCCAGGAGAGATCTTCTTAATCTGTGATTTCTTCCCTGGGTGTAAGTGAGCACAGAGCTTTCCCAGTTGTGTGGGACACTGTCAAAGAGATTCATTTCATTCTTATTCCACCCAGAATACTGAGGTACACTACATAAATGAGGTACACTACATAACTGAGGGGGAAGGGAGTGGCTAGAAGAACGGTAGGGGTCTCAGAAGACATAAAATAGGATAAAGATCCTACTAACTGCAATGTGGACTTTATTGGGAAGCCCACCAACAAGCTGCCTTGTCTGAGGATGCTGCCAATTAGTAAACAATCAGCCCTAACTCTCTATACATCTAACCCACACATGCTCTCACCTTGTGGCTAGCTCCCTGTGTTCACCCCAAGGGCAGACAGAGAGAGCACAAGCATTTATAGATAGCTAGTGAGCAAATGCATAAAGCTATCTTGGCTCTTCAGAACTGGGAGAAAGCAAAAAAAAAAAAAAAAAGAACTGGGAGAAAGCACGCAAACTTGACAATTCAGCACTGTCCTACAGAAAGCAAATGAAGAGACTGTCACACTTGTCTTAGCTTTGCATGGTCAAGAGAAGGCATACTAACTTAAGAATACCCTACAAGAGAAAATAAGAAATGACAAACAGGCATACCCATAGCAAAGATCTTGAAAAAACTTCAGATCCCCAACAAGGCTAAGAGAAGGTATAGCTCTCCTGAAGCTAGGCAGTAAAAACTCGAGGGAACATCTTGCCAAATGCAAAATGGCAACTCAAAACTTGAGGCAACATGAAACAAGGAAATATCAGACCACCAAATAAACAGTAATTTTTTGTAACCAACCCCAAAGAAATAGAGATCTGCAATCTGCCTGATAAAGAATTCAAAATAGTTGCTTTAAGGAAGCTCAGTGACCCACAATAAAACACAAAACGATAATTCAACAAAATCAGAAAAGCAATACACATAAAAAAGTGAAGTTTTTAAAGAGATAGAAACTATAAAAAAGAACCAAACAGAAGTTGTATAGCTGAAGAATACAGTGAATGAAATAAAAATGAAATAAAAAGCAACAACAGCAGACTTGACCAAGTGGAAGGAACAAATCTGTGAAGTAGAGAGCAGGTAATCTTGAAATTACACATTCCAAAGTAAAAAGAGTGAAGAAAGCCTATGGGAACTATAAGATACCATTAAGAGAAATAATCCATGTATTTTTGGAGGAGACCCAGAAGAAAGGGAAAGGGGAGCAGCAGTTTATTTAAAAAAGAAATAGCAGTGGAGAACTTCCCAAATCTGATTAGAGATTTGGACATTCATGTTCGTGAAGCTCATAGCTGCAAAAGATTTCAACTCAAAAAGATCTCCAATACATATTAATAATAAAACTATCTCAAAAATAAATAAATAAATAAAAATAAAACTATCTCTAGAAGAGAAAAAGTTCTTTACATACAAGGGAATCCCCACATAAGGCTATCACCAGATTTCTCAGAAAAAAAACAAAATCTTATAAGCCCAGAGAGAATGAGATGATCCCTTAAGTGCTGAAAGAAAAAAACTGCCAAAAAAGACAGAAAAAGACAGAAACTGCCAATGAAGAATACTTTACACAGCAAAGATGTCCCTCAGAAAGGGAGAAATAAAGACTTTCCCCTGAAAATAAAATCCTAGAGAGTTTAGGGGCAGCCCCGGTGGCGCAGCGGTTTGGCGCCGCCTGCAGCCTGGGGTGTGATCCTGGAGACCCGGGATCGAGTCCCACGTCGGGTTCCCTGCATGGAGCCTGCTTCTCCCTCTGCCTGTGTCTCTGCCTCTCTCTGTGTCTATGAATAAATAAATAAAATCTTTAAAAAAAAAAAATCCTAGAGAGTTTATCACCAGTACACCTGCCTTAATAGAAAGCTAACAGGAATTCTTCAAGCTGATATAAAAGAATACTTAATTAGTACATGAAAATATAAAACACACTTGGGGCACCTGAGTGGCTCTGTCTGTCAAAGTATCCGACTCTTGGTTTTGGCTAGTGTCTTGTTCTCAGGGTCCTGAGATCGAACCCCAGTTAGTGTGGAGTCTGTGTCTCTCTCCCTCTGCCCCTGCCCACTGTCACAATTAAATAGAATCATATATATATATTTATATATTTATATATATAATATTTATATATTTACATATTATATATTTACATATTATATATTTACATATTATATTATATATTTACATATTATATATTTATATATAAAATACATTTATAAAAGTAAGTGTGTGGTCAAATTCAGAATAATCTATTACTGTAATACGGGGGTATCAATCACTTAACTAGCAAAAGCATTAAAGGACAAAACTTAAAAATAACAATAGCTACAATTTTTTAATGTACACAGGATATAAAGATATTAATGGAAACATCAAAAACAAAACTGAGGGATGGTTGTAAATGGGTAGAAGTTTTGTATGCAGTTGAAATAAAGTTATCAGCCTAACATGGACTGTTATTTGTAAGATATTTCATGTAAACCTCAAGTATCTAAATACACATTAAGCAAATACCACAACTAAAGAAAGAAAAACAACACAGTAAGAGTAGGGGACCCTCAATACTCCATTTTCAGCAATGAATAGATCAGACAGAAAAATCAAAAAGCAAACACTGGACTTGAACTGTATGTTAGAACAAATGGATCAAACAGACATACACAGAAACAGACATCCAAAAGCAGAACAGACCTTCTCTTCAAGTGCACAGAGAACATTTTCCAAGATTAGGTCACAAAATAAGCCATAGCAAATTAAAGAAGACTGAAATCATACAAAGTATCTTTTCTGTTTTACACTATTGTGGTTAGAAACAGTAAGAAGAGGAAAAAAAATCACAAACTAGTGGGTATTAGACAACACACTTCTGAACAACCAATGAGTCAAAGAAATTGTCCAAAGGGAAATCAAAAAAACATCTTGAGAGACAGAGGTACCTATGTGCATCCAACTCTTGATTTTGGGGTCGTGAGTTCAAATTCCACATTGAGCTCTATGCGTCCAACTCTTGATTTGGGGGTTGTGAATTCAAACTCCACATTGAGCTCTATGCTGGGCATGAAGCCTACTTAAAAAAATCTTGAGAGGGATCCCTGGGTGGCGCAGCGGTTTAGCGCCTGCCTTTGGCCCAGGGCACGATCCTGGAGACCCGGGATCAAATCCCACATCGGGCTCCTGGTGCATGGAGCCTGCTTCTCCCTCTGCCTATGTCTCTGCCTCTCTCTCTCTCTGTGTGTGACTATCATAAATAAATAAAAATTAAAAAAATAAATTAATTAAAAATTTAAAAATCTTGAGAAACAAAAATGGAAATACAACATACCGAAGCTAATGGAATGAACCAAAAGAGATCCTGAGAGGAAAACTTACAGTGATAAATGCTACAGTAAGAAAAATAGGGGCACCTGGATGGTACAGTTAAGTGTCTGACTCTTGGTTTCTGCTCAGGTCATGATCTCAGGGTTGTAAGATCAAGCCCCATAAAGGGCTCCCCACCAGGCAGGATGTATGCTGGAAGATTCTCTCCTTCTGCCCCAGCAACCTTTTTTCTCTCTCTCACAAAACACGAAAAAACAAAAGAAAAATAGGGGCACCTGGGTGGCTCAGTCGGTTGAGCATCCAACTTTTGATTTCAGCTCTGATCTTGGGTGGTGGGATTAGCCACAACAGGCTCCATGTTCAGAGGGCAGCCCACTTTGGATTCTCTCTTTTCCTCTCCTTCTGCCCCTCTCCCTGCTCATGCATGCATGTTCTCCCTCTCTCTAAAATAAATATCTTAAAAAAGAAAAAGAAAAATCTCAAACCTAACCTTACACCTAGAGAAACTAATAAAGAACAAACTAAGCCCAAAGTTAACAGAAGGAAATAAAGATCAGAGCAGAAATAAAGGAAACAAGACTTAAAACAAAAAAGGGGGGCGGGGGTAGCCTGGGTGGCTCAGGGTTTAACACTGCCTTCAGCCCAGGGCATGATCCTGGAGACCTGGGATGGAGTTCCACGTCAGGCTTCCTGCATGGAAATATCAGTGAGGGCGACAGAACAGGAGAGACATCTAACTCTGGGAAATCAACATGGGGTGGTGGAAGGGTAGGTGGGCAGGGGGTTGGGGTGACAGGCACTGAGGGGGGCACTTGACGGGATGAGCACTGGGTGTTATGCTATATGTTGGCAAATCAAACTCCAATAAAATTATATATACAAATAAATTAAATAAATAAATAAAATATTTTTAAAAATGTTTTTAAAAAACAGAGGGCATGGTTTGGAGAGCATCCAGTTTGGGGAACCAGAAAGTTCACCCATGCTACCAGGCTATACCCCAAGATCCACAAGGACAGAAGCTTCTTTGTTTGGGACCTCAGTCTATGTATCTCTTCATCTGGCTGTTGATTCATATCCTTTAACATCCTTTGCAATAAGTTGGTAATGCAAAAAAATAAATAAATAAATAAAAATTAAAAATAAATAAAAATAAATTGGTAATGCAGTAAGTTAATAGGCTGCCTGAGTTCTGTGTGCTGTTTTAAGAAATTAATTGAAACCAATGAGGGGGTTGTGGGAATGTCTGATTTACAACCAGCAGATAAGAAGTAAAGGTAACAATCTAGGATTACAAATGGTATCTCAAGTGGAGGGGACTGAGCCCTTTATCTATGGAATATCTCAGAGTAAACAGTGTCAGAAATGAGCAGAATTGAGTTGAATTCTTGGACAACCTACTGGTGTCTGAAGTGTGTGGAAGCTTCACACAAACACGAGGTGGAGTTGCATCCATGAACCCAAAATAGCCATATATGACAAGCCCACACTTAACCATCTACTGAATGTGAATGGTTGAAAGCTTACCTTCTTAAGGAGAAGGAATAAAAGAAGAGTGCTCACTCTTACCATTCTTTGTTCAATACAGTACTGGAAAGTCCTACCCACAACAATCAGGTATGAAAAAATAAAAAGCATCCAGACTGGAAAGGAAGAAGTAAAACTGTCTCTGTTTGCAGATGATATGATCTCATATATAGAAATCCTAAAAATTCCACCAAAAAAAACTGTTAGAACAAATGCAATAAAGTTGAAGATACAGTATCAACATCTAGAAATCACATTTCTACAGACTAAAACAAACTGAGAAATAAAACAATCCCACTTACAATAGCATAAAAAATAATAAAATTCATAAGAATAAACTTAATCAAGAAAGTAAAAGGTCTATACACTGAAAACATTAAGACAGTGATGAAGGAAACTGAAGACAGAAATAAATGAAAAGATATCATGTGTTCATGATTCAGAAAAATACTGTTAAAATGCCCATACTACCCAAAGCCATCTGTAGATTTAGATTCAATGCAATCCCTCAAAATTCCAAAGGAATTTTTTATAGAATTAAAAAGTTGTCGGGGATCCCCAGGTGGCTCAGCGGTTCAGTGCCTGCCTTTGGCCCAGGGCGCGATCCTGGGGTCCCAGGATCGAGTCCTACAGTGGGCTCCCTGCATGGAGCCTGCTTCTCCCTCTGCCTGTGTCCACCTCTCTCTCTCTCTCTTTCTATGTCTATCATGAATAAATAAATAAAAAATCTTTAAAAAGAAAAAGTTGTAAAATTCAAATAAAACCACAAAACAATCCTCAGAACAAGGCTGGAGGCATCACATTTCCTGATTTCAAATTATATTACAAAGCTCTAAAAATCAAAACAGTATGGTGTTGGCATAAAAACAGACACAGAGACCAAAGGAACAGAACAGAGAGGCCAGGAACAAATCCATGCATGTATGGTCAACTAATATTTGTTAACAGAGCCAAGAATACTCAATACATGATGGTGGGAAAACTAGATATCCATAGGTGAAAGAATAAAACTGGATCTTTATCTTACACAAACACAAATTAACTCTAAGTGGGTTAAAGACTTGACTGTAAGACCTAATACCAGGAACACGGGGAAAAAGCAAAGGCACTGGTCTTGACAGTGATTTTTTTTGGGATAGGATACCAAGAGCACAAGCAATGGAAGTAAAAATAGACAAGTAGGACTACATCAAACTAAGCACAAGATGTTAGTCAAAGGGTCCAAACTTCTAATTATAAGATGATTAAATATTTGGAATCTAATGTATGAGCAGGTGGTAGCGTGATAACCATGATCAATAATACCGTATTATATGGGGCATCTGGCTGGCTCAGAATATGCAACTCTTGATCGCAAGGTCATGAGTTCAAGCCCCACACTGGGTGTAAAGATTACTAAAAAAAAAAAATAAACAATTTACAATACTATATTATAAACTATATGTGTGTGTGTGTGTGTGTGTGTGTGTGTAAGTTACTAAGAGTAAATCTCATATGTCCCTGCTGCCAAAGCCAAAGAAAAAAAAAAAAGAGAGAGAGAGAGAATTATGTGAGGTGATGGATGTTTAATGTGGTAATCATTTTGCAATGTATGTATATTATCAAACCATCACATACACTGTAAACTTATACAATGTTATATATGCCAATTACACCTCAATAAAGCTGGGGAGAGAAAAGCACATCACCAGTTACAAGAATGGTGGATTGGCAGAAATATTCAATTCTGGTAGTGCTTACATGGGTGTATACATTTAACAAAATGACAAAAGGATGGAAAATATAGAAGAGATCAAGAGAAAGGAAGATGGTGAAAAGCATACCATTTATGTAAATGGAGGCCCAAAAGATGATGAAAGCATGAGGCAGGATCTCTATCTGAAGAGATAATGGCTACATACTTCTGAAACTAACTGTAAGTCAAACCAAAATCAAGAATAAATTCCAAGCAAATACAAAAACAGATACAGACACGCCAGAGTAAAACTGCTAAAACCTTAAGACCTAAGACAAAAAGAAAAATATTTAAATCAATCAATCAAACAGAAACTTACCTTCAAGGAAGCAAAACTGAGGGCTGACTTCCCAGAAGAAGAAATTTAAACTGGGAGGGGGCTGGGGGTGGGGCCTCAATGAGAGAAGCAATAGTAACTGCCAATCTGTAATTTAATAACCCATTTCAGTGTTTGCTTGTATGAAAATGTAATCATTGACCTTCATTTTAGAAGACAAGCAAAACAGGGAAAAATCATCAACAGCAAAACCACACCAAAAGAAACGCTAAAAGAAAAATGATCCCAGATAAAAGCTCAATGATGAAATAAAGAATGAAAAGCAACAAAAAGGGTAAATCTAAATGAATATTGACCTTATAAATTAATAAGGTCTTAATTTTTAAAATCTAATTAATTAAAACACACTACAACAGCATTACAAAAGACAGGAGTAGTTTAAGTGAAATTGAAAAGTATTCTAGGGGATCCCTGGGTGGCGCAGCGGTTTGGCGCCTGCCTTTGGCCCAGGGCGCGATCCTGGAGACCCGGGATCGAATCCCACATCAGGCTCCCAGTGCATGGAGCCTGCTTCTCCCTCTGCCTGTGTCTCTGCCTCTCTCTCTCTCTCTCTCTCTCTCTCTGTGACTATCATAAATAAAAAAAAAAAAAAAAAAGAAAAGAAAAGTATTCTACAGCTTTGCTACTCAAAGTGCATCCCAAGGACCAATAGCATCAGCATCATCTGGAAGTTTGTTAGGATGAAGAAATTTCAGGCAAAATTCCAAACCGCCAGAGTTGGAATCTGCATTTTAAAGAAAATCTCCAGGTGATTCATATGTACATTAAATTTCCAGAGGCACTATTCTAAAGTGAAAAGTAGTAAGGTACTAAAACAGATTGCAGTGTGAGAAACTCACATAATTAAGAAAGGTTCTGGTAAAGGAGCAAACAAGATAAATATGAGAACAAGATGAAGGATTCAGTTTCACCTTTGTTGAAATTCGAAAACAAAGGAAGATACTTAAGTAGAAATGACCAGCATGAAATTAAAGATATTGAACTGATGCGTGGAAAATTAATCAGGATTAGGAACACACTCAGAATTGTCTAAAGGAGGATAGTACTAGTAGATTGAATCCCTACTTCAAACTTCTTCCGAAAATACATAGCAAAAAACTAAACCTTAGGTAATCTCCACACTTAAAGGATTAGAATAATGCAACCCAGAGTCAGGTAGAAAATTTCAATATGAAAAAAGAAAAAGAAAAAGGAAAAGGAAAGAAAAGAGAAAGAAAAGAGAAAGAAAAGAGAAAGAAAAGAGAAAGAAAAGAAAAGAAAAGAAAAGAAAAGAAAAGAAAAGAGAAAGAAAAGAAAAGAAAAGAAAAGAAAAGAAAAGAAAAGAAAAGAAAAGAAAGGAAAGGAAAGGAAAGGAAAGGAAAGGAAAGGAAAGGAAAAGAAAGAGAAAGAAAGAAAGAAAGACAGAAAGAAAGAAAGAAAGAAAAGAAAGAAAAGAAAGAAAAGAAAGAAAAGAAAGAAAAAGAAAGAAAAAGAAAGAAAGAAAGAAAGGAAGAAAGAAAGAAAGAAAGAAAGAAAGAAAGAAAGAAAGAAAGAAAGAAAGAAAGAAAGAAAATTTCAATATGCAGCCCAGCAGTTCTGAAACTTTTTGTTTTTATTTATTTATTAGAGAAGCAGAGGGAGTAGCAGGCTCCCCGAAGGAAACCCAACGCAGGACTCCATCCCAGGACCCTGGGAACGGAACCCAAGTCAAAGGCTCAACCACTGAGCCACCCAGGCGCCCCCAAAACTTTGTTTTGAGAACTCCTTTTACATGCTCAGAAACCGAAGACTTCAAAGAGCTTATGTTTACACGATTTTTATCTTTCAATATTTATCGTGTTAAGTTTATAAACAATTCACTGCCGATTTTCGGTTATTAAAAAATTAGTGGCTTGATGACAAGTTTCTAAATTTTTAAAAACCTCTTTAGGCTTAATAGAAAACAGCTGTATTCTCATTAACTGCTTCTGGCATCTATCTGTTGCCATATACTGTTTTAAGTATATGAAGTCTATCCTTAAAAAAAATCTGAAAATGGAATTAGAAGTATTTTAGTAGCTTTAACAGATAATTTTGGATATTCTTCTTTGATATTACACCAAAACTCAATGACTGTTAATTTCTTAAAGATTACACTGCAATATGAAATCTAAAACTGTGTCAGTACTGATACATTAAAATCCATCGATCTATCTCACTCTCTGAATAGATCAGCCCATAAATGTTTTTGTAACATCACACAGTGGTGTTACAGAAAATACTGGATCACTAAGTTATGTTGACATACTTCTTTACAGAGTATCAAAAACTTACATCATTAATATTCCCCTCAATCTCCTCAAAACTAAGTACTGGGTAGCTGTCAAACTCAAAGTGACAGGCTCAAAGTGACAGGTACAATTTTTCCAAAATTATAATCTTCTCTTGAAAGCTCAATTTTATCTCTGGCAACTAACACTGTCTTCTTTGAAATGATATGCTTTGCTTCATTCATTCCAGAAAATGTCTGCCAAATACCCAAATCTGGATAACCTTTGAGTCAATCATTCTTTCAAATTAAAATCATTTTTCAGGAAAAAGAGCAGCTTGTTCAGCTTAAAACTCAATCATATGATCGCACTTCCTTAAGACAACCATCTTACACGGCAGTGTGAAGGAGAAATGTTTTACATGTACTTCTCATTTCATCACAGTACATACACATGAAGACATGTACACAAGCGCTGAGATTTAATAAGATTAATTTTCATTGCTTCATCAAGGACATCACTTGCCAAACAGCTAATGCTTGGCGGTGAAGACTATGTTAACTACTCAGTGCCACTAATGTGGGAAGCAAAGGCAAAAGATTTTACTTACTATTTACAGCCCATTGACAAGTCCTTGAAATAGGCAAAGTGACATTCCTCTAGGAACTCAGCTGCCTCGATGCTAACACTTTGCTAGTGGCAAAAGGTAATCTTAGCTTAACATTATCCCGACATCCCTCTTCCTCCACCCCCAAAATCTTCTAAGTCTTCTTTAACATATAAAAATTCCTTTGGAGGGCAGCCCCGGTGGCGCAGCGGTTTGGCGCCGCCTGCAGGCTGGGATGTGATCCTGGAGACCCGGGATTGAGTCCCACGTCAGGCTCCCTGCATGGAGCCTGCTTCTCCCTCTGCCTCTCTCTCTGTCTCTATGAATAAATAAATAAAATCTTTTTAAAAAAAAATTCCTTTGGAAACTTCTACCCCCCAAGATGCATGCTGGCAATCATCCTCCAAGCATATGACCCACCCATATACATCTGAAGGGTCTCACAACTAAGGTTTTATTAAAAATACCTAGCCCCCTCAAGGTCCTGGAAACCTTGCTTCCAAAATTCCTTAGAGACTAAGGCTATCCCTAACCCCTCCCCCACCTTGAAAG
This sequence comes from Vulpes lagopus, assembly GCF_018345385.1. Taxonomy (NCBI): domain Eukaryota; kingdom Metazoa; phylum Chordata; class Mammalia; order Carnivora; family Canidae; genus Vulpes; species Vulpes lagopus. Next base: position 45,536,985 of record NC_054828.1, read on the forward strand.
TATATAATCAGCCACTCCTCACACCCCCCAGTGCAGCTCTTTCTGACCAGGGTCCTGACCCCGCGGCTTTAATAAAACCACCTTTTATTATTCTCAATTTTTTCTTGGCCATTGGCTCTGCACTCCAACCATTTTCTACATCACCACAGCCCTATTTCCTGCAATGCAGCCAACAGTTTTATCTATCATGCCTTTGAGCTATCAGTGAAAATATCAACCAAAAGGCAAATAATGTCTTAACCCCTCAGACTCCCTTCAAAGGCTCCATTAGACCCGCAAGGGTCCAGAGATAACACTCTAAGAACCAATGATGGAGCCAAATGAAGGTAATGATTTAATAAAGCAATATATTAAATAAAAGATATCCTGTTTGAAAAGAGGGAAGTACAACAGTCTCCATTCACACACATGATCTTGTATAAATCCTGAGAAAAATCTAAAGAATCCATAAAAGAAAATTAATAAACCAGTTTCAAAAGGTTGCAAAATACCAACACCAAAATACCAATACCAATGAATCTTGAAAATGTGCTAAGTGAAAGAAGTCAGTCACAAAAGACAATGAGTGAAGGATCTGAAGGGAAATTTCCCCAAAAATAAAACCACAATGAGATACCTACACACACACACACACACACACACACACACACACAAAATCAGCTTATCTCTATACACTGGCAACGAACAATGCAAACGTTAAAAAAAAAAAAAAAGCCAAGATAATTTTGAAAAAGAAGGTTCACACTTTCCAATTTCAAATCTTACTACAAAGCTAACCAAGATGGTGTAGTACTGGCAAAAGGACAGATATAAAATTAATAGGACAGAATTTAAAGTCCAGAAGAGTCCAGAATACTTATCTGTGGTCAACTGATTTTCAACAGAGATGCCAAGACCAGTCAGTGGAGAATGTCTTTTCTACAAATGGTGCTACAACAACTGGACAGCCTCATGCAAGATGAGATTGGACCATGCTCCACACGGAGTCTACTTGAGATTCTCTACCTCCCCTCTCCTTTGCCCCTCCCCCTGTGCTGTCTCTCGTGCGCATGAGCACACTCTCCAATAAATACATCTTTTTTTTTTTAAGATTTTATTAAGATTTTATTCATTTATTCACGAGAGACACAGAGAAAAGCAGAGACATAGACAGAGGGACGAGAAGCAGACTCCAAGCAGGAAGCCCGATGCGGGACTCGAGCTGGAACTCCCGGATCACGCCCCAAGCTGAAGGCAGACGCTCAACCACTGAGGCACCCAGGCGTCCCACTAATAAATAAATTTAAAAATATATATATATTGTGCTCCAAAAGACACTACTGAGAAAGTGAAAAGATAATTCACAATATGGGAGAAAATATTTGCAAATCCTAATAAGGGACTTATGCCTAGAATATATAAAAAAGCTCATACAAATAATAAAAAGACAAACATCGCAATTAAAAAGTGAGTGAAGGATCTGAAGGGAAATTTCCCCCAAAAAAAAACCACAATGAGATACCACTTTATACCCACTAGGATAGCTAGAATAGTCAAAATATCAAGTGTTTGCCTCCATATTCCAGCTGTAAAAAAAAAAAAAAAAAAAATCCCACCAAAGAAACAAATAATGATCTGAAAACCAACCAACCAGTGTTGGTGACGATGTATGAAACCCTCATACACTGCTAAAGGGAATCTAAAGGAGCACCTGCCTTTGGCCCAGGTCATGATCCTGGGGTACTGGGATTGAGCCCCACATTGGGCTCCCTGCTCAGCAAGAAGTCTGCTTCTCCCTCTCCCTCTGCCCCTCCCTCTATCTATGCACTCTCGCACTAATAAATAAAACCTTTAAAGAATGAATGAATAAATAAATGGAATATAAAATGGTACAGCAATTTAAAAAACAATCTCACAGTTTTTGAAAAAGTTAAATGCAATTACTAGCTGACCTAATGATTCCAGTCCTAGACATAGACTTGACAGAAATGAAAACATAAGACTACAGAAAAACTTTTTAAACAAATGTTCAAGGAAGCATTATTCATAATGTTAAAAGAACCCAAATCTGTCAACTGATTAATGGATAAAAATGTGTTATAACCATACAATGAAATATTATTCAGCCATAAAAAGGAATGAGGTACTGATTTGTGCTCCAGCATGAATGAATCTTGAAAATGTGCTAAGTGAAAGAAGTCAGTCACAAAAGACAATATATTATGATTCCATTTACATGAAATATTTGAAATAGACAACTACACAGAGAAAATAGATTGTTGCTATGGATGGAGGATTTAGAGTCACAGTTAAAGGGTATGGAGTTTCCTTTTGAGGTGACGAAAGTATTTTAAAATGGACTATGATGGGGCAGCCCAGGTGGCTCAGCGGTTTAGCGGCACCTTCAGCCCAGGGTGTGATCCTGGAGTCCCAGGATGGAGTCCCACGTCCCGCTCCCTGCAGGGAGCCTGCTTCTCCCTCTGCCTGTGTCTGTACCTCTCTCTCTCTCTCTCTCTCTCATAAAATCTTTTTAAAAATAAATAAAATAAATAAAATTGACTATGATGATGGTTGCATAATTGTGAATACAGTCAATTAAGATGTACAGTTGGGGAGGCTGAGTGGCTCAGTCAATTAAGCATCCAACTCTATTTCAGCCCAAGTCATGATCTTAGAGTCATGAGGTCTAGCCCCCCCATCAAGCTCCACACTCTGTGGGGCAGTGTGGTGGAGATTCTCTTCCTCCCTCACCCTCCCTCCCTCTCCATCCTCCCCATCTTGCTAACATGCAAGCTCTTGTTTGCAGGACGCTATCTCTCTCCCCCTCTCTAAAATAAATAAACCTTTAAAAATAAATAAGTAAAACAATCGCTTCTTGGCCTTTTGGCTAAGATCAAGTGTAGTATCTGTTCTTATCAGTTTAATATCTGATATGTCCTCTATCAGAGGACAATATATTAAATGGATTTTTGGAGCAGGGAGATGGAATAGAAGCTTGCTCTGTCCACTCCACGCATTGACCTGGTATTGCAGTACTTCCAGGAACGGTAAGTAAGTAAGTAAGTAAGTAAATAAATAAATAAAGCAAGCAAGCAAGCAAAAGCAGCATTTCAAATCACTGGGAAAAAGAAGACACTAAGACCACTGAGTATTATTTGGAAAAGGTAAAGTCAGATCCCACTTAATTTAGATCAAAATACATTCCAAACAGATTAAAAATTCAACAAATCCATTAAAAAGCTAGAAAAAAATTAAATATCTGATCTCAGAGAAAAGCCTTTCTAAGTAACAGACTACTCACTCAGGAACCAAATATGTCACGATACAAATAATGCAAATATCCTCAATATCCAAACTCTTGCAGAAACCAAATAGTTTGGGATAGCAACTCCGTTTTTTCCCCACTATATGGATTTTTTTAAATAGAATATTTAATGCAAAAAAACAAGCATTCTCAAATACTACTGACAGGGTACACATTAGTATAACCTTTCAAGGTTTTTAGCAATCACTGCTTTCTAAATTTCTAAAAAAAAAACCTCTTTCCTTTTCTTTCTTAAGGAGTTCTGCAGAATTATTTGACGATATACGTAAGTACCATGTTTCCTTGTGGTGTGCGCTCTGTTCTGGTTTCTGTTTTTAAATCAAATGCCTATTTGGGAGGAGATGAACATATTTAGTCTATTAGATCTGCGCTGCTGGATTTTTTTTTTTTTTTAAGTGTAACCTTGACTAGCTGTCTTATTGTTTATCCTGTAAGATTAGTCTATCAATTAAAGTTTGATAATTAAAAAAAAAAAAAACTTAAATTTTTTTAGCTTTTTACCTAGAACATGATCTGGATTTCTATACTCAAGGACAGTTTCATTGCTTTTTTGCTTTTTGGTTTGGGGTTTGTTTTGTTTTAAACAGGAAAACACTAGTTAAATACGTGTTATATGCAAAAACTAGAAGTAGGCTGCCGTTAAATTCCGTTCTTAGAAGGATATGAGAAAATGACCATTTAAAAAAAGGAAACAGTATACATAACTCAATTTTAGGGACGCCTGGGTAGCTCAGCGTTGAGTGTCTCCCTTTGGCTCAGGGCGTGGTCCCAGGATCGAATCCCACATTGGGCTCCCTGCATAGAGCCTGTTTCTTCCTCTACCTCTTTCTCTGCCTCTCTGCCTCTCATGAATAAATAAAATCATTAAAAAAAAAACAACTCAATTTTATATAGTCACAGAATAGCTAGAATGATATACCAGAATTTTAACAAAGTAATTATGAATGTTTTATTGATGTATACTAGTTTTTTAAAACTTCCTACAACAATCATATACATCACAACCATAAGCACCAAACAATAAGTGAAACAAAGAGAAAACACTGACCAATGTGAAAATTATAGGAGAAAAAAACTCCCCATTTGCTTGGTAAAAGGCAGCCACTGGTAACCTGTGACAATATAGTTTTTAAGCAACAGCAGAAGCCAGATTTCAGAAGCTTCAGGAGAACTTAAGACACTGGAGGAAAAAAGAGACAGCTTAAAAGAGCAAGGTCCTGGAGAAATATAAGAAAATAAACCAGAGACGGGGCACCTAGGTGCCTCAGGGGTTGAGCATCTGCCTTTGGCTCTGGTGGTGATCCTGGGGTCTTCGGATGGGAGTCCCACATCAGGCACCCCCAACAGGGAGCCTGCTTCTCCCTCTGCCTATGTGTCTGCCTCTTTCTGTGTCTCTCATGAATAAATAAAATATTTAATTAAAAATAATAATAAACCAGAGATAATATTTTGTGAAGTTTCAAGAAAGTCATACCAGGGGCACCCAGGTGGCCCAGCAGTTAAGCGTCTGCCTTCGGCCCAGGGTGTAATCCTGGAGACCTGAGATCAAGTTCCACGTTGGGCTCCCTGCATGGAGCCTGCTTCTCTGTCTGCCTGTGTCTCTGCCTCTCTCCCTGTGTCTCTCATGAATAAATAAAATCTCAAAAAAAAAAAAAAAAAGTCATACTATGTTTACTATTACCACAAAACTTAACTGAAATAACTCATGTCAGTTAATAACACACTCTCTCTCTCTCTCTCTCTCTCACACACACACACAGTTTATCTTATGCTGGCACTTTGTTAGGTGTTTATGTGCATTATCTTACTACCTTAATTACACTTGACAGAGATTTTGTGAGGATTAAGTATCATCCTCATTTCCAAATAAGGAATAAGTCATTACGAGGTTAAGGAACTTAACCAAAACCAGAGATTTAATAAATGACAGGAATAGCATTTTAACTCAGGTCTATCACATTCTAAACATCAATCAATTACCATCCTACTGCCTCATCCTTATTGGACTCCAACTTTCCTTAAGAGGAGATATACATCTAAATTTATTTCTATATCTACTACAGTCTTCAGCACAATGCTTAACCAAGTTAAACATTTAATGTATTTTTTTATGTTGAATATATATTTCAACAGTGATGGTAAAAAAAAATTAGTGAAGACTTACTTTTTTCAAATAATGTACTCAGTATGTAGAATAAGAAATAGTTTTTTAAAAAAAAGAAAAAAGAAAGAAAGAAAAAGAAAGGATTTTCAACTTTCCAACTTGGGCCCAGCAGAAAGCCTCCCCACAAAGAAGGGTGGAGAGGAGGGCCATTCTGCCATCAACAAGAGTCACTACAGAACACACTTATTAACATTCACAAGTACATTCACCGTGTGGGCTTCAACAAGTGTGACTCCTGGACACCCAGAGACCTAGAAGTTTGCCAGAGAAGAGAACTCTAGATGTCAACACTGATACCAGTATCAACAAAGCTTTCCAGGCCAAAGCAATAACGAATGTCCCATACCATATCCACATACAGATGTCCAGAAAACATAAAAATTCACAAAACAAATCCTATCTATTGGTTACCTATGTACATGTCATCACTTTCAGAAATCTATAGACAGATCAATGTGGATGAGAACTAATCATTGATTGTCAAAGTTATAAAACCACAAAAAATATATTAAGCTTTCTTTTTCTTGGGGGGGGGGGGGAATACGAACTGTTTTATCATCAACATGGCACGTAAGTAAATGAAATCCTGTCAAGTACATGGTGACTTGGGTTTTGTTTCTGCGTCTGTCACTTGGCAAATGAAAATTCCATCTTCAGGATGTTCCATGTCATCCATTTCATACATACACGACAATGCTATTGCGAGCATGGTCCCATCATTACTGAAGGCAAGGAACACAATGCTGGTGGGGTACTGATAGAACTGGCACAGTCGCTTTTTGTTAAATGGATCCCAAATGTTTACAGATCCATCAGAGCCACCTGTGGCAAACATATTGTGGATGTTGTGAAAGGAAATGGCATTGACAGGGTAAATCTGCTCAATACTGTTCTCCTTTAGTCTGTGACACTTGAAGGCATGCTTCTTCTGTACCTCAGGGCTTGGGTCCAAGTACTCAAATGCCACTCGGCCCTCGATAGAGCTTAATACATAACCCTGCTTGTTTGGAAATGCTCGTATGCAGCGAGTCTGGTACTTCAGTCTGGACTCGCGGCGCTGCTGCACATTGCCCATGTTCCGTAAGTCCCACACCAAGACTGCAGCCTGCAGTGCCCACAATCAGCTGGTCTCCAGACATTGAGAGGGTACACACATTTTCAGGCTGAGAGAAGGTCCCTGCATTACAAGGAGTTCTGGGATCCCACAATTTATCTGTCTGATCCCAACTCCCTGTCACCATCACATTCACTTCTGGACAGTATTCAACACATCTGATAGGGGCATCGCGTGGGTTCCAACAAGATTTTCTTGATCGGTGTTCAAATCATGCATTTTCAACTGATGGTCTAATCCCCCACTCCAAGAATGTGTTGGATCATAGAAGGAGCAGTCCAGTACGGCGCTGGTGTGCTAGTACTTGAGCCGCATGGAGTTGGCTGGCACATCATAGAGGCGCACTGACATATCCCAGGAGGAGACCAGCAGGAACTGGGAGGTGTTGGGGCTGAACTTCACGGAGGAGATGCTGTCCTCGGGCGCTGGTTCAGGTTGAACTCGTTCGAGCCCATCATCTTGGCCTCCCCTCAGAAGCAACTTGGCCGCCGCTGCAACCTCCTCACTTCCCTCCGAGCACTCATATTAAGCTTTCAATACAGCATAACGTATTAGATATGCACATGTTTGCTGCCCAGAAACAATCTTACCTTCTTCACACTCACAACATACCAAATTTTGGGGGGGAATTTTTTTTTAGCTATGAGGTTTGAGTGGGATCAGTTTCAAAAATGAGTTATGATTAGTTTAAGCCAACAAAGCCCATCCACTCAGAGCTCTATTCATGAGTAAGTCCAAAAACATGTAAGCCAATGATATATGAAATGCCATTTGCCATCAAACACAGGTTTCAGAAGAGATTCTCTTTTCCTCTATATTTTTTAAGATTTTAATTATTTAAATAAAATTATTTTAATTATTTACTCATGAGAGACACAGGGAGGCAGAGACACAGGCAGAAAGAGAAGCAGGCTCCCTGAGGGAAGCCTGATGCGGGACTCCATCCTAGGATCTGGGATTATGACCTGAGCCAAAGGCAGATGCTCAAACACTAAGCGACCCAGGTGCCCCTCCTCTGTATACTATATACACGATTTTCTGGACGCCTGGGTGGCTCAGCAGTTAAGCACCTGCCTTCAGCTCAGGGCGTGATCCCGGAGTCCCGGGATTGGGATCGAGTCCCACATCGGGCTCCCTGCATGGAGTCAGCCTGCTTCTCCCTCTGCCTATGTCTCTGCCTCTCCCGCTGTGTCTCTTATGAATAAATAAATAAAATATTTAAAAAACAAAAACATGATTTTCAAACAGTGGTATACAGATGGTGAAGTAGCCATTTCTGCTACCATGAGAAGAGCCAAACTGAGGTCAAACCAAGGAAGCACAGAGAGCAAGCCAAAAAAGAAATGAAGTCTTGATATGATAATGTTATGAATCCACAGATAAGGAGTAGACCACACCCAAAGATAGCACACACCTAAACTGCTTATTTATAGCTTAGGGGGAAAAATCCTTTTTTCCACCAAAGAAGTTCTTTTCTTTCTGATCCTTACAACAAAGTCCTACCTGGTTCAAAAGGTAATTACCAATCTTCCATTTTTAACCCATGGGTGTAAATATCAAGGGATATTCAGAAATTAAAAAATAAACATACATCTTAACAACAAAATTAGGGTTTTGTTTTTTTGGTTTTTTTTAATCAGTGAAGTACCTTTTTATGACTGGGGGTGGTATGCAGGCTGTCACTAAAGGACTGACAGAATGTGAAATATCCAAGTAGATTCAGAAAGCAGGAAAAACTACCACACATCCAGCCTACCCTTGATTTCCATTCCATTACCAACCTCCAGCAATCTTAAGATTTTTCAGCATTTTAACAATAAGTATTGTTAAAGTATGTGCAAAAGTAAGTACTGATCCTTGTATGTGCAGGCACTATGAAACTTCGTTAATAGGGACGCCTGGGTGGCTCAGTGGTTGAGCATCTGCCTTTGGTTCAGGTCATGATCCCAGGGTCCTGGAATTGAGTCCCACATGGGGCTCCCCACAGGGAGCCTGCTTCTCCCTCTGCCTATGTCTCCTCCTTCCCCTCTCTCTCTCTCTCTCTCTCTCTCTCTCATGAATAAATAAAAATATTTAAAAGAAAAAAAAAGACCCATAAAAAAAGAAACAGTGAATAGTCGCAACCACAGAATTTGTCTTATAAAATTCAAAAACATAAAACAACAAAAATACCTAACTCTAAACTGTAGAAAATGCTACAAAGGACAAGAACCAGAATTACTTTAGGGGCACTTGGCTGGCTCAGGCAGAGGAGCATGCAACTTTTGATCCCTGGATCACAAGTTTGAGCCCCATACTGGGTGTGGAGAATAAATAAATAAATAAATAAATAAATAAATAAATAAATAAATAAATAAATAAAGTAAGTAAGTAAGTAAGTAAGTAAGTAAGTAAGTAAGTAAGTAAAAACTTAAAAAAAAAATCAGAAATACTTTACATTGGATGTTCAAGAAAGGCCTTTCTGAAAAAGTAACATTTAGGTTGAGATTTGAAGGCATAGTAAGGTGATAAATACCAGGCATGCATAAAGGCTCATCATGGCAGCAAATAACATCCCTGAGAGAAAGCACAAAACAAGGGAATGAGGCTAGCAGTGGCTACATCACAAATAGTGGTAAACCATTCCACTTCCCTTATTCCCAACAACTATTCGGAGCAGTTAAAGGCCCAATTCAATCTTCCATCTTCCTTGAAACCTTGCCTAATCCACTTACACCAGAATTAATCTCTCCATAGTTCCTTTGTCAGTTTTTCATGAGTTTTCCAATTCCCATCGTCAAGCTTCTCAAAGAGAGAGACAGAGAGACAGAGAGAGAGAGAGAGAGAGAATAAACAGGGAGAGGGAGAAGCAGACTCCCTGCTGAGCAGGGAGCCCAACTCAAGGCTAGATCCCAGGTCCTGGAGATCTAACCTGAGCTAAAGGCAAACACTTAACCATCTGAGCCACCCAGGCACCCCTTCAAAATTATTTATAAAGCAGCTACACCGTGTTCTCCCCAAAAGAAACCTTACATACAACTCCAATTTATAAAACAAATTAAAGTGAATTAATTTATTAATTTTTTAAAAGGGAAAAGGTTCTGAAATCCCCTTCACTTCCGTGAAATAGCAACAATTACATTCCAAGAACTGTTTACAAACCAAAAATCATTACTGAAAATCCTGAAGAGGAAAGAATTAAGGCCAAGATCCTGTGGCTTGCCACCAGTCAAGTCCCTCTAAAACAACAAAAATACATTTCATCTTCTCTACCAGGATGGCATCAGATTCTATCACATTGATATAATCAAAGTAGGTCATACATATAGAATTTCCATGTTTTATCATATTGGTTTCTAAGGCCAAAAAAAAAAAAATGACATTGTTTTAAGTTACTTAGTGTCATGCCAATTTTTTACCATCATTTCACTCACTACTAAGTGATTATTCAGTAGTGGAAAGTTTCTCTTCTATTTTCCAAAATAATGGGGAAAAAATAACCTAAAACAATACTTGCCAATTTCTGCTCTCCAGGAAACTCAGCTAGAGCTTCACAATCACACACAACCAAAACTGTATCACCTTCACTGGATGTAATCTGCCCAGACCTGGAGATTTTAACTTTTAACACCACTAACAAAACTCTCACCATTCCTCACCAATCTAGAGATTAGATTTCCTCTTAATATAAACTTTATCCTACATGTCTGGCGACTCCTCTTAAAAGAGAAATAGACAGGCACCTGGGTGGCTCAGGTCATGATCCCTGGGTCCTGGGATCGAGTCCCACATCGGGCTTCCCACAGGGAGCATGCTTCTCCTCCTGCCTATATCTCTGCCTCTTTGTCTCTCATGAATAAATAAATAAAATCTTTTTTAAAAGGGGGGGGTAGAAACAAGGTATGATTAGAATAAAACAACTTTGTTCTGACCAATACCACCACTGCTGTATTATGCCACTCCATCAAAGAGTGGGCCCACTAACCCCTTAATGATACTCTTACTTTGAACACAGCTTCAAAACCCCTATTGTCTTACTTAGCATTTTCTTAAGTCTAAATTTATTCTGAGTTTTTGCTCCTATGTTCCTACAATCATCATTGGTTACTGAACCTTTCTCAGTAATCAGAATATGGTTTATGAGTCTGACAAGCAAAATTACCCAGAATAAAAAGTACCTATTTTCTCATGGTGGTTTAGAACAGTACACTGCTACATTGCTAAAACAGCCCCACAGACCCAGGAGTCAAACTTTAAGACTATAAAGCCAATATACTGATGCACTATTGTTAAGTTTTAGCACACTGTCAAATTTCCTTCCAGATATGCTGTATGAGCTACTCAACAATCTGACTTCACAGACCATATTCAAAGTAATATTCAGACAATAACACAAAGACTTACAAAAACCCAAATGCCCAACAGAGGACTGGTTAAGTTACAGTAGGACCAAATAATGGAAGACTACACTGGAGCCATTAAAAATAATAAAGTGGATGTTAACATAAAAAGATGCCTATATCTTAATAAAAAATGATACAGAAATATAGAGCATGTAACTTGCTTTTTACATAAAATAGTATGTATTAGGAAAGCTATAGATAAGGAAACCAGGAATGACTTAAGAGATGTTTATTAAAACATGGACAATTTCTTTGGTAAGCAGTTTCAGATTTTCCTAATTTTCTTAAAAGTTTTTTTTTTAATTTTTATTTATTTATGATAGTCACACAGAGAGAGAGAGAGGGAGAGAGAGAGGGGGGGGGGCAGAGACATAGGCAGAGGGAGAAGCAGGCTCCATGCACCAGGAGCCTGACGTGGGACTCGATCCCGGGTCTCCAGGATCGCACTCTGGGCCAAAGGCAGGCGCTAAACCACTGCGCCACCCAAGGATCCCTTTTCCTAATTTTCTTTATAATTTTCTATACTATTTGATTTTTTTTTCCCGAAAAAAGTCTTGCAATGCATCTTAATTTAGAACAGAGTTGCTTAGGGTGAGTATTTTTTCATAAGCATATACCTAACAATTCATGAATAAGGTAATAAAAAGCAGTAGATATGATACAGTCCTCACCTACAGCATACTTCAGCCAGAAACTCATACCTAAACCACTACTGATTAGGGGCACCTGGCTGGCTGTCAGTGGCACATGTAACTCTTGACCTTGTGGGTGTGAGTTCAAGCCCCTTGTTGGGTGCAGAGCTTATGTTAAAAAATATTCAAGTTGGGATCCCTGGGTGGCGCAGCGGTTTGGCACCTGCCTTTGGCCCAGGGCGCGATCCTGGAGACTCAGGATCGAATCCCACGTCAGGCTCCCGGTGCATGGAGCCTGCTTCTCCCTCTGCCTGTGTCTCTGCCTCTCTCTCTCACTGTGTGCCTATCATAAATAAATAAAATTAAATTAAAAAAATAAAAAAATAAAAAATAAATAAAAAAGATTTAAAAAAAAAATATTCAAGTTATTTTCGATTACAGGCCCAAGAATACTGATTTAACTAGACAATCCCATCTTTCTTCTACAAAAACCTTTCATTACCTAAAATGCTCACCTATCCTCTACAAGGCACTACTTTAGGGACTGGGAAAAGAAAACATGACCCCTGACTGTAAGGGGCTCATCATCCAGCAAGGAAGGCTAATGTTAACTTTAAAAAAAAAGGAATGCCAGAACTCTGGGATCAGGTCCCACATCAGGCTCCCTGTAGGGACGAGCTTCTCTACGTCTCTCCCTCTCTGTGTCTCTCATGAATAAATAAAACCTTTTAAATTTTTTTTTAAAAAAGGAAAAAGGGCTATATAATGAAAGTACATATTCTAAACTAAAGGATATAAGTCATTTCAAGAGAGGTTGGGAAACAGTTAAGAAGGCCTCACCAAAAAAGTGGGATTTGAAGCTAGGAAGAGGAGTTTGGGCCAAACTCTGCTAATCATATAGGTCAGGCAGAGAAGTTAGAATTTTATTCTTCAAGCAATGAAGATCTATGATGGTTTAAGCAGGTCTTATGATAATCATATACCGTGTTTTAGAAGGCAACTCTGCAGAAGAAGCTGAACAATAAAAAACATTTTTTCAAGACCTATAATTAAAAACACCAAAACAAACAAACAAAAAAGAACAGAAAAACAGGAACGGGGTGCCTAGCTGGCTCAGTCAGCAAAGCATCCAACTCTCGATCTCAGGGCCCCACACTGGATGTAGAGACTACATTTAAAAAGGTGTGGGGGACATGAAAAAAATGGATGTGGTGAATACGACCAAGAGATGCTATGGTTAATAAATGAGCAACTCGGGGATCCCTGAGTGGCTCAGCGGTTTAGCACCCTGCCTTCGGCCCAGGGCATCATCCTGGAGTCCAGGGATCCAGTCCCATGTTGGGCTCTCTGCATGGAGCCTGCTTCTCCCTCTGCCTGTGTCTCTGCCTCTCTGCCTCTCTCTCTCTTTCTCTGTGTGTGTCTAATGAATGAATAAATAAAATCTTTTAAAAAAAATAAATGAGCAACTCATAAGGTAATCACATAAAACATTAAAACCTGAGAAGTAGGAAAAAATACAGGCAATGTATTAAAAAATGCAAATAGCCAATAAAAATACAAGTGTTTAAACTTACCAGTAACTGGCTACTACAGCTTTCACCAAAATAACACTTTTTCAAGGATAATATACAGTACAAGTGCCCACATTATGCAGACAATGCTTAAATAATGGAAATCAGTATATCCTTTCTGAACAAGTAGACAACAAAAGATGTTTATATTTTTGACACAGTGATCACTTATATAAACCTAGCTAAAAAAAACACAGTAATGTAAATAAAAGATTTATGTACAGGCTGCTCATTTGCAGCATTATTCGTAAGAATTGGAAACATACAATAGGAAAATATTAAGTCTTGTACAAAATGAAATACCATACAGACAAAAAGTATATTTTCAAAACAGGTTAATAAGGAAAACAATCAAACAAAACATTGGGTGAAACAAACTACATGGGCAGCCCGAGTGGCTCAGCAGTTTAGCGCCGCCTTCAGTCCAGGACCTGGTCCTGGAGACCCAGGATCGAGAGTCCCACGTCGGGCTCCCTGCGTGGGGCCTGCTTCTCCCTCTGCCTGTGTCTCTGCCTCTCTCCTCTGTCTCTCATGAATAAATGAATAAAATCTTAAAACAAAACAAAACAAACTACATATTAAACTATATATCTCATTCTCAAAAATGTAAATGTAAAAAATAAAAAATAAAAAATAATGTAAATGTGTGAGTGCCTGGATGGCTCAGTCAATTGAGCATCTGCCCTCAGCTCAAGTTATGATCCCAGGGTCCTGGGATAGAGCCCAGAGTGAGGCTCCCTGCCCAGTGGGGAGTCTGCTTCTCTCTGCCCCTCTCAACTCTGCCCCTGTTCCCAGTTCATGCTCACTCTGTTAAATAAAATCTTTTTTAAAAAAAATTGTAAATGTGTACCAAAAATATTTCAGAGCATCAACAGGAATCAGCAGTGGATGATTAGATTTACAGTTTTCAGATGGTCTACAATGAGAATATGCAACGTTTATAATTAAGAAAAATTTAAAAAGAGAGAGGCAACTCATTTTTCTCAGGTCTGTCACATCTTGGTCAAGCCATTATTGAAAAAGTTCCTTTCTCTTTCTGAAAATGTAAAATGTCTTACTAGTACACACTAACACACACATTAGAAATACTTTTAAATCATATATATGGGTATTATCATTAAATTAATGATTTAATACAAGAAAAATTAATGTTTAATACAAGAAAAATTAATGATTTAATACAAGAAAAATTAATGTTTAATGAATATAGTGCTAAAGCTAATTAACAATTACCACTGACAATGCAGATAACCTACATAACATACTACCTACAAGCTCATAGCCACTTGCTCATACGACAGGACCTTCAAGCTCTGGATGGCTGAATAGGCAGGACCAGGGAAGAAGGACTCTAAGCTCAAGCTCTTTCTTAAGGGCCGTTTTTAAAAGAAAGGAATTGACCTGTTTAGTTCATCATGTTTTTTGCCAATTACCATGTACAGACCCTCAAAAGAATTGGATTTCCAGGTCAGCCTCCACTCCAGATAGACAGCCCAATCTCTGGGTGTTGACGAACTCCTTTCATAGTTGAAATTCTAATTCTCATCTTCAAGCCTTGCCACAGACGGTGTAGACATTGTTTTTCATTAATCTTATTAGGGTTAGGGTTAGGGTTAGGGTTTTAGTACTTTATGGTTTCTAAGTTATAAAAATATACGAATTGAAATCATGAACAGGGACGCCTGGGTGGCTCAGCAGTTGAGCACGTCTGCCTTTGGCACAGGGCGTGATCCCAGGGTCCTGGGATCAAGTCCCGCATCAGACTCCAGGTGGGAAGCCCGCTTCTTCCTCTGCCTATGTCTCTGCCACTCTCTCTCTCTCATGAATAAATAAAATCTTAGAAAAGAAATCATGAACACTACTTCAAATATTAATTGATTTAAGAGGATATACACTGGGACGCCTGGGTAGCTCAGCGGTTGAGCATCTGCCTTCGGCCCAGGGAGTGATCCTGGAGTCCCGGGATCAAGTCCCACAATGGGCTCCCTGCATGGAGCCTCCTTCTCTGTGTCTCTCATGAATAAATAAAAATCTTTAAAAAAAAAAAAAAAATAGAGGATATATACTTAGCTAGATCACCAAATAATAATTCATAATTTGGAACTTTGTACTGTAAAATCAGATTTCCAATTTTAAGAAGCACTTCAAATTTTAGAATTAGAGGTCAACCAAAAAATATTAATGAATTTAGTGCCTATACTCTTAATATCTAGAAATGTATGGTTAATTAAGGGGCTCAATGCTAACAATACTTAGATTCCAGAAATGTATGGTTAATTAAAGGGCTCAATGCTAACAATACTTAGATTCCATTCAGCTACTTAAAGCTTTTAAATTCCTACTACAATTACAATGGCATTATGCCTGAAGTTGTGAAAATAAATACATAAAAATACACTAATTTGGGGGGCAGCCTGGGTGGCTCAGCGATTTAGCACCGCCTTCAGCCCAGGGCCTGATCCTGGAGACCCAGGATCAAGTCCCATGTCGGGCTCTCTGCATGGAGCCTGCTTCTCCCTCTGCCTGTGTCTCTGCCTCTCTCTCTCTCCCTGTCACTCATGAATGAATAAAATCTTTAAGAAAAAAAATACATACTAATTTTTTATTCTGTCAATTAAACAGGGCACTCACAATAATGTCTACCATTCAAACAGATCATCATAAGGTTTACAAAGCACAGTATAACTGGTAAGAGCATGGCCTTTTTAGCCTGACCTAAGATTAAGTCCTATTCAAATCCTGGCTCCATCAAATACTCATGGGACTCTAACCAAGTCATATAAACCCTAAATATTGGCTCTCTTATCTGAAGAGGGTGATAAGAGTACAGTACCTACCCTACCTCAAAGAGCTGATAAAGTATTCAACACAAACTGCTCAATATTCTGCTTTAAAAATAATGCAAACAGAATTATTCTGCAAATACTGCTATCACAGTATCTTGAGTTCAAGCTTAGATAGGACTACTAGCTAAGTAAGTGACAGGTGACCTTTATCTGGCAAACCACTTAGCCTTCCTGAGATTCAATTTCTTCACCTCTAAAACTTAGATACCAATACTTGCTACTGCCCATCTCCAAGGATAATGAGAGACAAATAACTGGTCTACTTTGTTTAAATGCTACAGTTGGCAAACTGTAATTCACTACACACACCCATAGGATAAAAATCTACATTTAAAGCCATTTTCAGTCTTCTCTCAGAGAAATTTACTTTACCAAGGCAAATAATGACCTCAATTTACTACTAAGCTAGCTATGGTGGTAGTCCAAAGCGGAACTTCAGACCTCCAACTTCTCATCAACACCCAGAAATACTCTGGACTCAGTGAACTGGTTCACAAAAACAGCTAGAAAAGCTGCGTATATACAAATTCAACAGAATAAGCAAAACAATATAAACTTAAAATTATTTCCTAAACTGAATGCAAACCCACAAACAGCAGCCAAATTAACTCAATACATTCCTAAACTAAATTCAACCTCACAAAACTGATAGTAGCCAAATTAACTCAACACATCCCAAGCCTTTAAGATGTCCTTTTTAGGGGATCCCTGGGTGGCGCAGCGGTTTGGCGCCTGCCTTTGGCCCAGGGCGCAATCCTGGAGACCCGGGATCGAATCCCACATCGGGCTCCCGGTGCATGGAGCCTGCTTCTCCCTCTGCCTATGTCTCTGCCTCTCTCTCTCTCTCTGTGACTATCATAAAATAAAAAATAAATAAAAATTAAAAAAAAAAAAATAAGATGTCCTTTTTAAAAAAATAAAGCACTGAAAGGAAAAGAGAAACTTAAATATGTTGCACTGAGATTGGTTATTCTAACACTACAGCCAAACATTACTCCGAAATGTAATTTTCAAGTTTTAGGATATCTGTCAAGACTATATTTGAAAAGGCGATATGGGGGTCCTTATTATGGGGTTCTTAGCCTGGTTCCTTGGACAGGCTTCAATGGGCCCTTAAATCGCAGGCAAAACTATGTCTGTATACCTGGTGAGAGTTCACAGCTTCAGATTGCCAGCTGGAGCAGAAGTATAAGGTAATATTCTCTCATCAAAAACTGATGACAGAAGCAGACTATAATCTTTTGTTACCAATTTTTAACTAAATTGCATTCTGCCAGATTTTTAAATAAGCATTTGAAGTCCTGTTATCAAAACCTCTGTGCATATCAGATATAAAGCAATACTACTGCATTCTATCTACCCTTTCATTTAAAGCACAAAATTTCTTTTAAGTTTCATCAGTGTTGGTAAATTTGAAAGAAATAGGTTTTTGGTGTGTGTTTTTTGATAATTCCTTTTCAAAAATCAACTTGAAACACATCACCCAAAAATATAATTTTATTTCTTCTCTTGATTAAACTCTTACAGGGCATCATATTGGGAGAAAAATTCTGAGCACATTATTTGGGGACTTTTAAGTCTGATTTTCTAATCAAGGATGAGTTGATCTTCATCTTTGCACAACCTCTGGGGAATAAAGTATAGACTTACTTATTTTGAGCAAAATTTCCAGAAAGAGTTATAACCTACCTCAACAAGTTTTATGAAATTCCAACCATCATGCTTATATCTAGTCACGGATTAATGTTAGTATAATGAGATAAAGTAATACCCTCTGTTCTCAAGAAACTTAAGCATCTTATGTTTGGGATACCAGAACTACACAGAAGAAAAATGAAAACAATTTTAAAACTACAGGAGAGGGAAAGAAAGAAAGAAAAGAAAGGAAGAAATCTGTTTGTAATAGTTTGGTATAACCTACCAATAAAATTGCTGAAGTAATTTAAAAAAAAAAAGCATCATTCTGAGATTAGTGTTTAGAAGGCAAATTTTTAAACTAAGCTTTAAGGGAAATACTAAGAAATCATCCTAAGTATTTTTAGAGATCACTGGCTTATACATAAATAGAAAATCCTTATTTGTTCATTAAGACAGGTTTCTTAGAGGATCTCCATGGCCAAATTCCGTGAACCTGCTTCGACTAACTGTATATAATTAAAGTAATAAAAGCTAAATTCTACTTCAAGATTCTCTACAAAGTTTCCATAAATCCACTGCATTTTTGAGAGCTTCTAAACAAAGTTCTAGGGGTTTCCCAAATAATTTTCAATAGGAACTTTGATCATGTCTCTTTTCAAAAGAAAACAAAGATTAATAAACTTTAGTTTCTTAGATACTATGTTTAAAGTTGGTTTTCCTAGTTACTTTCAAAATAACTTAAAACACCAAAAAATTATTAAAGTAGTTTTTCCTTATATTAGAGAGCAAAGATATACATTTCCGAACTTAATAATAAACCGTAATTACACAACTTATATGAGATATAAAAGTTTACTGAAGTACTAACGACTTTACCTACATAACCACCATATCATAAACCACCTGCACCAAAAGTAAAAGTATCTCAAAATACATACAAGTTACCTTAAAATTCAAGGAAAATTTAGAATTAACACAAATACTGGAAAGTACAGTTTGAATATGTGCAAAACCTGCTTCCACCTGTCAGAAAGTAAACACACAGTTCAATGTAAACTAGAACCATTCCACTTTTACTATTGCCCTGGGTTATTCAAGTGAAATTCAAGCACATCAATGATCAAGTAAAATTCAAATACAAACGAGAGGACACATTTTACAAAGCCATGGTTTTAAAAGAATGGCATTAGAAAAAGGGGTAGTAGTTTGGAAGTTTTGGGAAATATCAGAACACAAATCCAAAGCCCGCATAAGCAGTTCGTAAATGAGCATTTTCTCAACAATCAAGTTTTCGTAAATTAATCTTTTATCTAATGCACCTCAACCAACTAGGCCTTTGGGCCCAGAAGTAGCTAAGTTGCAAATACAATCTGTTTCTTTAGGCTCAAATACTATCTTACAAAGGTCGGAAATAAAAGAATCTGGCTTAAAAAAAAAAAAAAAGAAAGAAAAAGAAAAATCAGTGTATGCTCTTTAATAATCAAAAGTATAAGAAATAAGGTCTTTCATTCCAGGAGACAGGCCATGAGTATCCTGGGATGGTATCCGTAGTACAGTGCCCTCCTTGATAAAAATCTACCATTTAAAACGGCGAATGGTACACTAAGAAGGAACATCATTAATAAAAAAAAAAAAAAAAAAAATTTTTTTTTTTAATTTTAAAAGGCACGAAGGTTCCAACCGTGGCTACTACAGTTCATTTTCATCTATTTCGGGGCTGGCAGAAGGGTTTAATACACCCACACACACACCCCCAAGGGAGGGGAAAACCACCAACCTCCTCCCAGGGAGTTTAATGAAAATTAAGCAGGTAGAAGAGGCCTCCTCGGCAGCACGCTGGAACAGCCAAGAGGGCGGCCGGAGGGCCGAAAGGTTCGGACTGCGGAGGAGAGCCGCGTCCTCGGACCCACCTCCCCTCACCTTCCCGGCAGGGCGAACGCCGCCGGGGCTCATTAGCGCCTTCGTTAATTGACACCTGTAATGAGGAAACTTTCCGAGAGCGGAGGCCGCCCAGGCCCGGCCAGGCCGGAGCTCCGGGGCGGCCCCGCCGCGGGCGCCCAGGTAACCGGGCCGGGCTGGGCCCGAGGCGCCGCGGCGACCGCGCCACCGCGCACCTTCCCGGGGCGCTAGGCCCGCACGCCGCCCGGCCGGGCCGTCGCCTCCCGCAGGCCGCGGCAGCGCGGGGGGCGGCGCGGGGCCCCCCAACCCTGCACCCCCACAGGCCGCCGCCGCCGCGGCTACTTACTTTCATTTAACACCTCCACCAGGTCTGCGCAGTTCTCGCACATCGTTCGGCCGCCGCCCCCCCCCTCCCCCGCTTCGGATCGCACTGACTGATCCCGGCCGGCGGGGGGGAGGGGAGAGAGGCGGAGGAGGGGGCCGGCCGGCCGGCGGGGCGGGGAGGCGACGAGGGCGGGCGGCGGCGGGGACGGGGCGGAGAGCAGGAGTATGGGGGAGGGGGCCGGCGGTCCCCGGAGCGGGCGGGGGAGAGGAGGGGGGCGAGGGGAGGTGCGCAGGCCGGAGGGGCGCGGAGGCGCCGGCGGCGGGGAAGGGGGGGAAGGACGGGGGGAGGGGAGAGGGAGGGAGGGGGCGGGTGGGGAGAGAAGCAGCAGAGTCACTTCACCGACCAGACGCCGCGGCCACCGCTGACGCCGCCGCCATTTTAATAGAGCGTTCGGGCTGCGCTCGGCTCTTTCCGCCCGAGCGAAGGAGCCGACGAGAAACGCCTCGCGCTCTCATTCCTCCGCCTCCCGCCCTCTCTTCGCCTCCCGCCCTCCCACCGCTCCCTCCGCACACACGCCGCTCGCCCCACACCCCGCCGCGGCCGGCTCGCCGCCCTCCCTTTCCTCTTCCGTCCGGCCTCCCCGCCCTCGGTCCACCCCCTCGGCGCGCTCGCCCACCCCGCCCAGCCCGGATCTCTGTCAGCGGCCGGAAGGGAAACGCGAAGCCAGCGCGGCCGCGGGGGGAGTCCGGGTGAGTAGGGGAAGATGGCGGAGGCAGCGGGCGGCTCGCGGTTGCGCGGCGTCGCCCACCGCGGCCCACTGCGCGGGCTGCGAGGCCCAGCGAGCGCCGGGTCACCCGCGCCGCCCCGCTCCCCGCCCCTGCGCTTCGCCATCTTTCCTCCGGGCCCACGAGGACGGCCAGCGGGCGCTTTCTCCCTCCCCGCGCTCGGGGCCGGGGGGGCGGAGGAGGCAGCGGCTCGCGGGGCGGCGGGGCCCGAGCGACGCTGCAGCCCGAGTCGGGGCCCGCGGCCCCTCCCCGCGGGGCTGTGTGAGGATGGAACAGCCCGGGGGCGGCGTCACCTGCATCCGCGTGGATCGCCACCCTCGGTTCTCCGAGGCTCGTCCGCCCTCGAGCAGTCAGACACCTTGACGTGACTAGAAATGGCGGCGCGAGGAGCGCTCACATGGCGTCTCCTCCCCTGTACGCGAGAGGGCCCTGCGCCAATTGCCCGTCCACGGCTCTTCACCTGAAATAGCGTATTTTCGCTCCTCAGCGAAGCGCAAACCGCCGGGGTACTGAGGTGGGGAGAAAAATGAAGAAGAGCAGGTGAGGGAAAGGGGACGCCCGGCTCGGGCCGGCCTCAGGAGAACCTCCCTCCCGCCTGCGCCTCACAGCCTCGCCGCCTCCCGAGTGCGGCCTGTTTGACGGAGCTGCGGCTGCACAGGCCCAAAGGGAGGGAGGGTGGGTCCCCGCCGTGGAGGCTGTGAGCCGAGCAGCTCACAGACCCTGTGGGTTCTGTGGAGGTTCTGCCCCGCCGTCTCCCCATGCCGGGCCCGCCTCCGCCCGCGCTCTTTACCTGCTGCCGCCCGACCCCGATGCCGTCGTTTCTGCCCACCTGTCGACAGTGTCGGTTCGCAGCTGTAGAGCCCGCCTGCCATCATCTTCCCTTCCCATCATTGCTCCAAAACGTGGGTGTCCGCAGACCTGACTTTGCCCCTCCACCCTTCGGCGTCCGTCGCCACCGGCCAACGGGGGAATTTGCCAGACCCAAATTTTGTTTTGTTTTTTTCAGGTGGCAGCTAGAGACTTGGAACTTCGGGACGAAAGGCGCAAGGAATACTTGTTACTGGTTTAAAACCGTCATGGTAGGGCTGCACCTGTGTCTTGAGTCCTTGCCGGTGAAACGTGAGCAGAAATCTGCAGAGCGGATCTTTGGGACAGAATTGCCCATTACTAATAAGAGAAGGGACAAACTGAGCAGACGTTCCCCTTAACCCTTCTTTCTGTCTGAAACACGGTCTTGATTTACAAAGTGATATAGCATCTGTTGTCTAGTTTTTGGGGTTTTTTTTTTTTTTACAATGAAACCACGAACAGGATAAACCCTAACTATAAAGTTGATAATGCAGAAAAGTAAGGTGTGAGCCTCAAATACATCCTTGAGCGGCAATTCCCCTAGATTGCTTATGTCTGTCCCATTTTCCTTAAGCCACTCTTAGGTTCCCATTATTTGTGGCCAAACACATTCCTGACACAGAAAGGGAGAACAACTACTACCATCCATGTGGAGTATTCCTAGGATGTGTGGAAGCCACAGAATGATCTTAAATGTTTAAGGATGGTTTGCTTCCTGGTTTTGTTTTTCCTTTACAAAGCTAAATGATACTTGATTTAAAATGCTTTAAGGGGAGACAGGTGGCGCGGTCGTTAGGCGTCCCAACGCTTGGTTTCAGCTCAGCGCTTGATCTTAGAGTGGTGAGATCAAGCCCCACATCAAGCTTTACGCTGAGTGGAATCTGTGAGATCTCTCCGCGCTTCCCACTCGTGCATTCTCGCTCTCTCCCTCCCTGAAATAAATTTTTTTAAAAAATAAAATCCTTTGAGAATCTAGAGTATTATTGTCATAAATGATCATTGCTCCTCAGTCATCACTTCAGGGCTCAACAAACATCTGTAAAGGGCCAGATAGTAAATATTTTAGGCTATATAGACACCCCAACTTTCTCAGCTACTCTGTTAAAAGCAACTGTGGACTATATAGTGGAATAAGTTTGGCTGTGTTCCAATAAAACTTTACTTACACTGAAATTTGAAATTTTGTCCCGTGTCACAAAATACTATTTTTCTTTTGAGATTTTCAACTATTTAAAAATGTAAAACCATTCTCAGCCCACAAACCATTCAGAAACATGTAACTGGCCAGATTTGGCCTGTTGGTTGTAGTTCACTAACCCATTATCTACTCCAACTCCTTGTTAGCACATAAACGCATAGAAGACCATGAAAAGACTGCCTGCCTCCTAACTAGAATCTTAACTCTTCTGTACTGATTTAGTATATGTATCAATAAGACCTTATAGTACACTTGAAGGATGTGCATTCTTTTTTTTTTTTTTTTTTTTAATTTTTTATTTATGATAGTCACACAGAGAGAGAGAGAGGGGCAGAGACACAGGCAGAGGGAGAAGCAGGCTCCATGCACCGGGAGCCCGATGTGGGATTCGATCCCAGGTCTCCAGGATCGCGCCCTGGGCCAAAGACAGGCGCTAAACCGCTGCGCCACCCAGGGATCCCAAGGATGTGCATTCTAAACGTATGGGGCACCTGGGTGCCACAGTCAGTTGGGTGTCCAATTCGATCTCACCTCACATCTTAATCTCTTGGTTGTGAGTTCAGGTCCCACATTGGGGGGCTCCACACTCTGGAACCTACTTTTAAAAAAGAAGGGGCAGTGCCTGGGTGGCTCAGTGATTTGAGTGTGGACTCTGGATTTCCATTCAGGTCATAATCTCAGGGTTGTGGGGTGGAGCCCAATAGGCTCCATGCTCCGCAGGAAGTCAGCTTGAGAGTCTCCCCCTCCGCCCCTCCCCCATCACACCATGCATTTTCTCTCCCTCTTTATTTTTTTTTCTCCCTCTTTAATAAATAAATAGTGGGATGAAGCAGAATCTATGCTGAAATATTCCTAGATTCTTTTAAATCTTAATTTTCCAACTAGTAATCAGCAATCCCCATACACCTTCAATAGCTAAGATTGTTTTCAATATTTTGTATGCATGTCACCATCTAGTGGTAGAATCCTGCTTTGAGTAAAATTTCACAATCTATGAATTTGTAATTCTTGAGTTTGAGATACATAGGTCATATATTCATAGCTGCTTACCTGAAAACCAGCCTCAACTAATACTGCCAGTGAAATTATTTGTCCTTAGCATTCTGGTTGTAATTATTGAACATAGGATTTTTTCTCAGGTTTGGAATTTAAGCCTGGCTGTTCCTATCAGAGGCCAGAATTATTGCAGAGTTTACTCTTGTCCCTCAACACCCAGGCTTGTCACTATTTTGTGGAACTTAGAGTCATTATTTAAGGCAAGTATGCTATTTTATTCTTTCCACAGCACTCAGCCAATTGTTTGTACATAAGCTCAGCAAACTGCTGTTTGGTTCTTACCTTGCTAGAGTGATTATTTTTATAAACAAACTGGATTATAACACTTCCCTGCCTAAAACTCTTCAATATTTCCCCCTGAATTTACATATTTATTTAAGTAATCTCTACACACAATGTGAGGCTTGAACTCACGACCCTGAGATCAAGGGTTGCTTGCTCTTACGACTGAGCCAACCAGACACCTTCTTCCTGTTGTATTTAGAATAAACTTAACTGGCCCTTGCCCAACCTCTCTGGTTTTTTATTTTTTGTTTTTTTTAAGATTTTATTTATTCATGAGAGAGACAGAGAGAAGCAGAGACATAGGCAGAGGGAGAAGCAGGCTTCATCCCAGGACTCCCAAGATCATGCCCTGAGCCAAAGTCAGACACTCAACCGCTGACCCACCCAGGCGTCCCAGCCTCTCTGGTTTTTAACCTAACCTCACTCTTATCACATTCCAGGCACACTGATCTGCTTTCAAACATAAAATTTTCTCCTGCTCTGGGTCTTGGTGAGTTTTGTTTTTCCTAGCACACACTCTCTTAACTTTGAAGTAGCTAACCTCTTAGCCTCACAGTTTCAACTTAAATATCATCTCAAAAAATAACGCCTCTCCCCTAGAATATTCTAGTACTGTCTACTTCTTTCAGAGATGTTACTATAAATCTCTCTATAATTACGTTATTTCTGTTTATTTGTAGTTGGGAGACACTGGGCTGCAAGTAAACAATTTTTGAATTAAGAACGGCCTAAATGGGGATCCCTGGGTGGTGCAGCGGTTTGGCGCCTGCCTTTGGCCCAGGGCATGATCCTGGAGACCCGGGATCGAGTCCCACATCGGGCTCCCGGTGCATGGAGCCTGCTTCTCTCTGCCTATGTCTCTGCCTCTCTCTCTCTCTCTCTCTCTCTGTGTGACTATCATAAATAAATAATTTTAAAAACTTAAAAAAAAAACAGCCTAAATGAATAGGACTCATTTTTCTCTTGTAACAGGCAGTAGACAGTCCAGTCTGGGGCTAGTATGGTGGCTCAGGGTTATGGGCCCAACTTCTTTGTTGCTCTCCATTTCACCATCTAAATATTGGCTTGTCACCTCCTGGTGGTAATCTAGCTGCCACCACACTGTTTGCTTTAAAGACAGAAAGAAAAAAAAAAATAATAATAAATAAAGACAGAAGAAGGAAAGGTGATGATGGCCTGTCTTGGTTTTGGTTCCCTACAAAGCAGGTTCTGAGACAAGGACACAGGTGGAAAAAGTTTTATTTTGATGTCATCCCAAGAAACATTGGTAAAGATAGTGGAGAAGTGACATAGGAAGTGGGAGAGTAAGTATGCAGTACAAGATTCATTATGAAGCCCTTTAATCCTAAGAGTAACTAGAGCCTAATCTCCCTGGTAAATTCTAAAAGCCAATAGAAAACATGTGCCTTAAAATCATCCTACCCAAAAAACAAACAAATTCATCCTACCCAAGGGACAAGGAAGGCTGGTTATTTACATCTACTCTCCTTAGTCACTGGTTGTTGCTAGGGAAGAGGTTGTGAGCAGTAAAGTAGACTTCTTGCTCGGGCAGCTGAAGAAAACCTTCATAGAAACACAGGTACTAGCAGTTGAAGTCTGGCCACTGTACACTGAAATGATAAGAACGAGAGGATATGGGCAGAGCACTGTGACAGAGTCTGGTACACCCATTTCCCCCCTTCTATCTGCTTCAAATATAGTTATGATAATCTGGAGAAGTAGCAGCCAACCTGAAACAATAAGCCTGTAGGCAAAAAGCAAAAGCCAAGGCATCGAAGATGACAGAGTGGAAAAAAGGCCTGAGATCCTGGTGGCATTGTTGAGCAGCTGAATCAGTGCTAGCACCTGCCTACTTGTTGCTACATAAGATGTTTGGTTAGCTAACAAATGCAAAACTCAAAAGCCAGTATTAGAGTATTTATAGCTCAGTGCAGTCATTAAAAATAGTGTGGCAGTTAGAATAATGCTCCTAACCCTCAAAGATGCCTATATC
This sequence comes from Vulpes lagopus, assembly GCF_018345385.1. NCBI lineage: Eukaryota > Metazoa > Chordata > Mammalia > Carnivora > Canidae > Vulpes > Vulpes lagopus. Next base: position 45,563,026 of record NC_054828.1, read on the forward strand.
CTAATTCCCAGAATTTGTGAATGTGGTACCTTACATGGCAAAAGGGACTTCCCAGATAAGGAAACACTATTTGAGACAGGGAAAATTATTTTCTATTCATGTGGGCTCACTTTATTACCTGGGGCTTTAAAATTAGAGAACCATTCCCAGCTTTGTGCAAAGGGAGCTGTAACTACACAAGAATGGTTGGAGACATGCAACATTCCTAGCTTTGAAGATGAAGGAAGTGGGCTATGAGCCAAGAAATGTGGGTGGCCTCCAGAGGCTGGAAAAGACAAGGAAACAGATTCTTCCCTTCAGCCTCCAGAAAGGAACCCAGCCAGCTCTGTCGACACCTTCATTTAGTCCAATGAGACCTGTGTTGGACTACTGACTCAAAGAACTGTAAAATGTTTGTTAAATTTAGTTTTAAGCCACTAAATTTGTGGTAATTTGTTTCAGCAGCAATAGAAAACTAATAGAAGTGGCATGTAGATAAAGAGAACAGGCAGGCAGCCTGGGTGGCTCAGCGGTTTGGCACTGCCTTCAGCCCAGGGCCTGATCCTGGAGACCTGGGATCGAGTCCCACGTCAGGCTCCCTGCATGGGGCCTGCTTCTCCCTCTGCCTCTGTCTCTGCCTCTCTTTCTGTGTGTGTCTCTCATGAATAAATAAATAAAATCTTAAAAAAAAAAAAAAAAAGAGAGAACAGCATATGTAACACCCTTGAGACAAAATTCTTTGCCTATTTCTAGGAACAAAAATAAAGCCAGTATGACTAGAACATAGTTGCAAGAGAAGGCCCATGCCAGACTTAGCAGAGCACTACAAACTTTAAGATTTTTGCCCAGATCTGGGACACCTGGGTGGCTCAGCAGTTGAGCTTCTGTCTGCCTTTGGCTCAGGGCATGATCCTGGTCCCAGGATCAATGGGGAGCCTGCTTCTCCCTCTGCCTATGTCTCTTTCTCTGTGTGTGTGTCTCTTATGAATAAATTAATAAAATCTTAAAAAGAAAAAAAGATTTTTGCCTAGATCCTAAAAGCAATAGAAAGCTTTTAAGTATGCAAGCAACACAATCAGGTTTTTATTTTAAAATATTCAGACTAATATGTAGAGAGTAGATTAGAGATAGGGACAACTGGGGGTTATTAATATTAATCCAGAAAGATGATGATAGCTTGGACTAGGGTAATATGAAAGAAATGGAGAAAAGGGAGTCCATTCTAAGAGCATTTTGGAGGTGAAAAGAACAAAACTTGATTGATGGGTATGGGCTGTCTCCAGATAAGAGATTTGCCCAACTGGGTAAGTGATGGTGCCATTCACCAAATTAGGGAAAACTTAAAGGAGAACCAGAGAGAGATGGGATCACTAATGACAAGTACTATCTTGGAAATGCTCCATTTGAGGTGCCTGAGTCCAGGAGTTGTTGACTGGGCAGTTAGAATCCAAAGCTCAAAGTTCAAGACTGCAAGTATAAATACAAAAACAATTCTTAGTATAGTAGATCTTTATTTTATGGGAAAGATAACTGCTATACCTTTAGCATTATAAGTTCCAGGCATAAAGAACAACCAAAGAACCAACCAGTTCCCTCAACTGTCCCCTCCTATCAGGAAAGCAAAAACTTTTCAGAAGCCCCTACAGCTAACTTTAGGTCTTATTACCTAGAACTCTGTCACGTGGCCACCCTTAGGCCTAAGGAAAGCTTGGAAATCCAATATTTTGCTTTCCAGCCTCAATGGTAGAAGGAAAAACTAGCTGGCAGTGGGTATTGAATTTATTTACAGTATCTGCTACAAATGGTAAATGAAGCCTTGTGATCATACAGAGAGGGAATACAGTGGAAAGAAAAAGACCAAAGAGCTTTGAGGGACTCTTACTGTCTAAAATTTTAGTAGAGGGGGCACCTGGCTGATTCAGTAGGAAGAGCGTGCGACTTTTGATCTCAGGGTTGTGAGTTTGAGCCCCATGTTGAGTGCAGAGATTACTTTAAAAAAAATAAGCTTTTTAAAAATTAAAATAAAATTTGAGTACAAAAGAGAAGCTGCCCCAAAGAGTTGAAAGAATATAGTGGGGAAAGGATTTTTGATACCACTTAAACAAAACAAATAGTACTCAGAAAGGATGAAGATGACAATTGTTGAATGCTTAAAAGTCAACTAAAATGAGATCTACAAAATATTCATTAGATTTAGTGCATGGGAGGTCATGGGGAAGGAATTATGGACATTGAAGCCTCATTACAGTAGACTGAAGACCAGAAACTATTAAAATAGGAAACTATTTTAAGACTTTGGACTGTGGGGGATCCCTGGGTGGCTCAGCGGTTTAGTGCCACCTTCGGCCCCGGGCCTTGATCCTGGAGACCCGGGATCGAGTCCCACATCGGGGTCTCTGCATGGAGCCTGCTTCTCCCTCTGCCCGTGTCTCTGCCCCGCCCCCCATGTCTCCTGAATAAATAAATAACATCTTTTAAAAAAACAAAATAAAAGACTTTGGACTGTAAAGGTGGAATAACTAGATAAGGAGAAGACTAATGTGTGTAAATGCTAGCAGAAACACAAAAATAATAGGTAACTTGTACATACGGTGCAACAGACACTGTTCTGAGCACTCGTTAAATTCTCACAACCACCTCGTGTAGTATGTTCTGTTGTTCTATTTTCCAGAAGAGAATAATGAGGAGGAGTTGAGACAGAAGGTGATGATCCTAGAATAAAGAAGTCACAGTGGTTGCTGTAAATTCTCAGAAGTTGAGGAACATGGCACCATTTCACAGGTGGAAGGATTGACTTTCGAGAATGGGGAAGAAGGAAAAGATGGGTACTCACGTGTGTTAATTTGATGAGTTGAGGGAGTTCCCATCAGATGACTTTGGGTTTTTTCCCCAAAATAAGAGCCAAAGTCATTTGGAGACAAGAAGGCGGCAGGATTATGAGAGACTGAAAGTTCTATGGGTTTGAAATGGAAGTTCTGGAGAGCAGAGGAAACTAACTGGAGAAGTGTGAGTGTTTCCAGGTGGGGATGAAAGTTTGGTAGAGCTTGGGTTTAGGTCATGAACTCCTGAGTGATGCCAGTCTCCCAGAGTCTTTATGTCTAGTTGTCCCTGTGCAGTGAGCAACTGAACAGATGCCATCTACACCTTGGACATCCTAGATTTGTATGTTTACTATAGCAGGATAGCAATAAAGTGTCTTTTTAACAAGACAGTTTTCCAAGATGTGGAAGCATGTTGAGGAAAAAGTGTCTTTTCTTTTTTTTTTTTTTTTAAGATTGTATTTATTCGAAATAGAGAACAAGCACAAGGAAGGACAAAAGGAAAGGGAGAAGTAGACTCCCCGCTGAGCAGGGAGCCTGATGTGGGGCTCGATCCCAGGACCCTGGGATCATGACCTGAGCTGAAGGCAGAGGCTTATGTGACTGAGCCACCCAGGTGTCCCATCTTTTTCTAATTCCTACAAAGGTTAGCAGAGATAACAGAGTCTGCACTGTGTAGCTCCAACAGTTTCCCAGGTTTTACGTAACACCTAACAAATTACAAAACAATATAAGAATGAGTAAGTCCGGGCTGCCTGGGTGGCTCAGTCAGTTAAGTGTTTGCCTTCAGCTCAGTCATGACCCCAGGGTCCTGGACGGAACCCAGCATCAGGCTCCCTGCGTATCAAGGTGTCTGCTTCTCCCTCTCCCTCTGCTACACCCCCCGGCTCCTGCTCGCTCTCTGTCAAATAAATTAAAAAAAAAAAAAAAAAAAAAAAGATCGAGTAAGTCCCTCACTTGCCTTTGTTCCTACTAAAATATTCAAGACAGCAAATAAACTTCGTGTGTGTGTGTGTAGTCTATAAATTTTTTTGAAGTCTATAAATTTGGATGTCTCTAGCCATTGCTTCTTTTCTTGTCTTTCATAGTACTTTTCTATAACTCATTCTTTATAAAACAGGTGAAATATCTAAAAATGATATTCTCTCCCTGCCACAAAATCATTTTTGTAAGCGGTTTTGTATCAAGTGCATATATTTTTAAAAGACTGTTATTTATTTGAGGAGGGGGGACAGAATGAGCAGTGGGGAGGGGCAGAGAGAGAGAGAAGCAGACACCTCAGGAGCAGGAAGCCTGGGACCCAGAGATCGAAGGCTGCCGCTTAACTGCTGAGCCTGAATGGGACCCCATCGAGTGTATATTTTTAAGATAATAATTTTTAAATGACCTTAAAAAGAGATACAAAGGTTTTATCTTGGCATGAGAGTTAGTAAGTGGACGTTTGTGAGAAGCCTGGATGGTGGAGAGGTATTTTTCCTAAGTTAGGACAGCTCATTATAAGTAAGCCTTTAAGTGTTTTTTTCTCCTCCACAATTTATAGTGTTTCTGAGTGGCCTCTTAGGACCATATTCATAGAACTCTAAGAGTTGTAAGAAATATTAAAGTCAGTCAGATCTGGAGTCTCTGAACCCTTTTGTCTGCATAATACAAAGTAATCTTGAAAAAGTATGTATCCCTTGCATACTTAAATTTGGCATCTAACATTTTTCATCATAGCCTTAAAGACCTAAAGAAGATGTGATTTCTGACATAAATATTAGAATTTTAAATAAAACTGTTTCAGGGGCACCTGAGTGGCTCAGAGGTTGAGCATCTGCCTTTAGCTCAGGTTGTGATCCCGGGATCCTGGGATTGAGTCCCACATTGGGCTCCCCGCATGGAGCCTGCTTCTCCCTCTGCCTGTGTCTCTGTCTCTCTCTGTGTGTCCCTCATGAATAAATAAATAAAATCTATTACAAAAGTAATAAAGAAAACGGTTTCAACTCTTTTAAATATATCTAGTGAAGTACAAAAACCTAGCAACTTAATTTAATACAATCATACATTTACAATGGTCCTGGAAGAAGCTCTTCACTTTACTTCCTTTACATCATTTTGCTCTAAGATAATATACTAAGTATATAACATCTATAAGACAAAAAAACAAGAACATCCTATGAAAGTATGATATTTTTTTTTTTTTTTTAAGAGAAGAGAATGAGGATGAGCGAACAGGGGCAGAGGAAGAGAGAAAATCCCAAGCAGATTCCAGGCCAAGGGTGGACTCTGAGATCATGACCTGACCTCAAATCAAAGGTCAAGAGTCAGATGCTTAACCAACTGACCCCCTAGGTACTCTGGGCATGTGACTCTTGATCTTCAGGTCGAGAGTTCAAGTCCCATGTTAGATGTAGAGATTATTTAAGTAAATAAACTTAAAAAAAAAAAAAAAGAACTGGTTATTATGTGAGATATTTCTAGAAAGTATTCTCTTTGGTTGGTATCCAAGACAGACTGATATATGTCAAATTTCATCTATGATTCAGGGAAAAATAATTCAGTTTTATTTTACCTGGCCTTATTAGGAGATGCTGGGCACCAGCCACAGGAACATAAAAAACAATGGATCTTTCAGTGTGTGTAAAGCAACTGAGAACTTAAAAAGTATATCAAATTACTGATCAGCATGTTAAGGACCATTATTTTTCTTTTCAAGATTTTATTTATTTGACAGAGAGAAAGAGAGCACTGTGGGCGGGTGCAGAGGTCCAGGGAGGAGCAAGCTTCCTGCTGAGAAGGGACCTCACCACCCCCCCCCCCCGCCCCCGCAGGAGTCTATTTCAGGACCCTGAGATCATGACCTGAACCAAAGGCAGACACTTAACCTACTGAGCCACCCAGGCGCCCTGAGGACCATTTTTAATAGATGTTAAATTATTTACCACAACCCAAGTGAACAGCAGAGCACATTCATGAATTGAACTTTGCTACAAATTAACATTCACCCTAGAAATTGTTTATGGTCAACCTTTTCCCTCTCCTTCCATCTCTCTTCATTACTGCACCTTTTTTCTTAATTTTACTTTTACTCTTTATGCTCCCATTCTATGCTTTTTACTCTCTTCTCTGTATACTCTTTTCCTTGATTGAAACCTAAACAAATATTTCTTCATGTGGGTATACCCGAAGTTTTTTGAGCTTCCATATATATGAGACTGTTTCTCCTTTTTTTTTAAATTTCCTCTTATTGTTAGAAGCTTAATAGAAATTCGTTCAAACTACTGCTTTCATTAGAATTAATGTAGTGTGTGCATTATCTAGGTGTGCCTGGGTGGCTCAGTTAAGTGGCTGTCTTGCCCTCAGGTCATGATCCCCGGGGTCCTGAGATCCAGCTCCACTTGGGGCTCCCTGCTCAGCGGGGAACCTGCTTCTCCTTCCTCTGCCCCCCCACTCATGCTCTCGCTTGCTCACTCACTCTCTCTCAAAATCTTTAAAAAAAGAATTAATGTCTAAAAATATTTCTAAAAAAAATAAAAAATAAAAAATAAAAATATTTCTGAAATGTGCTATCACTGCTTTGTGTTTGTTGTGTGGGTTTGGTTGGATGAACTGAAGCAAAGGAGGCAGGGAACCTTAGTCAATGAACTCAGTAAAACCACACTTCTAGAGATTTCTTTTTCTCCTTTTTAGTGTAAGGAGGTAAGGCAAGTTAAATAGAAAGCAGGGCACCAGGACAATTATAACAAAAAATTCATTTAAAGATCCCTGTAAAGGTAGAATTTATGTCAAAGGAGCTTCTTTACTTTTTTTTCCCCAAGATTTTTTTTTTTTTTTTGAGGTCCCTGGGTGGCTCAGTCAGTTAAGTGTCTGCCTTTGGCTCAGGTCATGATCCCAGGATCCTGGGATTGAGCCCCAAGATGGACTCCCTGCTCAGCGGAGAGTCTGCTTCTCCCTCTCCCTCTCCCTCTGCCACTTCCCCTGCTTGTACTCTCTCACTCTGTCAAATAAATAAATAAAATCTTTAAAAAACAATGGCTGAAAGGACAAGTGCTTAGTCTTTCTGGGAGAAAAATGTTCCTAATCTCATATCATTTACCAAAAATGCAGAATTAAACTGTAAAGTTACTAAAAGAAAATACAAGAGAAAATAATATAATGTTAGGTTGTGGGAGGCCTTTACTCTAGGCATGCCATGAAAAACATAATCCATAAATTGATAGATTTGATTACATTTTAAAAATTCCATATAGCTGGGGCACCTGGCTGGCTCAGTTGGTGGAGCATGCAACCTTTGATCTGGGGGTCATGGATTTGAGTCTGCATGGTGTGTAGAGATTACTTAAAAATTAAAAAAAATTTTTTTTAATTTTAATATATATCTAATCACCATAAATAAAATTGGAGAAAAAAACCCACACAAACTGAGGAAACTATTCTAACATTAAAAATACTATTCTACTTGTACAAATAAATACAAAGTATAAAAACCTAAATAAGACAAAAAAATAGGCTGCCATAAGTTGGAAACTTTAAGTAAAAGAATTCAATCTCAGGCACCTGGGTGGCTCAGCTGGTTAAGCACCTGCCTTTGGCTCAGATCATGATCTTAAGGTCCTGGGATCCAGTCCTGCTTTGGGCTCCCTCCTCAGCAGGGCGTCTGCTTCTCCCTCTCCCTGCTGCTCCCCCCTGCTCGTGCTCTCCCTCCTCTCCCCTTCATGCTCTCTCTCTCAAAGAAATGTTTTTTAAAATTTCAATTTCATTAGATAGTATGAAAGAAAATTTTTTAATAATAATTCCTGGCTTGGGCTGAGGTAGAGAGAGATCACAAACTGTAATACAATATTGATGAGAATAAAAAATTGGTTCAGCTTTTCTGAAGAGAAACTTGGCAATGGGCATTAACATCTTTAATTTTTATATATGCTTTGGCCTAGAAATTCTGTCCAGTAATTTATCTAAGGGCAGCAAGCTCAGACTTAGTTATAAAAATGCTCATCAAAGCTTGCTCAAATAGTAAAAAAGCCGGCAACCATCTAAATGTCTAGTAGTAAAGAAATTATTGAGTAAATTATAATGTGTCCATGCAAAGAAATATCACGAAAATAGATGTTGTATAGTATTTAACTACCTGGAAATATGTTATAAATAATGCATACAAGTTTTTTTTTTAATGTATGAAACAATATAAACTATATGGTTCCACTCTATTAAAGAAGACTAGAAACAATGGGTTAACAGTGGGTTTGCAGTTAACTTTTGTTGGATGGTTACAGTTATATTTTTTTTTCTTTTTGCCTATCTACCTTTGGCATACATTCTACAATGAAGATATCTTACTATCATAATTTTAAAACAATAGAAGTTCTTGTTAATGCTTAAACTACACGAATAAAGCCCGTAGTTCTATTGGGATTCAATTAGGGGAATATAAGCACTATGAGTATTATAAACTAATGGATTCATCATAAGAACAAGAGTATCCATAACTGTGGGAAAAGCAGGGAAAGACTGTGGACTCTCCATCTGGTGGTAGAAGTGGAGTCACTATTGCTCAGCAAGACTCACAGGCGAGAACTAGAGCACAAATCCAGGAGAAAAGGACAAGCTGGAATCCTTGTCTCTCACGATCTATAATCAAGATAGCCTTCAGAGAACAGCAGTCACTGCCTCACTTCCACCACCCATTTCTTTATTATTATTTTTATTTTTAAATAATCTCCAAATGCAACGTGGGACTCAAAACCCCAAGATCAAGAGTCGTAAGCTCCTCCAACCAAGCCAGGCAGGTGCCTCACCACCACCCATTTCTCACCAAATCTTTTTTGGACAATTCTGACTGAGAACCATTCATGTAAGGGTGATGGGCACTTTTTAGACAATTGGTCATTGTAATATTCCAAAGGCAAATAATCTTTAAGAACTCATTACAAATTCCCATCTACTCCAAAATATTTCACAGCAAATGTTTTATTAAGCTTCTTTGTGTTAGTATTGAAAAAGCAGATGCTCAACCACATACCATCTGTGTAGTGTGGGGCAAGTCTTAATTTGTGTCAGTTTCCTAACCTGTAAAATAGGGAAAATAATCGAATTCATGTGAGAGGAGATGTGAGAATTAAGTGAGATAATATGTATAAAATATATTTTACACGGGGCACCTGGATGGCTCAGTAGGTTAAGCATCTGACTCTTGATTTTGCCTCCAGTCATGATCCCAGGGTTGTGAGATCAAGCCCCGCCTTGAGCTCCACACTCAGCTAGGAGGCTACTCTAGATTCTCTCTTCCCCCTACCCAAGCTCACATGGACTCTCTCAAAATAAATAAAATCTTTAGAATAAATTTTTAAAAATTAAAATCATCGGGTCCCTGTGTGGCTCAGTGGTTTAGCGCCTGCCTTTGGCCCAGGGTGCGATCCTGGAGTCCCGGAATCAAGTCCCACGTCAGGCTCTCAGCATGGAGCCTGCTTATTCCTCTGCCTGTGTCTCTGCCTCTCTCTCTCTCTATGTCTATCATAAATAAATAAATAAATCTTTAAAAAAAATTTAAAATCATCCTGGATCAATGGGCTTAAATAAGGACTTTTTATGTCCAATGTCCTTAAATAAGGACATGTAGCAACACACGGATGGACCTTGAAGACATTACACTAAGTGAGATAGGGATGCCTGCATGGCTCAGTGGTTGAGTGTCTGCCTTTGGCTCAGGTTGTGATCCCAGGATCCTCGGATCAAGTCCCACATGGAGCCCCTGTGGGGAGCCTGCTTCTCCCTCTATGTGTCTGCCTCTCTCTGTGTCTGTCATGAATAAATAAAATCTTAAGAATAAAATATACTGAGATAAGTCACTAGGAGACTTATATATACGTCAGATGGAAAAGACAAATACTGTATGATACCACTTATATGTGGAATCTAACAAAGCCAAACTCGGGCAGCCTGGGTAGCCCAGCAGTTTAGCGCCGCCTTCGGCTTAGGGTGTGATCCGGGATCGAGGCCCACGTCAGGCTCCCTCCATGGAGCCTGCTTCTCCCTGGGCCTGTGTCTCTGCCTCTCTCTCTCTCTCTCTGTGTCTCTCATGAATAAATAAATAAAATCTTTTAAAAAATAATAAAATAAAAAATAAAAAAGCCAAACTCCTAAAAACAGAGTAAAAACGGTTGCCTCGTGCTGGGATGTAGGAATAGGAGAGATGTTGCTTCAGAGTACAAACTAGTAAGTAACCTGCAACTAGTAGTAAGTCCTAGATATCTAATGCACATAATGAATATAGACAATATTGTATTATCATATTCTCATCTTCAAACTTGCTAAGATACTAGATCTTGATTATTCCAACTAAAAAAAGTCATGATAATTATGTAATATGCTAGAAGTGCTATTACTACAATGGCAATCATATTGCAATATACAAATGTATCATGTCAACATGTACACTTTAAATTTACACAATATGTCAAATAAAAAAATAAAAATTAGTAATTAAAAAAATACTAAATTGATTCAACAACCTTCTAATGGGTTGCAAACCAGTGTTTCAAAGAAACATTGGTAATGGGCCGCCTGGGTGGATCAGCGGTTGGGTGTCTTGCCTTTGGTTCAGAGCGTGATCCCGGGATCCCGGGATCGAATCCCACATCGGGGTCCCTGCGAGGAGCCTGCTTCTCCCTCTGCCTATCTCTGCCTCTCTGTGTCTCTCATGAATAAATAAAATCTTTAAAAAACAAAACAAACAAAAAACATTGGTAAAGTAACACCTTCATGTTACAGATAAACTGTCAGTTCCCGTTTTGCAAAATTTTGTAAACTAATCCAATACAATAACACAAACATTTTTATCAATCTCTCTGTTCTATTAAGTTCTTTATCCATATTTGCTTTTTTTATTTTTTATTTTTTATTAAATTTTTATTTATTTATGATAGTCACAGAGAGAGAGAGAGAGAGGCAGAGACATAGGCAGAGGGAGAAGCAGGCTCCATGCACCGGGAGCCCGACGTGGGATTCGATCCCGAGTCTCCAGGATCGCGCCCTGGGCCAAAGGCAGGCGCCAAACCGCTGCGCCACCCAGGGATCCCCATATTTGCTTTTTTTTTTTTTTTTAAAGATTTTATTTATTCATTTAAAGACAGAGAACATGCAAAGTGGTAGTGGATGGAGAAGAGGAGGAGGGAGAGAGGGCGGGCAGGGGGGAATCTGAAATGGACTCCTCACTCAGTGCAGAGTTGCACGCAGGGCTTGATCTCATGACCATGAGATTACGACCTGAGCTGAAACCAAGAGTTGGATGCTCAATTGACTGAGCCATCAAGATGCCCCCATATTCACTTTACTTTGCTTAGGGAAATAAAATAAATATTTCCTAATTCCATTAGCTCTTGCCCTCCCAATTATCCCAAGTAATCATAATCTCTTATCTAAATATGGCATTTTTTCCACACCCAAATATGTCTTCATACTATTAATACAAAGGATTATATAAATTTTTAAAATATAGCACAATTTGTTATATTCTTCAAGTTTTATGGAGATGGTATACAAATTGTTTTTTTTTTTACTCAGCATATTTAATGATTGATTAGCCCTATGCATGGCTTGAACTCAGGTCCCTGAGATCAAGAATCGCATGCTCTTCCAACTGTGCCAGCCAGGCACCCCTGATCCATTCATTTTAAACTCATGTATGGGGACACCTGGGTGGCTCAGTGGTTGAGCGTCCATCTTTGGCCCAGGGCATGATTCTGGAAACCCAGTATCGAGTCCTGCATCGGGCTCCCTGCGAGGAGCCTGCTTCTCTATGTCTCTGCCTCTCTGTGTCTCTCATAAATAAATAAATAAATAAATAAATAAATAAATAAATAAATAAAATCTTTAAAAATAAACTCAGGTATGATGTCCCGATATATGAATTTATCAGTTTGGGCATTCCCCTGTTGGACATTTTTTTAAAAGGCATCTAAATATCTAAAGCTGTAAACCTACTACCTATACAAGATAATCGAAGCAATAAAGATAAAGCCAAAGTAAAAACTTAACTGGTACCAGTAGCAACAACTACATAATTAAAGGGTAAGATACACAGGGATCCTCCTAAGAGGCAGTTTTCTACTGTGATGGGAATCGAAATGGCAGAAATGCTGCAAACATTCCTTGGATGTCACTGTGGCAGGAGATCATTTATCAATGATCATCATGATATCTTAGGATGAGTAGCTTGAAGTAACAAGTTTATAGAAATTACATCCTGAATTTTATCATATTGAAGCAACGGAGGCCATATTTCAACACGTAACTACATCCATTATAAGTGACAGATGCACAAACTCTTTGGTCCAAATATTCTGTTCCGGGCAGCCTGGGTGGCTCAGCAGTTTAGCACCACGTTCAGCCCAGGGTGTGATCCCAGAGACCCAGGATCGAGTCCCACGTCAGGCTCCCTGCATGGAGCCTGCTTCTCCCTCTGCCTGTGTCCCTGCCTCTCTCTCTTCTCATGAATAAATAAATAAAATCTTAAAAAAAAAAACCACAAATATTCTGCTCCTAGAATTTTATTGTTTGTATATACTCACACACATAGAAGTTTCTTCCGGGTAATGGCAAGAAGGAATTAGCAGTCACCTCTGGGACACACACTGTGCTAAAAGCTTTATATATATTAACTTATTTGATCATTATCTTTTGTGTAGTATCATTTCCATTCTAATTTTTAAAGACTTTGAGAGAAAAAAAAAAGACTTTGAGAGAGAGTGAGCATGAGTGGTTAAGAAAGGGAGAAACAGGCGCCCCATTAGCAGGGAGCCCAGTTCAGGCCTCAATTCAAAGACCCTGGGATCATGACCTGAGCTGAAGGCAGACACCCAACTGAGCCATCCAGGTGCCCCTTAATTCCTATTTTATAGCTGTTTGGAGAAGTTAAACAATTTGTTCTTATAGATCGATGACCATAATAAATTTCTTTATGGTAAAACCAACAATTTAAAAAAATATTTATGTACGGTCAGAAAAGAAAGGGAAAATATTTGTAAATTATCTCTCAGATGAAAGACTAATTTTTATAAAGACCTACTATAAATCAATAAGAAAAGACCCAACAAGGGGCCCCTGGGTGGCTCAGTGGTTGAGCGTCTGCCTTTGGTTCAGGGCGTGATCCCAGGGTCCTAAGATTGAGTCCTGCATCAGGCTCCCCTCAGGAGGCCCCGCTTCTCCCTCTGCCTATGTCTCTGCCTCTCTCTCTGTGTCTCTCATGAATAAATAAATAAAATCTTAAAAAAAAAAAAAAAAGAATTACTTCAACATGTGTGAAGTGACATGTATACATTCATTGTGGCATAGTTTATAATAATAAAAGTGCATGCTGATCAATAGGAAACTCTTTCATGACACATTAATACAGTAGAAAAAAACTCTGTAACTATTACTCCCAAAGAGAAATGGTTATATACACTAACATGAAAGCAGCTCCAAGAGGTATTGTTCAGTATAAAACAGAATAAAACAATTTACAAAACAGTATGTAACATATACTGCTATTTTATCAAATACAAGGTCAGAGAAGAACATATCTATATATTTGCTGATTTGTACACAGTATCCATGGAACTATTTACAAAGGATAACACTCACTGGTTTTCTCTAAAGACAGGAAATACGGCTGCAGGACTGAGGTAGAGTGGAAACTTCCTTCCCATTATATTCTTTGCGCCTTCTTTATTTTCCAGCATGGATTTTTTTTTTTTTTTAAGATTTATTTATTTCAGGGGATCCCTGGGTGGCTCAGTGGTTTAGTGCCACTTTCAGCCCAGGACGCGATCCTGGAGTCCCAGGATCAAGTCCCACATCGGGCTCCCTGCAGGAAGCCTGCGTCTCCCTCTGCCTGTATCTCTGCCTCTGTGTGTGTGTGCCTCTCATGAATAAATGAAATCTTTAAAAAATTTGTTTTAGAGAGAGCAAGATCACACATGCACGAGCAGGGGGAAGGGCAGAGAGATAGGGAAAGAATCCCAAGCATATTTCCCACTGAGCAAGGAGGCAAGTTGAAGCTCCAACTCACCATCTAGAGATCACGACCTGAGCAGAAATCAAGTCTGACACTTAACCCCCTGAGCCACCCAAATTATCAATTCAGAAAAACACACTGATTATTTCCTGTTTTCTATTCCACTTCCTTCCCTTTCTCCACCATAAATCTACTTTAGGCTTTTAGGCTTTACTGTCATTGAGAGTGAGGTTGGAAATTTTTTTTTTTTTTTTGGTATTACATGCAGAGATGGAATTTAGTGACTCATCAGTTGCATGTAATACCTGCTGCTCACTACATTGTGTGCCCTCCTTAATGCCCATCACTCAATTATCCCTTCCTCTCTCCCACATCCCCTCCAGCAACTGTTTCCAAGAGTTCAGCGTCTCTTCTGGTTTGCCTCCCTCTCAATTTTTATTTCATTTTTCCTTCCCTTCTGCTATGTTCATCTGTTTCTTAAATTCCATGTATGAGTGAAATCATATGGTATTTGACTTTCTCTATTTTACTTAGCATAATACCCTCTAGTTCCATCCATGTAGCTGCAAATGGTTAAGATTTCATTCTTTTTGATGGCTCTTTCCATATTTTGGTTATTGTGGACGTTGCTGCTACAAACATTAGGGTGCAGGTAGGTAGGTGCCCCTTTGAATCACTATGTTTGTATCCTTTGAATAAATACCTAGTAGTGCAATTGCTGGATCGTAGGAGAGTTCTATTTTTAACTTTTTGAGGAGCCTCCGTACTGTTTTCCCGAGCGGCTGCACCAGCTTCACTCCCACCGACAGTGTGAGAGGGTTCCCCTTTCTCTGCATCCTCGCCAACATCTGTTGTTTGTTGAGTTGTTGATGTTAGCCATTCTGGCAGGGGTGAGGTGGTATCTCATTGTGGTTTTGATTTGTATTTCCCTGATGCCGAGAGATGTTGAGCATCTTCTCACGTGTCTGTCATTTGTATGTCTTCTTTGGAGAAATGTCTGTTCATGGTTTCTGCCCATTCCCTGACCGGACTTTTTGTTCTTTTTGGGTGTTCAGGTTCGTGGGCTCTTTATAGATGTTGGATACTAGCCCTTTACCTGATAGGACATTTGCAAATATCTTCTCCCACTTCATAGGTTGCCTTTTAGTTTTGTTGACTATTTCCTTTACTGTGCAGAAGCTTTCTATCTTGATGAAGTCCCAATAGTTCATTTTTGGTCTTGTTTCTTTTGTCTGTCATTGAGGGATTTTACTAGTCATCAGGACATCCCACTTGTACACTTTATTGTAGCCTAGAAACTACCTGGAAACCCCTGAGGTCCTCCTAGTGCAGATTTTTAACATGACACTTTAACTCCTTGAGCAATCTGGTGAAGGCTGTGGACTCCTGAGAAAATAAAATATATAAGATTATAAAGCAAACCAATCATATTGAAACAAAGTTATACTTTAAAAAAGATTTGAAAGAGAGCACGAGTGTGCGAGAGTGGGGGAAGGGGCAGAGAATCTTCAAGCAGACTCCCCACTGAGCATAGACCCCCAACCCAGGACTTGATTCCACAGATTGTGAGATCATGACCTGAACTAAAATCAAGAGTGGGCACTTAACCAACTGAGCCACTCAGGCACTCCTATAAACATATTTTTAAGATGTTATTTGTGATATGGTAACATGTTTATTAATGCATTAAATAATAAGCTATAGCTGGGAGTTAATAACTATGGTAATTTGGGGGGCATCTGTCTAGCTAAGTCAGTAGAGCATGTGACTCTTGATCTCAGAGTTGTGAAGTTCAAGCCCAATATTGGTGCATAGATTACTTAAAAATAAAATCCTAGCGGATGCCTGGGTGGCTCAGCTCAGTCAAGCATCTGCCTTCTGCTCAGGTCATGATTTCTGGGTCCTGGGATCGAGCCAAGTTTTGATATTTTATTTTGATATTTCAAAATATCAGCAGTAACTAATTTATGTGACCTATTGCATCAAACACTGTCAGCTTCGTTGTCCTTAAAAAAGTCCCTCCTAGATCTAGGTAGGTTGCCTTCCCTACTTAGTGCTTGGCTGGTTATCTGGTGATTTCTCTTCAGCATTATCCTGGGGGACAGCTTTGCTATGCTCTGGTGCCAATGTCCTGCTTTCTGTATCCGTTTTTATTGCCTCGTTTTGGTGGAGTGTATCCTCCAATTGTTTCTGAGAAAGGTTCTATGGGAGGAAAATTATTTAGATCTTTAATTTCTAACAACTCAATATTCTGAGATTCATATTTGATTTGCTGAGTAAAGAATTCTAGGCTGGGAATCATTTTCTTTCCTAATTTTGAACTTCCCTGTGTTAACTACAGAGCAGTCTGTTCTGATTTGGGATTCTTTCTGTGACTTGCATTTCTCTCTGGAAACATGTATATAGTATTGTTTCTTTGTTCTAATGCTCTAAAATTTTACAACATACACTGTTGCGGTCCACTTTTCATCTTTCATTTGGTGGGCACATTCAATTTGCAAATTGATGTCTTTCCAATCTGGAAAATTTTCTTGAATCCTTTATTTTCCTTCCTTCCATTCTCTCTGTCCATGCTCTTTAGAAATTATAAAACTTTTGAAGTGGTCCTCTAATTTTCTTGATAGTTTCTTAGTTTCCATCTTTCTGTCTCTTTATTTTGGGGAGATTTCCCCAATCTATCCTTCAACTCTTAAATTTGTGTTCTTTCATTCGGAAAGCTTCTTTTTTTGTTCTCTAAACTTAGTACTCACCTTTGTTGTTTGCAAAAACTTCTCTCAACTCTGAGGGTATGGTTAATAGTTTTCTTGTTTCTTCACTTTTCTTACTTGTGCATAGTCTCTATTTTTCTATTTCCTATGGACAGCTCACTCATGAACTAGTTGCAAAAAACATCAGAAATAGAAAACTTTCTTCTTATAGCTAATAGCTGGCTAATTATTTCTTCTCTGAGAGTCTTTTTTATGTTAAGGTTTTATTTGAGAGTGAGCTAGACAGAACACAAATGGGGACAGAAGGAGAGGGAGAAGCAGACTCCCTGCTGAGCAGGAAGCCTGACACTGGACTCAATCCTGGGACTCCAGGATCATGACCTGAGCTGAAGGCAGATCAACCGACTGAGCCATCCAGATGTCCCTCTGGGAGTCTTTAAAAATATAACATGGGGTTCCTGGGTAGCTTAGTCGGTTGAGCATCCAACTCAAGGTAGTGAGATCAAGCCGTAAGTCAGGCCCCTTACTAGGCAGGGAGTCTGCTTGGGATTCTCTCCCTCTCCTTCTATCCCCCCCCCCCTGCTTCTGCTCTCTCTCTAAAATAAATAAATATTAAAAAATAAAGTTAATAAAAATAAAAATAAGGGTGCTTGGGTAGCTCAGTTCATTAAGTGTCTGCCTTTGGGTCAGTTCATGATCTGAGAGTCCCAGGATTAAGACCTGGATCGTGCCCTGTGCTCAGTGGGGAAGCCTGTTTCTGCCCCTTCCCCTGCTCCTTCTCTCTCAAATAAATATGAAAAAAATAAAAATAATTTAAAAACAAGCACCATTTGTAATGCTTAGGGGAACCTAAAGGACAGGTAGGCCAACTTCACAGCTCAGGAAGTTGCTTCCATCTCTTAGTGTCCTTGATGATGACGACTCAGCTGGGTCTGAGGAGTGACTCAGCGATGGACTCAGGGATGAAAGGATTTCTTGTGGACCCTCGCCAATAGTCTGGAAAACAAGGGGAGGAGTACAGCACTTATTTACGTGTCTAAGAGCTGCATGAATCATAAAAAGGAGAAACATATTTAGGAATAATTTGCTCTTAACTGTTTGAGTATATTGAATAAGGCTGACCTCATTTTGAATATCTGATCTCATTAGTATAAGAGACCCAAGACCCAGGGGAAAGGACATTCTGGGTCAGAGACTTCAGTAAGGGTAGCAAGTACAGAGAGTTTATGTTCAGACTGGATCTCTTCTGTATTCCTCCCGGCATACAAAATATAGTGTATCCCAGCGTGTGTAAAACTCTGATCTTGTTCAATGGGCTAACAGAAGACAGACTTCATAAATTAGGTGCATGTTGACCTACAGGAGGCTCTAAAGAAATTCTACTGTGAGAGGACAAAGGAAGATTTTTTTCAGAAGTAATCTCTACACCCAATGTGGGGCTCAAACTCACAACTCTGAGATCTGGAGTCTCATGATCTGCCAACTGAGCCAGTCATACACCCTAAAGAAAGATTTTTGAAAGTGGAGCAAATGCTTCCATGTCAGAATAGAAAGGTCTAGGTTAGTTGGCAAACTCTGGGGAAAAGATACAATTTTCTCAAGCATCCTAACAGAGAACAGTGGTACTATTTGGGTATTAGGTTAATTAGAGTGGATAACAGCAAGGACTTCAGAATTTTAAATGGATACTCATTTTTCAAAAAGCAATGGAAATGAAAGATTTCCCATATAAACTTTACCAACTCTTAGATCCAACTCTTTCCCCTCAACTTGTCACTTCTCTCCTTTAAGGAACTTGGGTTTTCATTTGTAAAGTCAGGATATTAGTTTTGGTAGTTTCTTTTTACTTCTCTTGAAAGTCAACTGGACATAACGATTAGTAAAAGACAAGTAGTAGATGGTTTTGACTGCCATCCTGTATAGTGAGGCTGGGGTCGGTGAATGACAGAGGCAGCTGTCACTGCCACAGGAGTGATTTCATTGGCATTATTAGTACTTGAACGCTTAGGCAAGACTTCACTTTTACCAGTAAATCAACTGCTTTTTGTCGTTTACTTGCACTTAAGACATTTTGAACTTGTGGTAGAGGATAGCAGTTTCATTTTACTCTCCCCTTTCTTCTTAAATAGAATGCCAATTTGATTCAGAACAGCATTCAGCTTCAGGATTGTTATTTCTGAGCTTCTCTTGCTGGGTGGGGTATGGGGATGTACTTGAAAGTGTTCTGTGAGTTTCTGAGACTTTAAAGTCTTACAAGCGGAAGCTTTCTTCCTCCTATCTAGAATGCAGATGTAGTAGTTGAAATTCCTGCACCCATATATATTTAAGATTTTATTTATTCATGAGAGAGAGAGAGAGAGAGAGAGGCAGAAGCAGGCTCCAAGCAGGGAGCCCGATGTGGAACTTGATCTCAGGACTCCAGGATCAGGCCCTGGGCTGAAGGTGGCACTAAACCCGAGCCGTGATCCCTGGGTGGCGCAGCGGTTTGGTGCCTGCCTTTGGCCCAGGGCGCGATCCTGGTGACTCGGGATCGAATCCCATGTCGGGGTCCCAGTGCATGGAGCCTGCTTCTCCCTCTGCCTGTGTCTCTGCCTCTCTCTCTCTCTCTGCGACTATCATAAATAAATAAAAAATTAAAAATAAATAAAAATAAACCCCTGAGTCACCCTGGCTGACCTTCTGCACCCATATTTGATATTGATATATAAACCTTGTCAAGAACCCTCGTGATAATCATAAAGCTGAACTTCATGAGTTCTATATTGTTAACTCTAGACCTTACTGACACAAGGACAAAATAAACATTGGTATCATTACTTCTTGTTACACGGAGGAAAACAGAAAACATGCTAAAATGCTTATAGCAGGGGCACCTGGGTGGCTCAGTCCATTAAGCATCTGCCTTCAGCTCGGGTCATATCATCAGGGTCCTGGGTTCCAGGCCTAAGGCAGGTTCCCTGCTCAGTGGGAGTCTGCTTCTCCCTTGCCACCCCCCACCCACCCCGCCTCGTTTTCTCTCAAGTAAGTAAACCTTTAAAGAAACGTTTTAACAACATTCTCTTAAATACACAGTAGTACCACCTTACCTGTGGGGGAGTATGTTCCAAGACCCACCCAATGGATGCCTGAAACTGCAGACAGTACTGAATCTATATATACTGCTTCTTCCTTTACCTACATACCCTATGATAGAGTTCATTTTCTAAGTTAGGCACAATAAGTGGCTAACGATAATAAAATGGAACAATTATAAACTTATGCTGTAATAAAATAAATGTGGTCTCTCAAATAATCTTATTGTACTGTACTCACCCTTCTTGTGAGATGTCAAAATGCTTATGTGATGAGATGAAGGGAAATGACACAGGCATTGTAATGTAGCACTAGACTACTACTGACCTTCTGACAATTGGTCAGAAGGATCACCTGCTTCCTGACTCACCTGCTTCCGGACTGCAGTTGACGGCCAGTAACTGAAACCATAAAGTGAAACCCAGATAAAAGGAAACTACTGTATAATCACTTACTTTGCAAGCTAGTGTTTTTTCCTAGGGCCAATAGTATTAATTTTTAAAGGTTACGAGCATCGAGGTAGGGCAGGGGGGCTTTTGTCAATTTGGGTAATAGATGCTGTGAAATATAAAATACGCTGTAATACATGTGAAAAATGATGACATTTCTAAAATAGAATTTGAAAATACCAGATATAAATTTTAAGTAAAATACTATCACTGAAATTAAAACTCAGTAACTATAAATGCAAAAAGCATGAACCTAAATTGGGACTCCCAGTTGGAAAAACAGTGTAAGACATTCTCAGGAACTGCTGAGGAGACCTGAACATGGACTAGGTATTATGGAATTACTGTTAATTTTCCGAATTTACTCAGAACATCTCACAGTCGGAAAGCATAAAAGATGGTAAGGGAAACTTTAACAATAGTATTTCTCAAAAGTATTACTTAGAGGGGACAGCTGATCCAGTTGGTAGAGCATGTGACTCTTCATGTCAGGGTTTTTCTTTTATTTAAAGCTTTTGTGTTTCATTCTTTTTTTTTTTTTAAAGATTTATTTATTCATGAGAAACACAGAAAGGCAGAGACTCACAGGCAGAAGCAGCAGCAGGCTTCCCACAGGGAGCCAGATGTGGGACTTGATCCTAGATCCTGGGATCATGTCCTGAGTCAAAGGCAGATGCTCAACCACTGAGCACCCTTGCATCCCATGTCGGAGTTTTGAATTCAAGCCTCATGATGGGTACAGAGATTACTTAAAAATAAAATCTTAAGAAGAAAAAAAGTACTACTTATAAATAGTAATTAGATATACTTGTTTTTAACCACTTAAATATTTAAGTATTTGTTTTAATACATTAAAGTGCACATGGGGGGCAGGGGGAGAGGGAGGGGAATAAATTTTAAGGAGACTGCATGCTCAGTGTGGAGTCCAACCTGGGATTTCATCTCACAACCCTGAGATTAGGACCTGAGCTGAAAGCAAGAGTCCAACATACAACCAACTAACCCATGCAGATGCCCCTATTTTTATTTTTTAAAGTAAGCCTTACATCCAACGTGGGGCTTGAACTCACAACCTTCAGATCAAGAGTCATGTGCTCTACCAACTGAGCCAGCCAAGCGCACCATGACTGTTTTATGAACCTCTTTTTCATGGAGGTTTAACATTCATGTTTTGATAGAATGAATTATGCTGTTACCTTTTTTGTAGGAATCCCAACACATACACTGCCAAATCAGACCAATTAGGTCCACTATGTATTCTAATGTTCTTTTTTCTTAAACTCCTTCCCTAGCTCTGTTGGCTTCAAACGTGATATCTGTATCCTAGGTAAGAAAGCCTACCAAAGTAACTAGACTCCAAGTGAGGTAAGGAAAAGCCTGTGAAGCTGAGCTCACACTCCACTTACTTACTAATTTTCAAAACTAAGAGCACATCAACTCCAAGATGTACCAAGAATGACAAAACACTGTTAATTCTGACAATGTACTTGACCTTCTTGCAATGCATGAATTGGTTATAGCAGCCTCTTTCTTGCAATTTCAATCTATTCACACATTTCTCATGAATAAAAACACACTGCTCGGAATCTGGTAGGCAATTCCCTGCATTACAGCTTCTGGGAAGCTCCCCTCCTTAGGGCCCAAGAAAAACTTGGTTGCCACTTTGCAAGAAAATATGGAATTGTTGTCCTTCCAACAAGAACATCAAATTTGTCCTGCTGCTTCTGTGCACCTTTTTTCGTACCCAGAATTGTTTTATTTTGATGTTGGACCATCCTTTTGAAGATACTTAGCAATTAAACTAATGCTCACAAACAGCTATGATTAAGTTCACATGTGGACAGGCAAAGACATGCTACTGGCGTTGCTGGGACACCAGAAACTGTAAGATGCCGCGGACTGTTAAGTTATATTCCAATTTCATAAGAGCTAAAATGTGTAGAAAAAAATGCACCTTAGTGAGGTATGGTGTCAGACATATTGTCAAATTTGTCTAAATCCTAACCAACCATCCAGGAGACTCAGCTTGTGTGATCCCATTTTTCAAGTTCAAATGACTTACCCAAGACTCTCCAACTAATGAGTGTCTAAACCAGGATTCAGACCCAATTAACTATGCAAGGTAATTCCAGTACCCCCAACTCCCCCACAACCTGTAACAATTCAGACTAACTTGTTTCCAAGAATTAAAAAGCACTATGTCAAACAGCTGAAATGGACAGTTAATCAGAGTGCTGTCAATTACCTCGAGGGTGACCCAATTATGATCAACGTGCAATTAAGCAAGAAATGCCTGAGCTAGACTTAATTTGCTATCACTATGGTCTTCTCTGGTTTGGTCAAATCTCTTTGCTGAAGTTAAACCACTTCATGCAGGGATTGAACTATGGGATAGAACACACCTCTGAGGAGAGCTTTGTGCCGGAGTTTAATGTTTCTAGTTCAAAGGATCTATGTATTTTCCTTGAATGTGTTTAGCTTTTATAAACACTGAAGAGATGATTCTTTTACGCTATAGCTCTAATCACTTGTGTTCAAGTAATTCAATGTATTCAAGGTATACATTTAACATTTTGTGGAGTTCAAAATAATATATTTAAAGTACATGACAGTAACAAAAATCAGAAGGGGAAACAGAGGTAAAGTATTCTAATCCATTATCTTCATTTCATGATCTAGGATGGCTTCTCTAGTTCTTACCATCATATCCATGTCCCCTTTTACTCTGAAGGTTTTTATCAGAAGTTTTTAATCACTTCTGGTTTCATTTCAGTCAACTTGGTTGCATGTGAAGTTGGGAAATGTCAGTCAGGAGGCTTAAGTACCCAGTTATAATACAGTGGTTCAATTATTAAAACAAATGAGTAATATATATACTGAGGGAGAATTATCAGTTAACATGACATTGTCCTGAGGCCTGTACACAATTTTAGAAGAAAAAAGATGCAAATTTACTCTCGGCAGTAGCTGAATCCCCGTTGCCAATCATCTCTAATTCAAAGCCGACTATCCTGGTTTCAAAGCCAAAGCTTGTTTTCTTGCAACATCTAGAACATACCAAGAAAGCAGGGGGTAGACAGTGGATGTGCTAGAAGATAAGAAAATGGCGTATGATCATTCGCAGCCACGGTGACAGCTACTCAAATAACAATATGCATTTCATAGCTGTATCAAAACCAATCAATCTGAACCTTAAGTCTTGGGAAATCCCAGAAAACCTCTTAAAAGCTGCTTTTAGGGCAAAAACAGTACTTAAAACCAAATAAAAAATTTTAACAGCTAAAGTTTGAAACAAAGTTTCCCAATGTTGTTCTTCGAATACATTTAAACTTTTACCATTTACCTCCTAGAAAGAAGTTTCACACAGGATTATATCCTACTTAAGTAATAGTTTTGCCAAAGCCTATAAAGTTGGAGTACAGCAATTATACAAAATCGCTGACTCTGCATGAGCACGAGGCTCTTCAAATGCTTAGGTTTTAGTCTAGGTTTATAGAAGGTTAGATTCAATCCTCTGGAAACAGGTTCATCCAAGCTAGTTTCTTTTTTCTATTTCCTTAGTTCTACTCCCTTTCATGTTTTATAAGACATCTACACATTTCTCCCCTTCTTCCTACCTTTCCAAGGGGTTAAGGTCCCTTTCTAAGGGCTATATCTGACAAGAATACAATTAATCAAGAATATTTACCACAGCTTCTTACACCTGTGTGTTCTTGTGCTTTTTATCTGTTACACATAACTCCTCACCAGGAAATAAGATGCTTTAAAGGCAGATAAAGCAAATCACACTGTCACAGAAGGGATTTGGATCTTGAGAACAAAAGGGAGAGACTGGAGCCTGGAGCAAGTTTGATTTAACCTAACTGGGCCATAACTCTCAATAACCCAGAGATCATGTTTATACATCAACAGGTGTCCACTTTACTTAAAAATGTTACCTAACACGTAACACACATATAACCACTTTAATGTAGGAATAATTTCGAGCCAATAAAGGAAAATAAATGTAAACCAAGTTTATTTTGCTTTTTAAGTAGTGTTCTTAAAGCACTACAGCTTGGTAAACAATGTAAATTAGTATAAGTCATCTCAAAAGCCAGAGTTTTGTTTTGTTTTTTAATGAGTTGTTAAAAAGATGCAGCCTATTCTAACAGGATAAATATTTTTAACCATTTCACTTCGAGTTAATGAAGGCTCACAAATGAGCAACACTCCTCATTGAGGAAAACAAAAAGCTGTTGTCGACAAGCGACAGCACACACACACAAAAACAAAAAGAACTGTGTAAAAATAACTAACTGTGTTCCCATATTTTTTGAAGTCGCTTTACAATGGGATGATATGCACATGATCTTGCTGCAAACTTGCCATACAGACTCGTAATACATGTAGTCTAGACAAACGATTCAGTCCAAGAGGTGCTAACTTCAGACAATGCAGCACTAGAATTCTCTTAACAACGCAATTTGTTTTACTCATTATCTTTTCTTCTAGACTGAAATACAGGCTAGAAAGAAAATGCTCCCTAATTAAAAATTGATATTGTTTTTACAGGAAAATTGTGTAATTTTGCATTAGAATTTACAAGTATATGCTCAAATTAAATTTGCCTCCTCCCCCCATCCCAGCCACAAAATGGGCATGAAGTAAAATTTTTAAAAAATGCCTTAATTTTTAACTTCATGCAAACTAAATAAAGATGACCAAAACAAAAGCTTAAAACAATGGAAGGATATTTCACAGAAAATTTCTTATACAAAAAACACATAAGAAAAAGGGCCACTAGGTGACATTTTAATTTACAAATTGGCATCATTTTGGTCGACAAATATCCAGATGCTGTTTTCTTCTGCTAACAAGAGTTGCAGAGAGGGGGGAAAAACCCAACCAAAAAAAGGAAGAAAAAAAAAAAGAAAGAAAAAGAAAAAACCAGCATGACTTCTTAGTTTAATCACACATTTCTTCTGGAATTTCATGTGGATTAAGGATGCCAGGGACAGACATTTGAAGTTTATGTTTCTCTTCCTGAGCCTGTCGAAGGGCTGTTTCTCTTTCTTCCAAAAACAGATCAGATGTATCTTCACCTGCAAACTCCTGTGACAACAAGATAGTTAAGTGTTAATATAACCAACTTCAATTTTGGAAAATGTCCTCCTGGGAGGGGTGGAGGAGGAAGATAGATAGAGAAGCACCTCCCTGTTTTGTCTACACAATGATAAAACCTATCCTTCAATTGGTTGGGTTAATATTATAGTGTATGTATTTTTAAAGATTATATATGTATTACAAACAAAATGCAGGGGGGTAGGACGAGAGGGAAGAACAAGCAGGCTCCCTGCAGAGTGCAGAGCAGGGTAGGGGGGTTTAATCCCAGGATACCATGCCCCAGAGATCATGATCTGAGCTGGATGTTCAAGGTGTCCCTAAATTATAGCATACTAATATAATTCTGTGTAGCTGAATTAAAACCAAAGGTGTTAACTGAGGAAAAAAAGTTTATTAAATAGGCATAGTGCAATGTCATATATAAAATATACTTCCATAAGACAAGAGATTTAAAAAGTTGTTTCTCCTACAACTAATGATAAAGTTTAGCTACATTGTGACTATATAGCTGTTTTTTAAATATTTTATTTATTTATTTATTCGAGAGAGAGAGAGAGAGAGGCAGAGACACAGGCAGAGGGAGAAGCAGGCTCCCTGTAGGGAGCCGGACGTAAGACTTGATCCCGTGTCTCCAGGATCAGGGCCTGGGCCGAAGGCGGCGCTACACCGCTGAGCCATCCCAGGCTGCCCTATATAGGAATTTCAAGTAATTTTCACTCTCTTTGGCATTCTCTACTTATGACATAGCTAATATGTTTACAATTTTTAAAAAATCTATTTATCTTGGGAAAAAAATCTGAGTATCATGTACGATCAATCCTTATTTAACCTTCACCAGTAAGGTAATCCATCAACTTATAGATGTTACATTACTTTTAAATTTGTTTAAAAGAAGGTAATACAAGATAATTTCTTCTTCCCATAAATTTAAATGAAGCATTGTGTAACAGCAGCAGAAAGAAGTGGATTATCTGCTAATTTGTCTTAATTCCCTAAAATGGATTACTAACAAAATGGGTATGAAATCCCCAAAGGGGCAATCAGTGTTTCTTTCCCCATAATGCACAATTTAAAAATCATCTATAGGATGACATGACCATATTCCAAGACATTTTGATCATCCAAAATGAGTTATATTAATAACAAGTTTCCAAAAACATTTGTAACGCATCATGTTCTCAGCGATGACTTAGTTTTTCACTGTGTATCAGTCTAGGACTAGTAAGCTTGAATACCACTCAAAAATCCCATTCATTTTGCTTTAACAAAAAGTGGTAAATTATACAATCCAACAACTAAAACATACCAAGTACAAAGCACGTACCTTTATTTGTACTAGGAAATCCCTAAGATGTTCCTTGAAAGCAGGAATATCCTGATTTAAGCTGAAAAGCCCTGTCACAAAGAGCTTTACTTGAGCACTGCAAAATAAAACACAACGATTAAATATCACTGTTTTTTAACGGAAAAATATAGGTGTATTAAAAAGTGTATTTACTCTTGTAGATGAGGGAATGCAGATTTAAGGAGATTTGCCACATATTCCTGAATGAACATTTGGTTGTTAACTGGATTTCCAGGATTTAATGGTGTACTTATTTTTCCTTCTTCAACCAAATTAAACATATATGCCAGTATTGACGCATGCATTGTCAAACCTGTTGATAAGAAGAACATCATTAACTCCACAGTTAATAACAACTTGAACACTTAAGATTTTCATGGCTATAAATTCTTACCAGCAGTATGTGAGGTGTCTGTCACAACAGAAAATATATGCTGAAGAATATCACAAAAATAAGTTTGATAGAAACTCTGAGCTGCAGCTTCTTCTTGTGCAACATTTTGTAAGAGTGTAAAAAGTATCTGTAAGCCTAAAAACGTACAAAAACACCAACGAAGTTATTACAGCCGGTTAACATTCACACAGAATTTCCACTATTCAACTATTCTGATTCAAAAGCCATTCTTAACCCTCTTTCCACTAGTGACTAACAATTATTTGCCTAAATTACCTTGAATAATGGGAGTTCATCTAGCATCAATGTCTGCTTATAGATTACACTAATAACCATTACCAACTTTCCACTATATCTGAAAGTTTAGTAGATTCTCTCCAAATCAACTCTAAAAACAGCATTACGAAAATACAAGTATAAAAAAAAAAAAAAAGAAAAAAGAAAATACAAGTATATTACATAAACCAGTTTCTATTTAAAAATAAAAATTTATCTTGAAGATGTGGTTTTCTCCTTTTTTTGACCCTTACAGCACAGAGGAAAAGCAGATGGGGAAAAGGAAACATTGGTATGGATGTGGAGAAGTAATGTCGCTCTACTTTAAATTTTACACTCATCTCCCTGTAAATCAACCATATACCTGTGGACTCAACCATAGAAGAGAGGATTCAACTGCTTTTAGTATTTACTTAGACCTACATATGCCACAGATGTACTCACACAAAACCCACATAACAGTGCTACCTAATTCCTTTAGATCTAAGTTTAAGAGCCTGTGGATTTTAAGATGAATGAATAGAAAGGGTATTTAAATAAAAGGACGTGTATTTACCTGTATCTGCAACATTCCTCATAGTATGTTTGAAAGCCCAAATAATGGAATCCAAAACAAGTTTAAATTGTGCAGGTGGTATTGCCAGGAATGCTGGGAAACAATGAGAATTGACAGCCTGAAGTAGTAAGAAAAAGTTTGTTCTGTGTTCAGGATATTCTTCAAAGTCCTATAAACAAAAGATGAGAACAAAATAAAGTTTCAATGCCTTAATTATGTTTAATAAAAAAGAAAAAGTAAATCCTAATTTAGTATAAAGCTTTGGAATTGTTAATTTTTTTTTTATGATAGTCACAGAGAGAGAGAGAGAGAGAGAGAGAGAGAGAGAGAAAGGCAGAGACACAGGCAGAGGGAGAAGTAGGCTCCATGCACCGGGAGCCCGACGTGGGATTCGATCCTGGGGCTCCAGGATCGCACCCTGGGCCAAAGGCAGGCGCCAAACCACTGCGCCACCCAGGGATCCCCAAAGCTTTGGAGCTGTTAATCGACCCCATCCAATGTATGTAAGATATAGGTTTCCTGATCAGCAAACCTGAAATCAACACAATTTGCCTCTCATGGAAAATGTAAGTACCACTGATTACACAAATGAATTACTAAAAATAAGGACTACGAGGTCCCATTATAAGGAGTCAAAACGCATAAAGAACATATTTTCAAGTTACTCTTAAGAAAATTACTACCATGTTATGATACGGACTTCAAGATCACAAATATATATCCGAGAATTTTTAGCTACTGTGTAAATTTGTAGACTTAGATCTACATTTTCCTGTCTTACTTAATACATTCCCCCATTTCTAGTATGTGTGCATGTGTGTATATATATATATATATATACATATACATTACTGTACATACAGTTTTTGTGTAAATTTACTATTTTGCAGTTAAGATTGTTTTAAGATTTGAGAGAGAGTACATGTGAATTGGGGGGAGGACCAAAGGGAGAGAATCTTCAACAGACTCCTTGCTGAGTGTGGAGACTAGACTTGGTGTGTTATCTCCCCATTCTGAATTCAAGATCAAGATCAAGACCAAGCGGAGACCAAGAGCAGAAGCTCAATCAACTGAACCATCTAAATGGCCAAAGATCTTTTTAATAGTAAATACATTTGGTTTTAAGATTGTATTTATTCATGACAGAGAGAGAAAGGGGGGCAGAGGGAGAAGCAGTCTCCACACAGGGAGCCTGACGTGGGACTCGATCCCAGGTGTCCAGATCACACCCCAGGCCGAAGGTGGCGCTAAACCACTGGGCCACCAGGGCTGCCCAAGAGTAAATATTTTTAAAAGTACTTCTCTGGTCTAAATGTTCAAATATTTAAACTAGTTAATCCCATAGCTATCATTTATGCTTTCAAGACTTACAAGGATACATAATGCAGAATTTCCCATACTGAAATGTAAACCACATACCTTATTTATCATATTCAATGTGCATTCAAAAACAGCATCAAATATTTGAGGTATTTCAGCTGTTATATGTCCTCCTAACTTGTTGACAATAATAGCCATAGTACTAAGCACTTCTGGTTCTCTAGCAGCTGGTACATTTCTCTGATAATCAATGAGAACTGCATCCAATAAAGGAGGAACAAAATTTTCAGCTACCTGTTTAAAAAAAAAAAAAAACTTTACCTAAGTTTTATCCTATGCACTTGCTTACCATTACCATCATAAACAGCTAGGTCAATGTTATATTGAAATTTAGGTTGAATATCTGCTTAAAACTGGAAAATCCCACGTTTTAATTAAAAAAAAATTTTTTTAAAGATTGTTTATTTGACAGAATGAGAGCAACAGGCCGCCCACTGAGCAGGGAGCCCAATGTGGGGACTCAATCACAAACCTTGGGATCCTGACCTGAGCCAAACACAGTTGCTGGACCAACTGAGCCACCTAGGTACCCCTAGAAAATCCCATTTTTTAATTTGGTTTTGGACATTAATTCTTTTTACCAAAAGAAACCAAGGAATTATAATAGGCTGGGAAGAGCCACAGATATATTGATATTTCAAATCTAATTGCGAAGATTAAACTAAGGCCCAAAATGAAGTTACTGGCTACAAGTTACTATGGCAGGGCCAGGATTTTAGGGATATGGTATATGGGATAACTTACCTAAAAGCAAAGAAAAGCCCTCCTAATCAATACTACATTAATTTTGTCAATGAAGATCTATAAAAACCAAGCAGCGCATATCTAATACAAAGTAGACATCCATTCAATGATTTTTATTAAGCTTAGTGAATGCTAACTGGTAAATACTTTAATAAACAAAACCCAAAGCCACCACTTACTCTTGTACAAGGAATTAGAACTGTACCAGGAAGACCATGAGTTTCCATGAGTCTCAGTAAACAGGGTCATATTAAGGTGTAGCTTATGCGTCTTTCTTTAATAGGTTCTTTATTACCACATGGACAATAAATATAAACAGTGTTTCTTGTAACTGAAGGTCACTAGTGTTAGTAGTGTCCTACTTACTATATATAATACAAGTCTAGTAGAATTTAAGGATAAGCACAATTATTTTTCCAATAACCCACTTGATGTCTTAGACCAGAACTGTTCTCATTTTACTTTTAACACTTCAATAATTCTTTCCTAACAAGATGGATCTTAAGTGTGTTTTCGAGTATTTTTTTTTAAAAAAAGATTTTATTTTTTTATTCATGAGAGACGCAGAGACACAGGCAGAGGGAGAAGCAGGCTCCATATGCAGGGAGCCTGGTGTGGGACTCGATCCCGGGTCTCCAGGATCAGGCCCTGGGCTGAAGGCAGGCGCCAAACGGCTGAGCCACTCAGGCATCCCTGTTTTTGAGTATTTTTTAATTCACCGCCCCATTCAATACAAATCTTGGTTACAAAATGATACCCTCTCATTATTATCACTGATACTCCTAAAATTTGCCCAAGCTACTCTAAATTGTGAATTTCACATTCCTTTAATTCATCTTATCTTTGTCCAGTTTTCCTTTTTTAAAAAATTTTTTTAAAGACTTTATTTATTCATAGAGACAGAGAGAGAGGCAGAGAGAGAAACAGGCACCATGCAAAGAGCCTGATAAGGAACTTGATCCAGGGTCTCCAGGATCACGCCCTGGGCCTCCAGGATCACGCCCTGGGCTGCAGGTGGCGCTAAACCACTGCGCCACTGGGGCTGCCCTCCAGTTTTATTTCTTAAAAAGGATTTTATTGATTTATTCATGAGACACACAGAGAGGCAGAGACATACAGGGAGAGAGAAACAGGCTCCACGCAGGGAGCCTGATGTGGGACTTGATCTCAGGATTCCAGGATCATGCCCTGGGCCGAAGGCAGGCACTCAACTGCTGAGCCACCCAGGCGTCCCCTCTTGTCCAATTTTAAATACATTTCTGATGTCATAATACACTACTTAAAAATCTTTCAACATTTATTATCTTGAGAATTCCACAACTGTCTTCTGAACAAGTTCCCTGAAAAATATCTTATTTGTTGGAACAAACGCAACAGCACACTTGTCAACCAAAGATTAACATGATAGATTCTTTGTAATGTACAAGGATCAAGACAATCAGTGGTAGAATAAATTAAAAATACAGGCTTTAAAAAATAATAACCCAAATTTTCCCATGTTAAGGCATATAAGGAGAATAGCTGAGTTTCTGAAACCATTTTCTATTCTGGAAATGATTAAAAACTTAAAAAAAATTAAGAGTAAAAGAGATTTGTAAGCATTCCACTGGGAAAGCCCTTACTCTCACTTCAGAGCCAAATTAATGACAGCTTTGTAAACTGCTCTGAAGAATCATGAAGAAACAAAAAAATTTCTCCCAAATGTCTATGTATCCACAGGGGGCGAAAAATGACCCAAGCTACCTTATTAAGTATCACCTTGTTAGTGTCCTCCAAAAACAGCAATTTCTTAGGAACACGGTACATAATATTTTCAAGTATTCAAGGACTCAAAAAATAGGTCACTGTAAAATAAGCCCAAATATTTCCCTCGAAATTACCTTTAAATGAGCTATGTGCATAGACCAGAGAATACAGCATCAACTTAAAAAGCAAAACATTTCACTTACCATCTGTGGATCATTGGACCGGCTCACCCAACCGGATATTAACTTTAAAGTTTCCCTTTTTACCGTTCGCATACTTCTAATCAATGGTTGCTTTGTAACCATCTCGCCTAAAAAATACAATCCAGTGAAATCTAACTTGACAACTACAACTCTACATTGGCAGTTACATGTACTTCAGATATAATAGCTCCCATTTACCACCCAAAGGCATAAAGACAAGGGCACACAGATGAATGTACTGGGAAAATAAACGAAGACTAATTTTACAAGGAAAAGGTGTATGCAACTCGTTAAAAATAATTGTCATTTGGAACACTGGGAGAGTTAACTTAAATCTTTGAGAAATGAACATTATTTACACTAAGACTGAATGGAAAAAAATCTTTTTTAAAGATTTCGTTTATTCATGAGAGAGAGAGAGAGAGAGAGAGAGAGAGGCAGAGACACAGGGAGAGGGAGAAGCAGGCTCCGTACAGGGAGCCTGACGTGGGACTCGATCCCGGGACTCCAAGATCAGGCCCTGGGCTGAAGGCGGCGTTAAACCCGAGCCACCAGGCTGCCCAAGACTGAATGTAAAATTGATTTGCTATTCACAATTCCACAAAAATTCAGAATTACTTACCATTAGCTTGGATAGCTGCTGAAATATTTTCACTGAGGCACTTGTATACATTAAGCATATCTAAATAAATTCTCCCAAGTTGAATTACAAAGGGGTGTCCGACAGCTTTGCAGGCTCTAACATTTGTTTTCAATATGCTACCAAGCTGCTTTACAGTTTCCGGATCTTTAAGTATATCCACATTCTGTGAAGGACAAGTAATAAATTTCATTTATCACATGAAAATTTAAAGCAAAAAATACTACCCACACTTACTCCAAAATCACTACCACATTTACAATGCAAAGTAGGGAAACACAGAAATCTTTATTACCTGTAGCTACAACTATGAATAGATTAACATTCCCAATATACCATCAAATCAGAAAAAAAATTACAGTATAGTTTTTGTTACTTTTGAAAATAACACGGTCTTCTTGAATTCCATTTGAACTTTGATAAAAAGGAGTAGAACTTACTTTGGTTGCCTGCTGGATTATGCTATCCCAAACCTGATTAGGGAGTAGCATGTATTTTTCTATCAAATGTTCTTGTACTGTTTGGTCTGTTTGTGCACCAATCATGTACCCCACAGCTTCATAAAATGTATGGACCTATGTAAAATGGCAGACATTTTATGTTTATGCATCATAAGGATAACCACATACAACCAACTTACGTATGTATTAGACCTTCTTTTGTGAGTCTGAGAAACAACTTACATTAGGTAAGAAAATAGCCTAATAAACTTCTAGCTAAATTTTTGCCCTACAATGAAAACTTAATGACTCCAGCAGAGATGTGGGTTGGGGGGGATAGGTGATATAGGTGATAGGGAGTAAGTAGTGCACTGGGTGATATATGGAATTGCTGAATCACTATATTGTACACGCATAACTAATATAATACTGTATGTTAACTATACTGGAATTTAAAAAAATTTAACCATAGATGTATGTTAAATGAATCCAATGGTGTTACTCTATTGCCATTTATGAATTCTGAGTAAAAGAGTAGTCATGAAGTGCCTGGGTGGCACAGTCAGTTAAGCATTCAACACTTGGGTTTTGGCTTGGGTCATGGTCTCATGGTCCTGAGATTGAGCCCTCCCACCCACCATGTACTCTTACTCTAACAGACCTTTAAATAGGAAGGAAAAAAATAGTCATTTTCTTTTCTTTGGGTGGAGACTGGGTCGAGGGGGGAGAGAATCTTAAGCAGGTTCCCCACCCCTGTGAAGCCTGATCTCATAACCCTTGAGACTATGACCTGGGCCAAAATGAAGTGTTGGACGCTCAACCAACTGAGCCACCCATGTGGCCACTGTAGTATTCATGGTCTATGAATATGCATACTACTACGATGCTCAGTGCTCTACGTACCTGCTGAGGTTGAAGATCACAAATTATAGTGTTGATATTGTTCAAAATTTCATCAATAAATGGCATTACTTCTCCAACCTGAACCTGAACAAAATGCCTGCGGCATTTCTGAGCTATTTTAATAAAAGTATCACAAGCCATGTCTTGGACTCCATCATGGGTCTCTAACAAAACAAAAATATTATCAAAAAATTTCAAGAAAACTTGGGGTTTCTTTTGTTCAATAAATATAAATAGCTGAATAATAAGGATTTACCATGCATGAATTCAAACAACTTGTTAACTACAGTCTTCAAAAACTTCCAGTGAGCTCTTAAAAATCTTGGATATTGACCTACTATGTACATGATATTTGATGCAATAATAGCTTTATTATCTTTGCCTCTTTTCTGTTCACATAATCCTAAAAGATCCTGTAAAATGAGAGCAATTTCAGTCATTTATAATAATACAATTTAGTTACCCAAGAGCTCAGTTCACATGTAGTACCCCTGCATACCTTTATAACAGTAACAAGAAAGCGTTTTTCATCCTCTTCATGCATTGCTCCACTAATGGAGCCTATTGCCCAACACAATGTATTCAAATTTTTCCATGACCACTCTGTACCATTCACTTGATTGTGAAGCTTCTCAGTCATTATTCTTTCTGTATCTACATAATCCAGATGAGTAAGATAAACTACAAAAGAAGGGAAAAGGTTCCAAAAGTTCAAATTCTAAACTATGAACAAAAAAAATCTAATAAAAAATAGCACAATAAAAGTGATTATTAACAGATTCAGAAAAGTATGCGCCATTTCTTAGTTACTTCCACCCCAGAAGAGAATTAAAAAGATCAAACCGGCAGGATTTTTTGACTCACCTAATGTTTCTCTCATATTCTTATACAAATTAATGGAATCTGTATCCTTCATGAATTCTCTGACAACTTCTCCTTGATCATTTTCTACAACCAATACTTCTTCAGGTTTAGCCATACGACTAACCATCAATAAACGGACCTGCTCAAACAAGAAAAATCTATTACATCTTTGAAATAAGCACTTCACACTTTAGACCGACATACCCCCAAAACTATTCCCACAATACAGAACAGAAACATTACGAAATGCAATTTGAGGGGCACCTGGATGGCTCACTCTGTTACATGTCTGCCTTTAGTGCAGGTCATGATCTAGGTGTCCTGGATCAAGCTCCAAATCGGGCTCTCTACTCAGCGTGGAGTCTGTTCCCTCTCTCTCAAATAATAAAATCTTAAAAAATGTAATTCTACAACAATGATTTCCATGCGTTATTTATCACGAATAAAACATATACTATTAACTTTCCTGTTGAGAGTGATTCATTACGCCGGTCGGTGATCTTTTAATTTGCATTTCTAATAAACTCACTGGAATGCAATCTGCTTCTACCAAAGCATTATGGTTCTTAAAACAATCCTTCTCAATTTTCTAGCTTCGAAAACATGGACAAGTTGTTGGATGCTCTTTTTCTACCTTTTATTTAGATTATAAAAGTCAAAATAAAATAAAACCTACTATTTCATTAAGTCTTCAAAATTACAGCAAGAAATAGGAGTAGCATTCACCACCCACTTTATTGTTACCTTGGATAACACGGGCAAATATAGCTGCCTCCTGGGAGGAACATCAAAATGTTGACTTCCGGATAGCAATGGAGAAGCAGATGTAGAGAACGGGCTCTCTCTATAAAGCTCAGCTGCCAAGTGATTCCAGTACTCAAGACAAATCTTGAAGATTTCAGTTTCCTCCACTTCTGATACCAACAACATATAATGAAGGGCCTACAAAGAACACCGGAAATATTAAAAATAATCCCTTACATTATTTTTTACCACAAATTGCCTGCCATTTGTTATGTTAATAGGATAAAAATTCATGTTTCATTATTCATCTAATGGACTAGAAATTCTCTAGGAGCAAGTTGTACTTTCTTCAGACATGTTCTACAACACTTCGAAAATTTTGTGTATTTTTTGGTCAATACACATGTTAAAAGTTCCCTAAAAATGTATGGATATTAAGGGACATTCGATACAAATACTCAAAAGGTTTAAACAATCTATATGTCTATTGATTCATGAATGGGTATACAAACTAGGATACAATACAATGTATTGTTCTGTTATTCAGCTATAAAAAAGAAATACTGGTACATGCTGTAACACGAATGAACTTTGAAAATACACTACGTGAAAAACACTAATTACAATACACCATATACTAGGAGTTCACTTACATTAAAGGTTCAGAATAGATAAATCCATAGGGAACAAATTAGTGGTTGCTAGAGGCAGGAGAAGACCAGAACGAAGGACCTATGTATTTCAATGGGTACATCACCCTTTGCGGGTGATGAAAACGTTTTAGAAGAGAGGACACTTAATAATTCTGTGTCTTTCACTAAAGTTGTACACTCTAGAACCGGTTTTATATTACATGGATTATACCTCAAGTTTCTAAACAACATCTTTAGACTTTTCATCTCAGAAATGTGTGAAGACCCCTTAGGAATTGAATTGTGATTATCAATTATTGACCTGGCATTATGCAGAAAACAGAACAAATTCAGCTTGTAATTCAAAATTAACAGATTTTATGCACTGACAATAGGTAAGAAGAGGTCACAAGTACAAACATCTTATTTATTTTAAAAGACTTTATTTTCTTCATGAGAGACACAGAGAGAGGGGCAGAGACATAGGCAGAGGCAAAAGCAGGCTCCCCAACTGAAGGCAAATGGTCAACCACTGTGCCACCCAGGCATCCCTATTTATTTTTTTTAAAAAAAGGTTTTACTTACTTCAGAGAGAGGAAAGACAGAGAGAGAGAGAGAGAAAGAGAGAAGACCCACACAAGCATGCGGGGAGGGGGGAAGAGACACATGACAGAGGAAGAAAGATACTTTTAAAAAGGATTTATTGGGCAGCCTGGGGGGCTCAGCGGTTTAGTGCCGCCTTCAGCCCAGGGCGTGATCCTGGAGACCCAGGATTGAGTCCCAGGTCAGGCTCCCTGCATGGAGCCTGCTTTTCCCTCTGCCTGGGTCTCTGCCTCTCTCTGTCTCTCATGAATAAAATAAAATATTTAAAAAAATAAAAAGGATTTATTTATGAGTGATGCATGCACAAGAGTTGGAAGTGGGGTAGAGGGAGAGAGACAAGCAGGCAGGGCTCTATCTCAGGATCCTGTGCTGAAGGCAGACTCTTAGCCAGCCATCCAAGTGCCCCAAAGGTACAGACATTTAAAAAAGAAAAGGTAGACATTTTACAACAAAGGCATTTTTATAACAAGGCATTTTTGAAAGAATTTTCATTATATAAGAATTTCAGAAGCCAAAGGCTCCACAAAGCCTACCTCCATGAGTGTTTCCCTGAGATTTAACCTTTTCTCTATAAGTTGACCATGTTCCTTAAGAAAGGTGCAGAGAAACAAACTGAGATTTTGAATAAAGTTCTGTTCATCATCTTTTCCATTTGAGTATGCAAGTCGAATATTGGTATTTAAAGGAAGCATCTACAAGTTTAAACAGGGACCATTAGTCTGCATCTTAAAAAAAAAATCAACAAAAGATATTACCTTTAAGTACTAAGATTTCACCACCTTGTTACTGATATTATAAGCCAGACTTAAGATTATTTTTCACTAGGAATCCATAGTCAGTTTACACTATAGCATTTTTGTGTTCTAGTGGTTTTTAAAAATGTTACAAACTAAGATTTCACAAAGTATCTTTTCATTTTTTCCCTGTATCAGACTTTTCCTTCCTTAGTGTTATTAAACAACAAGAACATTTAAGTAATTCATTTGGATCACTAAGGTAATGTATTATGGTTAACACTCTAAACAATTTCATGTATACCTAATCAAGACTGTTAATATACAATCTCTTCATTTTGGAGTCAAAGTCAGAAACAAGAGGTAATATTAAACCCCAGGTTTCCAAGCTTCTAAAAAGTCTATGTAAATAAATTCCTAGGATACTTCCAGAATCTCTATTTCAAGGAATTTCCAAATGTTCATTAAAATGTCTGCCTAATCTTATTTTAATAAATATACACTGTATAGCGATCAAATGAAGTAAAAAATATATAATGACAATAGTTATGATTAGTTATGACAGGACAGTACAACTCCAACCCAAATTTTTATAAGGCATTAAAATGGTTTGCTCAGATCTTAAGAGTGTTGTATTACCTGTTTTAGCTGCATCATTGTCAGTGTAAATAGCGTTACAAATTGTTCCTCGTATTGGCTTACACTTACACCAGCAATCTCAGTGAGGCACTTCAGAGAGACATTTCGAAACATTGGAACATTCAGGAACTATTTTAAAATTTTAAAAAAAGGAAGCAAAAAATAAATGGCCTGTAATACTTTACTTAACAATTAAGAAAAATAAAGGTTTTAACAATCAGGATCGTAAGAGGGGGAAAAAAATCAGATCAATCGATAGATATTTTGTTTTGCACATATATAGAGGAAATTTCATTATTTACCCAACAAACAGTAAATGCTTTAGGAAAAAACTGAGCCTCTTCTGATCTGTCTTCAGACATCTAAACACAAAGTCACTTAGTAATTTTCCCAGGACCCATTTTAGGACTTTTAACGACATCATATTTTATGTATAGTCTAAAAAAGACCCAAGATTTATAACTGCTTAGGATTTTAGGAGATGGGCGATACACATACGATTAACAAATGTATGGTAAAACTGGCTCTTTCATATTCTATTTGTTAAGAAAGTATGAAAATGGCATACCACTTATGGATGGCAATTTGGTAAGCATCAAAAAGCCTTAAATGGATTATGTTCATTGATCTGACAATTAAATGTATAAACATTTATGCAAAATAGACAGGTACATAAATGCTGTATTACTTAATGTTTCCTCTTGTACCACTGACAATAGCAAAGTTATATATATACATATGTATACACTGTCCACAGTAAACTGTCTCCAATATTGTAAATTTATATATTAGAATAATGTATTACCTTATCAAGCCCTAAACGACAAAACCTCAAATGTTAAGTTATAATAATCTTCTCAATTAAGCATACAAATTTATTCCTTCTATTTGCCAAGAAAACATCTGGAAAGATAATACAACCTATTGATAAGTGGTCGTCTCTGGATGAACAAGTATTAAGAGTTTACCGAGGTATTGCATGCTGCTGCTTAAAAAAAACAAAAAAACAAAACAGGAAAGAAACCAGACCTTCCATTTTATAGCCTTTTTTTTCCCCATTTTATAGCCTTAACCTTACCTTACTGTGACCTATATAGTAAACTAAAATCAAATCCCTTAATACCTGTTCACAAGGAATTCCTGAGTTTGACCATTACACAGATTAACTGAAACTAAAGAAAAGTTCTTCTAAGCAGTTTCTCATATTAGACACAACACTGGTTAGTTATGCTTATAAATGCAAGCTTTTCTAGAGCAAAGACCATTAGAAATTAAAAATATATGGAACTATCCAGTGATAAGAACTGAGATGTATTCACTATACCTTATAAATTAACGTGCTGATTAACTTGGTCTCAAAAATATATCCCAGTGGAATCCAATTCAGAAATCTGAGCAATGTTTCCAAAGTTGCATGTACAAGTGGAGCATTTTGGGAATTTTCCTATAACAAAAACATACTTGTAAATAATCCTCTTCATATAATTATGTGTTACTTTTAAAAAATAGTATCAAAAGCACTTACCATCACAAACTGACACAGCTGAAAAATTTGGGAGAACTCATTGCACATGCTAAAAAAAAGAAGTGATCAGTTTAGAAGACACAGAGAAATTAATTTACATACTAACAAAATTACAAAAGATTTCAGTAATTTGGTCATTAAAAACTCCAGTTACTATTTAAACAGAAGTATCAACAACTTCATCAAATGTTACAAAGTTGCTAAAACTACCTGTAATATCACTCTCTCAAAGATTATCCATAAAGAAGAGGTTCCTGTCATCCTTAGTCTAATCTGAAATAATTTCAATCAGTCTGCTTTTTTTTTTTTTAAGATGTTAAATCAAGATAGTTGAAACAAAACTCTGTCCAAACTAGAAGAGGGGGGTATGTATACGTGCTTATTTATCTCTCAAATCCTACAATGTGGTTATACACAGAAACAGAGTTAAAATTATGATTACAGACGTTAGCCTGAATATATAAAGGTGAAATACCGCTGTGCCCTAAAGACCACAACAAATTTTTATTACTTGAAGTGAAAGAAAAGAAAGCGGCACATTCTCAAGATGCATGGCTGGTAACAAATCAGTTGCCATTTGGTTCCAAGTCATTTCTTAGGCATATATTTAAGTAGTCAACCGTTTATATACAGATCCCAAAGGTTTCTGGGAATTCCTGACTGACCTAGACTTCTTTTGCATGAGAAGTATAAAGTTATTGAGCTGTGACAATGAAAGTGTGATATCCTACCTTTATCATCACACATACTTTTCAAACCTCCATATTTAGAAGATTAGGTCTACTCTAAGACTATTTAAATTTGTACTAAAAAATAATTAAAAGTAATTTAACACATTAACAATCACAATTTCTC
Organism: Vulpes lagopus; assembly: GCF_018345385.1. Taxonomy (NCBI): domain Eukaryota; kingdom Metazoa; phylum Chordata; class Mammalia; order Carnivora; family Canidae; genus Vulpes; species Vulpes lagopus. The sequence continues at coordinate 45,603,354 of NC_054828.1, forward strand.
AAAAAAATATAATCACCTCCAAATTCCTTTAAATCTCTTCAGGAATAATTTAGAAATTCTAAAACAAAAAAAATTACTTGCCTGTCTTTTAAATGCTTTGCTTTCACTTGAGTTATCTGTCCACTAGAGAAATCAAATACTTCTTCACTCAAGAGTTTAAGAATCACCATATTATTCTGACAGAGACTTTCACTGGTCCTACTTGCTCCAACAATGTCACTGATAAAAGTTGGCCAGTGTTTTGGCCATTCTTGTTTTAATATCTAAAATAAAATAGATGTTAATTTAGTTTCACTTCTCAATGGCAAAACAAACTTCAAAGAACTTGTGTAATACTATAAGCAAGAGTTAGTAACACCCACTTTTCATTTTCTCCTCCTTGACTAAGAAAGGAAATGTGTCATCCTCTATAGAATAAATTGGATAAAGTAGAACACAGATAAAGTTTTTGGCTTCAAATGCCCAGAACACTTCTCAGTTATCCCAAATGATCTAGTCTGGTTCTTTTTATTAAACAGTTTAAGAGAGTCTTGAACTCACACCCAAGATCAAGAGTTGCATACTCCACTGACTGAGCCAGCAGCCATGCACCTCAGTCTAGGCTGTCCTAATAATGTGCATGTGTATCAATATTAGTCAGACACAGATGTTCAAATTATCCTAAGTAGACTCAAAGTAAAACTTTTTTTTTTTAAACATTTTATTTTATTCATTTATTATTCATAGAGACACACACACACACAGAGGCAGAGACACAGGCAGAGGGAGAAGCAGGCTCCATGCAGGGAGCCTGATCCCGGGTCTCCAGGATCATGCCCTGGGCTGGAGGTGGTGCTAAACCCGCTGAGCCACCAGGGTTGCCCTCAAAGTAAAACTCTTAAGCAATAAAAAGGTGATTGACAGTGAGAGCCATTTTCTTTGGGTGGAATCTGAGCCTTGAAATGTAATAGTATCTACACAAATTTCTAAGAAACAGCATTACAATTGGGGATAGAATCATCACTGACGAAAATTGGATTGTATTTCAAGTCTGTACTGTGTATTTTGTATACTAGGGTTTTTCCTAACCCAATTACTCTCCACCTTTTTTTAACAAGAGCTAATTTTTTTTCCCCAATAAAGATTTTATTTATTTACTCATGAGACCCACAGAGAGGCAGAGATACGGGCAGAGGGAGGAGCAGGCTCCCTGTGGGGAACCTGATGCAGGGCTCAATCCCAGGACTCAGATCACAACCTGAACCACAGGCACACTCTCAAACCACTGAGCCACCCAGGTGCCCCCAAGAGCTAACTAATTTCTTTGTACTCCTCCCTCATCCCAAAGGTAGGCTAACAACAAATGTCCTCAGTATAAATATCAGTGTGACTTAATGAATGAAAACCCACATATTTTCATGACTTAAATAGAAAATATTTAAAAAATAATTGAGAAAAAATAGATTTATTTATTTATTTATTAGAGACACACGGCGGCGGCGGGGGGTGGGGGGTGGGGAGCAGAGACAGAGGCAGAGGGAAAAGCATGCTCTATGCAGGGAGCCCGATGTGGGACTTGATCCTGGGTCTCCAGGATCACACCCTGGGCTGAAGGTGGCACCAAACCGCTAAGCCACCGGGGCTGGGTTGCCCCTCACACACCAATTAATGTTCTCAAGAAAATGTTCTATCATAGTATGTAAATAAATAGTTTTGAAGTTGAGACTTTAGAAAGTGTGAAAAAGCATTAAGGAATGAATTCAAAGAGAGATAACATGGAAAGGAAATCTGCATAGTAACAGGCAAATGAGAAAGCTCTTTAACAAGTCTGATCCATACTGGAGCCACAGAAGTGATGAGTTTACAGTATAGTATCTGGTGTTTTCCACCATAGCAAATTTACGATTTCAAATGTGAAACAGTAGATTAACTATTATAGTTATTATAAAAACTACTAGTAGTACTACTTCAGGATGTTAGTCTAGTTACTTGATAAAAGTGCGTTTGAATATTTTTTTCCACTAATCAGCCTGAGTAAAGCATTTAATTAAGGAAAATAATGAATCGAGTCAAAGCTTACCTGAACAAGAATCATATTTAATTTCCCAATATACACCTTTTCCTTCTAAAAAAAAAAAAAAGTTTAGATTAGAAGTCTGAAACAGGTTTAATAAGAACATAAGCAAAGAAATCCCTTTGAGAAAAATAATTAGAGCTACTGTAAATGATTGTTGTGCATGTTTGTATGCCTGTTATAAGTAGATTTAAGTTCAAGATTTAATATTTAAATGATTTTACATTCTCACACTAATCTTCAAAAATGGTCTTACCTCTACACAAGTTGGGTCAGATGACGTCTTGATAATGAGGCCAACAACGTATTTTTTAATTCCTATTAAAAAAAGTATTCAACACTTTTAGAGCATGCTAATAAATCTTCAGTAACAACAACAAAAACTGGGGGAAATAAAAGTAAAGTCAGATAATAAACCCCAATCCCATCAGCAATACTGACATTTTTTTTAAAGATTTATTTATTTATTCATGATACACACAGAGAGAGAGAGAGAGAGAGAGAGAGAGAGAGAGAGAGAGAGTGTGGCAGAGACACAGGCAAAGGGAGAAGCAGGCTCCATGCAAGGAGCCCAAAGCGGGACTCAATCCCTGGACTCCAGGATCATGCCTTGGGCCAAAGGCAGGCGCCAAACCGCTGAGCCACCCAGGGATCCCCAATATTGACATTTTTTAATGCCAATTGTTTCCGTGCACTACTCCTTTGAAGTTTTGTTACCTTTACCAAATATAGGTTTAACAATTACAAATTATCATCTAAGATGTTCTTTAATGCTATACTTGTTAAACATACCAAAACACAATTTTTTAAATAAAAAAAAAATACAAGGGACTAGTATGTTGTTCATTTATTTAACACACACAAAAATTTATTTTAAAGGGTTAAAACGACAAAACCCCTGAAGATGTAATTTTGTAAGCACTATAAAGTTCATGTAAAATATTTCTATATCAAGATCAGATGTTACAACATTAACGTAATCCTGGAAATACGACTTTTAACTAGTCCTCCACTACAATATGGAAGAAGGGTTAAGGAGAAAGCTTGGTTTCTAATGTTATTTACTTAAAGAATATCTTAATAAAACCTATTCTTTACTTATTTGGGGGGGGGGGGGCAAATAAAGGGAGAGAATTTTAAGCAAGCACCACACTCAGAATCAGGCTCCAGACTCAGAACAGGAATCTGAGATTCTTTCTCCTCCTCAGGCACGCTCCTTTTCTCTTGTAAGTAGATAAAATCTTTAATGAGTCAAATGCTGAAACAACTGAGCCACCCAAGCACCCTGGTCCCCTAAGTTTTAAAGTTATACTGTAAACCCACATTAACATACCCGAGGAGTTTGAGAAGTAGGATCCCAAAATAAATATTACTATATAAAATAAAGATTGGTCTCACATTTGTTTAATTAGCTACCAAATGATCTATGATGATCTTCTTTCAGAGCAATCTGATTTCTGAAAATACAGCTAAGACTTTCTGGAACTATGTCCCCTAAGCCTGATCCAATAAATCTGGAACTCTGGATTCAAATTTTCATGGAGGAGGGATTTGCTAAGAAATTTACCAAGTGTGTGTGTGTATATATATATATATTACAAATGCAATAAAATGCTGATTTGATTGTAAAACTACCTTAATCCTGAGTTAAAGTAGTAAATTTATTCCCTTTCATTTGTACTTCAAATAGGAATTATAGCAAAACTACTCATTTCCTTTCATATATTTCAAATAACTAAACATTTAAAACCATTAATTATGAAGATAATTTCTTTACTATGGAAAAACTTTATTAGTGTAATAATGTCACATGAGGGCTATCAATCAATGGAAAAATGTAATGTCAAGTATCAATATTCATAGTTTAAGACACTTGAAAAACTGCTAGGTGCCAAAAATTTAACTGGTTTTTACATACCATCCAATTTTAAACTAGGTCATTTACATTTTTAACAGTTCTACTAGGCAAAAACCGCAATACTAAATGTTACAAATGAGAAACCACCAATGAACGGCTAAGGAGAATGGCTAAATCTTTCAGAAGAAATAAGATACCAGTGTAGTCAAATTACTTCCCAAGATCTGACGAAAAAAACATTAATTCTGTAACCAGAAAAGCGGCAGGAACCACCAGCTAATAAACGCTAATAAATGAATAATTAAATGTACTGGTATCATTTGCACTGTGTCATGGTGGACTGAAGACATCACATGTTGTGGTATCTTGCCAAAAAAATCATGAGAAAGCAGACAAACCTAAATTGAAATACACTCAACAAAACTTACTGACCAGAACTCATCAAAAGTGTCCAAGACCTATCAAGTAAGGATTAAAAACTGTCATAGATTAGGAGACTAAAATGACCCAACTAACCAAACAGTAAAACAGAAAAGGGACATTAGACAGAAAACTTGTGAAATCTGAATTAATGTCCACAGTTAATAGTACTGACCAATGTTTGTCTTACGGCTTTGATAACTTTATTCTGCTTGTAGAAGTTGTTAATATTAGAATAAGCTAAAAGGTGTGCATTCTATATTTTTGGGGCAACACTTCTAACTGAAATTATTTCAAATGAAGAGACTTTGTGAACACAAAAATCAGGTCTAGTTTTAGTAAGACAGTAAAAAGGGAAACAATTAGGAAAATCAAATGTATTTATTTTTAAGATTTTATTTATTTATTCACGAGTGGCACAGAGACAGAGGCAGACATAGGAGGGAAAAGCAGGCTCCATGCAGGGAGCCTGATATGGGACTCGATCCCAGGACTCGAGGATCACGCCCTGGGCCAAAGGCAGGTGCCAAACTGCTGAGGCACCCAAAGATCTCCGAATCAAATTTTAAAAGAAAGCTTCTGTATACCTAAAATTAATATTATGACAACTATAATTTTTTTTAAAAAGCTAAATTATACCAATTATTTAGGGTAGCCCACAAAACAATCCCACATATCAAGAGTATCTAAAATATTTAACCAAAACAGAATTCTAGTATGGTTTGCCCTTCTGTTCTTTACACATAAATTACTATCACTAAGGCCTCTTTAAAAAATTGAGGAAATGGCAGTTCTAAGAAAGAAAAAAAAAACAGTAATAAGAAATCCCTCTGAAACCTTTTAACATGGGAAACATATAGCCATGAGAGATTTAGTAGTTTTCTTCTTTTTTTTTTTTTTTAATTTTTATTTATTTATGATAGCCACAGAGAGAGAGAGAGAGAGAGAGAGAGAGGGGCAGAGACACAGGCAGAGGGAGAAGCAGGCTCCATGCACCAGGAGCCTGACGTGGGATTCGATCCTGGGTCTCCAGGATCGCGCCCTGGGCCAAAGGCAGGCGCCAAACCGCTGCGCCACCCAGGGATCCCAGTAGTTTTCTTCTTATCTGTCATTAGGAATGAGGACAATGTCTAAAACTACTATTGCTGCCTCTAGTTGAAATATATATTTGGAGGCCTTTCTCAGCCTCAGAGAACATGAAAATAGGATCAGAGATCTGTCAACTCTTCTGTTACCAATTAAATCAATTAAGTATCTTCTCCCTCTCTTTTCAGAGGCTCTGAGGTTCTCCTGTAGATGGAGCAAAGGGTAAAAGATGAAAACAGGGAAAAAGTGAAATAATAAGAAAAGGAAGCTTCCCATAGACCATACAATCTTAATTTAATGTCACTCTACAATGATTGTACTTCAGTCCCTTCAGAACACTGGAACAACACCTTTTCTAATCAAGTACTACGGCACATAAAAATGTCTAGACCTAGTACAAAGTTTAGGTCAGTAAGTACTTTAACTTCTTTCCCAAATCCTCTCCCATGGATTACCCAAAATTTAAAAGATTAGAGCAGCTCAATTAAGAACAGTTTTACATTTTAAGAAAAAAAGAGAAAATACACAAGAGTCATGCTTATCAGGGAAGAAAAGCCAAATGTGTAGAAGCAGCAGGAAAAGCTCAGCTTTTGAGACTTAACAGTGACATTCAAATAAATTTCTTAAAACAATGTACTACCTAAATAAGTCATTAAAACATTACAATCTGTAAAAATTAAAATGAATTTATTGGTTTCCTACTATTCTAAAAGTGTAAGTGAAGAAGCTGAAATATTTTTTCTTTTTCAGAGGGAGAGAGGATGGAGGGACAAAGGGTGAGCAAGAGAAAGAATCCTAAGCAGGCACCAGGCCCAGTGTAGTGCCCAGCATGGGGGTCCCGAGATCATAACCTGAGCCAAAATCAAGAATTTGGATATTTAACTGAGCCACCCAAGCGCCCCTAGGATATTTCTTCCAGTAGCTTTCTAAGCTCCTCTTTGGGAATCAAGAAAATTTGACACGTACATATACATAAAGATTTAAAATTTTTTTTATTTAATCAGAAACATTGCAAGTTCTTGTTGCTCAATCATCAAGCTTTTCAAAGGATTCATAAAATCATTAACATTTTTTAAAAATTTAGTTCTTATATATAATCTCTATACTGAACATGGGTGGGTGGGTGGGGGGAGTCCAAACTCAATACTAAAATCAAGACTCATATGTTCTACCAACTGAGCCAGTCAGGTGCCCCTCACTTAACTATGTTCAAAGAGAGAGTGAGTGTGTGTGAGCATGTGCGCGCACCACCAAGAGCACAGGGAGGAACAGAGGGAGGTTAAGAGAATCTCACGCAGGATCGGAGCCCAGTGCAGCTCAGTATCTCAACCCTGAGATGACTTGGAGCTGAAATCAAGAGTCCGACACTTAAGCAACTGAGCCACCTAGGCACCTCAATATCTTTTATATGTAGCCTCCTCATCCTGTTCTTCTCAATTTGAACAAAAAGTCACCTCAAAAGCTTTAATTAACCTTCAACTTATTGAAAAGTGATATAAGGGGATCCCTGGGTGGCTCAGCGGTTTGGCGCCTGCCTTTGGCCCAGGGCGCAATCCTGGAGTCCCGAGATCGAGTCCCGCGTCAGGCTCCTGGCACGGAGCCTGCTTCTCCCTCTGCTTGTGTCTCTGCCTCTCTCTCTCTCTCTCTCTCTGCCTATCTGTCTATCATGAATACATAAATAAAATCTTTAAAAAAGTGATATAAAAAATAAAGATGCTATTAGCTATTAAAAAAAAGCATAGAGTGTGCAGGTAGCTCAGTTGAGCATCTGACTCTTGATTTTGGCTCAGGCCACATCTGAGGGCCATGGGATGGCACCCTGCTTTGGACTCCCTGCTCAGCAGGGAGTCTGCTTGTCCTCCTTCTGCCCCTCTCCCAACTTGTGTGTACATGCTCTCTCTCAAATAAATAAACCCTTAAAGAAATTTTTTTAAACCAGCCATGTACAATTTCTTTAACATACACTAGTATAAAAAAAAGTCTAACAAGTCATGGGAAGGCAGATTTTAACATGTAATTTTTCCAAATCTCAGAGCTTATGCATTTATCTTTTATAATCTATTTTCTCAAGATCAAGAAAAATGTCTTTGACAGTCCAACTAAGAGAGCAATGTCAAATAATCAACATAAACTTAGTAATTGGATAGCGTCAACTTTAGCTAGCTGAAAAGGTTTGATTAAAATAAGCCCCATCCATATAAATAAATAACAAACTCCGTCCTGCCTTAGAAATTACCCATCATGTTGCCAAGTCTTTTTTTAAGATTTTATTTATTTATTCATGAGAGACAGAGACAAAGAGAGAGAGAGAGAGAGAGACAGAGACAGAGACAGAGACGGCAGAGGGAGAAGCAGGCTCCATGAAGGGAGCCCGATGTGGGTGGGACTTGATCCTGAATCTCCAAGATCACACCCTGGGATAAAGGTGAGGCTAAACCGTTGAGCCACCCAGGCTGTCCCATCATCTTGCAAATTATTTTCTCAGCAATAATCTTATCCCCTAGGAACACCTTCTAAAAAGTGATACTTGATGAAAGAGTAAAAGAAATGCATTACCAAACCTAATTTTCATAAAGGGTTCACAAAAATACCTTATAAATGGTTTAGTTTTTTGCGTTTTTTAAACTAGGCTCCACACCCAGCATGGAGCCCAATGAGGGGCTTAAACTGACCACTCTGAGATCAAGAGTTAGATTCTTAACTGAATGAGCCACCAAATGTTCCTCACTAAAACCCTTTAAAATGCTACACTTCCTGATGGAGCGATATTCCCATGGAAGCAAAACCCCTACATTTAAAAAAAAGATTTTATTTATTTGGGGCACAGGGAGGAATATTGGGAGAGGAACATGTACACTGCATGTTGAGCACACAGCCCAAAGCCCCACGCGGGCTAGATCCTGCAACTCTGAAATCATGACCAGAGGTGAATGGAGTCTGACACATAACTGACTGAGCCACACCCAGGTATCCCAGAAGCCCTATTTTTCAATATTTTAATCATAAGGTTGTACCCTTACCATCCTATCTGGTCAGTGAGATTGCCATGAAGTAGTAACTGGAAACAAATACCAGATTCTACCTACTAAAAAAATTGCATCCTGAGACAGATTATAAAATACATTAAATAAAAAAAGTTGCACATTCTATTCTGATTCCTCTTTCAGAGTGGCTGATTTTCATGCACTAGAGAAAATGCAACGTCAAGTAAAACTACAGACAAAACTGAGTTCATTCCAGTTCCAACCTTTGTGCAATACTTAAGTATCCAAATCTACTTTAAGTTTTTAAAATTTATTCATAGTTAGGGATCTCTGCATCCAATGTGGGGCTCAAACCCACAACCCTGAGATCATGCTCTTCCAAATGACCCACCCAGGTACCCTTATTATTTTTCTGAAGTAAAATCTACTTACAACGCAGGCCTCAAAAACAAATCTCAGATTAAGAGTTATTTGTTCTACTGACTGAGTCATGGGCCCATCCAATTCAACTTTAAATATTTAACACTCTTAAGCTCTAACAATGCAAATTTGGTACATTCTTCCATCAAAGCCATTCTGAATGACAGTAAGGTTCTTTTCTCCTGCCAAATGTTTATTGCAAAAAATCTATCCATTTAAAACACCAACACTGGGATCCCTGGGTGGCGCAGCAGTTTGGCGCAGCAGTTTGGCGCCTGCCTTTGGCCCAGGGCGCAATCCTGGAGACCCGGGATCAAATCCCACATCAGGCTCCCAGTGCATGGAGCCTGCTTCTCCCTCTGCCTATGTCTCTGCCTCTCTCTCTCTCTCTTTCTCTCTCTGTGACTATCATAAACAAAAAACAAAACAAAAAAAAAAACACCAACACTAAGACACCTGGGTGGCTCGGCGGCTGAGCCTTTCTTTGGCTCAGGTCATGATCCTGGAGTTTCGGGATCGAGTCCCACATCAGGGTCCCCATGGGGAGCCTGTTTCTTCCTCTGCCTCTGTGTCTCTCATGAATAAATAAAATCTTTAAAAAATAAAAATAAAATAAAACATCAATACTGATCAACAGAAAGGTAGGCACTATAATATACCTATTTACTTTACACTTTCTTGTCCAGATGAATCCAGAGTATGGTTCCTACTCCTTACTTAATGAAATATTTCAGAACAGCAAAATGAGAGACAAAAAGCTAAAATCAACTAAGGAGCAGGAATTCTTAACATAGAGCTTACACAAATAAGCTAGAACCAAATTGTAATTTATCACCTACATGGTTACTGATTTTAAGAGGAATAAGCCATCATCACTCTTATGGCCTCAAATACCAAACAAGTGTAAAAGATACACAGGAATTAAAATTTTCTTAAGTTTATAGCATCATTGTAATAGGCAAAAGGTGGAAACTCAAATGTCCACCTACAGATAAATCGGTAAGCAAACCATGGTAGACAATGGAATACTCAGCCATTTACAAAATGAAATTCAGATGCTACTGAAGGCTACAACATGGATGAACCTTGGAAACATATGCTAAGTGATATTAACTGGACACAAAAACAATACTGTTAAGACTGCACATCCATGAGTTACTTAGAACAGGCAAATTCACAGAGATAGAACGTGTTTAATAGTGGTTAACAGAGACTGGGGAGACAGTATAATGGGAGAGTTAATGTTTTATGGGTACTATTTCAATTTGGGATAATGAAAAAATTTTGGAGATAGTGATAATGGTTGTACAATACTGTGAATGTATTTGACAATGAACTATACACTTAAAATGGCAAATACTGTCATGTATATTTCATGACTAAAGAACTTTTATTAAAGATTCAATAATTACAGTTGACCCTTGAATAACAGGTTTTAATAGCACAGATCCACTTATTTGGTACATTCTTCCATCAAAGCCATTCTGAATGACAGTAAGGTTCTTTTCTCCTGCCAAATGTTTATTGCAAAATCTATCCATTTAAAACACCAACACTGATCAACAGAAAGATAGACACTAA